>NC_073703.1:16801890-17468557 GCF_023634085.1 Falco cherrug | reverse complement strand
TTTTCATATTTGGAAAAGGGCTGTAGTAATTTAGCTCTTCTGTTCTTAGGTCATAGTCTGACCTTCAACATTAATAGTCAGGGCAGATGCCATGTGGGTTGAGATCTTGATTTCTCCCCTCCCCCCCCCACCTTCATGCTTAAGAGGCATCCTTAGAGAAAGGGAGAACCTGCAGGGAGTGAGTTAACCCAGCTGTGCACTATTGAACTGAGACAAGGTAACTTCTTGGGCTAAGAGTACTGTAGCCAACACTAAACAATTTCTCATTTAGACAATCTTCTTTGAGAAAGCAGCTCAGTGAAGAAATTCGAAACATGCAATAAGATGTAAGTTGTCATTTGACTAGTTTCTCTGAGCATTTTATGCTGCCACTTAAATACTTTTCTAGAAGACGTAAAGGATAAGGGAACATTCGTTAGTGTATTTTGAAAATGTGAATTATTCAGAATAAGTCAAAAGCATGAATATATGTTTTGTGGAAGCTTAATGTTTGGATTTTTTTGTTTTAATTTGTCAGTCTTAAGACAACTAATGTTTTGCCTTTTTTATGGCATACTTTTCATACATGTAAGCCTCTGGTCATTCTGTAGCTTGCATTTCAATATTTCATAGTTCTATAAACTTGAGTCATTTTTCAGTAACTACTTACTGATGTAGAGTAATAAAAGGTATTGGAGCTTGGAAAAGTCTGGCTTGGAATAAAAGAGTCATCTATTGCCCAGTCTCCAGAAGTTAAGGTCACTCATTTACACTGAGAATAGTCAGGTATCTTTGTACTTACGTGTATACGTACAGGCACATACTATTAGGTATTTTGTACTAGGTGGAACGTGTATGGAATTTAGCTGTATGTGTCTGTTTAAGAGGACGTGTTTCTTACAGAAGATACTTGATCTTCATTCTTGATTTATTATTAATGAAGTAAGATTTCTCATTTTTACTTAAAAAAAAAAAAACAACTGATTGGCATGGTCAGTGCAGGCAGAAGAGCTCATATCAGGGAGGATTTTCATTCCAGACATTAAGGGATTCTCATCCTCATTCCATGTTTCAGATGATGATAAAGAAATAGAAACTGCTCACATCTCTTCCATGTTCAGAGCTGTCCTCTTTTTCCATTCAGCCCAGTTTAAGTTTAAGACACACAGTATATCTCAATTCCTGTTACAGGTTTGCTGTCCCTTGGTGTTTAGAATAGCTTAGATTTGAGCTGGGGAGTGAACAGGGGAGGAGTATTCATGTCCTCTCTTTCAGGGTGTTGTGTCTGCAGCAGAAATCCTGGGAATGAGGACTGGCTGCATTGAAGAACTGCTCTTTTTGCCTACATATGTAAACCTGCATTGTATGTGATATTTCAGTAGTTTTATTTGTATTGTTCTTCACTGATTTCTTTAGTTGAAGGATATTCTGACAATAGTTTGTTAATGCTATTCTGAAAATATACATTCTGAAGAATGTCGGTAATGCACAGCAGTTGGACTACACGACAGAAATCTTCCAAATGCAAGAATCGTTGAGTCTCTTCCAAGACGCTCTACATGCTTCTGTATACATACTGTAGACACAGGGAATCTCCATTCTTAATGTATTCCTATACGTAAAATATCCTTTTAAAGATTATTAGATTTTAATAGGCTGTTTTTTTTGTTTGCTCTATCCCATTTCTGTTTTCTAGATTGCATTTACTTTTGTCTTAATATTAATAGGAAGCATATATGCTTACTTAACGCAATGTTTGTTCCAACTGTTTTGGGCCATTTGATAGAGTGGGTAGGACTTGCAGCTACGAGAAATTTGTCAAGGAAAGTGCTTGACCACTGTCTTGGAGCTGGACATGGTAGACTCGTAAAATTCAAGCATCTTCTAGTGAGAGCATAAAACTTCTGCTTGCCTGAATCTACCAGCATAGAAGGAAGTGTGTGAGTTTCTTTTAAGATGGAATAGGTGTTTATGGAAAGGAAGATCTTGACAGAAAATAAAACAACTAATAATATAAGTGATACTTGTTCTGAAAGGTGGGGTTTTTGTTTTGGATTTGTTCTTGACCACATGCTCCTTTTAAATAAAATCAATTCTGAAACCATTTTTTATTCACAGATCACTGCTATGCTGTAATATTCAGCCGAGTTACTAGGTCACAGCAGCGCTGCAGTATCGAGGATTTTCAATATTTTTGCTGTGACAGCGAACAGAAAGCACTGGAGCCTGACGATATGACAGGTCATGTGATGTCAGTGAATACCTTGTCTTGAGGCAGGATAATAGGCATGACCCACCCAGTAAAAATGCATCATTCAGTAAGAGCAGAACCTAGAGAACTGTATGGACAGCGCTAACACCAAGAGACACAATTTGTAGTACTTGGTCCAGAAGAAGAATAAGATGTTGTAACAGTCTCTAACCAGTCACATCTGGTGGTCCAAAGCTGCCCAGGAGAGTGAAATACTCCATTCTTATCTGTTCCTGAGACTTGGTTGCCATGGTCACAGCTTTAGAGAGATAAAGACTTTCTTTTCCTGTATTTTGTATGTATAGTAGGGGGTCGTAGCAGTGGTGTTGCTGCTGTGTAGAAACCCCTATCTTTCCCCTTTTAATTCATTGTTATTTTATGCTCCCTAATCAAAAGGTATTAGGCTTATTTGTGTTTAAAATACTTCAGGTGTGATAGTTGTCTTAATTTCTGTCCTCTTTTCTGTACCCCCATGTACAGGCTGTGTCTTTTCTTACTGTTTGTATTTTTGTTTTCCTTTAAAATCAGAGACAGTGTATTTCTACAAATAACTGTTTCTGGAACAAACCTTGTCCTGCCCCAGTACTTTTTGACTGTCGCAGTGATCAGAATGTCTTTGTTGTGTACATAGGTTTCTCTATCCTTCCCCCCACCCTGTTTGTTTCTCTTAAAGATGTAGTCAGGAATCACAGAATACAGATCTCTCCCTTTGTTTTCTTTCTGCCACCTACTCACTCTGAAAAAATGAGGGGTTTGGGCTCTTCAGAAGTGTAAAGTACACTGGATAAAATAAATACTTTGTAATACTTTCATGATCATCCACTCCCTTCCATCATACCCACTTTCCTGTGCACTTTGTGCCCTTTTATTGCAGACCCAGATGTATACACAAATCTGTATGTATATACAGACACATAGAGATTTATGATTACAAACTTTATGCAAGAAAGCATATTTTCTAAGGAAGGAATCATCTTCTAGAAGGTGCTGCTTAGAAGGGATTTGAGATACCTGTTATGAAACACATCAATAATTTAAAGAGAGAACTCTCTTTTTTTAAATTGATTTTATGATATCATAGCCTTCTGTCACTAAGAAACTAAGCTGGTTATCCAGGGCATTGTTTTCTATTCAATGTTCCTGTCTATAGATGTGCTTTAAAAATAATAATAAAATACTTTAACTCCTTTGCCTGAGAGGCTGAGGCATATTTCTTGCCTCCTATGAACCCAGAAGGGATTTTTTTCAGTTGATAAGTTAAATTTCTCTTCGCCAAACTATGCATTAAAATGCTGTATTTGCTATGACATGATCCTGACACTGATACTTAGAAAAGAGTATGGTAGGTAGCAGAATTATTCAGTAAGTTACCAACGTCTCCAGTTGTTTCTCAGTTTGCATCCATAAGTCTATAATACATAGAAGCACATCTGTCAGCAGGTAAAAGTAAGATATGTATGTGTTAGTGTAAAATATATAAAATACTAGTTTGCTTTCACATACAGCAGGAATGCCTGTTTATTCCATTCAGGCCATGGTCTTCAAAGGTAAAATACTGCTGTCCCCGTTTTCTGTAATTTTTTACCACTTATTCTGGTCTTTTTCTTTCAACTAAAAATTTTTCCTTCAACCCAAAGTTGATAACTTAGCTCTGAAGCTGTTGCCAGGGATAGAAGCTCTGATACATGAAAAATAACACGTCTTAAATATATTTTCATTTTTACTCCTGAGTGTATGTGCATATATATAGGAGGATAAAAAGTCAGGCAACTCAGATCTTCATTTTTGTTAGAAAAACATGCTTTTATCCTCTTTTGCCACTGTAGTATGATAGCCTTAATTAACTTATTGTGTTCTCTTATATATCATCAAGATTATTCCACAGAATGGACTGGCTGTAAGGGATGACTGGTGGTGAGGCACTCATAGATCTATCTGGAGCTAATAAAACATGTTTTGAAGTTCTGTCTAATGCTAAAGAGTATGTATAGTCAGGTCTTTGAAATTCAATACCACGCCCACCAAATTCTTGGATTTATTAAAAATGTATCATAATCTTTGCCTTAGATCCTTGCCCATAAAAATAACAGGATACCTGGTGATTTCATAGGGATATTATAACAGTCTTTCTGAAGTAGTTGTAGTACTCCAGTAGTGAATTGCACAGACAAAAGTAATACAGAAAAGAAGGATGGTTATATATGTGCTTATACATATAAATATTCCTCATATAGTGGTCTTGCCACAGAAGGTAGTAGAGAAAGCTTAGTCCTTCATACTTAATAAGGGAGAGCAGCTACTTTCTTGGTGACTTTTGTTTGTCTTTTGCTCTGAATGATGCACGGAATTCTGTTGGGAAATAGGACATGCTTATAGCTTGAAAGACTACATTGCATATATAAAGAGGCCAAAATAATATTTGCTGAGTGATTGTATTATTTCCAAGGTTCTTAACTTTTCAAATGCTATAGTACTTTTAAGAATGTCTTTGCTCGCATGTCTAGTATGAATTGTATAATCCTTCCTTGTAGGCATCTATTTATACGTTTTTTGTGTTCCTGAAATATCGAGATGTTACAATATTGGGAGTTTTGTAACCAGTACTGTTTTGAAGTATTTTTAGACAACTGTAGACAGTTGGACTGCTAAGAATCTTTAGGCAATTTGCTTTCCTTCCAGTAAATATTCTGTTCTGTAATGATCCCTGATGCTGCAAATTCTGGGGAGGGATGAAGAAAATGACATATTAAACACAAATGAGGCTGATCCTTATTTTTTCAGTGCAACATTATAGTAATCTACAGTATTTAATACATTTTGTAGGAGACAAAGAATTGGTTGCATTACTTTTTCTGCTCTGAATTTGAAGACTCTTGGTCATATAGGTAACAAGTGATACTACAGTGAACAGAAATGGATAAGTTTCAGAGAAATAATTTCAGATGAAGAGATTTTATACACACATACACACACAAACGCTTATTGTATGAGATCCCTCATTCCCAGTCCAATATTTTTAGTAGGTGTACCACTGAAGTTCTATCAAGTAACACATTTTTTCTGGTAGCAGCGAAAAGGAAAACTCATGTTGTATTACTTGAGGCTACAAAGAATTCAAACTTTAGGGAAAAAAAACATTTCACATTATAGGAGATATTTAATACTTTTTAAATCCTTCACATGTTTTATCTCTGATACTTATAGGAAACACGCAATTTCTTATGAGTTTAATTCCTGTAAAAAATGCCTAGTATACAATAGAAGCTCATTTCAAATACATTTAAGCTCATTTAGATCTCTTTAGTGTTAATTTTAAATTAATTACTATTACTAAAATTATTACTAAATAAAAATATTACTATAAATAATATAGCTGGGTATAACAGTTAAAAGAATTGGCTTGCCTAGAGCCACACAAGTAATGAAATAGTTTTTGAAACATCATATTTGTATTCTTGATTTCTAAGCTACTTGTAGTATATTCAGCTGTTTAAAAAGTGTCAGAGGTAAAGATGGGGTTTAGGAATAGAAAAAAATTGAGCCTTCCCTTGCTATTTGTAATCTAGAACACTAGAGGACAGCACTAAAATATTACATAAATTTGTTATTGTTTACACTGTTAATGATACGATACTCTGAGGGCTTTGTGAGAAGAAAATAAATCATTTGAACAGAGTTAGGGTGAGTGGTATTCTGAATTTCATTTGCTCATTTTGAAAGCTGCATCTGACTTACACATTATTCAAAATACCTTAAGTTTCTTGTGGTCTGGATCTAAGGTATTTGCTGCAGTGATTTCTGTAGAAATTAAGCTTTATTTTTTTTAATGTAGTAATAAATTGTGTAAAACTACGTTTTTAAGGTCCAGAAAATGAGGAATTAGCTGTCTCATCTATAAATGTTTCACGATTTATCTGGTAATGTGAAACGTACTATGTTAATACTATAACAATTACATTGTAATATGAAATAGTGTAGTTCCTTGAAAAAATTACAGCTTCTGTTGTGTTTCTCTAGGCACATTGGAACGACATGAAACAGGTGAAACAGCAAAAGCAATTCTTACTTCCACTGAAGATTCAGAGGACTTAGTGGCAGATGCTTTGCTTCCTGTATCTCAGGAGTCAAAAAGAAATAAAAATGCTGGACAAAAGCACTCTAGCTCTTATAAGCATGGCATGGTCTTTTACAGTCTTACTCATAACGAAAAATCTTCAGATAAGGTAAGAATGAAGTGTAGAGCGTTTCTCAAGATCAATGAGTTGTGGTCCAAATTCTTTACCCTTTCACTTCACTAATGTGTAGTCCTGTGGAAGTGGTACGGAGGGTTGGTTTTCAGTTTGTAAATGCTTGTTCCAGCTGTCTCAGTTCTTACACCTTCAGCCCCATTTCATAGAACAAATGGGGAAGATGGGGGGGTGCGTTATGCAAGATCACTAGCAGATCATCTCAGAGATGTAGCACCCATAGTTAAACCCTATTTCCTTGTGCCCCTGGCTTATGACTGCATCTGTACCCTCAGAACAGTTGAACCCACCAGTTCAGATGTATGTCTTGAGAAAAAGCATATCATGGTACAATGCTACTGGCCTTTCTGTTATTGCTTTTCTATGAAACCACAGATTCCTGTTGTTGTTCAGTGCTAGTTTTTAATGGGTGGGTTGTTGGGGTTTTTTTTCTGTTTTCATAGAACAGAGTACAAGGGCCTTATATTTACACTGGGGCAGCAAAGCTGGTGATGGGTGTGGAGCACAAGTCTTACGAGGAGCTGCTGAGGGAACTGAGGTTGTTTAGTCTGGGGAAGAGGAGACTCGGGGGATCGTATTGCTCTCTACAGCTGCCTGAAAGGGGCTGTAGGCAGGTGGGAGCAGGTCTCTTCTCCCAGATAACTAGCAACAGGACAAGAGGAAACAGCCTCAAGTTGCACCAGGGGAGGTTTGGATTAGATATTAGGGGGAATTTCTTCACTGGAAGGGGTGGTCAAGGCTTGGAACAGGCTGCCTAGGGAGGAGGTGGAGGAATCACCATTCTTGGGCGTGTTTGAAAAAACACGTAGATGTGGCACTTAGGGACACGGTTCGGTGGTGGACTTGGCAGTCATGGGTGAATGGTTGGACTTGATCTTCAAAGGCCTTTTCTAACCTAAATGATTCTGTGATTCTATGATTTATATTAAGTGCAATTAAATTTGGTACTTTATTGATTAAAAAGAGAATGGCCATGTTCCTTATGAAATTCTGGGCTGCAAATAGGTATGAAGTCTTCAGGAGAGATTTGGCCAGGCATTGTACTTAGCTTTATCTAGCAATTTTTTTACAGAAGTCATTTAACCAAATAATTATGATTGATGGAAAAAGATATACTCTTTGTTTTGAAAAAAACAATAGAGGGAAATACCATTTTGAAACTAGTCTTAATGTGCTGTTAAAGTTGAGAAAATGAGTACAGGAACACTATATAATGAGAAGTAAGGTTGGAAGTGCCATAGTCATTCTGTTTGCTTGTGGCTTAGATATACCTGTATTTTTATCAGTTATTTATAGATATGTAAAAAGCTGGTATCTGCTAAACGTAAAACCAGTTATTAAAACTGCCTCAAATTTAATCCAATCTCAAACTCATTGAGGAAGATAGTACCTTATTCAGGTTGGAAGGATAATAGTATGTACATTTTTCTGAAAACCCAGTTTGTGCATCAGGAGTGAATATATTCACTGAGCTCTTGATATGAATGTATCTTAAGAATAGGCCCTCGATGTTGCTCGTTCATGTTTACCACTTTTTAATTAATGGGGTTTGGGAATTCCATTCTTTGCAATAAACAGAGGAAGTCATATCTGCTGTTCCTCAACCCTGTATGTAGATAAATACCTTCCCATAAGTATGTGAAGATGAAAAATGCTTTCCCTCAACTCACATGTGGAAACAGCCTTCAAAATATCACTAGCCTTTTTCTGGCTTTATTAATTATGGTAAATGAAATATTGGGTATTCCAAAATTCTGTCTGATGAAGTACAGCTTAATCCAAGTCCTCATTCTTGAATTTTCTGGTAGTCGTCTTTATTGTAGCTACAAATTTACATAAAAATTTGAGTTTATAATGATTGCTGTTTAACTCTTAATGTTTCTTTGACCTTTTACTAACCATAGTCTGATTTCTAAAGTTCTTTTTGATCCCCTTTTCTGAAAAGTCTTATTAGAGCGTAATCCTGATGAGCATGTTGTGGGGCAGATGGTGCACTAGTTGGCCATTGACACAGAATCTGATCTCACTCTTTATTAAAAGGAATAGTTTCTTGCCTTTTTAAAGAGGAACAACAGCAACAGCAGTTGTGTTTGGAGTGTAGTTTTGGTCATAGCTATTAAACTGAAAATTGCATGGATTTAACAAAGTGGCTGGAAAGAAAATGTCCTGCTCATGGAATATGGGAAAGTAGTTTTTGGTAAATTTTCAAGTCTGGAGTTTAGCTTTGGGAATTATCATGATAATATCACAAGTAATAATAAGTAATATCACAATAGGAGACAGGGGAGTTTTAATAATAATTTACAGCAGTTTTCTTGATCAGACATACATCTGGCTGCTCTCTCAATAAAACATTCTATTTTCTTATTTAAACAGTGTTCGTTAATTATCTTGTCCCAATGAAAACTTTTTATTGAGAGAATATTTTTTGGTCTCTTAGGCTTACCTATGACTTTCAAAATATGCTTTTTTATTTTACCTTTTTGTCATTATAGACCTGTTATTTAAGTCTAGTTTCCGAACAAGTGAAGTTCTATACTTGAGAAACCACTTTTCATTCATCAAAAATCTGTCATCCATTACATCCAGCTTTCCATCCCCATTAGAGTAGATTCTGTAGATTGGTGTGGAAGATGCTAGAGGCTAAATGTATAGGACGTAGCTGAACGTGAGAAGAATATAACAGTGGTGGTCCCCTTAATGCTTATTCCAGAAACCCAATGTGGGCTACACAAAATAAGGGTGGAGCTCTGCAACTTTTTTTAACACTCTTTTGTTACTGCTGAAATGAAGGCTTGTTATGAAGTCCACTGTGTTTTTTAGTTCTTATGCAGGAAGCTGCTTTTAGTTTTTACAGAGTGCCATATTGACTCATTTGGGTCATTGTATTTTAGCATCTTGAAATAGTCTTTTGAAATCCAGGTCTCATTGAGTTAGTGACAGTTCTGTGGGTACGAGTTCAACATCCCATACCATGTTAATAAGTGTATAATGACCACACAGACGAAACTATTGCAAAACTTTCAGATTATCAAAAGGTTTTAGTATGTTGTATACCATGACTATTTCATTATCAGTTTGCTGCTTTAGCCAATCGTGTATTAGGAATTTAACAACACACTAAATTGTTAATAACACTTCCATTTAAAAAAAAAAAAACAAAAAACAAAAAACAAAAAACAAACAAACAAAAAAAACCCCCAAACAAACACACACACACCAAAGTGGTAAATTTTAGCCTCTTTTTAAGAATTCAATTCCAGATTTGTTAGTATTGCACTTGAGTGATCCTTATTTTGTACATGGGATGATCCATATGAAGATCACAAGTAAGATTCAGCTTTTTTTCTTAATATTCATTATTGCATTCTTTTATCATTGATATTTAAGTCAAAATAACATTTGCAAAGTAATGATGTCTTTTTACTCCCTCCTAAGAAGAAAAAAGAAAAATATCCTCACATAGCGGTTTATCTTCAAAGGCTTTCTTTCAAAACATTTGTCATCATGTAAATCACAGATACAAAAGCAGAATGCTTTGATTTCATGGTGTTTTGACCATTTTAATTCTTTTATTGTGCTACACGTGCCAGTGGGAGTACCAATAACAGATGAGTGTGACAAACGCAGTTAACACAAGATCCATATTAATGTTGTCAAATTCCCTTGATATATTTAAACAGATTTTAATTATTTTCAATGTCAGAAGACCCAAAATATATTGCTTAATAGTTCTTCAAGAAAGCTTTACTTAATATGTGAATGTAAAACCTCTCATAAAAATGAAACTTTTATATTGGCCTTAGTCATTGACATAGGGTATTCATCAAGTCAGCAATTTGTGTGGCAAAGTGCCATTTGAATAGTGTATTGTTAGAATACTTATGGTCCACTTGACAAGGGCTCTTGCTGTAAATAGTGCAATTTGACTCCAGCTGTTAAAGAGTGGCTTTGACAGCAGCCAAATAGAATGGAGATGCTTTACTGCACTGCAGAAAAATCAATATTGGGTTCTTGTTCATAGTAACCTGTTTTTTCTTTTTTTGCAGTTTTATACAAGACTATCTGGAGTTCATTTGTGGAAGTTTAAATATTATTTTAAAAGTGGATCTGTTTTATTTTCAGATTCATGTCAGCAATGAATGATGCTTGTGTTTAGTAAAAGAAAAAAAAGACAGTACTTTGTGGATATACATAAACAGTGTGGTAATGCAGCATTATTTCAACTCTCAGCTTGTATGGATGGATATTAGGATGTGGCTGCATAAGTTATGTAACTAATGACAAAAAATGGCCTTTCCTTCCTCTCTGTATTTTTTTCTTTTTGTAGTGCTACTGTAGTATCCTTGTCAATTTTCGAAGCATAGGGATTTTTAAAGCAGATTTCTTTGTTGTTCTCCCTGTAACAACCCCCACAGATGTTGACAATCTGTAGTGCCATTGTAGATTTTCCTGAAGCATAGTCTTGCTGGTGCTGAACAGTTTTCCAGCAGTATTCAGTGACACAGGGTTGCTATGATACCTGGCCAGTAGCAATAGGTATTGAATCACTGGTCTTAATTACAATAGACTACACGCTAGATTGTGTGCTCATGGTGTTTATGTGGAACTAGCTCTTATTATACCTTTAAGTCATAGTTCTATTTGAAAATGGAGCTGTGTGAAAAGCTGGTTGAAAAAAAAATTAAAATGCTTCAGTGCATCATATGATGATTTCATTGATGCACATAAAAAGCTGGATATGTCTGGGAGTTGTTTTCCTGATGTTCCAGAAACCTTTCATGTTTAAAAGTTTCCTAGATTTTCAGCTTGACTAATTTGGATATAAATCTGTGTTTATCATGCACTGATATTTCTAGTGATTTCAATAATGTAATTAGAGCTGCTTCTGGGTAAAAGTGTTGGAGGAAGAACAGCTTCTAAAATTTGTGCAATAATTGCTAAACCTTGAACTGTTGAATTATACTACTGAAGAGCTAAACCAGTAAAGGGAAATTTTTAGTGTGTATAAGGCAAACAAGATAAAGATGAGGGGGGGGATGTATTTATTTATATATGAACTTTTTTAGGATTGTTAAATATATTTATTTATTGATATATTCACTTGACAGTTTCTTAAAATACTGTTCTTTCAGCATTAATGTATGGTGCAGAAGGTAGAGTCAAAATATCTAAATAAAGGTTTACGCAAGATCTGTAAAAGTTTGGATTTATGCAGCTATTAGAAACAATTATGACCAGCTTAGCTAAGTACCAGATACTATAGAACTTGTAAATGCATTTAAAATTGACATACCTAGTATTACTTTCTCTAAAGAACTTATTATTCACTTATGTAATAGCAAAAAGTATGTAAAGGCAAGATGCTTGTGAAACAGAGATATTTTCTTAGTAGAAAGGCCAAAGTTTATATTTTTGTAGTTGCTTAAATTGAGAAACAAGAGTGTACAGAAATATATACTTTGTTACATTGCTGCACAGAATGTGTAAAAGACAAATGAGAACTGTAGGACAGTAACAGTTATTTGTTTTAGTATAGTAAAGGATGCAATTTGAAAACAAAATTGTTATTGGAAGCTTGGAAAATCACTGCTAGTTAAATATTACTGATGGAAAAATTGATAGAAAAAGGGAAGTAAGTTACAAGCACAAATACCAAATAATACTTATCAAATATGAAATCAGGACTGGTACCATTAGCAATGGTATGCTAGATGTGGATTTCTTTTATTTTTTGCCTTTTCTAATATTTAGACTATTATTATGAGGAATTAGAAATCCTGATAATTTGAATGAAGTGGATTATTAAGAACAAAGCAAAACATTACTAGAATATTTCTCCTAAAAGTTGATAATCTTTGTTATTGCTGCCAGGGTATTTCTGTTTTTACTGGGACTAGTGTTCAGAAGCTATATTTAGTAGTGTATTAATAAAGTGCAATAGGGAAATGAGTGAAGAAACAAAGGCGTGTGTGTATATATTTATTTCCTGTAACTCAGATGCAAAGCATTTCGTACTACAAATTTCCTGTGAAATTTCACAATGTAATATTTTATCAAGGGACTAAGGTAGCAATATAACTACAGTGAAGTTGTAACTTTAGAGTTATGAGATAAATTGTTACCAGTTAAAAGGCATCATGATCCTGAGAGAAATTGATAGCTTGAACCACATGTCAGCTTTGCTGAAAGTTACTGCAGTTTTATGAGTTGCTCCACCAAGTCAAGAATTGGTTGATTTCAGTGTTTTCTCCATTGATTGCCTGACAGCAAAAAGCTGCCATTGTGGTATTGTAGCACATTTCACTCTTGCAGATGTGGATAGTAAGTAACACAGGCTGACAGAACTATGAGAATAAGCCCTAAGTATTTATTTCAACACTTTGGACACGGTTTCTATATACATCTATAAACTTTTTTTCTCTGTTGTTATACTCAAGGTGACTGACTTAAAATTTGTTTTCCCTGCCAAGACAACTAATTGGAACCTGTGCTAAAGCTAAAGAAGGTGCTACAGTGTCCTACTAGAAATAATTCTAAGGTCAATATCGCTAGTCCTTGTGAAGTATTTCATATTGAAGGACCATTTATTGAAACTAAACTAGCTGTTGCTGTTGTCATCTTTGTCTTCTCCAACACGTCAGCTATCATGCTGCAGTTCCCTTTCTTTGTCCCTTGGAAACTGTAGCAAAGTTTATATTTTGTTTTTTAGGGATGTACCTTCATGGATGGAAACACACGGTTTCTGTCTTACTGAAGTTCTGTTCATGATGTCTTACTCTCCACTTATGACTGTTTCTTTTAGCTCTGTGTGTGGAGTTGTATACTGTTTGAATTTTCCTGTTTTCCACTTTACCTTTACTACTTTCTGGTCCCTAAGATGGAATTCCTTATGTAGATCAGTCTCATTGATTTTCTTTGTAAGCGCTCTATCTAATTCTAATAATTCTACAATAAGCTATCTTTATATTTTCATGTTGTCCAGTGATGATCTTGAGAATTCTTCACTATTCATGACAGGAGGATGGTAGAATCTTTACACTTGTGATAATCATCTTTTCTATTCTAAACATTAAGTTCTTGGCCTCATATAGTTTAATTAGTATTATTTTAGTGAAGTATCAACAGGAATTCAGATCTTTGAGAATTTCCTAGGTGTCCACCTCACACACCTATAAAAAAAAAAAAAAAAAAAAAAGAGCAGCAACTTTTTCAGAAATACATTGGCACCTTAAATGCAATTATAGAACTAGGTGTTGCAACACCTAACCTTACTCTGCAAAAGAAAGGCTCACTTTCTGCTAGCTTCCTTCTGGCAACTAATTGAATCTCTTGTCTCTGTTAAATATCAGAAATAAAATACTAAGGTAAACTGTGGTTAAGTTTAAAACAAAGCAACAGCAGTGGTTGTGTTTCCATTCTCCTAACATGTTTTTCTACATATTAATACTCAAACCTTAATTTGTTCTGGTGGTCACATTTGGTTCTTGCAGTACTTATGGGAAAGGATGAATCATCCAGCCAGATAGATTGAGTTTGCTTGTTTGCAAATAGTGTCCTTATAGAAGCCTGTGCATCGCTACTGCCTTCAGGAGGATTGAACAGCTTTCGATAAAAGAACAGTTTGAAATCTATGGGTAGAGACTTCACCACTTGTCCTGATACATCCTAGAATGGTACAGCATCTGAAGAGAGTCCAGCTTGACTGTTCCTGAGTTTTCAAGACTGGCGTTTTCTAGGACAGACAGGATTTTAATATCTAAGAAACTAATCCACAGGTTTTTTGTTCTTTAGTAGATTGTCACTTAGGATTTGATTTAGTAATTTTTATGTAGATAAATGTTATGAGTGAGACTCTTATAATTTGATATGGGAAATGCACTATCAGAGCAGCCCAGGGCAAATGTTTCAGTTGGAGTCAGCAGCCAGCCATGAGTTGGTAACTTAATTTTTATATACATCAATCCTTCTTAGGACAAAGCAATATTCTCCTGCTTTTATCCTCCTTCTAAGGTCATGTTGGCAGTATCTCTGTGTTCAGCATTATTCTCACAGATATTTGGATGTTCATTCATCCAGTAAATTGTTCAGTGTACTAATTCTTAGATCCATGAGTCACTAGTCTGTGTTTTGTGGATTGCTATAGCATTGTTTGTCCAGCTGATGGTCTAGGAAACAGGAGATGTTCCACCTTACGGCTTACTCAGCATCCTAAGTGCTGAGTAAGGTTGAAAATGTTTTGGCTACCACCAGTCGCTAGGCCCTATATATTTCTAAAGATACGGTTCTTTCTATGCTTTCTATAATAAAACTGTTAGAAGAGACTGTCAAAGGTATTGTGTTTAGAATTGCCTTTCTGATAGTGTGCCCAGACAGGTAGTGATACTAATTCTAGTGCAAAGCAAAAGTTTTCTGTATAAAGTTATCTATATATTATATATATTTATTGAAGTATTTTCCGGGGGGGGGCGGGGAGTAGACTTCGCTCCTGCAGTTGAGAACTAACTTGAAGAATATTCCGTGGCATGTGGAATATTAGGGAGCACGTGAACATAGGTGGCATGTGAGAGCAAACTGGGGTACCACCACTGACTCCAGGATTTTTACACTTAGTTCTTTGTATGTGAGTACTGAGGCTTAGAAAGGGTAAACGAATAAGCTTTACTTACCAGCTACTCTTTGATATTGTGTTACGATTTGTCTGAAAGATCTTTTATATATACACTTGCATTAAATCCAATGAAAAATTAAAGTTGAATATTTGTGAATGGAGAGACAGACAGTGTGGACATGAAAACAAAATGTGAGAAACATTTAATTTTCATACCAGGTCCTTACATTGAGCAATGGATGTGTTAGTAATTCTCCCTGAACAATTAAAAACTTCTTGTGCCCAGAAGATCCATCTGGCCAACAGTCTGCCTGATGGTGACCTTCCATACAAGATAAGAAGGGGAGGTTTATCCAGTTGTTTTGTCTTATTCATCACACAACTAGAGGTTGATGATTCCTTGGCTTAACTACTTACATTGTGCCACAGACTCATCAGGAGTGATGCCGCAATTACTGTTCAGAGTGCTGCAAAGATAGTAACGTTCTCCACTGAGACTAAAAAAGAATGAAAGCAGAAAGATTATAGTGTTAGAAGTAAAGAAGCTGACTCTGCTTATGTTGCAGTTAAATGAATAGACAAATGTTGATGATGCCAACTCAAAAAATATTGTAGCCTTTTATCTATGGGAGATGGATTCTTAGGAGAATCTGGGCATCTTCAGTAATATGGCCAGAGTTGTTGTAATGACTAATGAAAGTCATGTAAGGCAAGTTCAAAGTAGTTTCTTTAAACTAGTTCATATGGGAGAACTCATCATGAATTGACACCTTTGTTTGGGACTGATTTGTCCAAATGAAGAAGCCTCAGGTCAAGCATAGGTGGCATGTGAGAGCAAACTGGGGTACCACCGCTGACTCCAGGATTTTTACACTTGGTTCTTTATATGTGAGTACTGAGGCTTAGAAAGGGTAAATGAATAAGAAAAAAGTTCTAAACGCCCCCCTCAAGGGGATCCTCTGTCCTGTGACTACATGAAGTGTCTGAAGGTAAGGAATATGAATGACCTTGGTATAGTAACACCTTTACTCTGTATGATCCTCACCCTATGCATAAGGCCAGCATTGCTTTGGAGAGGGTAGGCCTGACCTGTCTGCCTGCTTTGGGAGGCTATGGATACTTTTAGTGACAGGAGCTGTTCACGTGCTCCCTGAATTCAAAGCTCCAGGAAGCAGGCAGGAATTAGACTCAGGAGCGTGCATATGTGGATTGCCGATAGGAGCTGTTAGTTTAGAAGGTGCATATGCTCTTTACAGGGAGATGAAAGTGTAGCTGGTAATTTACATCCTTTCTCCTATGCAGGTTCTTTTAGTGATGGTGCTTAAGAGCTTTTTTAATTATATACCTGCTGTTTGTAACTATTTTTAACTAAATGCATGTTTGCACATATCCTGGATTGTTCATCCTTTCAGCTGAGCAAGAGTATGAGAGAGCTGTGTATTTGCATCTAACAGTGGGATCATTGTTAGTAAGACTGTTCTGCATTGCGGGTTGAGTTGGGATGATATTAGAATGAAGGACTAAAAAATGTTTTGGGGAGGTATTCCTATGAAACATCCATGACATCCTGTACAGAGATACAGATCATAATTTTACCTCTTGAGAATTTATTCTTCTGAAAACCATGCCAGGCTTTAAAAAAAGAAAAAAGTATCCCATGGTTTTATCCAATTTAAGAGATTTTCAACCCTAAATCTAGTTAAGCCTGTAAAACATTTGTTACTTAAGGTTATGAACTTAACAAGGGAGGTTTGCTGATGTGATTTAGCTCAGACAAAAGACTGTTCGATGTTATTGTTGAACAATAGATTATTTTGCAGTTACAAACACAAAATGTGGTCTTGCGATCACATTTATATCTAATTATTACCAGTTCTTCAAGCATCACCTAGGGAATTTGAAGCTTTCTCCTATGTGGTGTATGGCTAAAATTTTGGTGCAATAATTTAGAGTAAGGGCTTTTACAGAAACTTAGGGGAACTTGAAATGAAGGTCTAAGCCTTCTCTGATGGCTCTGTAGTATCCAAATGTTTCAGTATTCTTCCACAGAATGGTCTGTTTGATCATGTGCTATATACTGCTCTGACTGACTGTCATGGTAAAAGGCTATATTAAATTTTCTTCTTGCTTGTCTTTTAATCATTAAAGTAATTAAATCAGGCTTTCTAAATTCAGAAATGACTTTGTACTAACTAAACATCTAACTTGTAGCAAGTTCTTAGTTTTATCTGTAGAAGCTACAACAAAAAAAAAATGCAATTTCCTAGTAGATAAAGGTGTTGTGTTCACGGTATAAGTTTAAGATGTACTATTTGAAATCTGAGATTTTTGTGGAACTTGCTAACAATATTTTATGCTCATAAACCAGTTTGAAGCCCCAACACAATTTCATTTATCTTTATATTCTAAGCTTTATAGAGTCTGCAAAAGTGTCCATCTGTTCAGCTGAGATTGCTTCAAATAGTGAGTGGTCAGAGAGACTTAGCTGATAAAGGTCAAAGGAGCCTCTTGACCCTGTGATACTTGCCAAAGCAATTGGAGCATAGGGACTGATATACAGTTAGATATAGCTTGCTAACGCGATCTCCACTTTAATTGGTAATGATAGCAGGAATACACAGTAAAGTCATTGCTGAAAGAAAACAAAAAGTATCCAATATAGTAATTTATTACCAGTCAGTGGGTTTCACACACTAGGTTGTTTTACCCCTGCAGTGGTCAGAGAAAGCAAAAAGGTACTCTAACACTTAACTGAAAATGGATGCCCTGCTGCTATCAGAGATGCATGGTGGTCAAATGATTGCCTGTGCCATTAGCTTGGTAATGTTTTCTCTATTGTAAACTCAGCTCCCCATGTTCTTCCTGTGCATCAGCTGCAGATTGAAGGCTTTCTCGTTTGTCTTCTATTTGTGCTGCCAATCATCAAGCTGCTGTCCACCAAGCACGTTTCAAGGAGGCAATTTTTTTTTACTACTATCGACTACCATCTTTAGCAACTGAGGGCTCAGAGGATTTAGAAATGAATTTAATGCTTTAATTTACACCGTGCCAGCCATTTTGTGCATTGTTTATGTATTTGTTTTCTGAGACAATTCCAGGTTTCATATTTTGCAAAACTGTCTGAGATGGCACCTGCAAAGATGTACCCAAACCATAATTGTTTTTCTTATGTATGTTATATGTAATGGTACTATTTTTTCTGAGAAGGTTAAAGAGAAAAAATGTCTAAGCAAGTAAAGACATTTACTAAGCTATTCTGTATTTTAAAAAAAGCAAACCCAACCCAACCCAAACCAAACACAGTAACTCTTCCTACCATCAAGGATAAAGCATTGTGGAGAACAGAACAGAGCTGTCATTGGCAATGTAAGTTAATGCTTAAGACCTCTAGGTGTGGTAGCCATGCTTTGGTTAAAACAGTTCTTCCAGATCCATGAAGTCATAATGTAAGAGACGGGATAGGAGTAGCTAAATGACTTTTATAAGCAGCTGTGTGACATGCTTGTTTTCTGTGAGCCTAGAGCCAGGCCAATGATGAGATGTGATTCTGAGAAAAGCTGTGAGCTCTGAACTTCTAGTGATGTCCCAATGACTGGCATGATCAATAAACAGAAGATTCTTAGTCCTCAACACATTTTAATTGGCAAATTCTACTCCTCCACCCTCCTCTTTTCATTTCTGTAACCGAGTGGTTTTTTTTAAAAAAAATCCTATTTATTGCCAATATTATTGATTGCCACAGAGTTAATGAACAGTAATTGATTCAAACATGTAAATACTCTTTAAAGTTTCTATTTTCTTTGTAGTATAATTAAAGGCCAGATTACAGCAAAGACAGATGACAAAAATAAGTGTTAATTTCCTTGAAATAAGCATATTGAAATTGTATTCTCAGACTTCATTGTGATATTTCAGAAACTGTCATATTGAGGAACTTCTTAAAGACTATAAGATGCAGTTATTTTAATGATTCTATATTAGGTTTTGCTTAAAAATTCTTGTTTGGAAGGGTGAAGTACATGTACTTTGTTCATAGGATGTCTTCACTGAATACACATGAACAGACAGTAGGATGGTGGTATTGTACTGATTAAATTAGCAGATTTCTTTATAGTAAGTAAATTTTGGCAATGAACTAATTTTTCAGAGGAAATCTTTCTTATCTGACAGGCTTTTATCATGTGCTGAAGTACACTATTGTATTGGGCCTGTGTTAAAACTCAGTCTAATGACTGTCAAAATAGAAAGGTATGAATCTGCCAAAAAACCTCAGACAAATAAGAGAGAAAATCCCATGCATGCGCACACACACACAAAAAATCAGCAGCATTGCAGCTTCTGTTAATGAAAGAATCTTCCAGTGTCCTTTGATAACACTTCCATTAAGCCACCTTCACCCTCCCTCAAATCTAACTAAAATTTCACCTAAAAGTAAGTTGTTCAATTTTTGTCTTACACTTTCCTGAGCATTAAGTAGTGGATAAAGAAGGGGACAAATCTTTTTTCTAACTTGTGTAGTGTTAACGGATCAAAATACTTTGTCTCACAAGAGAAAGCTCAAAGGAACACAATTAAACCCCTTGAATGCTACGTAGTTTAAAAAATTATTAGAATCAGCAGAATAGCTCACATTTATGCTTTATACAGCATGCTTAATTCTCCAGGCACTGGCAACTTTGGGGTCTATTTTGTGTCACTTTTATCCTGTTATGTTTTGGGATAAAGTGAGAACACAATAGATAAGTAAGGCCAAAAGTCTGTAAGAAAAAATCATGCTTAATGCTGCAGGACTTGTTTTATGTAGAAGTTGATACTACCCATACTGTACGAACTGAGCAATTTATTTTCAGTGGTATCAAAGTGACATCTAGGTATATTTTGAGTCTGGTTTGCCTTCTGAATATCTACCATGTGATTTTGCCACTTTATTTCCTTTATGTAAAATGGTGTCAAGACCATTCTTGTCAAATCTGTTTTTAGCACAAAACCCACAATACGATGCATCTGGTAAAGAAAGCGGGTGTGTGGAGAAAGTACATACATATGAGGAGCCGAAACAGTATGGGAATCCCTGTGAGCTAATGGAAGTGTGTATTTTAAGTGGAATAGCGTTCCTGGAACAAGTTGTATCCCAGTGGAAAAAGGCCTTTAGGGATGAGAAGGCAACTAAGTAAAATAACACTTGAATTGTACTTCCCATGAAATTTTTATGTGATATGTCTGTCTTAAACCTGTTAAAGATAATGGCATAGGTTGATGTATTTGGGGGCCGCAGTAAGGACAGCCCCCTGCCTTCCCCTTTCCATAGACATGGGTAAATTTTCCCTTCAGTGCTAAGGTGGTTTGGTAAAGATGTGTAAAGGGAGAAGAGGAGAGGGAGAAGAACAGGCTTGTTAGTTGTGGAGCAGCAATGAATTCTATGCCAGAATAAATCAATTAAAGTGAGTCTTCAAAGTCTGTCGCTCCAGCTTTAAGTTTGCTGTCCCATCCTTTAAGAAGAATGTGAAGGTCCTTGAATGCATCCAGAGGAGGGCAACAAAGCTGGGGAAAGGGCTGGAAGGAATGTCCTGGATCTTGCTTTTTCCTGAAGGTAGAAAACTTGTTCAGCTGTGGGTCAGTCAGAGATATGATGCACAAGATGTTCGTGAGTCTCAGGGTATAATTTTCGTCTGTAGCCAGACCTCTTGCTGCTTTAAAGTTTGCAGGTGAAGGCCTCCTAGGGAGCCTTATCAAGCAGTGCACATCTGTCCAAGCAATACAAATATTCGAACTTCCAGTTGTTAAGTGGGAATGTTGTCAGCACCCAAATGGCTTTATTTTGAACAAAGGTCTAGCCTTGTTACTAAAGTATTCGGCTTCAAACTGTGATTTGCTAAGTAAAAAAAACAGTAGGCTATTTTACTTAGAGATTTGGAAAAGTTTAAATTGAGATCTAATTGATAATTACAGTAACTTCCTGAGATATACTTACTAGTTGGGTTTTTTTGTTAGGGACTAGCCAATATTTTAATGTGCTATTAGATTAATTTTGAGTTAATACATGCATACACAAAAGTGCTTCCTATTTCTTAGTTTCCAGCAAAAGTAAGTAATAAAGCTGTATCATGACAATAAACACCTGGATTTAGCCCTGAGCATGGAAATTTTTACACTTTATGAAAACATGACTTTTTACTAAAGTTTTTTTTCTTGACTGACATACACGTCCTTCCCAGTAGCTCCTTGTTAGACTTACCACTAGTGATGCACAAAAAAATAGAGGTAGCACGTTCTACTAGTTTTCAAAATTGAACTACAGCAGAGGACCTTAACATTTATAGCCATTTTAGATTCGTACATTTAGACAACACAAAAAGGGCAAAGATCATCTTTTAAAAATCTGGATAAAATGACTGAAGCTGTGAAAAGTCATACAGTTTAACCTCTCTATAATAACTTATTATTAAAGTATTAAAATATATGTTATTATATATAAAATAATATATATAATTATATAAATTAAAATGAATAACTGAAAAAGTCTTCCCACTTTTTCAGCTAATTAATAAAAGTAGATGCAATATTGGTGATCGGGGGGACCTGTTAGTAGAGGGAATCAGAAAGTTGGCCATGTCAGAAACAAAATTTAAAACTAGCAGTGATAAACTCTGATGGATGGCTCTATACTGTCTTTCAAAATGATAATCAAAATATGTAGGTTATGTTCAGTACGTCATAGTGTGGTGGTCATTTAATTTACAGAATTGAAGGAAGAATCTGTATTACTAAATTATTTTTGGACGTGATCATTTGAAATTCACTGGGAGAACAGTAAGGCTTGAATGGCCTGATACTTGGATGTATTCCCTTAAGCAGTTCATGTTTGCAAGACAATCCTGTGGTAAGAGTTGTGCAAAAATTGTCAGAAAAAAAACCAAAGGGATCTTTTCATTACTGAAGCCATCGTGTTGGCAACAGGAAGGCCTCAAAGTGGGACTGTGTGGTTCAGAGACAAGTCATGCTTTGCTATTGTTATTAGTCTGGTTTTTGACAAAGAGTTATAAACCCTTAATGTGTGTACATTTGAAAAGAAAATAAGAATAATGGCAATATTTATCTGAATGTAGTAGGATTTACTGTTGTGAAATACTTCTGGAGAGTCAGAAAAGGCAGAGTACAGAATGTAAATATCTGTTAATCTGCTTTTTAGTAACACTCATCAAATGCTATTCCCAGCTCTAGTTCATGGTTAGTTTTATGGGTTTCCTTCCATTTTCTGTCATCTTCTGTTACAGAGAATAGCTTGTCCATATTTCCTAAATAGTGTTTTATGTCTAAAGCTTTAGATGTCCACCTTCCTTCAATGGAATGAAATGCCTATGGCACAGAGCTAAGATAACTTGGTAGATGCTTCTCGGATCAATGTCAATAAGCTTTCATATTGCCAATAAACATTTATTGTGGCTTCGCACACAGTAGTATCACCAGATGCCTCAACAGATTGACATTGTCACGGTATTCTCCTTTGTTTGGATGGTGATTTTCCTAAAGGTTCCTAAATGTTAATCAACCAAATTTAAATGTATAGAATAGAGAGAATGAAAATATTTCTATTAATGTTAAAGCTAGCTTGTGAATTCCAGTGTTTGCATTTCATGGGGTTCTTTCTATGTATTAGGAAACAGCATAATTAAAGATTAAATTAATCCTAGTGCTTAACTTCAATGTATTATTTTCTAAAAAGGAAAAAGGAAAGGGATAAAAAAAGACCTGAACAAGCAGTTATAATATCTTACTTTTGACTCCCTATGGAGATCTTTAAAAAAGATTATGTATTTAGCGTGCATCCTCATCTGTTGGCAGCATTGTTCTCTAAATAACAGAAAGCCAAATTATGTTGTTATCCAAAATTAAATAGTCAAATAATTTACAGGTTATAGAGAGTAAATTTTTTTCCTTGTGTTATTTGTAACTACAATGGTAACAGTTTAAAAACAGCTAATCCTATAAAGTCATAGTTTGTTACGTAAAAGGAGTTAGGTAAGGGGTGGTCTTGAATGCAGTGTTAACTCATCTTTCTCAAGTTAAAGCCATCTGCTGCCCTGTTTACAAACACTACTTGATGCTTTCTTTTAGGATTCAGCTATTTTCAACAGAAACAGTTCTTTGCTTTAGTGGAATATTTCTAATTATCACAAGAAAAATTAACGTAGTGATCTAGAAAAGTCTATATCACTTGTGATACGAAGCTGGCATAATTGTTTGCAAAAGTATCACTGGGCTGAATAGTTGCTACTTGGTACTATCTGCTTGTACATGCTTGCTTGTAAAGGTGAAATAGCTAAGACTGAACACGGTGCTGAGAGCAGAGGCTTGTGCAGGACAATGAAAACATACCAGTCATAAGCACTTAAAGAAAAGGGCAAAAGCATCAACGAGGAATTTCTCCTCTCTCACGTCTGCTGTTCCCCTAAAAGTAAAAGATACCTTTTTAATAGATACAGCAGGATACTGATATGAGATGTTGTGTCACAATCTCATAACTTTACCATTGGATGATCCTCCCATTACCTTTACGGAATGCTGCTTGCTAGTGCAGCACAGGGGTTCCTGTGAAAGTAAGTAGTTGCTCTTCTGCAAACTCACCTGGAGTCTCTCAGACAAAAAAAAAAATCAGTTTTGTCTTTATGATGGAAATTTATTGGTGTTTTCTTCAAGATTCAATTCTGTCATTTAGTTCAGTTTCTGATATGTTTAAGTTGCATGCAGAATAGGATTTTTGTTTCAAATTATAATTGGATATTTGTCATGGTTTTCCTCCTCAGAACATGAGTTCTGAAATACTAGCAGTTTCATAAAAATATCAATGACATCAAAGTCTGCAGAGCAGGAGGTTCGATGAGGTGATGTACAGATATTCCTTCCAGTAAACATTTCTGTGATGTCTGTGATTCTACCTATAAAAAAAAAAAAAAAAACAAAAAAAAAAACAAAACCACAAAAAACCCCAAACAATTTTTGAAATTCATAATGGCCAGTCAACATTTACAAAATATTTCACTTTTTTGCTTAAAAGGAATTACTGCTCCAGACTTTATTTTACGTTTTAAAATGAAGCTAAAAACTAAAGTTGAGGAGGAAAATAAGTTTTATTGAAAGAAGGTTATCCTTTTAAAATCTGAATATTTGTCATTAACTGTAACTTGTAGCAGTATTATTGCAGACTTTTCCTTGGGCGGTACATAGGTTCAGTCCTTTAATAATAGAAAAAGGAGCAAGGAAGTAGCAAAAGAGGCTGATATGCTACTGTGCCTCCCCTGGTACACTTTTCCTGCTTTCTGAAGCCCGCAGAAGCTCTGTTGTAAATTCTGTTACACTGGGTATACACAGGCACGGAAAGTTGTATGGGGAGAAGGACAGCAAGAATATGAAATATTTTTTTTCTTAATTTCCAGATGTGTATTTCTCCTCAGAACTGTATGTTCTGATGTAATGCTGGAAATCCACTCTTGCAAGTGGATCTTAATTGGAATATGGAATCTGAGGTAACTTGCTGCATGTCCTCTCCCTAAGGATTCAGAAATTGGCTGGCATAGGCGGCCAAGACAGAATGTCTGTCCTGAAGTATTCATGGGAAACTAGGAGTGGGGGAAAAGCAAGTATGGCGTGTTTCTCATATAGAGAAATATCTCAAGGACTACAGGGCAGATTTTGGAATTTCCCCCTCTTGACTTTTTCATCCTTAGGCGCTTATTTCTGCCTGCATGTATCCTCCATTCACATGGATTTATATGAATATTTTTCTTTTTGTATTTATTCGTGTTCTCTCCTTTCCACAGGTTCCGCTTAGCAAGTATCTAATCTATAGAGGTTATGTCCTAGTAGAAAAGACTTTCTTATCTTAGTTTATCATCTCAAATATTGCATTCTTTTTGTAGGCTTAGACTATATTCTGTCTAAGATTCTAATGTCCAGGACAGTTTATTTTTGATGGGCATTTGTGGGGCAAGTTCTTCTGTGATATCTGTATAAGGAGCTGATTTTTAATGTGTCCAAAAACATTCCCCTCAGAAGTTTGTCACAGCATAGTACCAATCCTATGCCAAGGACACTGGCAAAATAAAATTATTTCTGATTCTAAAAGATGAAAGCTTTTATTCTGCATGGTGATTTATCATTTAACGAATGAAACTACAAGAGTAAAACTGAGTTTAAAAGAAAATTTAAGATTATTTTGACTATTTCCTCATGTTGATCAGCTGACACTATTATAGATCATCATCACTGGGTTACTGTTACTGTATTTTAACATGCCAGTTCAAAGTTGTGAGTAACTGTAGCTGTTCTCAGATCTTTTCAGACAGATTTTAGGAAAAACTACTTTCTTTGGGTATTAATTAACAGCAGTAAGCAGATGTGTATTTATACCAGCACAATTAACACTTTAGTATGTGGAACTGAAATGCTCTGCAAATCTTTAAAGCTGTTGAAGTATGGTGAATTCTAGAAAGATCCAGATTGGAAATAGGGGTGACATAAGGTGAAATCAGATGTTCACAAACATTGTAGTAGCTCTGTAGCCTTTTTCTTTCAATTATTTTCATCTATGGTAACTAATTTTGTAACTGGAGATGTAATTACTTGTGACTATAATTTATTGTTGCTGATAAAGTATGTGTGACAGCTTAGAATTAAGTAACTTTAAGATAGTTTTGCGTATTTTGAAATGGGAAAAGGCATAGTCCCCATCTCAGGCACATACCAGATTGCTACAAGGCATATAGATTCTCAAGGCTTGCAAGAATTTTGCAGCATCATAGGATTTGTGTTTCCCTAGCTTTATTTTTGAAAAAAAGCTGTATTCTTCAAAACTTTCCTCTAAATATCTTCCAGCTTGAAATGAGACCTAGCAGAAGTAGTACCAGCCTAGAGTTTTAGCAAAGATGTATGCAATCTACAGTGTGGCTGTATAATTGAAGATGTTATAAGGAGCCTGTATTTTAGTGTTTACAGGGCTCTGTGTATCTTAAGCTATTAAAAAAAAAAAAAAGCTGAACTTTTTCTTTAGTAAGAAGTGAATATATAATCAAGTTGAAATGAATGGAGTTAATAGGTTTGGTCTGTTCCATAAGCAATTCTATGCTTATATCTTGAAAACTGCAAAACACTATGGATTTTTGTTTAGACACTTCATATTTTTCTTTCAGTTAACTGATACCAGCTGCATCTACCAGCCTTTTACTATTTTACCAGTTAAGACAAAATGGAGCAATGCAAACTTTCATATTCTCTTATTTGATCTGGAAAAACTTGAGGAGCTTCTGCTGTCATCTCAACTCAATGGATTAAAGTCATCGAATTCATTCCACAGCTATGACATTCTAGAAAGAGCCAAAAGTACTACTGAGAAAAGGGCGCTGACATTAAAAAGAATTAAAACTGCTGGCTCCATATCTCCAGTGGATGGGCAAGTAGATACTGTTAGTTCAAACCAGGTCTGTAGGGATAATAGTGCAGCTAGGCCTTTGGAAGAAAGTGGTGGCATGAAAAGGCAAAAAAAAATGAAGAGTTCAAGAAAGATTAGAATGCAGCCATCAACTAACATTGATGTGAATGTCACCACTGATACAGCTAAACTGCTTTTGTCGTGTCTCTTACCGTGGGGTGTAGATAAAGAAATAGACAATCTTTGTGTTAGACGCTTAGATATCTTGATGCTTCAGTGTCCTGTTTCTTTTGGACTTGTGTCAAATGAAAACCACCTATCACTAATGTTGCCAGGATGGAAATGTACTGATTGTTGTGTGCTAGAAGAATGTGCAGTAATCAACTTGTTTTCAAAGAGAGTGCTTGATTTATCAAACAAGTACCTTGCTGCAACTGAAGGACAAACTGGCATGAAGGATGGACCCGAGAATAACGTTTATGGAACAAAGGGATTGGAAACAGTATTCTTCTTATTTAGCAGAATAGCTTTAATCAACAGGATAATTAACATACCTTCAACAATTACAGGTGAAATTGAGAGGTAAGAACCTTTTCATTATGAGTCTTTACTTCCTTTATAGTGGTTAAAAAGTGAAAAATGAGAATCAGACATTTCTCTTAAATACAGACTTTTGCAATGCAGTTTACGTTCTTTCTCTAGGGCTTTTTTCAGAGGATGTTCTTTGAACAAATGAAGACTGGGATAAAGTTAAGTGTTTTTATATTTTTCTATTTAGCAGATTAGAACTGATGCCAGAATGCTTTTTCAACAGAACAAGACCTGAAATTGTCCAGGTTCACACCCTGTTTTTCTGGAGATCACTCTTTTCCTCACAGTTTAAACTAAGTAGAATAATGAGGTCTGTTCAGGCACATTGGGAGGTGTGCATGAAGCACATTTGTGCTGTTTTAACTTCCGCTCTCTGTAAGCAATATAATTCCTTTACCGCGAAATCCTTGGCTTACTGATGATTAAAACATGAGACAAAACAAGTCTGTCCTGGTTATGCTATCTAAAAAGTACAATGCCCCCAGTAATAATGGCAGCTACTGGGAATGAATGCCTCATCAGTCCTTAGATTGTGAGAACCATCCCAAATAACATTTATGCTACTCAAAACAAATTTATTGACTAAATGCTTTTTTCAGCATTATAGGAAAAATAGCATGTGCAATGTTACTTGACCAAGCCAAATAGAACATACTAATCAGGCAATGCATATTGTCTACAGACTTTTGTTGTTCAGCAAACCTAGGTTGGTCTGTATTTAGCATTTTAGGGACAATTAACTTCAGTGTTGGTGATGCTATGGCCCTGAGGCAAGAAGGGGAACAAAGAATATTGATCCTGATGCTGCAAATACCTGTGCATCTTCCACAAAGCTCTAAGCATTCAGCATATCTCAAGAGATATGCACAATCCTGCAGGTCAAACACGTTTCTCAGTTACTTTTACTGCTAATCACATTGCTTACTGGTCCGTATTTGACACAAGCTTTTATATTAAAGGTTGTTTTCAGGATTCCAGCTTGAACATGAAGTCCTTTCGATGCAAGACAGGACTTTATGCTTGCATTGTGTCTTACAGTACTCTGTTGGAAAGACACTGTGTAATTGAAGTTAGTCATCATACCAGTATTGAACTTTTTTCCCAGACATACACATCCTGCTTTTGGAATATATCTCCCATAAAGTTATAAGTATTAAAGTTGTTGCAAGAAAAAATGCACATTTTTTTTTTTAAACTGTACTACAAATTTTTATTCAGGAAATGTAAAGCCATAAAAGCTAGCATCTCTTGTAGAACTATATATTTTTTTGTGCAAAAGATGGGAAAAAATTGCCATAAATTTTCATCACAAAAAGGCTATGAATTTTATTCAAAGACTCTGAAATGTTTTATTTGGGATTATGCCATGTTTTGGTTTAGATTGCCTTTTTTTCCAGAGCTGAAGACTATACTTATTTATAGATGTCTTGTAGCTAAGTTTTAGTTTGATGCCATTTGTGATGTTTTAACATGGGCTGCTGCCTCCTAATGGCCTCATTTGGATAAAAGCAGTTGAGCTGTATTGGTTCTCTTCTTGAATCTTTTTGTTTGTTTATGGGGTTTGGTGTTTTTTTTTGTTGTGGGTTTTAGTTTTGCTTTTTTTCCCAGAGCTCCATAGTTTCCTCTTGAGTTCTTAAGCAGCCACTGCTAGCGCTATGGGTCTGTACAGAGACAGCACACAGTTCTTCTTCCTGCACACACTTGCCTGCTTCTGAGGGTGTACTTTCTTCATCCTGCATCTCTTACACATTCAGAAAATAAACAGACAAATAGCTGCAATTTTTATGTTATTGAAGGTTAAATTGTTCTTTCATAGGGAACTTGATCAGAACTAGACTGTATTTGCTGTGTTTTATCAACACAGACTTCAGGTTTTAGTCACCTGGACATTTTCCTCTCTGCTGCGCTGGACAGGACATGGTTTTTTTTCTCATTATGGCTCTGTCCCGTAATAGCACAGAGTTTATCTTTTCCCCTACCCTCCAAGAACTGTTTCAGAACTTCAGACGTGTCAGTCATAATTAACTTTATTTTTTTCCCAATAAATAAAGGTAAGAGCAGTTGAGATATGTGAACAATTTTGTGCTGTTTTCTAACCTCTGTAAAACTGCATATGTCCCTCTGCAGTCAAGAACCATCATTTTCACATAGAATCAAAGTTGTGTGGGCAGAAACAACAAGCCAGCATTACTGTGTTAGCATTAGTGGGAGAAGTGGATTAAAGCCATGGGAAAGAATTTCAGTGCTTCAGACACTTAAAAAAATAAAATACTGATCTTTTTATTACGTGATGTTTAGTACGTGTTGTACTTTCACGTGATAATATCATCGTGTCTGAGTATTAAGGCACGGTTTTGCTATCTGAAATTGCTATCTGAATGTATCCATACTTTCTGTATTGCCTCAAAACCAGTTATGTGTATGCAAAGTTATCTCCCTCTCTCCACCTAGGGAAAAAGCTCAGTTTCCTGTGAAATTCCCTGTACTTCTTCCCCAGTAATAAGCGTAGCATGAATAGGACTTGACCTGTTTGCCGCTATCTTAGGATTCAGCCATTTCACCTCTTCCTTTTGCAAGTAATTGGGGTCAGAATCAACTGTCGTGATCTGTGTTTATTCATTAACTCTTTTAATATGATTTATATATCTTTTTCACCACTTATTCTTTATTCAGGCTTTTCTTTCTTATGATGAGCTGTTAAAATAATGTACTTCTGCCTAATTAAAAGTTTGGAAGAAACCAAACAAATGTTTTGTCTGGTTTGCCTTCTAAATGAACAGTATGTAGCCAGATGTCTTGGGGCAGTTGGTTTAGCTAAAACTACTGCATGCTCAAGGAAAAAAACTACGTATTGAATTCTAATTCATCAGAGCATTCATGGAAGGAGTTAGTAAGACAGGTTTCACAGCTGGTAAGTGTCCTAGTCTCCTAAGTATTACTGCAGTACAGATAGCTCTTACTAATTCAGTTACTAATATGAAAGAGAAAATGCATTCTGATCTCCTCTCAGTAGCTTATTTGTCAGCAAAGCCATGAATGTTTCTCCATTTTGTGAAAGCTTACTTTCTATTAGTACAGTGGTACAAACTCCAAAGCTTTTAAACTTTTTAAATTTAAAACAGGAGAAAGAATATCTGAACAGATTATCCAGTGACTACAACACTTGCTTAATATGTATGGGGCTGACGTTCATATTCTGCCTACTTTGTTGGAGAATGGGCAGTGGCACAGTGTCTAGCTACTGGTTTAATAATTTTGCAGTTCCAGCTTTCTTCTGTTAATGCTGGCCCACTTTGCATGCAGCAATGAAATATTCATTGGGCTGTAAGGACAATCATTTTAGTGTCAGTCAGCTATGGCCTTGATCTGAGGAATGTGATGGTAAAGTTTAAATTGCTGCTCTTTGGCATATCCAATGATTTTGCTGTTACAAGAGAGTGAAAGGAATTTCTTTATTGTTAAATAAAATATATACATCGAATATGGAGAGTCAGAACTGGAAAAATGCATTTGTTCAATTCATAGACTATTGGGTATTTTTGGATGAGTCTAATATTCTCATTTTGGGCAGAAATTCTGTCTTTGTCACTATATATATTGTTCTACTTAAACCATGAGTTTGACAGATCATCATTTCCCAATGAAAAATATTTGATTGAAAAACTCTTGACTAGTTGCTATCACAAGTTTTCAGCTCATGGTTTGATAACTCAGTAAGTTTCAGGTTATAGTATTTCTGTGAACTATTAGCTATTTGATTGGATAAATAGACTCTGGAATGTGAAAACAGTGAACAGCGAATTACATTCTTGCAGCACACCTTATCAAACCAGTACTACTCTGTTTTTTCTGGGTTGTTTGTTTCTTTTTAAAGAAAGAAAAATCAATATTTTTTAACATAATTTGAACATCTCAACAAAAACATGTTCATAATCCAAAAAAAAAATCAAGTATGAAAAACATGGCTTTGGAAAAACTTGGACCTGAGTCTTTAAGCGGTTGTTTGTAAATGTGTTTGTACATCTGCTGAGGTTTTCACAACTTGACCCAGACTGTGAAAATCAAGGAACCTGCAGTAAAATGTGTCAGATTATAAAGTGGGACAGAAACAGGAAGAAGCTAGTAAGAAAAGATCTTCAAAGAATTTGTTTTCTCCTGCCATTTGAGATTCGGATCTGTAACTTAGAGCTCTCAAGCTGTAAGCTTTCAGAGATTTAGTATTGCAAGGCTTTTGAATGTTGTTACTTACTGTTGTTTGTAGTGAATTTGAAAGGTGAAATATATTATTTTTAAATGACAACTAAATATAGTCTGTTCAGGGTCACTACAGGAATGTATTTAAAAGAAACAGTTTAAACTAGTGGACGGGTTTGGAGAGGTTTTTCACTTCCTTTCCCCTCTATCCATATCTTTTGTCTTCAAGGGTTAGGTTGCCGAGTTCATCCATGACAAAGTACTGAAAAGCAGTAGATACACACACTAACTAGCCTCCTAAATTGTAACAGTCTACTGAAATCCCAAGTATTGCAATAATAATCTAAATTATTTACCACCATGGAATAATGGAAGCCTATAAAATAAAGCTGCGAGTTTCCCTTGAACTTTTTTCCAACATAATAGAAAACACAGCAAAAGTCCTTTGTGAAAATGTTTTGATTCAGTTCTTCGTCTGTGTCTTTGTTTATTTAATACAACGTAAAAGTAAACTATAGTAAGTTTTGAGCCAAATGTAAAGTCCCTGCATATAGATGGTACTTTTCAGTATTTGTGTACCTATGAATGTTTCAATACCAAGTTGTGGGCAAAAGAATGCAAGTGACTTTTGAAGAGAAGCTAAATTGTAGTTGATAGCAATTGATAGTAGAGTACCTACCTTAAAAAAACCTACCTTAAGACATAAGATTTTTGTAAGTACGTTCAGATTTTGTTTAATAATTTCATATCCTTTTAGTCCACAGAAACCAGAACCTCTATATGACAAGTGGCGAAATGTAGAAGCAGGAACACCTTCATTTCCCAGTTTTTATGGCGAGTTATCAAGCAGTAAGTATATGGAGGAGTGGCAATATTAGCTTCTAAATATTATTTTTTGCATGCTAAAATGCATCATTTAATTTCAATAATGAAAAAAAAAATCCCTATATTCTCTAGCTTTGAGCAGGTCCACTTTGCAAATACAGAATCTGGATTATTCTGTTGTTTTCTTTTGTGAATATCACAAAAGCATGTAAACAAAATGTTGATTATTACATAACACTGAAATCAAGGATATTTTTTCTGTGACAGCAATACATTGATCTGAGTTTCTAAACATGTTTTCTAGCAATCTGAAAAACAGAAATTTACTAAGACAAATACTGTTGCCTCCCCCCTCCCCTATCTCCCTCATCACCATTACATGCCTGTGCGATGATATATACGGCCCTTCAAGCAAACTGTTGCCTTAGTAATACAAGAGTCTTCTTGACTGTTCAATAATGCCCTTAGACTTTTGGCTTGGGGAAAGAATAAAGTAATCTTTTCACGTTAATGTCCCACAGGCAATTGTTCACCAGTCTTGGCTTTGCAAGCCAGTCTGAGTTTATGTTTACAGTATGTAAGTAACCAAAGAATGTTTAAATAAAACCCGGAACAGAATACGGCTCTTTGTCAGTATGCGTTAACTAACAAATATAGTGTTCCTGTTATAGGCTAGATCCTGTCTAGACTGATCACACAAATGCTTTCAAGTCAAGTCTTGACCCTCTGCTATGTAAATAGCCTTCATGTCCCTATCTAAAATCAGGTTTTAGTGTACCTTTTCTTCTGTTGCTCATATTCACCATAACTGTGGAATGGCTTGTTGGAAGAAAGATGGAACATAAGGTCAGGTGACAATAGAAAATAAGTAGGTGAAGGGTGGGGAAATGGTGTAGAGGTAACTAAAGTATTTGTGGACATAAAAATAGCTTTACTGAGTGACCTAAAACTTCTGAGGTAATGTAACTTGTATCCCGTATCTCCTATTTGCAAATTAAAATCTTCCGTAGGAATTGCAGCGCTCTCAGATGTTTTAGGAATGACCAGTTCTTTAGCATCGAGGACATACTGGACAGTAGAACAGGCAATGCTAAAACTTGATTCTGCTGATGTTTCTGGACTTTCTGTACATATTTACATGTGTGCAAAGAGATGGGAACAAAACCAAATTTAAATAGGAGGTTTTAATGCTTTTTTGCATACAGAGACATGAAACTTAAGTACTGCAACAGAGGACAAGGATAAATGATAGGTACCATGTTGGCTGTACTGTTCTTCATCAGCGGGCACACTTGCTGAAAGACTGTTTTGTGTTTAAACCAGAGTTAGCCTCAGGTTGGTTCTTGAATCAGTAAGAACTATAAAAGCTATTAATTCACATTGGCGTTGCTTGACTCTTTCCTCGCATCCAAGATTTTGGTGACCTGGTTCTGTCCCACAGGGGAAACTCAACTGTAAACTCAGTAGGTTCATACTAAAGAAATTAGTTGTAAATTGTGGGGTGTAGGTTTGAAATAATAACATTGAGGTTCGACACAGCAAAGTTTCCAAAATGGGAGAGAAAAGAAAACAGCATAATTCTTCCTGATATATAAAGAAATCACATAAAACTCAAATTAAAACATGAGAAATGGAGAGGTTAATCTTTGACTGATCAGTTCTGTGTCTCTTATTTTGTCATCCCTTTTTATGTTTTCGTATTAGCCTTTACATTTTGTATTATGGTAACATGCCATGTCAGCTGACAGAGATAGAAAATAAAACATTTGCTTTTATCTCATCTTTCTGTAAAATTATATTAAATGCTCTAGTTTTCTTTTTTCCTTTTTCATTCTTTTTTTATCATACTTGTGTGTATGTTTCTACATATGTTTATATATTATATCAGATACTGACAAAGTTAATACAGTCATTTACTGAATAGCATACTGCTCCCATTCAGACTACATTAGCGTACCTGTAGAGGAATGAAGCTGGGTTAATTAGCATTGATAATATACAGCTGTGGGTTGGCTTCAGGGGTAGTGGGTTGGCTGATGTAGACAAGGTGCAGCTGTGGCTGGTTCTGTTAAGAGGTTGGGCAGCCAAGGAAGAGAGAGGAGGAAGAGGCAGAGAGAGCGCGTGAGTGCCCTGGATGAGGAGAGACTAGGAGAAGGCAGCAGAAGGAGTAGCATGAAGAGTATGCTGGTATGAGATAGTAAAAGACCTTGTTGTAGCCAGCTAGTTTGGAGAGTGCTGTGACACGTACCCTCTTCACTTTGCAAGATGTAGGTACTTATGTGGTTTTTTTCAGACCTCAGTCCTCGCTGCAGGAATCCAACATTTAATCAAATGACAGCATTGTGTGATCGGGATGCTTCTGAGCCTTAGTGTTACTGCAGCACTGACAGCTGCTATTTACAATTCAGTTTCTGCTTCTTGAGACATACAGTACTGGCAATCAGAGATTCTTGTGTGGATTCAAAGGATCGTACAATCAATTTACCCAACGTATGTGTCTGGCAACAAACATTGTATTAAAGTATTGAGCTGTCACACTTGTTTGTCAAAGTCCAAATGAAGAACTGGACTAAAACAGTACAGCTGCCAGTTCAAAGTATGCCTTGCTGTGACAATAATCTGAAATTCAGGATGGATAGTAACAAAACTCACATGCAAATCCATAAATTTAACATCTTTCTTAACTGCGAGTGTAACTGGTGAGCCACCAGCTATGTGACATCTTGACCACAACTAGTATTGTTGCCCTGTATTAGAAAAGTAAATCAGAAGGAACTGTAACTACACAAAATGTTATTGAATATATTTTTACATAGACTGTACTACTATGTTTTAAAGGTAAAGAAACACTTACTGAAGTAGTTTTAGAATTTGTATCACAAAAATCCATCGTGAGGTAGTCCAAATCAAAAAGTATTTTCAATATCTTTAAAAAATTATTATGAAAACATACTCTGTGGTATATCAGACCTCTGTTCAAAAAAAAACCAAAAACCAAAACATCTTGATTTAGGATAAATGTTCAAACAATATATTGTCTGAACACTTTATGCATACTTTTTCAGATCTTTTCAGGTATGTTGCTGAAGTGAAAAACTGAAAATGTTAAATATCTTTCTATTTGCGTACTTCTGTGTATATTGTCAGTTCACAAATTATGTATGTGTTTTTCAGGTAAAAGTAGATATCATTCCCCAGACTCTGGGAGTGTTTCATTGCTGAAACTCATTTATTGTTGGAGTGACCAATCTATAAAGGTAGGAAATAGCCAGTGTCATTTGTTGCAAAGTTAATCCTTAAGTAACATTTGCTGTAACTTAATATTTGGAATTTGTATACTGACATAATAGTTATGGATTTATGGTGAAATTATTACATGAACTGTGCTGTTCAGATCTATGGGCAGCACATTATCATTTTGGTATGATATATGCTACTCATGAAACTCTTTTGCCTTAAAGTACATGTTTAGATGTGGGAAAGTAACGGTCCTACTAGTCTCGAATCTAGGTGATCTTGTTCATAGCATGCGTTTAAAAAAATATGTTTAAATTGTTTTAGTTACCTGTTCTCTAACAACCGGATGTAACTTGCATTACAAATGCCATTTTATGCTCCAGGAAAATAAAGGCCAAAATAAGGAAAGTGTCGCTATACCAATGTAGTATTATAGAAGAAACGGAAAATGCCTTCTTAAAGGGATAAATATTTAATCCCAAATCCTTGTTTATTAGAACACTCTTCAAGAATAACTTAGTTATGTATTCCCAGCTCAGATGAAGCTCATGCCTATTGTTAGTGAAGAATCTGATGTCTTGAGAAGTAAATTAACGTTTCTTGATAGTTGACCGGTAACTGTGAAATAGTCTGAACAGTGAAATCTAGAGACCATTTTTCATTTTGGAAACATGCATTTAGATAAAGTATTTGGTAGCTTGAGCGAATTAATGTTCAGGAATACGAAACTCAAGACAGTATACTAGGACCACAAGAGATTTTACGCCAGAAAAGGGAAGTGCCTGTTACAACTTTATGATACTTTTAAAATTGCATGCAACTCTCTGCTGCATCTCTAGTGCAAAGAGTATTTTCCAGACCGGAGGTGTGCAGGGGTACTGCAGTGATAGTCCCCTGTTCTGTTAGATAGCCAGTAATAGTTTCTGCAAATACTCACATTCAATTGAATTCAGAGTTTTATCTTGACCTTATCAATTTTTTGTATCCCCACTGTCTGCACATCTTCCATATCTTTTCAGCATTCTACTTCTCTCACAAACTATCCCTGTTGCTCTTAAAATAAGTTTTTTCCTTTTTTGAATCCTTTTAATAATAATAAAAATAAATGAATACAGGACCTCAGTTTCAATAGTTGCATTAGTCATGTGAAATCCATATAATGTCTTGCTGACCTGGTCAGCCACTGAAACTATGGAGTTCAATAGCCATGAAACTTGTATCTGTAGGGTCACTGACTATGTGGGATCTGTGTATTCATGTTTTCCGATTACTTTAGTGACTGATTAGTTTATACAATGATAATAGTCTTTACTACAGAAGGTTATTGGGCAGGAAAATAAGACATAGAATAAGCTACCTCACACTTTTTTCATCTGAGAAGTTTAAATTTAAGATGCTGAAATTGTCAGGTACTGCATATATCATGCTGTCAGTGCTTCCCAAATTTTAGCATTATTCAGACAGTAGCAATAAGCTTTGTTAATCTGCTTTGTAGTGCAGATTTTGGGTTGCTTGCAGCCAAACTGCTATAAACATTTCAACATTCAAAATTATGTCTGATGTTGGCAATAGATGTGGGTATTCAGCAATGAATGATTTATACAAAATTATTATTTTTGTTGATAGTAGGGTGGCTTTTTTAAACCTTCCTTTATACAAACACAGATTTATGGCCAATTTATTAATCCTGAGCAGCCTTACTAAGCACTCATGTACACTTACCCAAAACATCACTAGTTACCCTGCTTTTAAAAACTTTCCTTGTTGTTATCTTCAGTGGAGGATACTGGCTCTCGGACATGACCAAAAGGACTTGTCATTTATAGATTCCTCATCTCCTTACAATGCTGTAACAGCTTCTGTGCAAACAAGGAAACTGAAAAACCTGCTGCAAACGATTGATTGGGGGTTTACTGACTGAAAGTTGAAGGGTGGAGGGAGCTCTCTTTCTGTCTTAAATTTTAAAAATGCTTATATTTTTAAAATATTTTTAGGGTGTTTTTTCCCCAGATGATTTTAAACAAAAGGCCATCTTCATGCATTTTGCTGTTCTTTCATATAAGATATAGCTTGTTGTTGCCACATTCCCATCCCGCCCAGAAGTCACTTAAGTGTACTCATCTTTTCAGATAGATACAAAGAAAAAAAGCTTGCCCTGAAACTTTTATTATGAGGAAACAGTGTTTGCATTTCTGACCTTAATTGTCCTTACTCTATATTTAAAATAGTCTGTTCCTCGGTTAAAACAAAGACCTGTCACAGATTTATTTTTTTGTATAATAATAGTATATTATTGAAGCTTTATGGAACCTTTTTGGCTGAAAAAGTGAACATTAAAATGAAACTTCAAAAAAAAGTTATCAGACTAGTCAAACTGCAGTCCAATCAAAATATTTTGCCTGTTGTTGACTCTAGCAGATACAAGGATATTTTCTTCTACTGGAAGGATTTCTTTGATTCTTATTTCCTTGCTCTTCCTAGCTCCTTAGTCTTAAAATCATAGATGTTAAAATGCCTTCTCCCTATGTCTTTATTCAGGCATTTCAAGAGGAAGAGTACAATAGCAAATAATTTGCTTCCTTTTTTCCTGCTCTATGAAGTTAGTTCTTGTTAGGTTGACTTTCCTGAAGATTAAATTCCTTTATCTCTTCACAAAAATGATTATAGGACAGGGTAAGCTTCCTTCTGCAATGTATTTTAATTCCTGAGCTGGACAACCATTTGCAAAACAGAGTAAACAACCCTGTTTCCAGTGCCCCCCTTCCGTTTTCAGCGCTAATCTCGGCAAAGAAATTCAACACTAAACATGGCAGTGAGTTTTTCATTTAAACTTTAGTAGGTCGGTAGTTTCACTAACATCGTATTAAGCATACAGTCTTCACATCTGTGGTCAAGGATTTTAGTTACATGACATGTGGGCGATCTGTCATACAGGGTGCCCACTGATGGGACTTCAGCAGTTTGCCTTTCTGTTATGTACGGCAGGGTCAGGGCTCAGTGCCGTGACGTACTGTGGAGCTTTAGCCCAGCTGGTGCTAAGCCTCACACAGCCGCTTGCTCACTCCCCCCATGTCATGATGGGGGAGAGGATTGGAAGAGAAGTGAGAAATCTCATGGGTTGAGATAAAGGCAGTTGAATAGGTAAAGCAAAAGCCGCGCACACAAGCAAAGCAAAACAAGGAATTCATTCACCACTTCCCAGCAGCAGGCGGGTGTTCAGCCATCCCCAGGACAGCAACGCTCCATCATGGGTAACAGTTACCTGGGAAGACAAATGCCATCACTCTGGACACACACACACACAACCTTGTTCTTCCCCCAGCTTTAAATGCTGAGCATGATGTCCCATGGTGTGGAATATCCTTTGGGTCAGCTGGGGTCAGCTGTCCTGGCTGTGTCCCCTCCCAGCTTCTTGTGCCCCCCAGGCTGCTTGCTGGTGGGGGTGTGAGAGGCAGAAAGGCCTTGGCTCTGTGTCGGCACTGCTCAGCAGGAACCGCAACAACACTGTGTCTAGCACAACCCAAAACACAGCCCCATACTAGCTACTGTGAAGAAAATTAACTCTGTCCCAGCCAAAACCAGCACACATACCTGTATAATTATCATTATACATTATCAGATCGATTACTTACACCTTCATAATCAGTAGGAGTTATACTTCCGTTCCTCCTAGTCCTGAGTTACCTGGACATCGAGTCAACTCTAACCTTGAAAGAGTCCTGTAATCTATTGCCAACATCAGACATAATTTTGAAAAGAGTCCCAAGTAATAAGACCCTGTTAGAACCTGGATGCATTAATTCAGGAGCTTCATCAGAAATACAGTTTATACAGCTTCAGCATACAACATTTAGGTCCTGATTCGAAAGTCCTCTACTGCCATCCTAATGTTGCAGTATTCCTTTTCTGTACAAGAAAATTTGTTTCCTCTATTATCAGCTAGCTATTTAGTAGTGTCCCCTTAGGAAAACTGTTGATGCCATATTTAGAACTCTGACATAATCATCTGCATTAGGAATATTTTAGCCTCCCTCTTTCACCAGCAGAAAAAGATACACACTGTGGAGGGACTGCTGAGATTTTGAGAGGAATAATGATATCAGGACTTCCTCATCTCTTTCTATTGATTCCTGCAGTGCACCTGTATTTTTTTTTTCACCTCAGTTACTTCATTTCTGTTAGTATCTAAAATAAGGCGGGATGAATCTGAGATACATTACAAAGGACTTTACTTTCAAAGAATAAACCACTTCATGTTAAGGCCATTGCAGAGACTAGTAGTAAGAAGCTAGTATCTTCTTTCCTGGTGCTCAACTTTACAGTAATTTCTCCAACAAGCTCTAAATGCATTTGTTTTTACAGCATTTGTGTCTACCTGAAGCCACCTGACTTCAGTATCAGTGTGTAGACAACTTTTCTGACAGTTACTGTCCAGATTTAGAGGAAAGCAGACTGAATAATAAAAGTCTGATGTTTTGTTCTGTATTTTTTTTGGTTCCTAATGCAACTGTGTTATGGAGGCACCTGGGAGGCAGTTTCTGCAAGGCTCAGCCCTGTAGAGGTTACGGCCTGAGCAATAACCAGGAATGATGTCTATTGACTTCTCTCCTTAGACCTACTCTTTATAAAGAGAATAGTAATCCTTCAAAGTAACTGATTACGTTATATCGCCTTTCTACACGTTGTATAGATGTAACAGTACAGTTTGCCTCAACTTTCCTTCCCTTGCCTTTTCAAATTGTTCTCTAGTATTGCTGCTGCATTGTCAATTATCTTTCACTCCTTAATATCTGCATTTATAGTTGGACATATGCTATTTATACTTCTCATGCATAAAAGAAGCATGATTTTTGTCGTATTTCACAATCCAGTCTATAAAACAGCTAGTATTTACAACAGTGGTTACAATTACGGGGAGGGGGGGGGGGGGGAAATGAACGTGTATGTTAGCAGGCAACAAGGTAGCAAACATGTATGTAATGCAGAAGGGCATTAAAGGAAAGTGTAAACTGAGAAAATGGAAGGTGCTCATGTAGATTTTTGTTAGAAACAGGCAAAGCTTTTGGAGACTTTTATACTTGGTGATAAAAATAGATGAGTTATATGAATTCTTGGGAAGATGCAGCGGGAGGATAAAACTGAATGTGAAAGTCAGCATTGTGGAAATGCAGATTCAACAAAATGATAGACAAGTATCATGCAGAGATGTACGGGTGCCTCTATAGTATCATGTGTTTATTTTGTTTTAAGATGTTAGAGGAAATTACATTACAAATTGTATCTGGCTGGCATGCACAGCAGTGGTATGGGTAATGAATATCTGATCCAGATTAGTGACAGGGTCTTAGCAGATCAGAACACCATGAAAAACACATACTGTTTGTAATTCTTTTGTGTACCCTGTAAGAGGTGGTTTGGCTTTTTTTTGGTCAAAAATTTTCCCAGGACAATGGAAACGTGTCTGTGTTTCTTTCTCTTTCTTAATTATTGTAGATATATTGTAAGAGTCTGCTGTAAAGTCAGGCTCTGTAATCCCCAAAGCTTAGGTTGTACGGATGTGAGGAATTGGTTTCCGCTGTAAAATAAAGTGCTATTTTAACAAGATGAAGGTTTGTGCTGTGTTAAAGCACATAGGGCTGAGTTCACTTGCTGTGAACTCTTACGCTGTGGACCTGACTATGGTATACTTGGCTGCGATAAAGGATTTTGTCACAAAGGACACCTACAGCCTTTGTTCTGCTTAATGATTTGAATTTACAAGGGCAGCTAGAAATGTGATTGAGGACAGCCTGCGAATTCACTGTACTTGATTAGTGGGATGAAGCTGTCTCTCTTACAGGCAGTCTGAGAAAGCCTGCATACATCAACTTCAATTCATACTAAACTTAAATATTTTTAATAGACTGTTTCTAAAATAAATATAATGTAAATGTAAAATATTTCTATATAAACATATTTAACTTAAAACATTCATATTCCATTTAAGTTCATATTTAAGTTGAGGTGGAATACACTGTTCTGGAAACTTCAGATTTTCTCTGTCTTTCAGGAAGTTTCTTGTACTTGAGAGCGAATACCTTCCTGAGGGGGGAAAACTGTATTTCTTTTCTGGGGGAAATACCAAATGAAGAGAAGGCACACGTGCTGCCATTCTGCAGCATGCTAAATTTTAGACTGAGTAAGGATTGCAAAAGTTTGGATCTGTTGTGTAAGGTGTTATAAACATCTCAAGTCTTTAAACTTTCTCAGTTCTCCTGGGGCTTCTCTGCTAAAGTAAAAAGAAAAGTGATAACCCCACCATACAGTCTCCACACTGCTTTGTCCTAACACTCATACGTGGTGCGTCAGTTATTGCAAGTGCCATTTATAGGTTGTTCATAATTCAGCAGATGTTCCTTTTGCATAAGAGAAGTTTGAGGAATGGTATTTCTCTTGGTTAGACAAAAAAATATCGGTTTATCATGTTTGTGCTAAAGGAATTAATAGAGGATCACCACTAATAGCAAAACATTCTTTAAGCTTTTCAGAGAGAGACTAAATATCAAAAAATCTTAAAAAGTCAAAATACGAGGTCCTTCTGCAGTCTATGAAGCATTTTTCTACATCAGAAAAAATGAAGATATTTCTTATCAGCTGTTACCACCATGTACTTTACTAATTTATATTGTCATGATCCTTTGGAATCAGGGAGGCAGTAGGCAGGTATTCTGGCTTTGAGATCAAAGAAAATGCATTTTTGATTAGTTGGAAGCAGGCATGATTGACAACTCGGACCATTTGATTGCTATCCAGTTAACTTATTTTTCAGTATGTAAGTAGAGACGCATGATTATCACTGTATGAAAGGTATTGGTAAGTGTTGACTTTCTAATGACATTCACTAGAATAGTCTTAAAATTTTGTAGTAGTTATTTAAAATTGTCAAATGCTTAGATAAATAATTGAAGTACTGATATCAGCCAATAATGATTTGCATTTTTGACAGATTATTGAGGCAATGCAAGCGGTGCTTCTGGCAGAAGTTCAAAGGACTATGAATACCTTGAGAAAAACTGCAATCTGCAGAGAGCCATTGGCCATAGTAGAAAATGGAAGTGGTAAGTTTTGAATGGTGCCAAGGACTAAGGAGGGGGATTTGCAACACATTAAAAATGTTTCTTTGCCGCGTAGGTGGAAAATTTACTGGTATATTCTTTTACAAGAACTTTCTCTAGTACTAGGTAGAACAAGGTAGGAGTAAGAGTTCATAATATATTATTTCTGTGTAAGACAAGCCAAACGGCCTATTTCTGACCTTATCAGGCGATGAGTTTTCTCATGTGATTGTCAAGGAGTTAAAGGACTTTCATACTCTCTCATCATCTCTGAACATTACAGAAGAAAGCAAAAACTTTCTTTGATTGTATGATAGTTCTGGTATTGTAGATACATTTGCACATAAATGAAGCAGTGTTTTTGCAATAGTATCAGTAAATAATAAAAAATATTGAAAAGAAGTTTTACAAACTTATCAATGACATCAGAACTTACACAACACTAAAAATTAATTGCCTAAATTTTATAACTTCATAATGTAATATAGAATATTTTATTTTTCTTTTAGAAATAACCTCCCTGCAAGGAGATATCAAATGCATTTTACAATTACATCATATCTTTTTATAAGAAGCTTACTCTTTGCAACTTTACAATGGTGCTAATGTTTATGGTAAAAAATGATTGAGCCTGAATTTATGTTATGAAGTTATACCTTTTTTTTTTTGAGCCCATTAGCTGAGTCTTAAAATTAAGTGACCTAAATTTTAGTTCCAATCTTATTAGTGAGCCTTCTCTTGGGAAACTAATTTATAATCTCATTGAGTGTGTGTCTGTCATGAAAATTTGTTACCAATCTGCTTGTTCCAGGATACTAAAAATGAATAGTGATACTTTGCTTCAGGCCACAAAACAAAACGGTGTCTCTATAATTTGGACTGTTGGAATACAGTGAAACTTGAAACACTTCGAATAATTGTCATATATGTGTTTATACTTTGCTTACACGGGGAAGATATCTTTGAATCATTTCATTTTTATGTGGTTTGGGAGAAGATGTGTTCTAACCAAAACCCGCCCAGCTGCAAAATTCATATATGAATTTGATTTCAAATGTCACGAATTTTCAAAGTGTGTTTCTATGTGGTGTTTTGACAAGGGTTACAACAAAAACGGAACTGGAAGTTGCAAATGCAGGTGTCTGCAAATTCCAGATGTGTTTAGGTCTTTGGGTTTGTTTCAAAGCCCTCTCTACTAGATGAAAAAACATTTCTGTAAAGCAGAGTGCTGGAATGATTACAAGAGCCTAGTTGTCAGTTGTTGCTTAATTCTAATTAAGTATTAAGGCTCACGCAAGTTGTGAATTCAGGGGAGTTACTTCAGCTTTCCACTCTCTGAAAGGGGGATTTGGTTGTTTGTGTGTCTAGTAAAAGATTTTACCATCGTTTTGTTCTTAACCCTATTATTTCAAGGTTATTCAACAAACAACTGGAAAATTGCTTTGCTAGAAAGAGCACAGTGTTCATACTGGCTAGGACTTCTTCATACTTCATGATTTGAACTACATAAATATATCTTGTAAAGCAGAGTGGATTTTCTGACATATTATTGTTCAGCAGTCTAGTATATTCTGGAATAGACAGAAAACATCCAGGAAGGCTGGGAAAGAGATGTTACACTATGAGCATTTAATATCATACTAGCTTTCTTCTTGTTCTCATTTCCATTCGTGTTTTCCCTTGTTGCATTATTTACCACAGTATGTAAATACCACAAATGTTCTTGTTTTGGTTTGTATGGTTTTCTAATATGTGCTGCAAAACTTGATGGATTTGTTTGGAATCAAACACATTTTTTTTGTGATCTCTAATATGTTATAGAGTAAAACTATTTGTGGCATGTAATGAAATACGGTGGCATACAGAAATTATTAAAAACCCACCCAGGTGTAAGTCCACAACCAGTGTAATTACCAAGATAAGTAATCATTTTCTGGGTTTTAGTCATTCATCTGATAGGTATGTAGTCTTATATTTTATTAAATATTCTGTGTTTATGGGTTGTACAGTAGCTGTCATCTTGTGCAACAAGGTAAAGGTTAAATATTGTTTCGGGTTTTTAAGTTATAATTCAAGACTGGGAATCATGCATTCTGACCCAGAGTAAAAGTATCTGAATCTTGGCAGCCATAGTCATTGTATTGCATTTGTGTTTAATTGGAATTAATAATTTGGTCTGGAAATGTGTAACTCAATGAATTTCCACTGAAGTCAACAGAAATTTTCTTTAAAAAGACAAACAGAACTTTCAGGATTTGACCTTCAGTTTTTATTATCTTCAAAGTTTATAGCAGGGGTCCTCAAACATTTTAACCGGGGGGGCCAGCGCGCGGATGAAGTGGCAGGGAGTCATCTGCGGCTGCTTGGTTCCCCCCCCAACCCCCGGTGGCGGCAGGGGGGTCTGTAAATACCGGGGGCCGGATTGAGGACCCTGGGGGGCTGTATCCAGCCTGCAGGCCCTAGTTTGAGGACCCCTGGTTTACAGTATATTATGTAGTTGTTTTTTCAGAAAGAGCCGTACTCCTTAGGAAGCTCCTGCATCCATACTTCATAGTTAAAGGTGATAGCATTTAGACAACAGTTTCACTTGCGGATTAATTTAAAATGCCATCATTTTCTCTGTGGTTCCATACAGACAGAATTGTTTGTTTAATTGAATTTTTGAAAAAAAACCAAACCCATAATATATTTTTTTCCAGAAACAAAGATAAGGAATTAAAAAAGCTATTCATATAAAGCATGCCAGAGAAAGGGTTAACTGTGTTCTGTCCTAGTACCTTCTCCCATTGTTGCTAAGAGGAAATATAAATGCAAACAGTTGCAATTTCTTCATGTTAATGTCAGAGATAATAATTTTGGACCTATTCCAGACATATTGATACCAATCTTACCATTGATTTCTGAAAGCTTTGCTTCAGTTCTTCAAAGAAACTGAGGTTCTTTTCAATTTCTTTTGAATTCATCGTAATTTTGACAAGAAGTACATTGCAATTTGTGCCTTCTTGCCTTTTTCCTAAATGCTGATAATCTCAGATTAAGGGTACCATTTAACAGCTTGTCAGTGTGGTATTGTTTTCCACTGCCATGTGAGTCAGAGGCAGTGATTGTAAAGTTTTAGGAATCTATTTATCCACTTTATTTACATAAACTAAGAGGAAGTAAATTTGCTGGCATTCTTCCTTCGTTTTTCATTTATTGTATTTGATCTTACAACACACATACCTCATCCATACCCAGCCATGTGCAGAACTTCTTTGATCAGAGGGAAAAGGGTGGTAAAACCACCACTCTTATTCAATAGTCCAGTGATGGGGTACAAAGAAATTGGATAGTCCCTCCTGCAGTTGATGGGAACCATTCCCTTCCACAACAGCAATTCATTGCTTATCCTCAAGGCATTTTGCAGTGAGTCATCTACAGGATTTTTTCCACTTTTCATGGAGATCTCGAAGTATTTGCAAGGGTAAGAGTTAGAAATGAGATTCCCTCACCTCCAGGTGTGTGGTGCGTGTAGGACTGTGATCTGCTTTTAGCTACTGCGCTGAAACAGTTTCCTATGTGTCATTCTTGAATGCCTATTTCTTCTAATGCATAGGTAGCCAAAACTGTCTCATCTGAAACAGTGTTATAGCATACAAGTTCTGGAATTGTGTGCCTCAATTTTCTGTAAAATGTGAAGAACTGGATTTATTTACCTTTTGAAAAAAAAGTGAGGATAAATATGTTTAAGATGTTAATGCTCAGATAATAAATTGAGGAACTGATGTATGTGATATTCTAGGAATGCCAAAAACTGGAAAAGTGAAAGGAAAGCATGAAGTATAGGATGTATTCCTAAATGCAGATATTATTTTAACTGCCTCTTATATTTGTGAAAAAATTTAAATGTAAAAAATCACACCACTAAGACTAGCTTGTAATAAATTCTGGTTACCACTTAAAAATTCCAAGTTTAAGTAACTGCTAATGTTTCAGGCTTTTAGGTTTATTTGAAAGCTATTTAGCTATAACCTCATCTTTTGTATGTGGTTTTGGAGCTCTTTATTCAATTAAATAAATTGGTTCTTGCAGGAAAAAAAGCTTTTGCTGATAAATACTAGAGCAAAATTAATGGTGGTAATTGAATTCCTTAGGTTAGTGTAAAGAATTGTCAAAGACTTATCTAGAATATAACAATATGTTTTGTTAAAATGAGGAGTCCACTTGGTAATGGTAAATCAATGAAAGGCGGGATATAACAGCTTCTGTTCACTAGAAAAGTGTAGTGACCTGCAGCAGAGGGTTTCAAACACTTCTATTGTAAGGGTTTCAGAAATCTGTCCAGTCGTGGATAACTTTTTTTATGTCAACTCTTAGGAAGTCATTCTGTGGCTGTGTGTCTCTCTAAAGCAAAAATGAATCTTGCCTGCCTGCAAAGTCTTAAGCTTTTGTCAAGGTAGTGCAGATAAGGAGAAGGGTTGTTCTGTCTCCGATACTTTTTTTCGTATTGCTATCGTGTTACAACCTAGTTCCTTTTCCTATTAGTCCAAATATACGTTCTAACTCCGTATTTAAAAACAAAAGACACCTAAAAGTCAACCGTGAATCTGAGTGTTAGTCGATTTGGACCACTGATATCACAAAGATTACACAGAATTTCAGTGAAAATTCATCCTTTTTTGCCTGATCGCTGGGGAAAAAACTTTCAGGGGTGTAAAACGCATTGATACTCTTATTTAGTGTAACTATAATAAGGTAATTTGTGTTGTTTGTGTTCTGGTGAAATACCACATGCCCAGAAAACTTTGAACATCATCTTGAGGAATCAATGTCTGGCTTAACATTTTATGTTCAGGTAAATGTACATTTGTCCTCATATCTTTACATTTCCCTTACCATGTTAGTTTCAAGTTTGGATTTGGGCTTGTGATGCATTCAGTCTTTGAAACTGCTTGCCTTGCTGTGGCTGGGTTCCATATCCCACACGAACCAAGTAATCAAGTAAAATCTGGAAAAAGGTGTCAGGACAAAATGTGCTGGAGTCCTAGAAACTCACATAACCAGAAAATGAAAACTGTAGGTTCAGCTTTTGGGAAATGTTTCTCTTGTGGATTGACTACCTGTACAATCAGGGATTAAATCAGTTCAGGGGAGGGGGGGAACTTGTGGAATGATTTCTGATAAAAGAAGAAAAAGCTTAAGGGAAGAGCAGATTAGGATACAAAGGAACTGGATGTGAAAAGAAAAAAATCTAGGAAAAATGGAGAAGAAAAAAATATAGTAGAAGCATGGTGATACGAACACATACAAAAGATTACCAGCTTTCCAATGGAAATCACAACCAGGAAACTGGTTGCTGATTAAAAAAATTCAAGAATAGAATTTGATCCTATATCTGATACCATGAAGGTTATTGAGATTAGTTGGAACCAGGAAATGAGGAAATTTTGACAGTGTGCATTATTTTGGATTGAAAGAAATTGTGAAAAAAAGATAATTAAATGCACACAGTTAAGAATCCACGTATCCCAGCAGCATAGATTTTGAAAAGCATAAGAGAAAACACATCTTTTTTAGGCACATTCCAATCTCATGAAAGAAAAAAAGACAGTTCAGTTGTCTGGAAGAAAACCAAGTACAATGAGGCATCTTTCACTATGACAGATATCCTAAAGAAAAGTGAAGGTTTTGTGTTAGTTTTTATAACCTATTTGTTAAACTCACAAATTTTACTGATTGTGTGTGTGTGTATATATATATAGCTATATATGTATACGCAGATATTTGAAGGAACCTAAGGTGATTTACCCTGTGCAGGCTGTTTACAGATTTTATTGCTTTAGAGGAACCAATAGTACTTCCTGCTGCTTTCTCAGATGAGTTTGTTTTTTCTAGGGTATTGGGTTAAGTATCTTCTGTTTGGCATATGATGATCTAGAGTATGTCTCCAGAGCTTATGTTTCTACTGGCCAAAAAATAAGTGCAACAGGGCTAATAGATTGCACTTAGCAGTGATGAAATTAAATTTGCATGAACCCACTCTTAATTCTTTTCAAGAACAACATTTCCACTTTATATCAAAATTCTGTTTACAAAATATATTGGAGCTGATCTGGGTAGGTCAGAGTCCTAAGTCATATTGAAATATGAATCAGGCCACCATTTTTGTGAGGTAAGCATAGGTTTTTGGTAAAAATGAGTGCGAATTTTGACATGAAGTAGTTCTTTACACTTCAGGAATTGTTTTCATACATGGAGCCTCCAAAATGTTCTTCTGAGCCTCACAATGCCTGTGATTAAAACATGTAGTATTTCAAATTAAACTGATCAAAACTGTCCCTCTTCCTATGTAGTCTCTGTGTGCTTTGAACTATTTCTGAACTTTAGGATTACTTTTAGGGCAATATCTGAACCAAACACTCCAATCATACTTTCTTGCAGTTGTTATTTTTCGACTGATTTGACTTTTGGCTTCAGGTACCTTCCTGCCTGGCATCTCTCACATCTTTCCAGTTCAGCCCTCTTCTCCTGTTACATGTTGCATATTCAGCCCAGATTCTTCCAGGCTGTTTTATTCCTTTACATTCTCATCTTCCACTTCATCTTTTCCTGAGAAAAAAGAATGTTAAATATTTTCTGCAAAATGAAACTTCCTTTCTTTGTCCACTCTATTCTTATTAGTGCAAATATTTCAGCCAGTAAGAACAGAAAGTTTTTTAGATGGAACTGAAGTTTTGTGCTCTTGGACAAGTTCACACACATTAACAAAATTCATTAAACTATTAGACTTGCTTCAGGCTGTTTTAAAAAATTCTCTGGCAGGCCAATTTTGTGTGTGCGTGCAGTAGCAATAAGCAGCATAAGAAATGATTGTATAATCAACATTTCATCACTATTAATGAGAATTAGATTCATCTGTAATCTCGTTTTAGTCTGTGAAACAGCAAACCAATTAATCTAGCATTTTTTTGATGAATGGACTTTGAGTATAAGCTGGTGACAGCAGTAGCTTTCCTCTGTACTGAATATGCATTAAAAATGAGTGTATTATATCCTAGTTTCATATTACAAATATTTCCAGTAAGAGAATACAAATCAATGTTACATTTTACCATCTAACCTGCAGTTTAACTATACCACTGTATCATGTCCTATATATCCAATTAAAGCTGTATTTTGATCCAGTAGTCTTTAATATTAGTGGTCAAGTACTAAAGGAAGTAAGCTTAAAGACTTATTCTAGAACTACAGCTTATTTCATTCCATGCGTCATATATTTTACCAGAGAACTCCTTAATGTAGCAGAAATCAGATTTGGTGTGTATTTTTACACAAAATCAAATTGTACAGGCGCCATCTCGGACTCCTCCAAAACATTAGGAACAATAGGATTCGCTGGTCAAGGAGAGGCAGTAAGAATGGCATGTATTCTAAAATCAAATGCACAATGTAGTTTGGATAGTTTTATTTTCTATGTGATTTTTTTCAGTGTTTGCTGAATGGGAAGGATCTCTGATGCCTTCTATTTCGATCTTTAAAAGTAAGCACACTCTTTTGGGAGGCTGTTAATACAGACATATAAAATTATCACTGGTTCATTTTTAGCCTTTTACTGTTTATTTAGAAGTTCATTGGGTAAAGGCAAATACAACACAAGTATTCCAAAGGTTTGAAAGCTGGTTCTGAGTTGGGGCTTCAAAATAACAAGCAAAGGAACTGCAAGTACTCCATGTTTAAAGCAGTGTCCCCAGCTTTTTTGGAGCAAGCCTGGTCTCTGTCTTCTGCTGGTTTTTTTTCAACAGCCACTCCGTGTCACACCTCCGTGTTCTGGATGGCTCCTTGCCTATATTGTTCTTCTTAGTCAAACACAGTGTTCAGACTTGCTAATAGCATGTCATTTGTAATCCTTATAGTTTAGTTGGAACCCTGCTTTTTTTAATGACTAATATAGTATACAGAGCTGTGGGTCAAATAAGCCTCCTGATGTTCCCTTAGAACTGGAAGAGATGTAAACATAGCATGGAAAATAAGTAAGTTACAATGTACTATTTTAATTTCTTGTATGTCATGCTTTTCATCAAGCTGTGTCTGTATAACATAAGTCTTCATCCAAAACATAGTAGAGAGAACAGAACCTGTTGCTTTTCACTCTGGTTTGGTTACGTTTTGAAGTTTGTCATTCTCATATTTTACCTTAGCAATGCTTAGAATCCTTAACCGCTCAGATTCTCTCCTGTCCGTTGTCCGCACTGTTAACTCACAGGCCTTAATGGTGTTTCCCTGTTTCACGCTATTTGTCCTTCTTTCACTCACCCAGCTTCTGTAAAAGCTTGTGAATAAAACAAAGAAGAAAAAAAAAATATTTTAGTAAGTGCCACACTTCCTCTAGAACTTGTTGTGCTAATAACTCTTGAAAAAGCTGGACATTTTCTATTTATGAGAAGCAGACTGAGGCGGGAGAAAAAAGTACTTCTATATATAGTCCATTATTAGTACTGAAACAGCCCTGTGCCTATAGCCACAGAGCAGGACACTATCACAGTATTAGAACATCTGGTTTGTATTTATAACACTCGATCTAGGGTTTTTCTGGGCTGTATTCATGTTCTGTAAGCTCCAGCCTCCTGTTACTATTTTTATTAATTTCTTCCTATAAAATTTCTTTGCTGCTTGATGTTCATGTACAAAGTTATGGGTACACGAAGGTCAAGAAAGACTTCAATAGGTCTTACCCTAGAAGGACTGGAGAGATGGATACTTTTCTGAGAAAAGAGGGGTTCAGAAAAGGATGGAGAAGGGGGATGACCCCCAGGTGGAAGAGTTTTCTTCTCCATATTATGTAATTATACTGCTGCCCTGCTTGGAAAAGGTTTGCAGGAATTTGGCAGTATTTTTTTCTTTGGGCTCTGTTGCCTGGCTTTGGCTTATTGTGAGGAGTAAAATCTTGCTGAGAGGTTTCAATTGCAGTTAGCTATGACTTCTGTTGTCTTGGGCTGTCGGTAAGCCAGAGCAATCTGCAGTGTGCAGTTAACACTAGTCTTCTTTCATGTGATCAGAATAGCGTTTATTTAATATTGCTTTTTAGGATATGTGAAGCAAAGTACCCCCCAGTGTTGGATCTTGTGTATTTGAATCGTCTGGAAGATACAGAATTGGTTCCTAGACTTAGTCTATAACTGTATTTGAAATGTTCCTGTCCCTGAATTTCAGATCATCTGTCTCCCCTAGCTTATATGAAAGGAAATTATAAAATAATATCAACTCCATTATTTAACTAAACAGTAATACAATAATTATCTGGCAGTAAGACAGGTTAAATGCTTTAATAGCATTGTTTGTTTTTTAAAAAAAAATCCTTGCAGAAAGAGAGAAATTACTTCAAACTACTGTTAATTTTCAGTAAAATGGAATTTTTCCATTATGTTTTTAGTGAAAAACACAGTGAAAGGTGGAACTACTTTATTTATACAAATCTTCTTTATTAGTATTGAAGTTGAGAGTCTAGCTAACACTTATCCAGCAGAGCAACACAACTTAACAGTACTTGTCTCTAATAATGAGAGCAAGACATCAGTCTCAGCAAACAAAAAATGAAAGTAACTCAAAAGAAGGCTTTCTTGCCTATCAAGCTTATCAAGAAAACATTGAACCAGTTGGAGGTACGTATATAGCCATCACTATATAGAACATATATCAGCAGAACTGTTACTTTTCGGGACAGAGAATGTGTTCACATCCCTGTGTGCAATTCTACACCTTCATGTATTTTTAGAAGTCTTAGTACATCTATTTATATTTTATGTCCCTTCTGTAATCCAGAATCTGTTTTGCTTTTTCTATAAAGATGAGCTCAGAGTTGTTTCAAAGCAGATAAAAATTACTAGTAGAAATATTGTTTCACATTTGCATGGTACATTGAACAAATCAGCACAAGATAACTTCCAAATTCTGAAATTTAGTAAGGATATTGTTTAGTATTTTCCTCTCTCATACGTTGTTCATATTTAGTGTTTCAGCATATGCTTTATTTTAAGACCCAAAGTTAGATCCACCAAGTGTCCCATCTTCAGCATTATATTTTAGTTCTTCAATTGTATTTACTAATAAAGATGGTAACTCAAAATGTCAATGAATACAGAAACCTTTTCAGTACATCAGAGGAAATTTTTTTCTCAAATTCAAAGTTGTATCAGCAGAAGGCTCCCCCACCCCCCTCCCCCTACTCTTGGAAAAATTCAACTTGTGTCACACTTAAGATACCTATCACTAACTCCCTAAAGACCAGATGCCTGTATTGTTCTCATATGATGGATGCTAGTCACATCACCTGCTGCACTACTAGAAGATGCTCAGATAGCCTAGTGAAGAGGGTGAAGAAAGAACCTGAATCCAGGAGGTATTTTCAGTACAATAATTAATAGCTGCTCTATGTATTCTTTTCTTCTGTACCACCCTTGAATGAGGATAAGTTTTGGATTTCCTTTTTCCTTTTCTTTTTTGCCTTAAGCTCCAGAAGTAAATTAAAAAAGAGAGAAACAAAATATATCTGACATAAGTAAAGCATGCCTGCTCAGTTTTATGTACTGATAACGTTCTAGTGCTAAATTTTCTGTTTCTTTTGGAAATGAAGAGCTGTCAAGGTTTTGCATCTTACCAGACTGGAGAGTTTAGTGCTGACAATGAACATAAATCTTTGTCTTGACTGAAAAGACAATCTATTTTTTTTATTATGTAAGTTAAGCAGGCACTGGTTTTAATTTGTGTTTTCAGGAAACAGTAGCATTTTGGTATAAATCAGGAAGGTCTTTCAAATATGTGTGTCCCAGATAACCTTAGCAAATTAAAACCATCCTCAACACACAGGAAAGAATTTGTTATTTAATTAGTACGTGTCTCTTGGAAGGTTCAAAAGGAGCCCCTTCCACTAGTAACCATTGTTATCCATGTCAAGGTATGATATATAGTATATTATATGAATTACACTGCTGGCAACAGATATATTAAGGAATAGTAAAAAAGATCATGAGTGTAAACCTGTGCTTTTCTGTAATGACATTCAATGGATTAGTTGCATGGTTAGGAACGTTTTAATACAGGACCTGTATGGAGTTGAGGACTTATGTCAGTGACAAGCACACGGTAAATAAAGCTAAAGCATCAGTAGAAGGTCTGATCTAACAGGCATAGCAAGCAGATGCACTTCATGCGTACGCGGACAGCAAAGCATGTCACAAAAAAAGAATGGACTGACAGACAGGGCAGAACCATTGTTTCCAATCTTCTTGTGATAACTGCACACAGCAGCAATATTTGCAAAACAATTTCTGTAAAGTTCCATGGGTTATAAGGAAGTAGTTTCCCTCAGCCTGGAGTAAGCTGGTTTTTTGTAAAGGGTCTTTAGTGGTCAGCACAAACGTGTGCTGGTTTTTTAGTTATGCTCTAATCCAGTTCACAGATGTTATAAGGCAGTGTTCTTTTTCACTCATTGACTGTGCCTCTTAAAACGTGCCTTTTACCCTTTATTTTCTCCTGCTCTACTAAAGAGGATTTAAGGGATAGGGCTACTTTGGAATAATACCCCCGGTTTCCTCCACTGTCCACCCCCTTCCACCCCTACAAGTCCTGCCAGAGTTGCTATTGCAGTTTGAACCTTAACTGTGTGATGCAGATGCATTTTTCCTAAATTGATGAATGAATAATGTGACAAGGATAATCTACTTTATGGAGAAGCAAGATTGATAATTTTGGGATCAGTGGTCAGGTATATTGCAGTATATTTTTTGTCTTAAAAAGAGACACAATATAATATATTTGTAGAACCATTAGATAGGCATATAAGAATACAAAATGAAGAATTTTCAGTATTTTTCCAGCTGTCTGTGATATTTGCAATTATATATTTTAGAGTAGAATGTGGGGGGAAGCTGCCCCTTTTATAAAAGATACTGTTGTAGTGTTCAGTGCTTTTAGGAGTCAAGCAGTAAAAGCCTTGCAACAAAACAAAACCCTTTAAGAACCTTGTTTATTGAATTCTGTTGGCTAAAACTGCCAAAAATAAATTAATAGCCGTTACTACTGCAGTGCTTTTTTGTTCACAAGAAAAATACCTTGACATATTTTTTCATTTTGTGATTGGTGCACATTTCAAGGGTATAAATTAATCTTCAAAGGATCCTAGGGAATATCTTTCCTGGACACTTCACTTATACATCAAGTTGGCCATGTTAGCAATCTAATCACAAACCTGTAATTCAGTGGACAACAATTTCTTATTGTGAACAGTATAGCAGCTTTTACTATCATTTAGGTCAGCCTAAGATTGCTGATGCACCATATGTTTCAGGCCATGGATGATGGATGGTATCCTCTGGTGCCCATCCCTAAGTGATTGGAAAGATTGAAGACACACAGTTCACTTAAGCTTGCTTACTATTACATCAAGTAATCAGCGTGATAGGCAAACCTGTGCTCTTTATGTCACACTGCCCAACTTTCTGCAGGGACATTGTGTCAAAAAAACAATCTAAGAACATTTCCAGATGACAGGCCAGTTACTAGAACAGCCATTTAACAACTGGATTCATCTAAAAAGCATAATAACATGGAAAAGTCAATACAGGTTTTTAAAACACCTTTATTTATATGAAACAGACATGGGGTTTTGTTTTTAAAGGAGTCTTATTCCAAGATTGAACTTAGGCAACAGAAAGATGTAATAATGCAATCGTTCTCATAGTTCAGCCTTTAGGATGTCAAAACATGGTGTTCCCAATATTAACCAGAGAAAAACACTGCTTTGAAATAGTTTTAAATGCTTTAGAGGTTTGCTTAAAATTTTGTGGCTAGAAACCCATGACATCAGTTTAAATTTTAAGACAGAAATCTTTTTTTATTTCCCAATGCCTGTCTCTACTGATAGCAGTCAACATTATTTTCATTTTACCCAACTCCATTGGACCAGTGTTTAACCCAGGGAATTGATAGCATCTTCCCTTTTATCAGGTTGTACTGTGGTGAGGAGGCTTCTGTATGGTGCAGGAGAAAAATTCTAGATGATACTCTAAATCTCATTTTGCATAAAAATTCTGCAAGACTTGCAATATGTATGCCATCAGTCAGAATAAATCCAACCAAATGGATAGCAATTGATGTGTTTAAAATAAGTTAAAACTACAACTGGTATATGTTATTGTATAAATGGGTAATTTTTTTGTTGAAAGTTGAGTACATAAGCCAAAGTATCTACATATCATATTGACCATGAAAAAGGAGCTAGGCACTTCTGTGAATTCAAACTCTGTAAAATCTCATGTAGCCTGTCATTATTGAACATATTTTTGTGTATGCGTTTTCTGACTGAAAAGCATGCCTACTGCATGAACTTGGATTAAAACATTCATAACTAAAGTAACAGATGCTGTTTATTTTGAATGCTAAATTCTGGCAGATATTCTGCTGTTGTTTTTTAATACTATCTCAACTGCTTTGCCTTATTTGATCAGTTACTGTTTTGACAGTTCTATTGACCTAGCTAGGTGACTGTGGCTGGCCTAATACTAAAATAAATACATTTTTCATATTTAAAATGTACAGTTAGTGAGAAGTGCTAGTAAAAATAGTTTAAACGCATTTGAAAACTAGCCACTCCAAAGTCAGAATTTCAAGGCAGGCTTCCTCTTGTCAGTCCTTTGACAGATGAGACACTGAATTCCATAACCAGAGACAATTTAGGCAGTGGCCTCTAAAGTAAATATTAAACTAAGGTAATGGAAAGACAAAGCTACTCTGAGGAAGAGAGTTTGAGGAGCAGTGATTAACACTGACTTTAAAACCAAGGCCATCAAAGAGGTGGAGAGGAAATGTGCTGTTAGCATTTAGCTGCAGAGAAGAAATTGTTAGAAAGCAGAATAATTTTTTTAGACATTGCCTGAGTGCATGAACCTGTCTGTGTTAGAACTGCGCTTTTTGCAGTTGCTGACAATTTGGTTGCTTACTGAGACACCTCCTGCAGAGAGATAAGTTTAGCGGGCTTTACCATAACTTGTTCTGATGTGAGGATGCTCCCATTTAACCACTTGTGCTGACACTGGAGCACTAGATGTGAGAGAGGAACACAAATTGAAGTATACAAATGAATATAAGGATGATAGAAAGCATTTCAAATATGAAATGCACTAGACTAGCATAATTCATTTGGAGGGGCCTACAACGATCGTCTAGTCCAGGCCACTACTTTGGTCTTGTCAATGAGAGAGAGAAGACCTATAATTAAGGAAAAATAAATGTCCCAAAAAACGCATTTTTCTCAAAGCATACTTAATGAGAGTGAATGAGAGGAACTTCTTGAAAGTTACCTTAGCAAGCCGGTGAGCCAGGTATGCAACAGGGATTTTAACAAGAATAGGGCACACTGACAGTCAAACTTAAGTACTCTGAAAAATTCTTTGTGGAATGTTTTGCTTTTCTAAAATCAGAAGTATCAGTCAATGTGAAAATGTCTACAGGATAAACAGTCATAGTCCCAACAGCTCTTCTTTCTCCTTTACAACTGTTGTGACTTGGATAACTGGAAACATACTGGTAGTCTCGTTTGAAAGTACCCTGCAGAAGTTAAAACCACCACCTAAAACTGCACTGAGGTATCCAGAGTGAAGTTTGTGGAGAGAGACGCCGGAATCCCTGTAAGCAGGGTTTAGATATTTAGGCAGTGAAGAAAATGTCGTTAGTTCCCTATACTTGTGTTAATATCAGAGAATAATGTGGGGCTCAAGCCTGTGCATTGATCTTAAATGTTGTGGTCTGTGCTTGCTTCACGTCATGACTATTATGTGACATGGAACAGTGACAAGGATAGGCTGGAGTGGGAGAACCAGAGTCCTGCATGTAGGAAGGCTGGAGTGACTGGCTCATACTATTTGGCTCCGAGTTGAGGCTTTCAAACTAAAAAGGCAGTACAGCCTCAGCCAGTGTGAATCACAGTCAGTGAAATAAAATACCTTCAAAAATCTGAACAAAATACCCTCAGTTCCTAATGCAAAGAGAAGTCACTGCTCTCACCTGAATTTAATAGTGCCCCACAAGTCAGGATTGTTTAGGTGACTGTAAACGCTTTATATTGGTCAGGCAGTGTTGGTCCTTTTGCTTAAAAGCAATGTTTCCTAGGTATCACAGGCATGGAGATAAGCATTCAGGTTTTGCTAAGAGCAAATGCAGTGTAATAATTCTCAGCTTTGCGAATATGTATTCTACAGAATTAGTAGCATCATGTCAGTGAAGAATGGAGCCACACTGAAGTTATTAGGAGCGTAGAGTTACATTTTGGGGAAAGTAACTAACTTCATTTCTGAGGGAAGCAGCACAGCAGGTAGATTTTGGCTGTTATGCACAACTGAGGTTTTCCTGTGTCTTTTAAATGAGGCACTTCTCCCTGAACACTCAGCCCTACCATTGCAATAAGAAGCCGGTGACAAAACTGCTTATATTTTTTTCAGGAGGCAAAGCTTTTTAACTACTGCAATCTGCTGTCCCTTTTAAAGTCCTGTAAAGATGGCAGACACTTATGTTAAACACAGTGGATTGTTGGTGAAGTTAACCGTGTGCATCCAGAACTGGCAGAATATGGACTAAGGTGCAACCTCAATCTGTGCTGTAATAAAGTAGCTGTTCATCTGTGGTCAGAGATCGTCATGAAAGACCTTGAGTTCCTTCACTTTATTTTCCAGAAAGGCCATCAGACAGCTTTGCATCATCTAACTCTATCAATCAAGGACCTCAACCACTGCTTTCTGCTGAAAGCTTTCCTGTTTGGCTCTGTTTTTCACAGACAGCTCAATAACTTGTCTGTGGAGCTGTGATAAATGTACCATGTGCTTCTAAACTGTCTCTTTAACACTGAACTGAATTTCAACTTGTAATGCTTGTGGCTAATTGTTTTCCTCAGAAACATTTTATTTATTTCCAGTTATTATTCCGTAGTCCCCAATTATATTTTTTCCATTTATTCTCTGGCAATGGTAACATCAGAAGGATGCCCTGCATACAGTGGACTGCTAGAAAACTGGATTTTACTCAGTAAATAAGTTGCATAGTATAAAGAATAAAATTAAAGTGAAACTGTATGAACAAGAAGTATAAATTTCTAATACTTTGTTTTTGTAGCAAAGTGCATATTAAGCCTGTTTAGATTTAAAAACTTACTTTCTCTGATTTGTGAGCCTGTCTGAAGTGAAACATTCTTGTGGTTTTTTTCAGTATATATGAAACAGGGCTGGTATCACAAAACCTCATGCTATTTGAACACAATTGTCTGGTTTTGCTGAGGACACCCAAAATAGAGCTATTACAGCAAATGAATAACTTCTCACTCTGAAAGAAGGTGGTTCTTTTAGATCAGGTTGTAGGTCAATGGCAGGGCAGGGTGAGGAAACTCATATTGCAGCTGTCTGCAAATGAGCTTCACTCCTGATACAATATAAAAAGGACTTCAAGGTTGGTAAAGGTTAAAAATTGGATATGGGAACAAATATGTAAAACATGGGGATGCAGAAGAGTCTTCACAGTAGGACACAAACTCTGCAGGAAATTACATAGCTCATACATTTTTAGCACTTTTAACTTATGATCTTACAAAATCCAAAAGAGAAGACTGAAATTAAGTGCAGTTTAATGATTGAGAAAGTGTGATGAATTTGGATGAAAAAGAATGTGAAATGCGTTGTAGTAAATTAAGGTCCTAATAAGGAATTCAAGTAAAAGCCTTATGATTTCGTTTCTTAGACATCTTGCAGCTTGTATGCAGAGAAACTGTTCCTTTGAAATAAAAAAAACCCGATTGGAGTATGTTTACCACTGTGATAATGTGCAAGTTCTTAGAAATCTTAGAAAATCCTCAGCTGATTAGTTAATGCAACTTGCAAAACAGTAGTACGCATTCAGCATCGAAGTAAAACATAATCTTTTTCAGGGGAAAAATGGCATATCAAATGACTCCTTGATAGAAAATAAAAGCCAGAGATGGCAGAATCTGTTCTGGGATGTATTAATCTGGCTCCTGTCAAGCATAATTGTGCTAAAAACTGGCAACTAGGGCTTCAATTTAGCCCAAAGTTAGATAAAATATACCAAAATGAAGAACCAGTTTTCTGCTTTTCTCTGTAGTGGTTTCAGTAGGAGAAGGAGAAAGGGCATAAGGCATGTTAATTGCTTTTGGGAATACACTATTCCAGGTTAAGAAGAATAAATATTGTACACTCTGGAAAGCATGTTGATTTTTAGTGGACAGTACTAATTTACACATTCCTCATTTAGAGCACAGAGCTAATACTAAAAATGGATCCTTTGATGGGTGTAGTTAAAAAATACATATATTGGGACAATTCTCATTGTCCATGTCACTGCATAAACATGCAGAATAAAAAGTAAAATAGAGTAGCTTTTTTGTGCTGCATGAAAAGCGGGACAAAGTGGTGGAAAACAGCGGCCCATCATGCATTAGCTGTCACTAGGATGGCATCAGGGCAGAGGGTACGTCAGAGCAGGGCTAGGAGATTTGTTTAACAAATTTAGTGTGTAGGACCTATCAGGGATGGGTTTCTCTAAGAGAATTATTTCCTGTAATGACAGTGCCTTTGGGTACAGTAAACTTTCTGACTTCTCCTTCCCATACTTACACCCCTGCAAGTCCATAGTGAGATCCGCTCTGTAGTACACGTTTTTTTTGCTTCTGCTGAGCAAAGCTAAATTTTCTGCTTATAGGTGATCCCACCGGGTGAATCTCTTGAGCTCCTCCTCTCACTCTCTGACTGAAGCATTTTTAGATGTTGCTTAAGAGGTGTATCTCAAAACTGTGAATCTAATTCCAGACTGTACTGTTCTGCTTCACACTGTTTTACCAGTAAACAATTAACATAACCCCAGCTGATTTATATAATGGCAGATTTATTCTGCTAGGCAGAAGCTTCTGCTGGTGCGTAGCCTGTTAGGGTCTTGTCATAGGAAAATGAGTATGAAGCTACTGTGCAACTCCTTTTTGACTTCCAAAATGACTTGTACTCTCATAGCTATAAAATAGAGGCAGCCATAAAATAATCTGGCTGGGGTTTTTTTTCCCCTTTATGGTATTTTTCAAAGATCCCAGATAAATTTCTTTTTGAAGAGAGGTGCACCTTTGGAATATCAAGGGCACTGTTTGGGGGGGGGGAGGAGGGAAGGGGTTAAATTAGGAACACAACTGTATATTAGACACTGGTTGAACACTATAGAGTTCATGTCAATTGTAAAGCAGAGTGAGTGTAATGTCTTTAAGGAAATCTAGCAGACTTACAAAAATACGTATATCTAGTGGCAGGAAAGAAATCAAAGCAAGACTAAGTACATTTTACTGGTGCACTGGATGCAGTAAGAAACTCCCTTGTGGAGGCTACTGCTGTCTTAAATACATGAAGCAAAGCTACAAGCAGATTTTTGAGCAACTTTTATAATCTAATCTATTTATAATCAGATTTTATTTCAATTGCATGCAGGCTGGGAGTGCAGGAGCTGGTTACTCTTACTGGTTCCTTAAATGAATGTGCTAAGATTTAGAAGCTGGGTTCACCAACAATGAGTTTAATTGGTATCTGCACACAGTACTGAAGTCCCAAAATTGTATTCTGGGCACACACTTGACTCGGTGAAAAATTGGGATAGATTATGTAGAGACAAGTGTGTAATTCCCCTTGCAAAGTCCTCACAAGTGCAGAGGGAGGACGTGTGGTCAAGACAATCCCTCGCGCTAGCTACCCTAGCTATTGGCTGCTACGAGGTCTTTAGAGGCAGTGATAAATTTGAGGGTAGTCATCTGACTTGCCTTAATCAGCACTGATTAAAAAGATCTAAATAGCTCCTGGCAGCCACTGGATCAGAAGGATACAGATGCGCTCTCCCTAGTGGTATGCCAGTCACCACCGTGGAGGTAAATTCCATCTATAAATGTCAGGAGCAGCATTTCAGTCAGAAGTTGTACAGTGGCACTCAGAAGAGCTGATATGCTGTGAAGGTATAAGATGAATGTAAATAACACTGCAAATATTACAAAGTTATTATGTACATTGATTGTGGGGCCTGTTGGGGAGGTCATGTTCTTTTCTATTGACTCTCTGTGAAAAGATATGGTATAAATAGAGGAGAGCTAAAAGATGGGTAAGAAAAATTAAGGATCCTTTGTATAAGTGTAATTTTAAATGTGGTTACTTTAAAGAGGAGATAAATAGGAGGAAATGTAGAAGTATGCAGAATTACAAATTGTTTGGCGAAAGTAAATCAGATACTCCTTTATCCTTTCTCATCATTCAAGAACACACAGACATGCCATTAAACTGAAAGGTTGAAGCTTTAAGATGCTTGAAAGAAAACGTTTCTTCATACCTAACACGTCAGATTCCCCTTCAATGAAATGAGACAGCACTTTTTCTCCATCTCCACCCAATGTTGAAAGTTTTCAAGTTCTTAAATGCTAGTTGCTATGTAAGTTAAAATTATCTTATGCAAAGTAATACAGAATTGAATAGAGCACAATAACTTTTCTGTAGAATTTTTAATGTAGCCTCTAACTTCAGCACCCAAAAGACATCCTCCATAAAAGACTGGTGACTTTAAAAAGATATATAAAATCTGCTATAGCTTTTGTAGTTCCTGTAGCTAATTGTATTCACGGTGAAGTATCTGGACTTCAGGAGAACCTAAGCAGTTATCTTTCCTTACAAATCAGATCTCAAAAAAACCTCCAACAATGGTATTTAGAATTTATCCTTAACGTTGCTAATTCATGCAGAACATAAGGAAACTTGTAGGTATATTCCTGCCAATTCATGCAGGCAGCTGTAGCATACCTGAGGAATGAGGTGGTGGTTTGTGGAGCTCAGACCCAGCACCCAGGGTGAGGTCAAAACTCAGAGTTGCTGGTGTCTGGAGTGGAGTAGTGACCCTTGCCCATTTGCACAGTGAAATCAAACGGTGGGTGAGAGAGTGAATTATAGCTCACTGCTCTCTCTTCTTTGTGAACCAGCTACTCCATAACTCTTTGAGTGGAACTGTTGATGAAGCGATCAGGAGAAAATCATTCTTGGCCTTGCTTTCGCTAGGCTTGTCTTTTACTCACTGAGGAAGGAAGATGTTAGCTTCAATTTAAATAAATTTAAACTTATCTTAAAAGTAATTCTTGTTGACTTGTATTACATGAGGTGCCAAACAAATACACTATCAAATATATCTCTTCAGAAGTGCATCCTTTGAATGGGAACATATAAACATGAAAAGACCTAAAGGGAAACATTAGTCAGGTGTTATATTTTGTGGTTAAAGGCCATCTAGGAGAAGCAGCAAAATAATTGCTGGAGTGAGGATTACAAAGTATGTCATATTACACCTCACTGTAAATATCATTTTAATTTTTTATGGCACAGATTATTCATAAGTTTATTTTTTATACTGCATAGCACTTAAAATATCACTGGATCTAAACCCCTTATCCAGGAAGCTCATTAGTTGAGCTGTCTGCGTATCTGCCATCAGCATCTGGTGAGAGGGCTCCTGCTGACCCTGCCAGACTTGGGTCATGAGGTCAGCAGGTCTCATTTATTATTCAAAATTGCTTTCTGACCTTTTATCAGCTAGGTCAAAGAATGCTGCATTCTCCTTGGTTGAATTTTATAGTGAAATCAGTATCATGCACAGATAATATAATTACCAGTTCACATGAATCTCATGCCTCTCTTTCCAAAAAATGTACTTGCTTTGAGGTTGACACAGTTGGAAGAGTTGCCTGTACAATGCATGTATATACAAGACCATGTGTATACCTTGTCATCCTTGTGAAATAACTCCTGTAGCTTCACATCTAATTCATGCTTCAAATTATGCATGTGCTTTCCACTGTTGTGGTACTGAGGTAGCTAAAGGCAGAGCTCCATGGTTAACAGATGACCTTTCATTTTTACCACTCCCATTCTTTTGAATAGATTCCTTTTCACTATTTATATATTCAGTAGACATATTCAATATATTTTTAGGTGTAAGTATATTTTCCCCCTTCAGCTACACACATGTATCAGTTGAATATAGAACTTAAAAGAACTGTAAAGTAAGAAAAGCCAATAAATACAAAGACAGTTTTCTTGGAGATTATGACAGATTTTGGAAAGAAAAAACACTGAGAGTCCAAAATGCTTTTTAAATATTTTCTGATTACAGATGCCATCTAGATCGAGGAAGTCACTGGCCACCACGATTTCGGTCCCAAACAGAATCAAGAGGGACCCTGCCAAAAATAACAAAAGAACTGATGATTTGAAATTTTCATTCTATGGCAAATAAGTAGGAAGAATAAATGACATTACAATAAGAAAAATTTTTTTTTGGAATTTTAGAACACTAAAGTTTGAAAAGAAAATTAGCCATCAGATCTTAACAAGCCATAGTACAGTATGGAAAATTGGAAACCATAAATGGCAGATTGATTCTTAAAGGGAGCTGTGCAGTGCAGTGTTATTCCTCTGGAATGATTTCATCCTTTTTAAAAGAAGAAGCCAAAGGTCACATTGGTCTTGCCCTTGAAGTAGACAATATGAGATGTCAGCTTGTGCTTTCTGACACTGCATATGATGAATAACCTTGACATAGTAATAAACAAATAACCTGTATTAACATTTATAAGCACAGTGAAGTATTAATGCAATATATACTTCAACAATATATTGTGAATATACAGCTTTCATAGAAACGGATTTCCTCTAGTAATACTGTACTAAATTTATGGTTTGTTAAAAATTGCTGTAAAATACATATTCTTTAAGTAACAGAATGTATACATATCTGAAATATGGCCAGCCATATATACATAAACTGAGAAGTACTTTAAACAAGCAGGCACTGAATTAAAATTATGCAAAAAAAAAAAACCCTGAACATCTGTATTCATAGAGATACTCAAATTGTTGTGAGTATTTTTAGTGTTTCAAGTACCTGTAGTCAATTGTCTTTGTAAGCGCAGCTCTGCCATAAATCAGTATTCAGTGAGGTTATCAGCTATTTGCTTTTGGTATTTCCAGTAGCAGAGAAAAATAGTTGTGTACCAGTATGATGTCAAGGTTTACGTAACATTTGATGGGAATGAGGTGTTTTCTTCTAAGTATGGGAAGCTGGGAGTCCAGTTGTTGTGGGGAGAGCATGGTGTAGTAGTCCTAACAAATTCTGTATCTTTAAGAACAGTGTTCTCTGTAGCTGTCTTGATGGCACATTGAAGTTTTCAGTGGTTGGTTGTGGGGCTTTTTTTAAACTGAAAATTAAAAAAAGCTATTGGACATCAATTAAATGCGTGCTAACATTACAGGATAGCACTAAGCCCTGCGCGGAGTTTGAGGTACAGGTATTAATTATGAACAAGAAAAACTGTATCTTGTATGCACCTGTAGCTTGCATATTATTCTGTAATTTTATACATAACTGTTTGATTTAAAATACACGCCATGTTCCCAAGCAAGTAATGTATTTCTAGTGTAGATAAGCTGTGTTGAGATTTCTCAGTATTCTTTCTGAATCTTAGAGACATCTCCATGTACTTACATGTGAGTTAACCCCAGGTCCTGTTTCAGCCTTTATTATTTCACAAACTGTTATAACCATGGTACAATAAATATTTGCCATGTGTGACAGTTTGGGGAACACCTTCTATCTTAACACTTGCAAAATACCCTAGCACATATCCCAGTGTACTTTATGAAATGACAAAAGGCATTTGTCATTCCTCGTTCTGCATGTTATGAATGTTATACGCCCATGAAAGATGATTTGCAGGAGGTGTGCGTATAGAAGAGATAAAGGATGTGTTTCGTAGTATCATTGAAATGTTTCAAAGGTCCTAAAATTTAGATCAGAGACGTGGAGAATGGCATGCCATTGCTGTAGATGAAAGAAACCAAGGCTGCTAGTTAGAAGTCAGAAACGATTGTACAATAATACTGTAGAGATTAAATGATAAGAAAAATGTATAGAAAACAGTACAAATAGATTAGTGAAAAAAGTTTATCTTCTTTTAACAAACATTTAGCTGCTCAGACATTGATGTGTTAAACAAGTGATCGATACTTTACATGTTTAGATCATTATTCTGATCGTTTAAGTATGGTTATAGAACTAAGTGGCCAGAGAGAAAGGACAATCCTTTTATTGTCTTTACATTGAGTGTTAGGTGAAACTTCTTAAGAAGTGAAAAGTAAAGGAAAGAAAATTAATTACATCCAAAAGACTACGCAGTCCCAAAGAAACTAGCAATAATAATAAAAAATCTGCTCTTTAGTTGGTGCATTTTAAGAATAAAAAATGAGACAAGGGAAGTGAGCCCTTACTATTCATTTGCACTCAATAGTTGTGTTCATGAACTAAAACAAACCAAGTCGTTGGTTCTTCTAAACCACATTTTCACTCTCGTTTGGCTATGAATGATAGTGATTCCCTTGGAATGGAGCCTGAAGCAGCAGCTGTGAATGCAACTATAAAAGTGCAAGATACAGATAATGTGTTTTATAATAATACAGTATGGTAATACTGCTGTGATCCCAGTTTTGTAAACCTGAATTTAACCCTTCACATTGATAGAATTATTTTTATCTGCTCTTTAGCCTGTCAGTTTTTCCTAGGAACAAACTGTGTCTCTAACTGAATTAACAAACCTAGGTACTAAATGCCTTACACAAACAGCAAATCTTTTTGCATGTTCTTGAAGTTCAGCAAGCCACATGCACTGTAAATATTCTTTCATATACAAGAATTCTTGCAATTCTGTAGCAATGCAAAAAAAATGTAAAGTGGAGCTCTCTTGGCAGAGGTGGGCTCTTCCCTCTGGAAAAAGCATTGGGTTATGGGAGCAGTTTATAGCCAGAAGCTTGCCCGCATTTGTCATTTGGCTGTGATAAAGGATGTGCAGAGACTGGGGTGCCTGTGAGCTTCAGCAAGCTTTGTGCATTTAATTAATCATTGAAATCAGGTAGATTGCTATGCTACAGCTGTGTAGTCTCAAATCATTGGACTAAGGCGGCTGAGGCTTTACTCGGGAGCTGAGGGTTTATTTGGGTTATTTTGGAAGATTAGGGCGATTCCAGAGTGCCAGTTATATTCTGGTGAAAGTGAACTTCTCTCCTGTTCTTTTGAAGATAGATAGGGAAAGTTGTCTTATTTCTGCAATATCTGTTCTAATCTTTTCTACATATCCATTAGAATTTCTGCACTGCTTGCTTCGCCTCAGCTACTTTGGCCAAATTCAGGTTGTGGTAAATCAAGAGCAGCTCTACTGCTTTTTATAAAAGTGCACCTAGTTAACACAGAGATGAACTCGGCGCCCTAAGCAGGGAGCGAGCATTCTGTGATTTATTTTCAAAGAATGCTGTGTTCTCTGTTAATTATGCTACAGCCATTGCACTGGGCTTTTGAAACTGCAATCAAGGTCCTGCTGCACATTTGTACCTTTTTTGTGCAGGAGCCCTTTTGGCATTTCCACTTCACTCAGCTTACAAGCTGGAGTGCAGCCTTTAGTGGTCTCCTGAACTGGCAGTTTTGTTTCCTGAAACACTAAATTTGTTTTTATCCTTCCATACGTAGAGGACTATATATGACTGTCCCTAGATTCACCTCTGATTGTGCAGACAAGCTGGTAGTTGAAAGCATATAGGAACAGAAACAAATCAACCAGTAAAAGAGAAGAATACTAGCAGTACAATTTGAAGTATCTGCAAGAGACAGGACACTTCCATACAGAATTTCTTCCTGAGGACTGGATCATTTCCAAACAGCCAGGGTATGCCTCTTTTCTGTGTGTGAATTGGTATGTACATGTGCACAAATAAACAACACCCTGGAACAGAGAGATTTCAGAATACCTAAATAAAGATACTCCAGTTACTTTTGACTAGGTACATTGCAAAAAGCAATAGAAATCTTTGCTTTCAGAATTAACAAGAAACTAATGATCAGACATCAATAAAAATCAAATTCTAACCAGTGACTTAGCTACCACAATAGTACAGCTAGTGAATGTAATGTTGTTTCACCAACCTTCATAATTTTATGGCAAATCTTATGGTACTTTGTTTCTTTTCTGAAAGTCCTGTCCTTAGAGCAGAGTGATATATGAAAGTATTAACTCTCACTAAAAGCAGAAGAAACCCAGATAAAATTCCTTTTCTTTTGGGTGTCCCAACACCCAAAAGGCTAACATTTCAAGTAAAAAAAGTACCTAAATAAAAATACTTTTAAAAAAAAAATAAATCATACCTCTGAAGACGAGTCTTACACTGAAAGTGGGCAGTACCAAAATTGATTGCAAACTTAAATTTGGCAGCATTGAGCAGCAGGCTCTTGACCAACCTTAAGTGAAGTGCAACGAATTTGACATTTTAAAAAATCCTGCCACTTCTGCATCTAGATTATTTCTGCCTCACACTCTCATGTAGCACTTGAATGTACCAAAGAGAGCATGGAAGAGCTCACACTTGTGTTACCCCTTGGCTCTTCATCCCCCTGTGGTGCTTAACTCCAGACAGAACACAATCTTGTACTGTATTTCACCTGTTAACAGCAGATAATCTACATTTTTTGGAACCATGCTTTTTAGTTCCTTGCACGTGTGGTTTCACGCAGCCTCTGAACCCCAGACACCAGCCACCTCCTTCGATGCCCATCTTCCTGGAAGTGCCAGTGGTGCCTGTCTTACCTTACCTCTTTATTACCCACCTCAAAGTGGAGAGTCCAGGCTCCAGTTGTCTACTTACAGATACATCTTGCTGATGGCCTGAAGAATAAAGTTGACCACAGGTGAATGGAGTGGAGATACGGCATTAGACAAGGCTCATCTTTTACCCAGTAAGAACTTAACAGCTCCTTGCTTATCTGCTCATGTAAGGGAGTGCCACATTTGTTTTCTGGAGATACATCCTGCGGTGCTGAAAGGGCAGAGTCTGTTTCCCAAACCTGTCTCTCTATTGTGGTAACTCAAACAGATGGTCCACATTCATTACCAATATAATTATGTGTCATCCATCAGTTCAACAATGCACCTTTCTGATACTTGTACATATCAACCACTATTGCGTACTAATTCACAGAATAGCAAAGTCTAGATTTTGCTCTCAGTTGTATCAGGAGAGCAGCTGCCTTAAAATTAACCTAGATTCATGCTTCTGTAACACAGGCCACAATCATTGTCCATATATTCAAAACAGACTTCCAGCTACACAAAAAAAGGGACAGCAGCTCCTAGCGGCTGGTGTTTGGGAAAAACCACAGAATTATCTAAATTTGTCAGATACTGGTTTGCTGCCCTAAATACCAGTTCACTACAAATCTTAACCATGTAACTGGAAATCATTCATTAAATCCTGTGCAGCCAAGAATCATGCATAATGTAACATGGCTACTGCAAACAGTTCGCTCCTGATCATTTAAATTTCCTTCTTGCTCTTACAGCCATGAGGAGCCTGTTAGTGAGGTAGTCCCTGATGAGATTTTGCTTTTACATCCTTGAAGAATGTCCTTGTGCATATTTATAGGACAAAGTAGAAGGATTATATATGTGGATTTTTCTTTTTACACTAATACAGTGTAAAAATTTTACCACTAATACAGTGGTATTAACTGTAAACATTTTTAAAAATACATACCTGGGCACAATATGATCAAGCATGCACACCTCAAAAATCTTATGACTGTATGGAAAATAAGCAGCCTAATGCTCTAAACCTTTAGGTAATACCATGATTGGGCCATGCGCGTGAGATAGCCACTTTTAAATTGAACATGCAGTTTCATCTGAAAAAGGGGATTTCTGTATCTTCTATTAATTGTTATGAAGAAGATTTTAGTAAACAGCTAACTGTGGGTCAGTGTTACTTCTATAGTACTGTCAGATAGTGGTGAGAATAGATAGGTTACTACATCGGCACTGTTAATGTTCAAAAAGGCAATTTGCTTAAAGGACAGGGACAGAGGAAGAAGGAAGTGGACTTCATAAATTTCAAACTGCACAGCAGTTTCACTGCAAACCATCTACTAGTCATACAGTACTATCCAATTAATCCATTGCTCTTAGAAGAGGAATCCCTGTATATCCAGGTACAATCCTTGCCAAATATCTGGACACAATCATGGGCTTTTAGGATTACAAGTAACATAATAAAGGATAATGATCAAAAATCAAGCACACCAATACAGAATGCTTGGGTTAACTGGACTTGCCATGTGCACTATAAGGCAGCAGTCTGTTAGGTTTAAAGTGAGATTAAGGACTTGTGTAACCTGCAATTATGCTGTTTTTCATTAAAAAAATAAGATGATTGGACTCAGTAGGGTCCTTCCTTATATTTACCTCTGTTTAATTGGATTGGGAACTGCTTAAACATCTTTGAGTTGGAGCTTATAAGAAGATGATCAGAGCTGTTTTTCGAAGCTTAAGACAGCAGGCAGACAACATGATCATGTCAAGACTCATACTAAAGCCTTAATCCTACTTTTTCATCAACTAGCACTACAGCTGAGTCTTTAACCTCCTAAGTACTAAATGTGCTTTGGATCTCTCACAATACATTTGCTGTCAAATGTTAATGTCTAATAATATTAATTTTTGCTTCCTTTCTGAGAAGCACTTTAAGGAGTAGTCTCTGTCTATCTGAATTTGGAGAGCTATAGTGGAAGTCTGTATTTTCAGTCCTTTTAAAAATACAATTTATAAGCTTACATCTATTGCAGTCTGTTGCACTCTGTGGAGGTGAGGAATTGCATTGACCTGCACCTCACCTTGTTTTAACGTAAAACCCGGTATACTGGTAACTTACTTTTTCATTGTACTAGATTGAATATTATTGTGTGTTTTGTTGGGGTTTTGTTGTTTGGGGTTTTTTGGTTGTTTTTTTTTGGGGGGGGGGGGCAGCAGCTTTAATTTTATTCGTGTCTTTTTTCCTAGGAACTGTTAGCATGACCAGATTCCTAGCCTCAAAACTTGCCGACCAGAGCATTATTTAGTTTTATAATCCTGAAGTTGCATAAAGATTAAATGTTCTAATGAGTTTTTCCTGCATCTGTTAACGGTATCCATGCAACGCAACAATCTCCACTCTTCAGCCTCGCTGCTTCTCTCTTTTCTTTTTCTTCTCTTCTCTCCTTTTTCTTTTCTTTTCTCTTCTTTCTTCTTTCTCTGTCGGGTAGTGCTCCGATTTGTCCTAGTGACACAGGGCTGCCAGCAGGAAAGCAAGCGTAGTTAATGCTCAGCTGCTCAAACCAGTCAAGCAAGCTAGCAAGTCCCAGCTGTGCTACTTGATGTTTTTTGATTGCACCTAGTCCTCAATCTGTGAACTGTTTTCTGGACTTAGATTCATCAAGCTCTGCCGCTTTAAAAACTCATGCAGGCAGGCATCCTAGGATATGCCATTATAAGCTGCTGCCAGGGGATCTTCTAGGAGATAAATGGAATCTGTGTGAAGTAAATTAGTGTGAACCAGTCAATCTGTGTGTCAGCCTTGAGCCACATCCATGGGTAACTAGCTTGCTGACTGAAAAGTCCACTGTCTTTTGCCAATCAGAGGTCTCAGCCACCAGGAAGCAGTCCTATACAACATTAGTTTCTTGGAATAATGCCTGTTTGACCAGCTAGTGAAACTCTTCAGTATACAGTACTGTCCTGCCTGAGTTTACTTATTGCTTACAATTGAACTGAAAATCTTTTAAAGTCAGATAACATTTTAACAGTAGGGAGCATCACAGAAATGTCTTGGAAATAAGTACTTCCACTTTCATACAGCAGCCATTCAGCAGAGTCCTGCTGTGCTGCAGTTGGCTTTACCTCCCTATCGGTAATACATCTTCAAGACTATAATGCAAAAGAATAACAATAATCTGGGTAGAAGAGGTTAATAAAGAGGCTCTGTGTATATTTTTTTTTTCCATGGATTAAGCTATTTGGGCAGCTTTGATCGAGAGAAGGGAAGAGTATGCAAGCTATAACGTCCATGTTATGCACAGGGTTATGTCAGCAGCATAACCATGCTGCACACTTCCGTTTCATTTTATTTTCAAAAGCAAATTCAGGCAATCTACAGCTAGAATTCCTCTGTAGAAATGGACTGAACCATAATCCTCTGAAAATTCCCAGATTAATGTTTTTAGACTTGAATACCAAATGAATCTACTGTCATGAAAATAATAATGCCGGTACTGTCAATAATGCAATTTTTAACACATGCAATATTTCTTTATTTGTTTGTTGGTCTTGTAGAAGCTACTGATACCCCAATAGGCAGTCATATCTGCAATATGTACGCTCCCACACCATTGATCTAACGCGCAGAAACCAGGGGGAATCTTGCTATTTATTTTTAGAAGATTGGACAGGTGAGGAGATGCTATATACTTCAATTAAAAAAAGAAACTAATCGTCTAGTAACTACCAGAACTGAATTTGGCTGCCTTTACTAATTCCTGTAGAAATTCTTTTGCTATTGCCTCCCAATTGCTGGTTGAAAAAAAAAATAATAATAATGAGAGAGGGATAAATAATGTTGATCAACTGTGATCAAATAATTCAGTCATGCCAGATTTGGGTAAAAAGTGCACTACCGCGCATTTAGGGAAATTGGGAAAAAGAAATTCGGGCTTTCTAGGCAGAGAGGACATTAAGAAGAAAAAGCAATGTATAGTGATAGAAGAATTAATTAAAGACCGTTTGGGGTTATATTTTCCTTTTTTAAAATCCTTCTGACTTTTACAGAAGCATACGCTTCAGAGCTGTGCAGTAAACCATGTGTGGGATTTTATGAGAAAGTATTTTATTTCTTGCAGCAGAACCCACTGAGACAAATTTAACTAGTTAGGTGTTTTATTATATATACTACACAGAATACATGGACAGATTCTGGTATAAATCACAACTAAGATCAAGACAACTGCTTTAAAATTGAGTGAATGTTTCATTGCACTAATGAAACAAAAATGTGATGTCCTTTGAGAGCATAATTTGTTACATGCCATTATATTTTAGTTGAGAGAAGTGGGGAAGTCCCTCTGGGTGAATAAAACTTCAAGGTATATTGGGAAAAGAATCACTGAAAATTTCAGATTTCCTGTCTGGAGTAATGCTGTCCTCAAAGATAAGGGTGGGGAGGAAAATGGAGTTTCAGGAGGTTTTTGGTTTAAAATATGTAGAAACCTTAAAAGAAACTTTACACTTAACAGAAGGAAAAATTGTCCTTCAGTTGCTATTCGCTTGGCGAGTGGAATGAGCTTTGTTTGCACATGACTGTGCACAGTGCAAGAGCAAGCTCAGGCTTCCCCAGGTGCGTGGGTTGGTATTTCTGCAAACTGAGCTCTGCAATGTGATGTTAGGTCCTGCTTCTGCATTCACTGTAGTGGATTTAAATTGCTGTAGCTTCCAGTTTGGCTGGAACAGGGTCATAGAATCACTTGCTCCATACTGGCTTATTTCAAGGACAGTTCCAATTTCCATATGTTGCAGCATTCACTTTAGAATAATAATGTGTTTCTCCAGGTTAATTTCTTAATCTCTCTTTTCAAAATCAAAATATAATGAAAACTGGGCCGGTGAGGTATTTAATCATCAGAAGATAACCAGGCATTCTCAATTAAATGACAACTACATACATCAGGGCAGGTTCTTTTAAACGACACTAAAAATTATGAAATGACCAGCAACTGATGTCTTCTGTCAGTGAGATGAATTAGTGGTTTATATGGCCTGAGAAATGGTGTGGAAAAAAAATAGGGTTCAATTCAATAAGGACGAGAGCGAGGATCTAGACTGAGGTAGGATTAATCTTCCACAAAGAGACAGGATGGGGAAGAAATAACAAGGCAACAGTTTCCCAGGAAAGAATCTGGATCACAAGCTGAGCGTGAGTCAACAGTGTTCACGCTGTGGCAACAAAGGCAAATGCCATAGCGGCCTCTGAAAACAGGAGCATCACCTGCGAAACCTGTGAAATAATCCTGGTGCTGTACTCGGCACGGGTGCCACCAAGGGCACATCCCCAGCTGAGCTGATCCCTGCCTGCTGGCACGCTGCTCAGCGGAGAGCGCCGTCACCCAACCGGCATGGTGGGCTGACTAGGGTAACTCCATCATTTGCCTTTTCTGTTTCTAGATGGTTGTGGTGAGCACTGATAATATTTCAGTTGCCATTTCGTGAATGTTTTCTGTATTTCGTATAATGTCAGTAAAATAACTGTATCCTTTCAGGTTGGCATAAAAATGCGTGGATAAAGCTAAGTAGGATAGTAATCCTCACCCTGGAAAAGAGATGGTTGAAAGAGGATAAACCACAGGACTGTTCAGTCACAAGTGTCATGGAGAGAGTACGCAGGGCTTGTACACATGCCTTTTCTCGTACAATAAATGTCACACTCGGCTAATGGGGACAGGCACAAACAAGAGGAGACGCCTACCTGCGTGGCAGCACATGGGGCTTGCCATCTTAAGGCAAGTTAGGGTGTAGGGTGTTAAGGATGTGAAAGTTCTATGTGCTTAAGGGAAAATTGGAGGAGTTTGTGGAACAGAAATCTATCATGAGTTATTAAATATTTAAAAAAAAAAAAAAGTTCTGGAATTCCCCAAGTTTCAAATTGGAGTTTAAGAGAAAGTTCTAGTGAAGTATTAGTGTATGGTTGTTGGACTCTTACATTGATGATCTTTGGTCTCAGCAAGTACAGCAGTTCTTACGCTTTTTATGATATCTGTGAAATGTGCTTCTTAAAATAGTACTCAAAGCATTTATTGCTGAGCTCTCTTTCAAGCGTTTTAGGTATAGTAAGGTATGTGCCTGTAGATCCCATACATCCCAGAAGTGACACTGCAACATAATCATTTTATCCATTTATGAAAAGAATACCAACATATTTTTTTCCTTTACAGCTTTTTTCGTGCAGTTTTATTTAGATTCAGGTTGCTTTGTGGTTTTGTATTAGATCTGAAATATATTTATCACCTATAGCCTATCTTGCCTAATAATTTTGATTGAAAAATATTTTTTGTTGCCCTAGCTGCTGTTTTGAATGACAAGTAAGTTCTTGTTTTCTCCACAGACTGTCTGTAAGTTACTAATCCACCTTATCAATAACAAAGGCGTCTTGTCAGAAAATGCTGACTGGTTTAGTCACCTGCGTTACGCAAACTTCTTTCTCCAACGTGTCTGCCCTCTGAAAATTAGTATGCGGAGCAGGTTATTTAGACTTCAGTGTGTGATATTTCCAGAGTGGAACAAGGCTTTTCAGAGTTTAAACAGAACATGTATAAATAAACGATAGCGAGGAGTTGATGTTGTAATTAGTGGCTGGTGTACATTTGCGAAGAACAGCTTATCATTTAAGAGTTTGTTCACACAAAGACTCTTGTTTCATAGACCGATCACCAATCAGTCTGTGATCTCTTTTCAGAAATAGTTTAATTTTGTGGAATTTGAAATATTTTGAAACTATTTACATGTTTAATTGAATACTATGATCTTATGACATTCTTTTACTATTCTAAATTCTATACCTATTTTTTTAAATGTCTTTTTCTGTTTCAATAATGTAAGAGAATGGGTATCAAGTTTGACAAACAACTCTTCAGAGCTTATTACGATGTATCAGAAAAAAATTCCACAATTCTCAAGATTGGTCCTGTACAATAAAGATTTATGTAATTTTTATATGCTAAGTTCAAGGTCATTTGCCTCAATGAAACCTGCCCTTTTACCTTACTTGCATGCTAGCAAAGGAAATCTCTACTCTCCATGTAATAATTTAAATTACATTGGCCTGAATAGAAAGAAAATATCATTGGAGTTATTGTATCAGAAGTTGTTGTTTCCCAACTTCTTCTCTGACTTGTAGATTTGGGGCTCATTTCTACCCCAGTCATTTACATCACTTTGGCTACACAAATTATCTTTCAAGTGGAAGCAAAAGTAATTTTAAGGTCCATTTAAACCGAAAGTGGGACAGAGTATACTCAGAACGAAGAAAGATCATGCTGTTTATATTTAAATAACTTAAATTCCCTCAGCATCCTAGGTATAAACAAATCGGAACAATATTTCCCCTATTGACATTTGAACATAAAATCCTATTCCCCTAAGAGAAAACATAGTGAAGTAGGTGTCAGTGTTAAGATTGTTTTGGGGTTTTTTTCATGATTACATAATGCCATTTTTTACTTTCACTCTTTATTTGGGCCACACTGTTCTTCCCTTATTTTTAACTTTTCAGTTCCCTTTGTTCTTTTACAGTATTTTTAAGGAACCTGCCCCTTCAAACTGAGCGTATAGCATGATGTTTTGAAAAAGAAAGACTGAAGGTCTCTGCCTAGCTCCCTGTCTGGCGCGCTGCGTGCACTCATTGTGTAACTTCATAAAGCGGGGTGCTGCGAAGCTGATCTGCCCTGGTGCTGTCTGGGGAGGTGTGGGTACTTCTGAGGAAGTGACAAGGCGGAGATGCGCATCCCTCGCACCAGTGACCCGATCCTAGCCTGTCCCAGCCTGTCTCCTGGTTTTGTGAAATAGCATTTTCCTTCCTTCACTTTTTCCTGCTGAACCTCACTCTGTGACAGCCTTTCTTGCGCAAGTTGTCTAGAGGTCTGCTTCTCTGTCCCTGGGAAAACCCTTTCTATCCATGCTTTCCACTCCCTTTAAACTGTTCCCGGTGACTCCTTGCCACCAACTATTTGTGCAAGTGTTTCATTGTTTTTTGTCATTTTTCAGCCATATCAGCTCTGCCTGTGATCCCTTTTTTCTCTTTTTGGTCTTTCTTGGCTTCCAGTGACTCCACCCCCCTTGAATCTCCCCAGCCTCTACTCAGGCGTATCGACTGGAGATCCTCCTGTTTTGTCCAAGGATCTTGCCAGCCTGTCTTAATTTCTTGTTCACTTCACACCTCCCTTCTGATGTATCTCCTCTGTGTATGGACCTGCTTCTAGCTGTCTTTTATTCATTATGTTCAGAGTTACTCCTCAGCTGAATCCGTACCTTCCCTAAAAACACTGCTTCGCTCTGCTTTGTCGTAAAATCAAGCAGGTCACTTTAAATTACATGACTTAATGCTGATGTGTTCTGGGACAGATGGAGAGCACCTGAACAGGTTTGTCCTACTCCCATTCAAGATCAGATAGAGCACAGACTTCCAGCAAGGGAAGTACCTGCGACCTCCCGAGTGCGGGTGATGCTTGGTGTTGTGAAAGTGTCCCTGCTCCTGGGTTCACTGTGAGAATTCTTCATTGGGTGAAAATACACCCTTCATTTTGGATGGCTGATTCTGAATTTTTGGTCACTGCTATGTTTTTTAGAGAGGACAGCTCCTGTGGTTTCTGTCTTTCTCTGCAAAGGCATAGCTGTACTTTTTGTTTTCTCCCTTTTATCACAATATACTCTTTTAGAAATTTTCCTATTGTTCTTCTTCAGAGTAGTTTTGACTTTTAAATTCATGCAGCTGTAATGACTCAATCTATCACTCAGCACAGTGGAGCCAACCGCTTAGTGGGAAGAACTGTTTCAGAAAGAATGTTGTAATAAATTTGGCACAAAACAATGTTTTAAAGAATATAACGTGCACACTTGTATTTTCCAGTTTTTCTTTTTTGAAGTGGGAATCCTGGCCTTCAGTTTGTATATTTGAAAATTATTTAAATGTTGTGAAAATCGGAGAAAAGCACAGATTTCTTTGAAAACATTTCTTCCTGCACGTATTGTAGCGTTTTCATGCGTGAACATGAACATTTGCTATTTATTGTAAGTTGTTCTTCCGTGTCAACTCAACTCATGCAGATTATCATGTCAGTGTTTCCTTGGCAGAGACAAGGACTAAAATTCCTCTTCATGTGGATAAGATGACCATTGATACAAGTCCACTGGCTTTTTGTGAGCTCAGAAATTTAAGTGTTCCTGCTCTACCTGAGCAGGGTTTTATATACTAGTTAGTCGCCATCCAAGGCAGATTTTTTAAGCAAAATGTAGTGCTTTTTTTTCAGGTGAAATGCATGGTGTCATTATCATAGATTTTATTATTTATTACGTTTTAATATTGCATTTTCAAGGATCTAATCCCCCAACTGTATTGAAGCCCTGATTGCTTCAAACGGACTCTGTGTAGATGCAAGAGTCAAGAATGATGGAACCTTTTGGCGACCTGGGATCAATAGCTGCAAACCGATGGAAAGCGCAGAGCACTGGAGTGGAATATGTGTCTTTTGAGCTCTTCCTGTCTGAATAATGCCCTGAGGCCTTGCTGATTCACTTATAGTTCTGGAAAATTTAGATGGGTGTTTAAGTTCAGTAATCCTTCAGCAAATATTCATCTATTAAAAAAAAAAAAAAAAAAAAGAACCCATCAAAAGTTATAAGGGAACAAATTTCTTATTTGGAAAACAGGACAAAACTACGCTGAGATTGTGTCTAGCCATTAGTATCCCCATCCATATAGAAGTTTGGAGCCTTGCTTAGTTTTCTAGATATTGGAAAAAAATCTAGTATTTTCTAGTGACCACTATTTTCTTAAGAAATGGGATCATCTGGGAGCTTTAATGGCACTGAAAAATTGAGATCTCTTCTTTACTGTGCTATTCTGTATTATATTGTTTAAGAATTCTACTTTATCTTCAAGCTGTATTTGTGGCTCCATATGGAGATATGGAGCAGAAGAGAGGGAAATGGGCATTGACAAGGGAAATACGTCTCTCCTGTTCAAGGAAAACTTCTGTGGGATTTGTTCAAAAGCCAAGGGAATTAAAAAGTCATACACAGACCATTGTTTCCATGAAAATATTTTCCTGCTCTGAAATGAAAATGTTTTGAGCAATTAAGTAAAAGAAGAAATCAAATTTGGTAATCTCTAAACTGCAGCTCAGTCTGGTTTTTACTGTACTTTGGAATATCAATATTTTTATTACACATTCTTGTTTGTTATATACAACGTACTTTCATCTTAAAATGAACACCATTTCTCTCCCTAGTGAATGACTCTAGTAATTACAAAACCACCTAATTGATCTTTTGTATTGTTTACTGGCTTCTTTGGTGAAACAGACAAGCACTTTTTTATGGCTTCTGAATTATTTTATTATTTTAGAATTCTAAGAGAAAAACCTGGGTTTTAACTTGAAAAGGATCACCTTTAAGCTGACACCGCAAACTTCTCCCTGAATGAATTCTTGTCTATAGATTTTTCAGCTGTGCTATGTTGCATAGAAGTACTTTGAGTTTCTGTTTTATTTCAGTCTGTTATTCGTGTTTACAAATTATGTCTTCAGCAGTGAAAGCACTGCAGAAAGTCAAGGGGTGTTTGTTTCTGAATACATTACATTTCTCCCTCCCCCTGTTTTTGTTCTTTATTGCTCCAGTCAGTGCGCCGAAGCATGAAAGGAGCTCCACCTCGGCAAACTTCCAAGACGTGGAGGATGCGCCTGACAGATGTGTCCTGGAAGAGCCTGAGAGTCCAGGTGAGAGGCATTTAAAGACAGTCACCAAGTATCAAGCGATAAATCTGACACAGCTTTTGGGTCTGTAAAAAAAGCACATTGTAATGCTGTTTCCTTTTTAGCAGCTGCAATGTCAAATTAATGGTCACCTCCAGGGGTCACAGTGTGGAGCTGTTATCCTTTTCTCTTTCATCAAGAATTCAGGTCTTAGAAAGGATAAAGGCTTTATGACCAAAAAGAAAGCTGACACTACTAGTTCATTATAATTAGTTTTGGACTACAGTGCTTACTTAATATATGTACAATGTCTGACCCTTGAAGGTAGCATGAGATTATGAAAAATTAGAAGGACCGCATATACTGCAGTTGAATGTAGCGGCAGACATTCAAACGCCGTATCTCTGGAGGAAAGCAAATTGGTGGCGTTAAATAGCTTGATTCTTTTCTTTAAATCAGCTCAGAATCATTATTTCATTTTAATGGCTCTTAACATTGATTCAGCTAAATACAGGAACATCCATAAAGTGCATCCTTTTTGGTGACTAAAAGATTTATCTTCATGTAGTTTCATTATCTTTCTCGTTATGGAACATCTACAAAATTTATTAGATTAATCCCAAAGGGAAACAATTAAATATAAAGTGTATCGAGTCACAGCTGATTAAAAACACTCTGTGTGACTAAATACTAAGATCTTTTAAGCAAACTCTGAGCTTGACCCACATACACCATATACGTAACCTGCATGTAGTCCTCATTAGTGAAAGAGTTAAACATCTTTCTTCACTTGATATTTTCCTTCCCCGCTTTATCTGGTTCCTGCGTACCCTCTTGCATCTTTGTGTGCTGATCCGTGTATCATATTTTTGATTCATCGTCTCTGCGGCCTGTCAGCTTAGTTAAGAGATTTCCAAATCTTGCAGCCTGTGCTGACAGGGGGCAGCTGCCAACAGTCCCCTGATCCTTCCCCAAGGAACGCTGCTGAGATTTAATTTTCAGTCAAAGGGTGCAGTCTGAAATCCATGTCAGGTCCCCTAAGTCATCTCAGAACCCAGATAGGACCCATGTCTGGGGGATTATATTTCAGCACGCTCCACTCCTCCAGGATTCCTTGGGAGTTCAACCGCTGTGATATACTGGATTCAAACTACATTCTCTTTTCATCTTTTCCACGGAAATGAGCACCAGTATATGTTAGAATAATTGAAAGCAATGAATTGTAAATCTGTACTCGTTTGAAAGCCACCTAGGCTTGACTCGAGCTGTACAGCAGAAACTAGTGTGAGATTTAGAAAGAAATAGATAATCTACTCAGGAAGGGGTCGGGTTTGATCCACAGCGCACCTATGGTCGGTGGTGCGTCGCACCTCCTTCGGAAACTGTCTGTGGTCCCTTCAGCAACCATTATGGGCAAAAATGTGGATTGTCCCAGTTCTGATCTGTTCTGAAGTGAGAAAGAGTTAAAACAAGGTGGCACTAAAGTGTTCAGGTGGGAATGAATGTACCTTAAAGACAGCATTAATTTTAACCTTAAATTAATTCCATGTGGCCAAGTGTACACATTTGGACAGGAACGTGAATTTCCAATTCTGCACTCTGCATGTCTGTATGAAGTAATGGAAAGAATAAAAGCCTGTCAGGAGGTGAATATTGACTGGCAAAAATACATGTTGATAAAGCATCTAAACTTAAAAACTGAGTTCCATTCGGTCCATCTGACATCATTAAACTAGTAATAAACAATGAATTACTCTGGCTTTTGTTTCTGTCCATTCCTGCATTTTAAGACATCTTGTCTTACAGGTCTGAAAACCTCAGGAGATTTCACTACTGGTCTCACTGCTTTCCACTGAGAATTTGTGGCTTGGTTGTCATGGAGACATCGTATTTCTCCAAGAATTGCTCATATTGATCCGTGGACAGGCGTAAATGGCCAGGCGAATGTGAGGAGTAAAGGGGGTTGGGCAGTACTATAAAATGACCAGAGGTTATGGGTCGGAAATAAGCTCATAGCAAACACTTAGGTAAAGAGAAAGAAACAGTTTCATTTTGTTTCAGGATTTCGTTTTTGCACTTTATGCCATTGTCTTCTTTCACTATAGACTGAAAGAAACTTGTTAGTCACTTGTCATGTCAGATCTTTGGTGCTTGTCCTGACACAGCTGTCAGCCTTCCAGCTCTGTGCAGTTCAGGGACACACAACAAAGAGCTAGGAACATGAATTATTTATTGCTCCTTGTGCGGATGAAATTCTGTGATAAGAAATTAAGACACTTCTGACAGAAGTGTTTGTTTGAAAGGAAAGATTTGGTAACACAACACATTTACTTAAAACTTACCATTTACTTTTAGTAGCAAGCATTGAAACAATAATATGACATTCAGTTGGCTATGATTTTCTCTAGTGTTTCTCAGGTGTTTGAACTTTGAATCGTATCTCGGAATCTGAGAGTGCCTGGGAGGTCAGCATTGACTTTAGAATCTATTGCACATATTCAAAGTCTGGGCAAACTTACAAACTTCATTTAAAAGTTTTTATTTAAAAGTCTGTATGTGTGTTATGCAGAGTCTCTTGTGCTTCACTTACAATACATTGTCATGTATGCAAAACTGATGTTAAAAAATATATTGTTTTACTACCTTTTCGAATGAGGAAAAGGTGAAAATAGGACAACGTACCTGCAAGGGATTCCAGCTATTCCTAGAAAGGGTTCTTCATTACAACTACCGCAATCAGGCAGGCTGTAGAGCAGCCCTTAGCAGACATAGCTGTGCATTGTATTTGCTAACAGTGCAAGGTGCAGTCTCTAACCTTGACATGAGACTGAGAGTTATTTTCAAAGTGATCTTAATTTTCTAAAACCACACAAATCTTACTCTGCTTATTTTACTCTCACGTTTTCTATGTGTCTGCACATGTTCCCACTGCTCCGGATGCGGGCCTCCAGCAGTTGTAGAAAAAGGCATATACTTTACATGAATAGCAGGAATCCATTTGACTACCCAAGACACCAATCTGAGATTTACCTGTGATTTCTTGCGTTCAATGTGTGATCTGAACTACTGTCAGATAGGTAATGAAACCCCTCAGCCTGCACTTTTCTCTTGGATAATTCACAGTAAACACTTTTCACATGTGATGGACACAGGTAAATATCAGAGTGCGTTTTCTTGTCTAAGTGAAATGGATTTTAGTTGCTCCCTTCATGTGCCTACAAGCTGCCATTATCTGTGATAGTGGCTCGTGTCTATTTTAGCCCACACACAGAGGAGATGCTGGGCTTCTCTCCCAGATGCCTAATAGTAGGTTTATCACTGCCATTTTCCCCACATGCTGAGGACTACTTCTGTTCAACATGCAAAGCCTTGGCTTTTCCAACTTGTCTCTGGTCTGGCCTTGAACATAATAATCAGATAAGAATTACAACAGCTTTTTGTAGAACTTGACTTTTAATCATATCAACCTCCTGTAAATAATTCACTATCCCTCAGAGTGCCTCTTTAATATAAATAAAGATTCCCAGCAGTGTTTTCCATTTTATCAGACAGATTTTCCACATGTAGGGAAACTGAGAAAGAGGCTGAAACTGAATGAACATGGATCTATGAGTTAGACTTAGGGGTCTGAGCTATTCACGTGAGCGTTCTTGTACAAACAATGGTGGAAAATTCACACCTCCAGAGGGCAGGTCCTCTTGTCCAAAGGGAGCTGCTTGAGATGGGTTTTAAGGGGATTGAAGATGCTCTGAAGTTTGTGAGTCAAAATCTGAGAGGATGGTAACAGAACTTGGCACAGCTTGAGGTGTCTTACCTTTCAGAGGCGGTGCAGTCCCACCAGAGGGTTCTGCAAGTACAGCTTTTATGAGGAAAAGGACTGGATTTGAGCTGAAGTCACAAGAAACAATGTAGGCACAGATACTTCTTGCCTCTCCTTTACTCCAACAGAAATATTGTAGTTGACTAGGCGTTAGACTATCACTTCACTTGGTACTAGAAGGAAATTGAGCCTCCCTAATGGAAGATTGAGATGGAAGCTGTAGATGGAAATTACAGAGTGTTTTCTGTCTTTTGGATGAAACCCATGTAAATGGTGAGAACCCTGTGAGCTTATGGCCTTGCGTAGCCAGAGAGCTCGACCCTGCCTGAGTAAGCTGGTCCCTTCCACAGCTCGTGGTTTCTCCCATCCCTTCACTCCAACAATTGCTCATATTAAATTTTTCCCTCTTCATTTTTTGACTCTTCAGGACAGAATGTAATTCTGGGTGTGTAACAGATACTAGTGAAAATCCAAGCAGTTTTCACCGTCTTGCTTAGTTGCTTGTCCTAGATAGGCCTTAGCGTAGAGATGGGAAAGATCTCTGCCTGCCCCTGAAGTACAGTCTGTGAGAGACACAACTGCAGCAAATAGACCTGGGAATGTGTCAAGAACAACAGATTGTTAGCCACAGTGTGCCTAAAAATACAGCACTAAAATTGTGAGTATCTTGCATCAGGCAAGTTATAATTACCCTGTCAGATACTCACCAGCTCCAAGTTCCATCCACTGAAGAGTATGTTATTTAAATCAGCACTCTGTCACCTATATGGCTGTTGATCAGTACACAGAATGTAAAAGTAAATATTCAATAAATTTCTAAGTATGAAGCACCCTAGAAAAGCATGATTTTCTCTATTTTCATCATCACAAAAAGTCAGCAGCGGTAAATGAGGACTGATTCAGGAATGGAGCGCTGGAAGTCGATGGTGATGATGATGTATGAAGAAGATACAATACATGGGCACCCCACTGGTCACAGACACTGACAGCCCTTACTGCTCAGCAGCTGCGTATAAAATGCTAGTGCCTAGGAATTCTTCCAGAAAGAATTTCTCAAATTTCCAATGTAGGCACAGGTGAATCCGTAGGAATTTCACTGCAGCAGAGGTAGTGCCACATCTTGTCAGCATCCTGGGTTACTAGTAACATGACTCATGGGTTTTGCTTTGGTTTTTTAAAATAGTAAATCAAACTGTTAAAACCAGAAGGCTACATGGTGGACATCAAGAAAATGTGTATCTCTGTGTCTAGGACACAGCTAGACGGAAAGATGATAGATAATGTGATAAATTTGCAAGATGTCCGTTAGACTGGGAAAAAAGAGTGTGTGCTGCTTTCTCAGCGTTCATGGACTCATGAAAGGTGCTGTACCTCTTTAAGCAGTGTTTCTAATACAAGTAATATTTAAAATTCAGATTGTATATATTACCATACATATGTCAAATAAGAAGTCATGAAGCTAAAAACTGATGATTGAGGGTGCTTTTATGTGGAATTCTAATAAGCCATGACAGAATTAAAATATAATACCTTATTTACTTCTCTGAACGGCTATTGTAGAATTATTTCTGCTGTCAGAAAATTATATTTGCAGAGAAAACATAAACAGTCTATTAACATAAAACAGAAATTATCTTTCTGTTGATCCACTGGAATGTTTTCCTTTAAAACAAAAAAAGGAAGAAGGAGAAGACTGTTCAGGGGAAAAGTTTTGAGGAACACCATACATTCTCTTGAGCTGTTTTGGGTTCCATATTGCCTCTTGGAGTACAGCAATTTATAATTTTAAACAGTCTTCTGGAGGTAATTCGTGTAATTTTTTAACAGTAGCATGTTGGTGCTGGAAGTTTTCATTCCATTACAAAATTATACATTTTATTACTCTACAGAAAAATGCTAAAATAACTTATTTTTAAAAAACAAAATCTTGCCTGTTACTTCAAACTGTAAAATCATTAAGCCAGATGAATACCTTTCTTTTCCAGATGACATGAAGCCACATCCCTGGATATCTAAGGTGTGCTCCTGTAAGGTGTGTTAGAAAAACCTGCATAGCCGAAAGAACTAGAAGATGCACAAGACCAGCCAAGAAATAGGATATATGTGGTGTGGCCATGAAACAGCCAGTTGTATTTATTATTGTGTACCTTTAACAATTCATTTTCAGAAGAAATACCTTCCGTAAGATCAACTTCGTTTTGCTGATTTATTGGCTTCAGTTCACACTTCCATTTCTAATGGATTTATATTTATTCAATTAAATTTAGATAGTTCTAACATAGAAAATATCAACTTTTTATTTTTAGATGCTTTTCACTAGTTTATGTAGTGATACCAAATCTTACAACTTTGATTAACCATAAAAGCTTTGCATCAATTTTAATATTCTTTTACATATACCAAATTTAAATTTTTATCTCTCCTTGCTTCTGACTTTTGTTACCAATAACATTTTAACACTCAGCGAAACTAAATGTGCTTGAAATAATTAGAATGTTTGTTTGCATTTAAGGGAAGAATGCACATTTTGAAGTAAACATGGAATACTTAGAAACATCTAAAATACAAAGACCGTTCTGTGCACAGGAGAGCAAGGGAAGTTGATTATAAGTCTGGTCATGTCTAGGATGTAAATTTTCCTCTTCTATAAAAACTGCCATCACCATCATCTGTAGAAATGCAGTACCAAAATGAAGTTGGAGAAGCCCATTGGAGTCCTCTTCTGAAATTATATACTTCATTGAATTTCTGTTTGTGCTCATTGGGAAAAGCAGCTATACATTTTTATCTTTAAAAAAAAATATATGATTATGTTTGAAGAATATTTGCAGCTTATTAGACTCATTTATCACCTTACATGCTGGGGAATTTATGCTGGTTTGACAAATAACAGCCACTTAGAGCAGTAAGCTCACTTTTCGTAGTACCAACAGTCAGAGCACTAATGGAGTCAAAGGGACTTTTCTGGATCTGTGGTGGAAATCGTGGTGTGATGTTATCCTTCCTAATTGTCACGTAACTAGGAAAGTGAAGATTTCTTCAGTGCGGAAAGATCCTCTGGCAATGAATCTCTTTCTTGCTTGTGGGGAAAAGTCACGGCTGCAGGAGTGACAAACCAGGTTGCTGTTGCCCTACTGTGGCTTGAGACAGACACGAAATCTTCTTTCTTCTGCTTTTTTATATTCCTTGTGTCCGTATCTCTAAGTGCAGTGTATGGCAGTGAGGTCTTCGGAAACATTGAAAGGAAGGACCTGCAAATGCGGATTTCAGGTTTTATTCAGTGAAATAATTCATTAAAATTAGTTGCAATCCAGAGAAGATATTTAACTTTACTTTTCCATAATTTTCAATAACATGCAGAAAAATGACATCTTTTTGCAGTAAAGTCGCTGTTTTTTACGCATCTGTTATTTTTCAGAAACAATTTTCCTTATTCTTAGAAGGCATTTTCCTATGTAAAACGTACCTTTTGTTTGTATTTGAGTTGTGGTAACCAAACAGTCTGGGTGTGGAGAGTTATGGCTTCATTGTACTGGATGTCTGGAGTAATTTCATTTACTTATTTAACTTGTACAATGCAACTGAGAGCAGAACGTGTCTTAAGCTGGCATACATCCTCTTCTAAACTTTGATCGTTCAATCAGAGATGCAAACATCAAGAAGGTAAAAATAAAATTGCAAATCTAACTACAGGAATTTGCTAACACTACAGGAACCTTGCAGACAGTAAAAGAAATGCCAAACAAAGGATGGACCTTGCTGTCTCCTTTGGCACACGTCCTTGTCAACAGTCACCTCTAGTCTTCTACTGGCACCGAAAAGTCCATTTCCCTTCACAACAAACATTCCGGCTCTGTGTCAGCACCTGCTCACTTGGGCCTACACTGTTCTGAGTGCCAGGGGAACAAATCTCCTTAAAACTATTTCTAGTAGGTATTTTAAAACCTGATGTGTTCAGAGAGGTCTCATAGCTCAAGGAATTGGCGTTGTCCCTAACACCCAGCACTGCTATAGTAGCAATTACATTTGTGCAACACAATATTTGATTGCTTGTCTTTAATTCTGCAAAGCAGTGCACATCAGCAGGCTGCCAATACAGACAGCCCTTTGGAACGGTTTGTGCGGTGATGACTGGTGTTTGGCACATGCTTGTGCGTGCTTTGTGCTAATTATAATTACAGTATCAGTAAGGTAAGGCAAAGAACTTTTTTTATTAGGTACATTTATTTCCCAGTAAAGCAAATATATTTCCCATGTGGTCTGGATGTCTTTCAAACAACCAACTTTACAGTATATGCTCAAGATGAACCCTTGCTTCGAACAATCTTTTTGCATCAAAGTGACAATTTTAGAGCCATATACAAAAATACATATTAACCTCCTGCAATTGTTTCTTGTAAGTCATAATTGAAGAAGCATTTCTATACTAATGCAGTCTGATGTACCGCTGTATTCATGCTTATGGAGATTGATTTTACAACGAAGTTGCAGTAATTAAGAATATATTTTTCTATTGTGTTACACTGAAGGAATCCTGTCAAAAAGAATAATATGTTAATATTTTAGAGTGGTTGTCTAAATTTTAGATATAGGGTAAAAAAATCATTAATACCTAAACCACTTAATGAACAAGATTTCTTTTTTTTCTATTTTCTTTATCCAGAAGTCACAGGGTCCAATAAACTGTGTGGCTCAAGTTGTGGTTTCATAGCCGGGACAAATTCTCCCCACTCCAGCCATGTGCTTCTATGTCTCCTCACTTAGATGTGCACTAATTCTTGTATGACCAGGCCACATCAAGACAAGCACTGGCCTCGGTGCAAGGAGCAGAGGAGGAACGAGCAAGCAAGGGTAGGAGGAAGGCAGAGATACCATGTGGGTGTGGGACAACGTACACGTACATCAGCGTTATCTCAGCACGAAATTAGAATTTTAGGGTGCTATATGCAGGGATCTTTATTGAACACAGATTTACAGCTTTCAAATCCTATAGGCATCTTTTTACATTATCCGCAAAATTCTTTATATTATTTAAAAAAAAAAGTTACCGATCCTTTAGTAGAAGCCCAAACCAAAACTCATTGACATGTCTTTGATTTGAGGGATAGTGAGTTTTCCAAATTACTCATACTTGCTAAATGGTCACTCACCTAGATTCCTGCCTGGGAACATCCCTAAACTTTGAGCTATTAATTTATGGCTCGAAATCTAAACATTATTTTTTGAAATCTCTTGTGATATCAGCATATTTTAAATCTGATCATTGATATTAACTGCTTCCAGTCTTGGGTTGCATTTTGTTAAGCAGTGCTTTTCCTCAGTCCAGTGAAAGATGTTCTGAAAGCAAGCTGGCACGGAACTTGAAATATATATATATGAGATCCAGTGTTTCTTTAAAAAAAGAGATACTTTAACAAAATCACTGTATAACAGGGCTACGAGCTCCAGACAACCCCAGAAATCTAGCAGGGGAAACGATTTTGCAAGTGTGACTGAGGTGAAGTGTCGAAAATTCAGCAAAGAACAGGACAGGTTCAATACGCAGCATTACCTCTTCCCAGGTTTTTACTCCTTTTGGAAGAGCGTGTTTGCTGAAGGCAGACTAGGGCCGTGAGTGAGCTCCAGCACCAATCTCAAAGTCATCGTGCCAGTGCTGAACAGCATTGCATGCAGATTCCTGATGGAGGGATCTGTGAAGACAGTCCTGCTTCTCACAGTGGATATTTCAGCTGAATTTTGCAGGCCGTTCTTCTTGCATGAGAAGAGGATGCAGAGGGATTTCAAGGGCTGGTCTTCCCCTTTTTTCTTTCTCATAGGATACACAGTCTGAACTGCTAGGCACAGCTCTTCGAATTATTACTAGAGTTTGAGTTGGGTTATAATTTGAATTCATAGATCCCCAAAGTGAAAATTCATCAATCTTATTCTTGAAGAAGTAATACTGAACTCGGACGCAACATCAAATTCACACAATAAACCAGAATTGTCTTATTGGGGACCATGGGAAGTTTGTTTCTTGAATGACACCTGCTGGAAAGTCTAAAGTGTGTCTGTGAGCTGTGCTGCAGGACAGAGGCACGTCACAAAAAGACACCCTTCCCCACCTTCCGATGAATCTGAGTGTCCTCGATGTGGTGTGATGGTGATGGGCAAGTACAAATACAGCCGTCAAGGTGAAGCCATGCAAGTTGCTAAACAATATTAAACATTATGAAACTTAACAAACATCTGCAGTTTTGTATAGTGGACTGTGCATTTCATAAAATTCTTACACAGTACAGATATGATTGCACTTACCTTTTTCTTTCATGTATTCTTAGAAACCTTAGCTTGAGAAGACAGCAGCCTGAATTTACATTGTGTCTTGCAAACATAGGGATAAAAGCTGGTTTTCTTCTTCTGGCAATACCCTCAACAAGGTAACTGTGAAAAATAGCATCACTGGAGTAAGTAGTATATGTCATTTCATAATATACATTACTCCCTCTCTTTGTACAGTAACTGGGAGATTTTTTTTTAATATTTTTTTTTTTTACTGTTTGAAAGCTCGATATTCAGCAGAAAAAACATAAACAATACCCAGCACCAGCAAAATAATAATATTTTCCTTACTTATTCTCAAATTGTATTTAAATAATGCATAAATTTCTTGATAATAAGGTCCTGGGGAAATTGAACTCTAAATCATTAATGATTTTCCACACAGAAACTGAGGGTAACAAGCAATTCTGTTCAGTTTCAGAACTTTATTTTCTATAATCACACTGGCAAACAGACCTACAGCCCTGCCCAGCAAATGCAACATACCCGTTTTTGTTTGGTTTGGTTTATAGTCTTCCTGCCATGTAGATGGCAGCAGCACTCAAGCCTTGAAATTCACTCCAGCTTTTTCTTGAGTTTATTCCAAAACACCATGTTTAAAAATATTATTGTTGAGAATGGACTGAAAGCATGATTACTTTGAAGATGGATATCAGCTTAGTTACATATACCTTTAAAGAAGCCTTGACTTCATAATACCAGAATTTAAAAGGTGATGTGTCTTGTAGGTCTGTATGAACATAGTTGCCGCTGCTTAGTTTTTTGTACATTACGATGTATTTTCTTTCTGTAAATTAAATTGCTAGTATTTTTTCTACAGCACTAAGTTTCAGAACACACAGGGTGTTTCTGAAAGTTCAAAAATGTTAAAATTTATTAGGATAGTCCCCACATTTATTTCCTTGCAGAATGCGAAGGAGCTATCAGGTACTTGGGCAGCAAAGCTGGTGACTCTGGGCATGCTTGTCAACAGTACGAAGAGGAAGGACAGAGAAAGGTAGTGGGATGCATAGTGTAGGATTTTGTGCTATGGGCTCTACTAACTGCAGTGCTTGATAAAAGATATCATGAATTATCCAGGGGGAAAAAAAAAAAACAACAGGGGAAAAAAAAAAAAAAACATTTTGAAGGTCCAAATGTCTTTAGCTTGGCATAGCATGGAATTGTGTGCACTCTGACATTTACTTTGGCTAAGAAGTAGAGAGAGGTTTTGAAAAAGAAGCAGCAAAACTGAGACCTGGAATCAAAGCTGTCTGGCAGCCTCGGTCTCTGCAGCATCAGCTGAAACCTCGGGAAGGCTTTGTGGGATCATCTCCAGGCCCTGGGATATGAAAGCAGGTGTTACACGTGTGACTGCACAGAGGAAGAAACTAGCACCAAAAAGCATAATGATGGTGGTTCCTTGAACTAGGAAATACTGTTTAAATGCTGGAGGCAAATGGCAGTGTTTCAATAAGCTGTCAAACGAAGTAGATCAGCACTAACTCCCTCAATGCTTCTTAACCAGTAGCAGCTGAAGTAACAGGGAGATTAAATATCCAATGAACAGCATTTCTCATTCCGTAGGATCCTGTCTGGGGATGCATCTGGTGGAAGCTTAATCCACACTGAGCACGGAATCGGCTAAGGTAACTGGGAAAGCGGGCAGACCGTGGCACTAACCATCCTCACCCAGCTGCCAGCGCTGTAGGTTGGAGAGGTCTGTTCCAGCCTTCTGCAGACGCTGGGAGAGAAACAGGAACCAGTACCCCGCTGATGCTCTTGTCATGTGGTATGAGGCAGAAACCCTTGGCCCAGGATGTCATCCAGCCATTTGTAGTCAGGCAGATGATCTTCAGAGGATGGAATTCCACACTGGAGGGCCCGTCACAGCTTCAGGCTGGGCTCGGTGGATGATCTGTGACCAAACGTGCTCCTAACGCCTGATGGGGCTGTGGCCAAAAAGCCACTACGGGTGCTGTGATACCTGTCCTGGAGCTGACAGCATTCCTGCTGCTTATCTAGTGCTTCAGGTGAAGGACTAGCAAAGGGAAGGTATGAATTTGTGGCTGATAAAATTTGTGACAACAGTAAAAGTAGAATTAATGATGGTGAGAAAAGAGCAGCACAGGGTACGTGTCCCATCAAAACACTGCGGTAGCCAGCTTTTGTCTCTCCCTCACGCTGTTGGGGATGATGCTACAGATGCTGCATCGCACAGTGCTAATGGGAAAAACACTTCCCTTCTTAAATCTCTTCCAGATAAATACATGCCTATAGCAAATATATTTTAACCATTTATAGGGTATGTTTTGGAGATTTGGTGGGGGTTATTCTCCACTTCGTAGCGTCCATTAAATCAATCTTAGATTCCATTCCAGTGAGCAGGCAGTTGTCAGAAAGCTGCTTCAAGCTTTCCCAAGTCCACATGGCTTTTTTTTTTCAATATATTTTCAAAATGATGCCACTGCTTAAGTACTAAAAATATCTTTTTCACCATTCCTGTACCACACTGGTAGTACACTCAGTGTAGTTACAGGAGAGTTCTGTGCCTTGCATTTAAATTCAAACAGAGTTCATATTAGTGCTGATTGTTTGTGACCTATAAAGAATACATATTTTAAAAGCTCTTGGAAACTTAAAATAACTTTCTCTGTTGTTAGTGTTTTGTCCATGGAATGGAAATATTCGCGAGGCCCTACCTCAGAGAAATTTTCTAAGAGATTTTCTAAGGGCTGTGTGGGTGGTCACAGCATTTTTTAAGTAAAATACACCACCCAATCTACCTAATAAAAAGCTTGATAGATTTTTGCTATCCCTGCCCAAACTTGTTAAGTTGAATCAACAAAACGACCTAAGCAATATGATGCAGAATCTCTGGGAACTACCAAACATGGCTTTCCTTAGAGATATTTTTGCAGAATAACCTTGGAACATAACTGCTGCTGAGGAGCTTGAGATTTACAGCAATAAGATTTCAAGCTTTTAAAGAATTTGATGAACAATTTTAATGGATTGGATGCTGAAAAAAATATCAGAGAACACATCACAAGCAAAGACTCATTCCAGGCACTGTGTCCTATATTTGTTGCTTCAGTTATATGGAGTGACAGCCCAATGAATCACTGGGTGGTCTTTTGGTCTGAGAATTTGGGTATTGTCTGAGCAATTAACAGGCAGTCAGCCAGTTACAGTGGCTAGTGATTAAATTACAGAGGTTCTTTGGTGGTTTCCATAAAGAAATCTCTGGGAAGAGTTAGGTGGATCCACCATCTATCATATGGTGAACATGTCTTGTTCTGTTTACATGTTTGTTCAACTAAATACTTAAGAATATTATGTCACTTGAGAAGAGCTGATATTTGAAAGACATTTCATGCTATTGGCTTCTGCTGTGCTAACTCTGTGCATGAGCAGAATATATGATACTGTTGGGGAAAACCTTTAGCTTTACATTTTTTTTTTGTAGGAGATCTCAGAAATGTCTTTCCTCATGTCTTAAGCCACATCTCTGACTACTGCATGAGTACTTCACTGGTTTCATTGTAGATTTTTTAGTTAAAAATTGCCTTCTCTGTTATTTAACTCTTTCAAGCAGATATTATTGGTGTTAGCTTTTTGCTTAGCTCACGAAACATGTAGTGCCCTCTGTTACTCCACTTTTTTACAATGTCTATATCTGTAGATGCTCTTCCCTGTTTCTGCTATCCGGCTGTTTCTTTTTTCCCTTGTGTGTGGGACAAGTCTGTCACACTCTTCCCAGAATTTTGAGGTTTTTCTTCCTCCCATGGCAGTGATAAACTTCCACAGGGAGAGAACAAGGTAAAAGCAGCAATAAGGAAAAATAAAAAGAAGTAAACTCTATTAGCAAGAGTAGATATACCAGCATGGCCAAATTATGATCACAGTGACCTCCAGGCTGCACTCTTGATCTTTTATGGTAATTCTGAGCTGAGCTGCTGAAGGTAGATGTAAATGCCAATACCCTAGGAAGACTGGGAATTTCTGGGAATTTGCATAGGATACATATAGCTGTAACCACAATCCTGCAGGTGTTGGGTACCGTACCCGCTGCACTGAGCTCACATGTGGCCTTCTTGAAAAGGGGATGGGACTATAAAGTGAATCGCAGCAACTTTACATTTTCTTAGGCATTTAGCCCTTTTTTCCTGGGGGTAATCTTTCTGGATTAGCCATGAAAGTGCCCTTGCTGGCTGCTAGAGTGGAGAGGAGGTAGTTCTTTACATTTTCATGGTTTTACAGCTTCTGTACTACAAGATACTGGGAATAGGAAGGAAGCTTGTTTGGCTTCTTTAGAGATAGATTCAGCTCCCTTGCACACAAAGGTTTTGCCAAGGTTTTGAAAAAATGAGTCCCCATAGTAGATTACTCCTATTTTCTTATCCAGTATTCAGCCCTGTACCACATCCTCCAGCAGTTTTTATTCAGCCAAAGCTGCTTCCAAAAGGGCTCAGGGGCATCACTTGGTCAGCAGCAATCAGTGGGTTAATACAGCCTGGCTTCTGCCTCTCTCAGATGTTCAGGAGAAGATAATGAGGCAGGGATAGAGCCTGCAGGTTAATGAGATACCCCAACTGGAAGACAGAAATCTAAGAGGAAAGACTTGGAAAGCAGAAGAGGAAGGGGGAATGTGAGGGTCTTGATATTCAGGTGCTACTCGGTTTGAGAGAATTGCAAGGACGGGATGGGTTTCCAGTATTATAAAGAGTATTTGATTTGTTAGAGCATAGCTGAAATGACTCATCTACCTGGCAAAAAATAGTCTGCCTTTTACACTCCTGTTAAAATCAATACCAGACTATGTTCGGAACTCCGGTATGCTAGAAAAATGTGCCTCCTCCCCGAACTCCAAACAAAACACCAAAATCCAAAGGCACTCATGTTAGGATAAACAAACAGTGGAATCTCACTAACAAATTCTGACAAGTGCTTGGGTAAGCACTGTTAGAAAAAATCTGTCATGCATTTGAATAAAATCTATTAATAAATGAATGAGTAGAACTTAAATATAGAGAGGTAATACAGTAAAACAAATGGCCCTAGTACAGGAAGCTGTTCTACTACGCTGTTTTGAATAGACTCATGAAAGCAGCTTACCTTTTTGCTGAATCTTTTCAACAATCCTGGGTTGTAAAAGATGCAGTCATGTAAATAACTCTGACAGTTGCACTTTGACCATATAATATGAAAAATAGCTAGTTTTCCATAATTGCATTGTCAAAAAAATCCTCCTTCTTATCTGTATGCGACCTCCCACTACAGACAAGCAGAATACAGAATAAGCTGCACAGTCTGCAGCATTCAAGATGCTATTCTTACTGTTATTATCAGCAATGACGATTATCTGTAAATGTTCAACAGTAAATCCAAAGGAATAAATGGAAACATTTCTCCTAAGTGGTATATAACAATACGTGACATTTATATAGCACCTTTCATCTGTAAGAATCCCAAAGTGCTTTACAAAGTCTGCTGTGATCACTTCACCCACCACTGAAATGTAGCTGTCTCTATGTGTTGAAATTCAACTTCTATTCCACACCAATGCCATTGCAGAACAGTGTTTTTGAAAAAAGTGACAACTAAGTGAAATGCATTGAACTGTTCTTGTGAAAGCTATCATAGGATCCTCAGTGACAGCCAGTGGTTAAAGCTTTGGTTTGGCATCTCGAGCAAAACCCAGCAGATACTTCATCCTCCTCTGGCCTCATACGCGTCCTTCCCAGCCAGCACTCTCGTACTCTCATTCTGTTATTCTCAGAACACTGTGCCCATGGTGAGAAGGGCAGCTGCAAATATACTGACAGCACCCAGGTTCTGACTTTGCTTTTCTTACCTTTTAGCAGCAATGACTATCAGTTGAAGAACTACTAATGAAATCACACTGGTTAGCCTGGGTGTCTGGAGTTATCCGTAGAAAGTAAGGAAGAATGAAAATAGAATGATTAAAAGTTTATAGGACAAAAATGGGCATAACTAATCTGCAACTGTGCTTCTCTAAAAACCTTGGTCTGTTTGAGCCCAGCTTTATGAAATTAAGTACTAATCTGTCTGTCCTTACGAGGTTTTATATTCTTTTGCACAGTCTTAGTACTTAGTATCTATGTATTTACGTGAGGTATGCCTGGGCCCTCACTATGTGGTGACGGTAGGAACAGGTGCTGTGTCTGTACTGATAAATTAGAACAAGGGAACATTGTCAGGTATAGGAACTCATATATATTGATAAAATGATGGAACATTCTCCATGTTCTGGATCTACAACAGCTAATCCACTCCTGATGACCATACCTTCTAGGAAGTGTTTGAACATGTTCATGCTCTTCTGGAGGGTAAAAGAGTTTTTCACTCAACCTTTCTTTCAGCTCTCCTCTGGCAGTTGGCTTTATTGCCACAAAACAGTCCTAGGCACATTGAATTTTTATATATATACATATATATACACAAAAGTTATGTACAGAATAACTGAGTGCATGTTAAGTGTAGCATTTGTGCATTCCTGGATGTGATAAAATCTAGTATAAAAGTGGATTGAATCCTCTTCAAGAGAAACACATGGTACGCAGTATGAGTCATCTTGAAACTACTCTACCAATACTAATCAAACCATCGCACTGAAAATACATGTTCTTGCTGGAGGTTCCTATTACAATTTTCATCTTGCGGAAGGATGGGAGCAAGCCCAGGCAGGAGATCTGAACCCTGCTGAATTTTGGAGAGCTTAGCTCATGCTGCCGATACAGATTTGATACCTCCAACTCAGATTTATGTCCGTGATGTGTCACTTTAAAAATTCAAGGGCCCATATGTGTTTGTTCCACTGCAGTTACTACTTCATCTTTTGTGTCATCTCTTCTATGGTCTTGGCTGTTCTTTGGCAGAACATGCATTCCTTTCCTTTTAAGTGTAGGGAAACATTGGACATATGTTACCACTGAACTACAGAATGTGTGGGGACATCAGCTAAGTAGACAGACCATTTTACTGCTGAGAATGTTGTGGTCTCTGCTCTTCCACAGCTACAGATAAGGAAGAGAATTAAAAGTGTTATTTTGGAAGATGTTACTGACCTTTCTAAACCAAGCTGTTATATTTCTCTAATAGAACAAGTGCAGGTAAACTGATTCATATAAATTCTCATTCTGTACATAAATAGACAAAATGTAAGTGCTGTATTTGATAGGATACACTGAATGACTTGGTAAAGGTAGCTTTTATTCTTGATTTGTTATGTAAATAATAGATGAGAAAGTTACCCATGTTTCATTACAGCTTTTACTTGGTAGCTATATAGCAATAAAAGGGACGAAACTGAAGTGAATGTAATATACTGTAGCAGGTCACTTGAAATGTAACCTGAGCATAAGAACAGTTTATAAAGACATGCTCTTCTTCTGAGCTGAAATTTAGAAGACTTGAGTTTGATTCAGGTTCAGACTTCAAGTTCAAAGGTTTGTGCATCTGATGGGGGGGGGGGCCGGAGCTAGGTAAGTATGTAGATAAATAAAATACCAGATAGATGCTATCAACCGCTTATTACTGTAAAAGTAAGAGAAACTATATTAAGTGCTTAAATGTAATTTTCCTTCTCTCAAGAAGCTTCAGCACACTTTAAAAATAGAGACAAGCATAAAGTAACAGCTGGATCCACCATGAGATATTCTGAGTGGCATCTTAAGAAAGCACAGTGTGAATACACTACCAGAGTTCATCTTGCACTTAAATCCAAAAAATTCTACAGTCAGATAAGTTTATGATGAATGTTTGATCTCTGAAACATAGACATTAGGATGTAAAATATCTCTTATTAGAGGTGTTAAATTAAGATGCTTAATAGGTTTTAATATTTTAAAATTAAAATTTAAGCTTGTCAATTTTGTATTAAAAATATCACATTTATTAGCTGTGACCCCACTGAAACAGGCTCACAGATTCTAGTTTGAGTTGTCTTGTATGTGTGTGTATGTATATGTATTTATTTATACCTGCTATTGTATATTTCATATTGAGCCCTATTTTAAAACTGAATGTGAAGATTGCAGCTACATTATGAAATGTCAGCTATAGGACTGCAGAAAGAATGGATGTGGCAACACTTAACTCTACCCACTGCATGTGTGTGTTACACACCAATCTTTATGTGTATTAGCCCATGTCCATTCATGATCAATAATACTGCCTCATCAAACTCTTCTATACTTTTATACACACATATGTTTAGCACTCTTCAAGATATTTTAAAGATAAATGGGTCTAATTTTGGTCATGACAATTGGACCAGAACAATACAGTTGATAGATTTGGCTCCACATTTGAAATGTTAACCCATTACAAGGCAGGTCATAGCAAACATGCCAAAAAACAAAAAACAGGGAAATCTTACCACTTATTTTCCCAGTCTTCAAAGACTTCATCTTTGAGGCAGGAATTTATGATTCTGCTTTTTATATTTAATTATCATTTGACTAACACATCTTCAGTAAAAGCCATATCCTCCTTAAATTTTCCAAGGTGTTTTTTTTCTTAGTTGACAGGCAGTTGCTAATCACGTGTATAATACCCTGAGCAAATTTCAGGCCATATGGGAATAGAATAGCTTCCTGCATATTTTACCCCCTTCCATCCTTATTTTTACCACTTTATGTGAAAGACTGGTTCGCATTTGTGAATGAGGGTGTGTTTTGTCTGTGATAAGAAGAGGGACTGTGTGAATGTTAAGCCTTTAAACACAGGTGGTGAAGAAGCTTTCAAATTCACACATACAAAGACATTTACTGCTCTCTCTGCCTGCTTTGAAGCGCTCTGCAAAGAATCTGCCATGTACACACAATAAGATGCTCTTTATGCCAACCCTGGACAGAGATTTTGCAGGTTGCCTGGCAGAGAGGGCAGGGTGGCATGCTGTCCTCTGAATGCTGCACTGGGCTTTGCTGGTGATGTGGCTGCTGCTGTGAGGACAGGGGCATCAGGGTCTTCAGCCACTACCTAGCAATGACATGAGACCTCCAGAGAGTTTCTTTTGAGAACGGTCACTCACTCCTGAGGCTGGATTCAGAGTTTTAAAGCTTTTGCATATGGATTTTGATCTCCGAGTTGCCTTAACAAAAAGCTAATTCTGTAACTTCCTCTGCAAGGTCTGTTTGACTTTGCTGGACGAGGAACACTTGTTCAAAGCTAGCCCAGCAATCATCATTCATCACACTGTCAGTCACGTTCAGATACCAAGGTACCTTCAACAAACATTGTAACCTCTTGGTTGGTTATTAAATTAGTGTTTCCCACAAAGTTCCAGTAGTCATAGAACATTTTGTGAACTTTATGGGATTTATATTAACTCATAGCAATCTTTACAAGGTTGCCAGAAGGTGTAGAGAAACTAATGATTAGCTAGATTCTTCTTAGTAATTTAGAAATATTGATGAGTGCTAGTTCAAGTTGCTGTTACCAGCAGAGTACCTGCAGTCCTTGACTCCTGCTAAGAAGGAAGTTTTCTGCACTCAACACAATCTTACTTTTCCTTATTTCGTATTTCTTAATGTACAGAATACTGTTGTTATTATATCCGTCAAAATTAATTTTCAGCAGCTGCTGAAATCTTCAAGTCCTGCCAAAGACAGTCATCTACTACAAAGTGATGCAGTATTCTGCAAAATGCAAATGCAGTATTCTCCTCAAAAATTATTGTAAGTAAAATATTACAATAATTACCACTGATGTTGAAAAAGTCTTTTAATCTAGTATCATATGAACCAATTTCAGAAGCAGTTAATATGGCCTCATAACATGTATGTAGGTTATCGTGGACTCCAGATTTAGTCTTATTTTAGCACATGAAGAAAAGTTTAAGAACATTTAGACTTTGTTCAAACACTGTCTTATGTACAGTTCAGGAAAAGGTACATGTCTGATGGCATAATGACAGTACCACATGTACCTGTTCCCAGGGAAGGCTGTTTACTTAAGGCCTGAAGCATGGTTCAATTTTGAAGAAAACTTGACAAGGACAATTTCTTATCTGCCTTTACGAGCTGACAAAGCACAATAATAATAATGATGGGTGGTTGCATTCCAAGCTTCACTCACCTGAAATACCACAGAGCAATTTATGTATATTTGTTTGCTTTCACCATAGTATTACACAGCTAGGTGGGATTTCTGAAGAAACCCAAGAAATAAAGCATTCTGCTCTCAGAAGGAGTTCCTGAACTGTTTGAAGCTATATTCATTCATAGAATCAAAGGATCATTTAGTTTGGAAAAGATCTTTGAGATCATCAAATCCAACTGCCAACCCATGACTGCCAAAGTCCACCGCTAAACCACATCCCTGAGCACCACAGCTACTCATTTTTCAAACACCTGCAGGGATGGTGACTCCACCACCTCCCTGGGCAGCCTGTTCCAGTGACAGACCACACTTTCAGTGAAGACATTTTTCCTGATATCCAAATGAAACCTCTCCTGGTGCAGCTTGAGGCCGTTTCCTTTTGTCCTGTCACTTGTTACCTGGGAGAAGAGACTGACGCCCACCTGTCTACAGCCCCCTCGAGCCCTGGGGAGCACCACTTGGGACCAGCTGCCAGCTGGATGGAACTGTCCACCACCACTCTTTGGGCCCAGCCGTCCAGCCAGTTTTTTACCCAGTGTAAAGTACACCTGTGCAAGCCATGAGCAGCCAGTCTCTCCAGGAGATGCTGTGGGAGAATGTGTCAAAGGCTTTGCTAAGGTCCAAGCAGGCAATATTTACAGCCTTTGCCTCATCCACTAGATGGGTCATCTTGTTGTAGGAGATCAGGTTCATCAAGGAGAACCTGCCTTTCCTAAACCCATGCTGGCTGGGTCTCCCCAGTTGTCTTGTACATGCCGTGTGATGGTGCTCAGGATGATCGGCTCCATAACCTTCCCTGGCACTAAGGTCAGGCTGACAGGCCTGTACTTCCCTGGATCCTCCTTTCTGCCCTTTTTATAGATGTGCGTCACGCTGGCTAAGCTCCAGTGTTCTGGGACCTCTCCAGTTAGCCAGGAGTGTTGATAAATGATGGAAAGTGGCTTGGTGAGCTCCTCCACCAGCTCCCTCAGCACCCTTGGGTGGATCTCATCTGGTCCCATAGACTTGTGCATGTCTAAGTGGAGCAGCAGGTGACCAACCATTTCATCCTGGACTGTGGGGACTTAATTCTGCTCCTCGTCCCTGTCTTCCAGCTCAGGGGTACTGGTCTTACTATTAAAGACTGAGGCAAAGAAAGCATTAAGTACCTCAGCCTTTTCCTCAGCCTTTGTGGAAATTCCCACCACACACCCCACCCCACCCTGTACCCAGTAAAGGATGCAGATTATTCTTGTCCCTCCTTTTGTTTCTAATGTATTTTGCTTCTCTAATCCTCACCCTCATAACCTTGCAACATCTTACAGTCCTCCAGAATTGCCTGCCCCTTCTTCCAAAGGTGGCAAACTCTCCTTTTTTCCCTGACTTCCAGCCAAAGCTCTCTGGTCAGCCAGGCCAGTCTTCTCCCCTGCCAGCTCATCTTTCGGCACATGGGGACGACCTGCTCCTGTGCCTTTAAGGCTTACTGAAGAATGTCCAGCCTTCCTGGACCCCTTGGCCCTTTAGAACTACCCCTAGCAATGCTGAGTTTTTCTGAGACCCCGTGCTTGGGAATGGGAAGACCATACTCCTGGTGCTTCCTTGCATCACTCCACTCTGGGATATTGTCACATGCATTGGGCACTTCCTATACATGGATTTCTTTTGTCTCCTGACTTAGAAAGGCTCAGCTAATCCTCTAGAGCAGTTTTGCGCTTTAATCCATCCCACTCCTCCTCTTTTCCCAAGATCTAAACCCTCATCTCCTTCTGCCTTTTGCTACATTCACTTAGCTGTGGGTGTCTGAGGGATATGAGAGATGCTTTGCCTGCTGCTCTCTGAGAAGTATCAACACAGAACTGCTCCCTTGAAACCTCATCGCTGGCAAGAGAGTGATTTTCTGCTGCTATCTGGCCCTGATCTCTATATGGTATTGGGAACAAACACTTCATCCTTCCCCCAGCATTCTCTTTGTGCCAGTTAGTTCTGAACTACAAATACAAGAGGTTGGTGTTTCCTGATCAGCTTTGTCATGGACATTCAAAATATCTAACAAGTAAAAAAGGCATTTATTTAGCTCTGGAAAATCTGTTCATAGGTATTTTGGGTTGAAGCAAAGTATTTTTTACTTGCTTGTAGAGCTTTTTAACCAAGATCACATACTAATCCGAAACACTGAAGTAACATCATTGCAAGATCTGCCATTTCTGCATTTTTGTCCCATAATCTTCTACAGAAGACAGTTCTGTCCTAAGTTTAGACCTTTATCCTTTAGCTGGACAAAGAGCCCTGGAGAGTAATTGGTTGCTTTTGTGAAGGAACAAGGATTGTCTGAGCTCCCTAACACACATCTTGTCACATTCAGGCAGTAAGGTACAGGATTTTAATGTACTTTCCCCCACTTTTCACTATGTGTTTTTGTAGTTTCCTACACCAGATGCTAAAATCTTTTTCCATGGATTGAACATTTTTGTATGGCGAGCTTGTGTGCCCAACTGACTCACCCTCTAGTTTTGAGCTGTGGATCAGTTTATCCATGATGCCCTTTGAAAGACAGAGGTATCAGTTGAGCAATCCAGAGCAAGCAGTTTCCTGTAATCATCTATGCCATCATCTGTGCTGGATCATGCAGCGGCTGATCAATAGAGGAGTATTTAAATATGTTAGAGCCTGAATCTGATATTCTACATGTTTAACTGCATAAACAGATCAATGGCACAGGATTGATCTCCATTGATATTTGGCAGTTTTCAAATACAATTAAACCACATTTGGAGTACTGAAAGCACTTGAAATAAACAACTGGGCACTATTTATAATTTAAAGAGCTACTCAAAAAATTTAATAGATCAAGTGGTTGTTTCAACAATGCCAGTGTCAAGGGAAAAGTTGAAATCCATATGCTGTATATAAATAGCAAACTGAAATTAATGGCAAACTGAAATCCAATGTGTTCCTTAGCACATATTATTATATACAAATATTTCAGTATTTATGATGATAAGGATATGCAATTAAATTGTCATTAACTGATATATATGAATGATTATGCCTGAGCAGAATCTGAGATTGGAATTATTTGTACAGGGTTTGCACAGATTCTTCAAAAGTATAAATGGTGCCATTAATAATTGGCTAAAAGTAAGTTGCCAGTTTATGAATGAGATGCAGTTGATAAAATGGCAACCTTAGCTTTCTCACATCCATGAAGCAGTGGAATGCAAGAGTTACCCAGCTGGTTTTTGGTTTCACTGATCCCTGTTGGCTGTATTCCCACTGTGTCTGACAGGGCTTCAGCAATTAATTCTCTGTATTCCAGAGCACCTCCGAAGGCTGACAGCTGGCATCTCTGTTGTTCCTTCTGAGAGCTTGGCACTAACATGTTTAGGCTACCATCAAAACTTGTTTGCTCAACTAGTGACAATCTAGGAATGTCCTTGGGTTGCCTTTGAGGGTAATGTCGTTGTCACCACAAAGGCACATCAGACGGCCAAAGGCTGCTGGGAGAGTTTGACTCATTGACATGCCAAGTAGATAGATACTGGAGGTCATAAAAAGAACCAGTGCCCACAAGTTTTCTCCCTGGCCAATTCAACTAAGTCACACCAGAGCTGATCAGAAGAATATTCATTTTGGGAAATAAGATTTATTGGCCGTTCTGGTCTCCCTCTGGGAGATTTGACACAGGACCACAGATGCAGTCACAACGAAACCTAGGGTGAGAGCTGCGGAGCTGATCCAGAACATGCAAGGTGATCAGGTTTACTTTCTAAAGAATTCTTTGCAAAGAAAGGCTTATGGTTTAAAGCAATTTTAAATACATAAAGGAAACACGCATCTGTAAGACTACTCTCTGCTATAAACCAAGAGCAGATCGCTGTAAACCCCTGTTTCTGTAGACATAGACCTGATCCATTACAAGGACACTGATTGTCAGCTCAGTAGTACATTTACCAGCCAACTTCATTTGAGCACAGGTAGATGTATTTATGCACTATATGCTGACAACATTCTGAAACGTATCTTGAACAGTATCAATGTATTTTCCTTTCCCAGACACTCTGAAAAAAATCCCATGTTTGTGCTAAGGTCTGTATCCTGAAAAGCTGAGCAAGAGGGGAAGAGATTTCCATGTGTACCATTTCCTTAATCCAATGCCAATGAAAAAAAAAAAAAAAAGTTTGTCTTGTGATACAGATTGAGAAGAAGAAAATATAGCAAGCCTCTTTTGCCAGGAAGAAGGACTGGTTAAGAGTGTATAGACAGTAGGGATTCCCCATGTACGTTTGTCAGAGTGGGGACACTGCGGTCCTTGACTCTTCAAAGCTTCCCAAACCCCTCCTAGCTTCTGGAGGGTTCAGGACATGCATAAGAGTGTGTACCCTTCTACTGAAAGTGCATACATATTCTTCCCAAGGGAACTGCTTTTTCCGTTAATGATATCAGAATTACTTTTATGTGAGAGGCTATTACAGGGTGAGATCAAGAGGCTGTGTTCAGTATTAAACTCTGCACTGTTCCAATGGCCATGAGTACATCCCACCTCCAATCTGTGTTGCACAGAGCAGCACAGTGAAAACTGTACAACAGAAATACTTCGGCATTTTACCTGAAGAGACAAGGTGATGACTTATAGTACACCCTGAATAATATGTCTTCTCTGTGCTTTATCTGGCCCAATAAATGCTTATGCTTCTGGATGCAGGAAGAGCTGTTTGTTCTTCTCAGCTGACAACCCATTAAAAAGAAAATAAAGTAAACATATCAGAATTAGTCCCCTAAAGCTTCCATCAAGCCTTCTGCCATGAGCACTTTGCTGTTGGTTTTGTTTTTTTTCCATTGCCAGCTTTTGGCACTCAGGGGCAATCTATCTTTGGGAAAGAGAACAGTGTCGGTCTTCTCTAGGATGTACGATCCGGGAACTGAAAACAGACATTACCCAGAACAATATCAGAGGGCTGCATAACAAATAAGTAGCCAAAATTGTTGAAGAAATCTTCTTCAGGTGGTGAGCAGTACAATATATTTAAGAAAAAATACAAAACTTTGTATTGAGCAATTATAAGGTAACTAATAAAAAGAAAAATTTATTTCCTCACCCCACCCAGTAGTGATTAGTTTAAATCCTAAACCTGGGGCGGTTTTCACAGGATAACTCTGACAAATTATCTGACTTGATTATATTTCCTAAAAATAACGTTCCGGTTTTATTGTTCATCATCAGAAGGTAAAGAAAGAAGCATCAGCAGCAGAAAAAAAAATGAGGCGCTGTTTCACCTGATTTTTCTGTAGTGACTGTCAAGCAATGGGCTTTAGGACCTACTGGAAATGCAAACCCTCTAACAGCTTTCAGGCAAGCCCTTGTTTTCAGCTGATCATTACTAGTTCTGACCTTTTAAATCCTCTGCTGCTAAGGGAGAATCTGGTCTTTACAGAAAAGCTGTTCTGTATTCCATTCATAGACAACGGAGAACTTAACTATATTTACTGGTATTTAACATATGGAGCATATTTGCCTGGAAGGTAGATGAAATCTCCAGCATTTAAGATCAAATCAATTTGAATTTAAGGTCACATTTGCAGAAGTCAATGTTCCGTAAAATCAAAGAAGAGCTTAATTCTACTATTTTTTTTCCTGTCAATCAACTGTGTAGTTTCACACAGCGCAGTTCTGTGAGCCTTCCTCCCTGAAGGAATCTTTGCGCGCACAAACATTCAGATGGGAGGCAGCAGGATGATTTGGATCTTACTCACCTGAGTGGAGCTACGAGTGTTTAGGTCCAAGTCAAGCATGAACTGCGTTCTGCAAACGTCATGGTCTTAATTGTTGCTCCCACAAATAGTCTGTCATATTTCTGAGACTACTCACACAAGCAAGTATCTTGCCTGCTTAAAGTAAGGCTCTCAGGATCAAACCTCTTTTCCTCAGATGAGATGTATCCAATTTGGAACATCTAATTCATGTGCATCCAGGACTAAATAGAGAAAATAGGTTCATGTGATTTCAAGGTGAAAGTGTGTGTATCTTCGTTCATAAGCAAGTGCTGCTACTTCAAAGGAGAGGAGATTTGCAGGAATCAATGATCTGCAATATCTTTTTGCTTAAGGTGTAATTGCCATCTAACAGCACTTAGGGACTTTGCTATTGTGGAGGTCTGGGAAACACAAGCCCAAAATACAACTTTCTGGTTGGGAGATTTCTAATATTGGAACATTGTCTTTGCATGCTACTAACCTACAGCCTTTTCCCCTGGAAGTCTAAACAGGAGAGAAGAAAATAGGAGCTGCTGTTGATTTCCCCTTCCACTTTCCCTGTGAAAGTGCAATACAGCAGGTCTGAAAAAGACATTTATGTTGTTAATAATAATATTTTTGTCTTTATTTTTAAATCAAAATATTGATTACTTAGCCTTGGTGAAATAATGAAAATATATAGTCAAAGTGTAACAGAAAAAAGAAAATGCAGTATTAATTGCTCCCCCATGGTCTAGAATAAGAAGGATTATTTTTTTTTTAACACAATGGAAACAAGAACAGAGAAATAGTGAAGAAAAGTGGGAAAAATTTGAAAATTCTTATTTAGTGGATTTTTAAGTGACATTATTCATACTGCGTATGAGATAGCCAATTGAAATGTGTCTAGCAGTATCTTCTGTTCTGATGAAAATTTGTCAGCTACTTGAGAAAATGTTTTTGAAAGATAAAAGAGAACAGGACACAGGACAAAACACTATTATCACAAGCACATTACTAACAGATTCCAGAAAAAGTTAACAGAAGCATCTTGCTGGCTGCTACTATTTAGATCTTAGTGTAACACATGGAAAACTGTAAACTTCTCTTTGTATTTTATGTTGTTTAGTTGTTGTAGTTGTTGGGGTTTTTTGTACTAGATGAAATAACTATTTATTTGAAGAAAACAACTGCTTGAGCATATTTTAGGAAGATGTCTTGAAGAGTATTTTTGAAAACCAATGTTGTCTTCGAGTAACATGTGGAGGAAATAAGCAAAGAAACAAGAGTTTTTGAAAGGAAAGGGGTGGGGTGGGTGGGTGTCCCTGTATGAAATGCCATATATTTGCAAACACATTTCCAAGCCAAGCCTTCTTCATTTCTGGGTGTGCTCTATCTTCCAGGAAAATAAGGATTCCACTTTTATTCACAATAGCCCTTCCTAACCTAGCATTCATTAGAAATCTTTCGTATTGCTGAGTTGAAAAACCACTCTTAACTCATCTCTGGCTGCTGGGATTTGAATCTGTGCTTCCATTCAATCTTCCGGGACAAATTCACCTCTGATGTAAATGAGCAGAGTTCCATTGAAGTCAGCTGTGTTTCTTTCTCTTGCACCAAGGCTTAATTTGATCCTAGATGTTCAGATCACTAAGCTATCCCCTCTGGCTTAGCAATTCTCCAGTTGAAAGATTACTTTCTGACTGTGAATGCCAATAGTCTTTTTACTCTGGTAGCTGAAGAAGTAATAAGCGCATGTAAGAGTTTCATGAAGTGCTTCACAGGTGGAGAGAGCCCATTGCGTTCTGGAAGTGTCTCTTACCCTTCAAATGAAGAAGAGGAAGTCTGAGTGAATGAAAGATTAGTGTATTTTTGTGACTTCTACATCAAAACCAAACAGTTTGCACCTTTAGAGACAAGGAGGACCATTGTAACTCCTTTCCCTACAGCACTCATTCAGCTCTGAATCAACAGAGCTTGTAAGCCTCTGACATACAGAATGACCTGAGGGAGAAGAGGGAAAGAAGGATGTAATTGTGACAATTAATCTGGAAAGGCATCTGAGAGAACAGTGTCTTTAAAGAAAGCCTGTTAATGATCTTGGTTGGACTACAGTAAATCTAGAGCAATGTCACTGAAATCAGAAGATCATCCTGTACTTGTTGTTTATAACCTGGATCAGAATTTGGCCTGGATTTGGTTATTCATACTGGACTAGCCTTGGTAATTCTAATCACAGCTCTCTAGGGAGAACGTCAATAGTTGTAATTAATAACAAATTTTAAACAAAACAGCAAGTATTTTCAAGTGCATAATTAAAAATCCCCAATGAATTAACAATGCTGTTTTGCTACTTTTGCATTTTGCTACAAAACCCGCAACATATTTTGAGAAGGGATTTGTGTAGTGCTTATCAAGAGGGGAAGCAGAATCCATAACATGCACAGATCTGATCAGTAGGTTTATTCTAAGACCTGTTATATTCTACAGAGGAGTCAGGTCATCAGAAAGCAAAGCAACATGATCTCCAAAGCAGAAGGAAGACAATGAGTCATCTATCATTTTTATCTATTTTACATTAAGAGATTAACAAGTCTGGGCAAGAAGAAAAATGTAGAACAGGAGTACATTCCCCTTCCCGATAAATGAGAGCATTTATGAGTCCAAAGGAGCTCTACAGCTAGAAGCAAGAGGAGCTCTCATATGCTGCTCCCTTTGTCCATGCCTCCTGTCCCACTGATGCAGAAGCAAAGCCAGCCTGTCCACTCACTCCTCCCGTAAGAGGGGCTGCAAGCCAAGGAGGGAGGTGCAGAATCCAGTCTGTGGCCTATGTATGTACCTACAACAGAGAGGACTGCGAGCAGGTGCCTCTCATCCTGCCAGTCCCACTTCCTGATGCAGGATTTACTGGACTTAATGGAAGACACACTGACAGCAAAGCCATAGCTAACACATAATTTAAATAATCCCCGATTAACTAGTGAAATGATAATTTTAGGAAGTATTGAGTGAATTGGAAAGTGTGGAGTCCCACTGAAACATAATATTGATTTGATGCCTTTTAGTTTGTTAGAGATTGTAACTAGCAATTCTGCTCACCTATTTACTCTTCCCAAGTTATTTATTATTGACCAGAAATAGGTCTAGATAAGAGCTGTTAATACAGATGTGCCAGATACTGCCTAGATCTGAATGGGGGAATGAATGGTTGGAGGTGAACCTAAGACAGGTCTGGGTTGTAGTCAAGGCTGTTTAGTTCCATGTTTTCCAAGCCTCTCAGTCTTCTAACTTGCATGTTGCAGTTTCTTGGAATAGTCTCCGCATAAATATGATTGTTCAAATGTAAATTAGAACACAATGTCTTAGCCCCAAGCCACTTCTGACACCCTGGCATTAACGATAGCCATTGCTGGAAACCTTAGAGATCGTATTTTGAAATGGTAGTAAGCTTTTCAATGAGAGGTTGTACTGCTTGGTGTAGAGGAAGGGTTTGGGAACCCTAGCTTCTTGGCTGCCTTTAGCATGGTCACTTGTATGGGCTCGATTGCTCTGTGGGCAAGGAATCTAACATAAAGTGCTATAACCGAAACTTCCCACTCGCCGTGTCAAGGATTAGTCCTAGCTGATAAATGGAAGCCTAGTGGAACGGTATGAGCCTGTTAGACTCAGTGGCTGCTGCCATTGTTTCTCTGACATTGCCCGACACAATGAGACGTTAGGTCTGGATTTTAATCCACCTCTGTTCTTAGGAAAAATGCAGTTGGGAGATTTAAGATCTGGTCCTGTAAATTCTGTTTCACATGAGCAATCTCACTGCAGATTAAAGACTAATCATAGATGGATTTGGAGGATTGGGCCCTTTGATTTCTCTTCATGTTAAGGCTCCCTTTTATCTGGATCATCCTGTTGATTATCCTTCTCCATCTTTTGCATAGGGCATTAGAAGTAATGAGCAGGAAATAAGATTTTCTGACTTCAACTTAATCAGTAACATGTGTACTTTGAAAAGTTACATTTTTACATGACAAAGAACGCATCATCCAAAGCAAATATCTCCAAGGTATTTGGACTTGCTTCTAACCGACAGCTTGGGCATTATCACAACTGTGCGGCTGCTGTTTGTTCTGACTCACAGACACTGTGACTGTTTGATAAATGTTACCTTTTTAATTCTTGATAACATTATGAAAATGTTAAGAAATGTTACAGCAGATAACCTTTCTAGACCAAACAGCTGCATTAACTATGTGAAGTTAATAACTGACTACAGGACATTTACTTAATTTAGCTTTAAAACAAGTTTTGCTCACACTACTCAAACTTTCCCTTTATTTTTATCTCCTTTTCTCCAAGGCCACAGATAAGATTTTCCTCTTTCTTACTTGCAGGTCAGCTTTACATGACACTCAAGTCTACCTACAACCAAAACCAAATATTTATGGGTATGTGGGTATGAAACACCATAATGATAAATGTATGATAATACACCAGAATGAAAGATTTCAAGACAACAGTGTTTGCTGTCTGAGCTGGACATTTACTTAGTCTGCGTAGCCAGGAGCAGGTACTTTGATATAAATCAGATGAAGCGTTTTTGAATGGATAAGTCTATAGCCTGAAGTATGACTTCAGGGATCAGGACATATGGGTGCACAGGTGTCATTTTGCAATGAAAGCTGCTAATGCTTTCTGTGCATGTCTAAAAACACTTTGTTTCAAGGTTGTGCTTCTGAGGATATAGCTCTGCAAGTTTCTTTTAAAGAATAAAGTGCTAAATAATGGATTAAAGGCTAAAAAAGGATTTGAAAGGTCTTCACCATATTTTTAGCACATTTCAGTTATACTTTTTACTCCTTAGAAGCACACTTCCAGACTGTATTTAAATTTGAAGCATGTCATGGCATTGCATATTCTTAGAATGATCAGATAGGCTTGGAAAATTTAATGTTTAACCTTCATCAATTATTACACAGAGCTCCTCTAACAAAGCAGGTGCTTGATTTTAAGCGTGTTAGTAGCCACACTATATTTAGTCTTAAACACTTTGCCAAACTGAGCACAAGTGGACTTTCACGAAATTCACAATAAGTCCCGCAAAAAGTATTATTGTATCCTTTGTTTTATGCAGATTTGTAATGAATGTGACTACCAGAATGTTCAAATTCGCTGCTTTTGCTGCCTGACAACCTAAGTAGAAAATCTCTTCCTCACTTTTGTCATTAACAAGAACACAAATCATGTCCTTGCTCTGACTATCTCTCAGGAATTCTCACGGGAATCTGACAGTCAAAGCACAAGTTTCACTGGTGTTGAGTGTTTGTGAATGGGGCCTTGTTACTATGAAGTGCTCCGTGCTGGAGCGTGGCATTGTTTTACACAGCGGGGAGCTAGGTTTGAGGCTTTAAAAAAAAATATCACTCTTCAGCTAAAAAGAAAAAAAAAGAATAATGAGGTGTTGCAGTATTTATATCATATTATACTTCTCATATTAGGGGAAACCCCAGTAGTACAGCAAGAAGGAAGTGATAGTTCTGTTAACTGAATTTGTTAATACTGGCTGTCTTCTGTCATCCTCATCAATGTACTGACTTCTTGTTGAGTCCTTATACTGCAACAACAAGGATTAAAAATGTCAGTAATTGCTAACTGTCCTACCAAATTTTTATCATTTTATCCTGCTGTGTGAAAATGGCTTAACTTACCAAGGAAACATTTCATTTCTAGGCATGATTAGTTGATTTCCATAATTAAATATATGAGAAATATGCTTGACCGTTGTTGCTCAAGCTGTATTTTGAGGAACTGATAAACTTCTGTCCTATTTTTCTAACAGATATTAGAGTCAGAGGGTCTATAATTGGTGGCTGAGCTCAGCTCCTATGTTTTACTGAACTACTAGTATACAAACAAAGGTTCTTACCTTTAGATTTAACAAAGATATATTTGATATGATTTATTATAATCCATGTCAATCCAATAATACCGGGGCTCTGGTCCCAAAAATGTGCTGACTCAGAAACCTTACTTTCAGAAAAGGTTACTTCCTTTAACAACATAATGTAGAATTTGTAATTTACTTGCCAAGAATCACCACGTCTGTTTGAATTGTATTTCTGATAATTGTACTATAGATCCTCAGGGAGCCTCCAGTATACTCCTGTATTGCAGAAGCTCAAAGACATAAAATGCTTGTCACCTCATAGAGTTCATGTTACAGAAGTTTTTTGGTTTGTTGGTTGCTTTTCTTTTAAATTATAAAACATGGGAAAAAATGGCTGTTTGGCAATATAGTACATGGCGTTACGCTGATGGCATTATTCCCCAGGCCTGCAGGTCACTGTTTATTTTTGGACAGTAGTATTCCATTTGCAGAAACAACAGAGGCTTCTCCAAAAGAAAGTATGGATACAGCCAAGTCAGGAAAAACTATACATTTAAGTGACCACAATCTGGTGCTGTCATTTCTTTTTCATATCCCACTATAGAATCATGCCAGTTTATGACACCTTACATAATCATGCCACTTGGGACATATTTGGACATGGCAGTTTGACGGTATGGGTCAAGCACAAACAAGGAACATCTTATCTACTCACTATACCAAACAGTGCTTAATTGGTTCTAAAAACCTAGCCCTGAAAATCTGGAGCCAGTTTGATGATATCTTCCTTCAAAGAGTCTAACTCATTTGATGATCTGGTACCACTGATTTTGCTCTTGGATCCCAGATAAGCTTGTAGGTATCATAGAATCATAAAATCATTTGGGTTGGAAAAGACCTCTGAGATCATCAAGTCCAACTGTTAACCTATGACTGCCAAGTCCACTGCTAAACCACATCCCTAATCACCATATCTATGCGATTTGTAACACCCCCAGGGATGGAGATCCACCACCTCCCTCTGCAGCCTGAGCCAGTGCCTGACCACCCTTCCAGCAAAGACATTTTTCCTAATCTCCAATCTAAGCCTCCCCTGGTGCAACTTGAGGCCGTTTCCTCTTGTCCTGTCACTTGTGACCTGGGGAAAGAGACCAACCCCCCCTCGCTGCAGCCCCTTGCAGCAGCTGTGAGGAGCGATGAGGTCCCCCCTGAGCCCCCTCCTCTCCAGGCTGACCCCCCCCAGCCGCTCCCCATGGGACCCGTGCCCCAGCCCCTTCCCCAGCCCCTGCCCGGCTCTGGACACGCTGCAGCCCCTCAATGTCCCCCCTGCAGTGAGGGCCCAGCGCTGACCCCAGGGTTCGAGGGGCGGCCGCACCAGTGCCCAGCGCAGGGGGACGGTCACTGCCCCGGCCCCGCTGGCCACGCTGTGTCTGACACGAGCCAGGCGCTGCTGGCCTCCTTGGCCACCCGGGCCCCCGGGGGGCTCATGCCCAGCCGGCCCAGGCAGCCCCCCAGGCCCATTCCCGCCGGGCAGGGCCCAGCCGCTCGCCCCAGGCTGCAGCGCTGTGTGGTGCTGGTGTGACCCAAGTGCAGGACCCGGCACCGAGCCTGGTTCAGCCTCACACAATTGGCCTCGGCCCATTGATGCAGCCTGTCCAGATCCCTCTGCAGAGCCTCCTGCCCTCCAGCAGATCAACACTGGCCCCTAACTTGGTGTCCTCTGCAAACTCAATGAGGGTGCACTCAATCCCCTCATCCAGATTGTCAATAAAGATATTAAACATTTTATTTTAATGTTTCAATGGCTGCAATATTGAGCCACCAGCTGAATGGAGCTCCATTCACTACCACTCTTTGGGCTCGGCCATCCAGACCAGCTTTTTTACCCAGCATAAAGTACACCCGTTCAAGCCGTGAGCAACCAGTTTAATGCAACCAGAATGCACAACCTACTAGATTTGCAAAGGTAAATCCCATTATTTCCAGATGTGGATGTTATTGCAACTGGTTAATAAGAATGATCTTTCAGGATTTAGCAGTTTGGAACAGTAGCAAAGTCCAAAAGCACCAGAAAAAACTATGGGAGAGAGGCTGAGCAGCCTTAATTTTATTTTTTGTTCCCTCTCTGTCTTAAGACAAACCCTATTATACTGGTTTCTCAACTTGTTCTGTAAGCCCACTGCCATTCTTGCAGCATGATATGAATGACACCATATCCTCTTTATATTTTTGTAAAGTTCAAAGTACAACAGAGATAGAAGAGCTGGAGAAGATGATGGTTTTATTTCCTAGAAACTTTACTATCAGTTACCAACAGGGCTTGAAGGATCCTATCCTATTTAGATTTCTTGAATGAATTAAAATTAACATTGGTATCTGTTCTTATTTCCAGTGTGGCAGTCCTTAGCCTTTTCAGTTGTAGTTTCTTGATTTTTACTTGGCACCATTTAAATTTTAACCTGAAAAAATAAATTATTTCCTTTTAGCAGAGTTCTGATTTACCTTGTATATACTACTATGGCATCACTGGAGATGTGCTTAACTGTGGTGACATATTACATCTGTTGAAGTGAACATCAAAAAAACATTTAATCACTTGTAATGTTTTCTCCTTGTCTGGGCCAGGGATTTGTAAGGGTAGGGTTCTGCTAATGCACACTTCTGCCGGGAAGCTTCCCAAGGAGGGGCACAAGAGATGCTAAGTGGCAGAAGGAGGATGAGTAGAAGCCATTAACATTTCCCCAGCAAGGTCAGATTTGATGTTTCCTTTGTTTGTAATATCCAAATTAAGAAGATGCTTCTGTGCTCTGAGTGTTGCCTCTACATAAACATACTCCTGGGTAATCTCAGGCTGGTCACATCTCCTTACTATTAGCCACCCATTAACAAGCTGATTGAAAAGGACCCAACACAGCTTACACAAAGTGCTGACTATTTTCCAGGAAGACTGAATTTCTCATCAGCTTCATCAACACTTCAGACTATCAATATACAAAATAAACCATTCCCGTTCCGAAAGGCTATGATCACAGGAGAAACCTTTGCATTCTTTCTTTTTCTTTTATTGCAAACATCTTGGGGGAAAAAAAAGGTGTTATCTTGCTTGCTTTTTTTTTTTCCTTTTTTTTTCCTGAAGCCAGTATTACCAGCCATTTTACTTGTACTTTACTATTATTATCTAGGTGATGGCTGTGACATGTTGATCATATATGGCAGTGAGAAAATTGATTTCCCTCAACAGAAATGCTTCCAATTTTCCCAGGGCCATAATTTTATGTCCACAACAAAATAAAAGGGTCATTTTCCTTAAGATGAGGGAATTGAAATCTTTGATAAAAGCCATAGTAAATGTTGTACTTCTGATTGCGGAAACTGCAGTTTTCACAAACATCTCTCCTGTCTGTTCTGTGTGTATGTGCGTTTCTGGAGAGTATGTGGGGATGAGAAAAGGAGAGAGAAAGGAGGCAAAAAGCAGCTTTTGAAAAGACTGAAGTTGCTTTAAGAAGTTCTGTAAATCTACAGATTCTTCCTGGACACAAACATTTGTTTTCTCAGGAAAATTTAGGACTCTATTGGTAGCTTTCAGTCAAGCTTCTCCTTTTCAAAAATCACTCTAGTTAAAGCCATACTTCTCAATCACCTGTTTTGAGATATGATTCCCTAACTTTCTGACATGATTTTAAACAATAGATTTGGAAAATTTTTATATATATAAAATTGTAAAAACATGCATTTCTTAAGAGACTATAGCCACAGTACACCAACAAAAAAGGACAATTAAATAAACATAATATTATTTTTTTTCTGAAGGAGGATCTCTTCTATCCTTAAACAATTCTGTAGCTCTATTTACTAAATTACTATCTCTAGGGAAATACAGGAGCTATTGGCTGGTGAGACTAAAAGCTAATTAAGACTTATTAAGCTAATTAAGACTGATTCTTCTGATAAAAAATTCTTTAAACATATACTAGACATCTTTTAAGTGTTTGTTTGTTCTCTGACTCTCTACATTGGCAAGTAGAGAATGTCTGGGAAGTTGACCAGGCAGTCTGCAAGCAGGGGTTTTTTCATTTAAATTGGATTTGTTCAACAGTCTGAACAAAATGTATGCAGAATCCTTGAATATTCAGGACATCCTGAAAACTGACCTTTTGGTACTCTTCTACGTTGATCTTTTATGTCCATAGTCCCATGTGTAAGTGTAACGTGATAATGTCTCACTAGAAGTTTTTGCCTCTATAAAACTACACTCTTTGATACCTCACTTCTACAAGATGAAAGATTCCCATAATTGGCCTCATCTCAGTTTGGTTTGTGCAGTGGCAAGGGAATTGTGCCCAATCAAAGTTGTGCTTCCAGAATTTACAGTGAAGGAGTGTTTGAACAAGAGACAAAGCATGAACGAGCCTTTCCCTATGAGTCTGACCTAAGTCTAGTACCTAGAGCCAAATATAAAGAATAGCCATTATTCTGACTGAAGCACAGTATCAGGTAACTATGAAGTTTTCTTTTACTTTCGTATCAGTGGGAGAGAGTTTACTCAGTTTGACGGCTTGATGGTTTTTACTTGGCTGCATTTCTTTGTACATTATGATGCTCCACATTTTCAAAAGTTGGTGGAAACTGAAATGGTTGATATTCTTTAAATCAGATTTTTTTCAAGCTTTCCTGTGCTTATAGATAGGGACAATATATGCAAGAATCCAGCATATAAGGAACACAGAAGTGCAAAGGTAGATTAAGATGCTGAGATGCTGCTAACATCTAAAGAGAACAGTAGTTTGAAAGTCTGGCCCGTCCTTGCATGTTATATATGTATTGTTTGCAACATCCAGAAGATGTGTATTTAACAGAAGAGTTAATCTTGTGATCTCTTTGCTTTATTTCGTCCGTACTCAGAGGGGAGAGAGCTGGAGGTGAGTTCAGAGGGGTAGGTTGTGACTGTTTCACCAGTGACATGAATAGGAGGCAGTAAGTCATGTAACAAGGGTAATGATGAAAAAAAATTCAGAACAGCTTTTTTTGAGACAGTAATTTTCATAGAGCCAAGAAAAAGAATTCTTTTTTCTTTTTGACTTGGAAGGTACTTTTTGATTAATATCATATTAATGAAATCATAGTTCTCATAGTTTTCTCTATCATCAGTGAACTAGATTGCAGCAAGCACTGAAAAAGAACTAAGGGCATATCTTTTACAGAGCTAGTGCTGGGAGAGCTTAGTTATAAGAAGACTTTTGCATTTGTGTTCTCTGCATGGTATATGAGAGAATAGATGGGACTAGGTGTCTGGTTTGCTGCTGATTTTCACTTTTTTACTGAGGTACCCCACACAGGTTCCCCTGTGCATGATTTTTACATGCTGAACTAGTGGAGAATATACGATCAAGGGAAGTACATCTTAAGGAGAAAAGAAATTCTGCACTGTGTTTAGAAGTGTTGGGAAAGAATCGCCAATAAAAATGGAAAAAGCATGTGCAATCAAAAGCAAGAAGCACTTTCTGCTGGAGTGAGCAAAAGAGAGGTAGACAGGTTTAATATGACATTATGTCTCATCAGATAGAGCAAGCTCTGTAGCATAAAAAGAAGGCACTCGAGAGGCAGAAACAGATGCTACATAAGGCTTTTCTTTTTCTTCCTAGAAAAGACACACTCTTGAGCTCTCCTCTTAACTATTACTTCAGAAAATAGTACAAGAAAGAAAAAGTTTGACTCTGAGGTGACATTGATACCAGCAGTGACAATATTGCTGACTTTTGCTGTCCTGCCTCAGAGAAAAGGAGGACTCAAACACACTGAAATTTTCCTGGATAGCCAATAGCAGCCTAATTTGATCTTGGAGACTAACAAATATGTTTTATATGGACTGTGTTTTGCCACTCTTTGTTAACTGTTTGGAAATGTGAATTGGAGTCTATGGTACACTGGGAGTAATCACCCATTACAGCTGAGAGTGGGTGATGGGAAACGAGACGGCAAAAGGGAACAGATAGTGCCAGGGATGCTTGGAAATCTTAGGGTTACATGGTTATGCATAGTCTGCACTCCCTATCCTCCTATTCCCCAAACGTTTTAAGGGCGACTCTTGCAGCATCTTTTCTTGTGCAAATGCAAAACCATTTTGAGATAGCAAATAGCTTTGTGAAATGGTTTTCAGTACTGGGTAGGGCAGGTTCTACCACCAGTTGCATCTGAGCAATACTTTTCACTGCAGCGAGCTCACACACATGTAACTGAGAATGGAACTGGACTGCTTCATGTATGGAAATCAATAAACATGTTTGTGATCCAGTTGGACTCTGGCTCTTTAACAGATCATTTCTACATGAAACAATTTCCTAGAGATTTTTCCAAAAGACAGGGAATGTATTTGTCAAAGTACAACTCTTTAGGGTTCCTTGGACCACTGGAGACTACCTAGTTTGACCCAACAGGCAGGATTTTTTTTAAAAAAAAGCTGATGAATATGTACCTCATTAAATAATAATAATAAGGTTATTGGTTATTCCTAATTCCACTCAAATTTACCACCTTAAGTCACCTAGATCCCAGATTTGTCTGGCTAAGTTCCAATAGCCCTTACAGGGGCCAGATTTCAACTAGCAAATGTTTTACAACAGGCATTGTTTCTTTGAATATAACTGTGATATAAATAGCTGGTATTCATAGCCGAAATAGGACAAATGCATTGGGAAAAAAAGTCTGAATTGAAAGGATAAGAAACTGACGTTCTGGAAAAGTAAAAAACCATTTTGCTACATAGTCATGCAAAAAATATTTATGGAAGTGCTCCTTTCCAATGCTTCAGTTCACATCCTGTGCTATCTCTTTGAAGGAAAGTAAAAATACTTGCCATTGCCATCCTTAACATTTGTCTGTTACTTTCCTCACAGAATTTGCATTCTTAAAATGGCTGGTCATAACTGCTTTTCACTAAAAACCTAGCTAGACAGGACCCCAAATAGAAAAAAATCTATTTGATGCACGTAATCCTTGAGCCTTTGCAGTTCTCCATACAGAGGTGGATTTTACCCAGAAAGTTATGATTAGTGAGGGTTAATCATAAACAAAGAGATTAGTAAAAAGCACCCTTTTATCACATAAATTTGATAACATGAGAGTTTTGTGTATTAGATCATTGTTTTGCAAATAGCATAGGACCTATTTAGAAGAAAAAATTCAACTGGTATGATAGAATTTTTTTTCCAAAGTGCTTTTATTTGCAAGGCATACTTCCCTAAATGAAATTTATAAAATGAGAAACAATATATTTAGAAAAAGAGAGCAGTGTATGATTTCCAGATATGTAACTGTGGCTGTTGCCAAGGCACTCTCTCCTTTTGGAAATTAGGTCCAGAAAATCAAATGTAGCATACACGAAAATAAGCCTCACCCAGCAGGGTTGTTTCTGAAAGTTTGGGTCTGACTGAAACATAGGTCATCCAAGCCAGAATCAAGGAACTGAATTTCCTAGTTCCCATTTTATGCTCAGCTCTTCCAGATATATTTCTTGGTGGGCAGTTTGCCAGCATGGGGTAATGTTACCAGAAAATATTATTTCTTTCTCTTAGTAACCAAGAGAATCACTGAAACAAAATACGTTGGCAAATGAGAAACAAATGATCAGGCAACACGGCTGGTCAGGCAACATTTAGACTGATTGTCTAAACAACAGTGGGCAAGTGGTTGGCACAGCCAAGGTAAGAATCAAGGAAAAACCTCAGAAAATGTTTGAAAGACTAAGGCAAAGCTTTTTCCAGATCTCTTGAGGGGGTGTGCTTTACTGCATTATGCTCCATCTGTAACACAGGTTCCCTCCCTCTCATCCTGTTGGAAGCTGTGGAATATCACAGGGCTAGTAAGCATGGACCAAAGCAGTAGACTGCATTATACATCCATGTAAATTATTTGCTATGCATCTCAACTAATCATATCTATTAGGTTACTAAGCCCTTTCTGCTGATGGAGCTGTGTAAATGGGACATAATGGAAGAGAAAATTTAACCTCATATAAGTAATAATGTTATACCTATGTCTCTGTATCCTGCTGTAGTACTACAGATTGTATACTGTTTCTTGTTTATCTATTTGGAACAGTGCACTGAAACCTTATATAAGAATAAGGCTTTATTTCTTTTGTGATTTCTAACTGATTCTTCTCTGTTTCTCCTCAGCCATCTCGTCCAGCCATATCTCGTAATTATGTAGCATCAATTTGGTGAAATATTATTGTATATTTTTCTGACAGACTGGAGACAGAGGTGGTGTATTTGGGGCAAGTAAAATGTCAGATTATCACTTAAGGAACTTACAGTGGTGGTCCTACCATCAGGTACGCTGGTACAAATTGTTATACAAGAGAGGAGCCTGATTGCTTACTCCTCACTATATAGAAAAGAAATACCTAAATTCAAAGCTGGAGGTTGGAACCAAAAGGACAATTCAAAAGCTAAAGCAAAATCCTGTACCTCTCCTTTTTTACAGGTAACAGGGCTCAGTAACTGTTATTCGAAGTCATACAGCACCCCAACACGCAATAGGCATAAAGTGAGATTTTTCAAAACCACTACACATCTAATTTACATTGACTGAAGATCCCATGAGACACCTAAATACCTCTGGACAACCTTACGGTGTTAATCCATAAAGCTTGCTTATCTTCCTCTTTCTCACATTGTACAAACTCCTGAGTTTTACCTTGTGAAACACTACAAATTCCTGTTCCTTTGATTAGGAGGCCAGTTTCACATGTAAACAATTTTCAGCTATTCTGGGAAACCTTTGTAAGCAATGCTTTCTTTTCCTTTTAATATTTGGTGCAGTTCTCTGCAGCCATCCCGCTGCTGAGCATGCGGATCAAATTCAGATCAAGACAGTGCGATGCAACAAGCTGAATTTCTTGACTGACCTTCAGGTCTCTCCCTCCATTGCAATATACAGCTTTCTGTTTTGCTAAGTGAAAGTCAAGACACAGAGCCCAAGTGAAAAGTGATTTTTTTTCACTCTTCTGCAGAAACAAAAAGGTTGCTTCTTTATGTGAGAAATTCTTTTGCTTATCTCTACTGGAGACTGAATTGTTTATTGTATTGACTGCACATCATTGTGGGCTGGGTTTTAACAGATATGACAATTTATCTGTATCAAGGTTGGGGGTGGGGGAGACTGTTTTGATGTATTAAATACCTTTGCGATCATTTTTTTCTTTCTTTCTTTCCTTCTTTCTTTTTTTTTAAGCACTAAATCTCAGCATGACTGTATCCTGCAGTGGAAAATTACTACCCATTCAGAAATGTGCCTTGTTGCATTACGGTCGTATATTTGAAGACTCAAAGCTCTATCTGCAGCACAAAGGCAGGCTCAACAAATGACTTAGCATCTTTGATCCTTTACCACAAATACTTTATGGCAGCTTTTTGTACTTGTTACAATCAAGGTATACTTGTGAAATTAATATTTTTTGCTCTTTAGCTTATGTAAGTTATGCATCTTCATTAAAATAGGATATTGCAGTTAGTATCTACCTGAATTTGTTTCTTCTAGTGTCTGAATTACTCTCTGAACGAATGAACAAATGAATGTTTTTTCAGCACCAGATGACAAAATTTACCACGTCCTATCTCTTTATCAAAAAGGTTGCCTGGGACAATGTTTAAAATAAGTTATCTTTTAACACCAAATGCAGAGGGGCACATTCCTTCTCAGCTCTGAATGTAAGATGCAAAAGGTAAGAGTATCCAGCTACACCTACCCTTTTTGGGGGTTGATTGTTAAGAATTTCTCTCTCAATATGCACTTGGATCCACATTAGAAGCAGTCGGAAGCTTTTAAGGGGAGAAAATCTCAGGACAGTGTACAAAATCAGAGCCAGGGTCGTGACCTTGACTATTGATCCAGCCTCTCTTATTTCCACAGCTTGCTGAGGCTTGTTCTTCCAACCTGCTGGTGTACATTAGAGCAGAAATCCATAACATGGCCATGTTCATCCAAGCACAGGAAGAAACTAAATTAAATGTTAAAAAACAATCTGAGGCTAGAGTTGGAGACAATTCATCATGATCCTAGACGTCAGGCAGGTAGGATGACCAAGAGTTCCTCAGCCAATAGACCCCAAACAGAATATGTTCTCTCACTGCCTCATTTGTCAGGTACAGCACAGATAGTCGGAAAAACACTGAGGAAAAAAAGTCTACCGAAGGTCAGCATTTTAATTCCCAACCATGCACAAATATTCATCTTTTGGAATGCAGCCTGTAATTGAGGTTTAGGGGAGAAAGGGAGGGAGATGAAAAATTATGTGCCAATAATATATGAGCAGTCAAAATTAGGAGAAAATAAAACTTTTGATGGAAAAAATGTGCTAAATATTGGGTCCAACTGAGTTCCTACCACTTTGGAACCCAAGTTTCGGTGAGAGAATTTGACTACAGACTTGAGTAACCTATTAATATTGGCAGTCAGTCACTTTTTCACTTTCAAAAGTTATCTCAGTGGAGTCCTAACCTTTCTTCTTGATAAAAGGCGTTTGAAAGTATGTAATCTGTGATTCATAGAATGAACTCAGCATGTTTAATAAGAGAGAGGTTCTTTAGGCTGGTTGAACTGTTTAGAAACTGCCTTTTGCTGCTTCTCAAGCTGATGTTATTTGTACTGGACACAGAACGTGTTCCTTATATACTCATCCAAAACCTGTAACCTAAAGAATACTTCACAAATGGCAGTTTTTTCTTCTGGGAACTAGAAAACATAACATACCTTGAAAGTACCGTGCAAATACTATAGTGATTGAAAATGGTCACAAACCCCACTGCAATCCACATAGCTGCTGTTCTAATTTAGCTAGCTGGTGAAAAGAAGAACTTGCCAGTTTTGTGAACATGAATTACATTTCCTGTTGTGGTTGAATTGTGTTCTCTCTCAAAACATTGATAAGCAGGTATCCGAGCTGAAAATAGTCTACTGCCCTTTAATTTTATTCCTAAGTTATGTTACACCATTTGTGCGTTATCAGCATGTGCTGTTAAACCTCATCATGCTGAATGCCAATCTGATGAAACATAATAAGACATAACACAGTTTGACAGCTAATATTTAAAGAAGAAATCTTATCTCTCACTATCTAAATAGCAAAGGGCTCCCATTCAGACACTTACAGATTCTTAGTGGATATCTTGAGAGAACAGTTAACCCAAGCTTTCTTGGAATGCTTCCCCAGTATAGAAAGCAGCTTTGTACATGTGTGAGCTTAAAACAAAACGCACTGTTACAGATTGTTAAATTCACACTGAACAATTTCTGAACTGCCTTTTTAATTTCTAGCACTCTAAATAAGATTGTGTAGGAAATATGAATGAACTGATGGAATTTTATTCCCTAGACCTCTTTTACCAAATACTCTGCAATATGTAAATCAGAAAATGTATTTTAACAAGTCAATAAAACCTGAGGTAATTTCCAATTAATAGAAGTGGGAAAGATTTGACATACGTTAGGTAAAGGAGTTTGCTGAACATAAATTCCTAGATGCTGTGCATCACAATTTGTTCTGTTTTCTTGCCTGGCTCTTTCCAGTTAGTCCAGGGTGATTATAATTCCATTTTCCTGCATTATTGTTACTCGACATTCACACAGCCTTACAAAGTACTTCTCAGTCTATGTAATGATAGAAGATCTGTATTCTACTGTTAAGGGTTTATACTTTGCCATATTTTTCAAGTGTCTCAGGTTTTGGATTCTTATTTTCATCCATCATTAGCCTGATTTTTACCACCCAAAACTGACTTACACTTAGTGCTGTTAATTTACTGTAATTTTGAAGTATAAGAAACTTATCAGTACTTATGGATAAATACCAGGGCAAAAATACCTTGTGTTGAGCACTTGATACAAAAGCATTTGAGTTTCCCTTATTTGGAAAGTTTTACTTGAACATATCTGAGTTTCATTATTAACTTTTTAAATTGTAAAACCCTGCAAAAGCAGCCAAGTTGAAAGGAACTTCAATACTAGTGAAAAGATCCATCCGCTTCTGTGGTTTTGTCTTTTCTGAAAATACAGGATCAACTTTATACCTGGCACAATCAGGCATGTTGTGTCATATGTACCTCTACTGTCACTGTATTCCTGTATTATAGCACATCTACTATACTGTATTCCAGAAATACCCCTGATCCAGACTGAATAAATAACTTGCATGTCAAGATTCTGTGATAATCTCTGTCCAGATAATAAGCTGTAGCAAGGGCAGTGCCCACCCAGAACACCACTCCAAAAGAAGAGGTGTCAGCATGCCACCTCCTTGTGATACCTACTGCCCTCACCTCTGCTCACACCTGTCCTACACAGCGTGCACCTGCAAGTACCCAGCGTCAGCTAAACTTGAACCCTTGGAAAGAGCAGAAACAGAAAGCAAAGCCATTCTCAGTTCAGCCAGGTAGGATCTGTTCTTGTGGCAGTTTTGTAGCATGCTATAGGAAAGGGCTGCTTCCCACTTGCGGTAATAATGCTCCATGGCTGTTCCCTGCAAGCCTTTACTCATGACAGCGTTTAACTTTCTAGTTTTCTAACAACCAAAGAACAGAGAAATGCACCAGCAGCACCTGGGATATTCTATCAGGGAAATTCAGGCAATTTTTGATAAATTCAGCAACCCTTTGAAATATTATTTTGCCATAGGACATTAGCAACTTGAATCTATCTAGGTGTTTCTGTTGTCTTAATGGTTTTTATTTTTACATATTACTACTGTATTTGACTGAGAAATAAGATACAGAATAAAGCAGAAGTCTGTTAGAAATTGTGGCTCTGAGAAACCTCTGAATAGCACAAGCTAATAAACTAATATTTAAACAATAAATCAGAAACATATAAGTGTTTCTGAGAAACTTGGTGGCATATGCCAGCCCTAGACGTAGGTTAGAGGGATAAAAGCACCAATGGCACATGGCTTGCCATTTTGCACTGATTTTGCAAGTTACTGTTAAACCATAAAACATATAAACATACATTTTAATAACCTTGATCTAGTGTTTATAAAAGTTTAACCCCAAAAATTTTGCCAACTTACCTACGCAGTCTTAGGGTACCTCCAGCTGTGCTTATTTTCCATAGGCTGAATGTGATCCTACAGGTTGTTTCACCCAGTCCTGAAGTAAGAAAATAATACATGAATGATACAGGCATTGGTTAGCTAAATATAAAAGTTAGTTGAAGTCTCAGTACTAGACTATACATTTTACTGCATCATACAGAGACTCTTGGACATTGTTATTTGATCACATAGATTTCTGAAATACCATAAAAACCATTTTCCCATTTCATTTGGAATTGGTATTCTTAACTTTTATACCCTGTTAACATCTCAAAAAATAGATCTGAAAATAGTTTTGTGGTACAGTAGTTAGAATGAAAATCTCGAAGGACATATTATTTTAATTGTTTTCTTAAATTAGCTGTGAAATTTGACTTGCCTTTTTATCGCACTTGAGCCCACACTTCCTCTCAAATACATCAGTGCAGTTCCCTACTGCTAGGTAACAGGGAAGAGTGTATCTGATAATTTACTTCATTGGAGTCCTAGTATTTTATTTCTTGCATGAAGGAAAGTGGCATCAGTATTCAGGTGTGCTGCATTAGAAGCAGAACAGGGTTTAAAAGTAAGACCTCAATTCATTGCGGTCTCTTTATGGACTATAATCCAGTAGAACTCAATAATATTTTGCAGTGAAAAAAATACCATGAAAAGTAATGTTTGAATCTTTTTTTATAGTATTGCACGGGTTTGATTGTCTTTTTTAAGACATCACAGAGGACTTAAAGGACCATGACAGATAAATGCAGTCTTTAAAGCTACTCATGCATTCTTAATGGACAGCCTGTTAATTTGAGGTCTAGGTCATGAATTTGAATGCCATTCACTAAACACCTCTTTGTCAACAAAAGCTAGTTTTCCCTTAGGATAAATTGTAACTCATTAATTGTAATTAAATTAAACATATGCAACAACTAGAAAACCCAAGGTGCATTCTGTGAGGTACATCAGTTCATGGCTGAGTTCCGAGTTGTTCAGGGGTTTTGCAAATGAGAAGAAAATGTAAGTCTGTAGTTTTAATAACAAGCTGAATAAAGAGGGCAATTATTAAATATCTTGCCCATTTTATAATTTTTAAATTTATTTCCCATTGGATACTAAATATAACAAAATTTACAATTAAATTTTAGAATTTAAAGTCAGTTGATTTTTTTTGCAAGTTTTAAGTCAGTAGCCATGATATTCAAGATATTTTGCATCCTGTATTCCAACCCTAAGAAAATATAACCAATTTTAAGCCTGTATTTATGTTTATAGCAGTGATTAAACTATGTTAACAGCAGAGACCTTTGTATTTGGAAGCGCTGTATAATCCATTCTCAGGTCCTAAGTTAAATCAGTTTGGTTGTCAAAAATGAGTCCCTAATGGGCAACGGTCCACATCACAAAGTCATCATGTAATTGCCACTATTTGGCATATTTGGCAGTTCCTATTAGGAGAGGCCCAGGCCTGAGCTAGTACACTGAAGCGTTACAACATAGCAGATTGGAGACAACAAAACAAGAACTGGGATGAAAAGGGTATACTAGCTCAGACATTTAATTTCAGTGAAAAAAGTGTGGAAACACTTTTTTATTCCAGATATTTGAATGCTTTTGCCACTTTTCTGCACGTTGAAGCTTTCTTTTTTATCTAAACTGAAGTATTTGGCTTTCAGGTTTCTTAACATTTTCATTTTTACAAAAACTATTTTTTTCCAATTAATTTACTAAAATTATCATAGATTAATTAAATGCTTCACACATTTCAGGGGAAAGAATGTTTTTATTAGACTGTTGGGTCCACTTCAGTGTGGCAAGATATAGTTGGCCCAGTATCAGGGTTCTGAAGTCTGACACACATGAGGACAGAGATAGCTATGGTGCATAAAGATGCTGAAACTGCAGTTGCGATCTGAACAGTAAGTGGTTAACTTGAAGAGAGAGGACGTTCAAAAACAGTAGATAACTGACCTTGTGTTTTGTGTTTTTTGTTGAGCTGAGATATGTGCTTATAAAAATTCAGTTAGCATGCTCTCTGCAGTTTCCTAGCTGCAAGTCTGTTGGGAGCACATGTCTCTATTTAAAACACGTGTGTTGTTTAGCATCGCTATTTGTATCAAAATCCCCAATGTGAATAGTCAAGTGACAAATATTAAAGTGGGGAACCATGTATAAACAGGAGTGCCAGGCCCCTTTGAATGTGTTTGGAGAATGTTAAATGGTGTGTAGGGGGAAGATATACCTCATCTCTCCCCTATGTTATTTACTCAGGAGAAACCTAATAGTGTGTGTTATTAATGAACAACCCAGTACTGCAAATGCATGAGCTCTACATGAAAACTCCATGAACTCCTATACCTTCAGCTTCTTTCACATTACTAACTTTAAAATCCAAGGCTCTCCCTCACCTTCATCATTGTCCTAGTTGTGAGAAGTGTCTCGTCAGCAACAGACATATCATTTCCAAAAGTTCTGACTCAAAGAGGCAGTTTGACTAACAGACTGCCAGCACTGTAAAAAGAGTTTAAATCTGTCCCTGCTGTACAAAATGCAAGCTACTGTGCAAGTGATATGAGTACATGAGAAATGCAAACTCCCAAAGAAGGCTGCAAAGCAGAGAGAAACAGGAAGATAAGTGTCAGATTTGCTTCCTTCACTGGCATTAGAAACATAATCTTGAGGAAAAGCCATTGTCTGGGAGCTAAGCAAGCCTTGATGCAAATGCTGGCTCTGTCACAACTTACTTCTGAGGTCTTGGAGCTAATAACCCTGCCTACCACAGGGAGTTACTTTTTCCTGCTTCAAGTTGCAATGTAGCAATGCTTAGATAATACAAGAATGACTGCCACAAGAGTAGGAATAATTCTTACAGCTGACAAAGCTTTGTCCAGCTTTCATCCAGCTCCTGTAAAGGAGCTTGGCACTAACCTTGTTTATTTTGTATCCTCTGTTTTCTGCTTATTTCCTTTGGACAGCTTTTCATGTAAAAAAAGTGTCTGAGAACTAGTGGTTTAAGCTCCAGAAATCTCTGTTTACTAATAGGTAAATGGAAGCTGGATGGCATTATATACATGTCAGTCTCAAAATCAACCTATGAAATTCTTTGGTGTGCCCTCTCCGTGATAGGCTTATCTTTCGCTTTCTCTGTCAGCGATCAGTGTCCTATTGGCTCAAGTCTATCATCTGTCTTACACATTGTATGTTTGTGACTAAGCAATGATCAGGAAGTGGCACACTTGTTCTGCTTTCCAAGGTGTTATGGGCTCCTCCTTACAAAATGTGTTCTTGCTGCAAAGTACAATGTGGCTTGCTTTGTGCTCTTCCCCCCCCCCCCGCCCCCCACCCTCTGGTTTACTGCATATGAAGAAAAATCAATTTCTGACTCCTGACATTCACACACTCAGTCACCTCTTCTCCTGCTACCAAAATCAGAGAGAGAATGCCCCCTCCACTGGATTTCTTATATTCTTTACCTAAATCCACATTTTGGAAGCAGTGGTTGGGAATTTGTTAAGTGCTAACACGATATATAGTGTGATGCTTTGCCTTATCTGGAAGACAGGTAGATGTAGAAAATGCTCCTCATAGTTCTGCAGGTACCATTCCTCTGCAGCCTGGTTGAACTGAAGCTTTACAGCATATTCTGACCTTGGGTGGATGCAGCCTTGAAGCTGCCCATCCCTTTTCCTAAACCTCAAACTGTACCTTAACATTCAGCACTGTGGCAATGGCCCTTGACCATAACTCCTTATCTAAGCAGGTGGTCATAGGCCACTCAATCACATTGGCCTTTGTTACTGAAAATGACCTTTATTCATTAAAACATGCCATTCAATTGGGACACATTTCAAAATTTAGCTTTTGAGTCCCATTGGCTCTGTTTTATTGATGCCACAAAGGAAGAAAAACCTGACTAGTTTTAGCCTATCTGGTCATCTCAAGAAAACCCTTTTTTACCTCTGCAAATACCAGACATCCCATAGCATGTATCATGCCATTTGTAATTACACCATGATGACAGTGATCATGGCTTTATCACTGTGGTCACAAGAAAATAATGGAGGTTCAGTAAGTGCAAACAAAATACCCCTTGCTGGCACCCTTGAGGGGCTGCTTGTGACCAGAATCTAAAGTCAGGAAGGACTGCAGTGGACTGATGAAGGAGTGGTCACAACCTCCTCCCATCATACCAGCCTAGTCAAAAGCTCCCTCTCCTCCCAGACTGAGCGTGGGGAGGGAGCAGCAATGTCATTGCTTCTGATATCATTTAGTATTCTGTAAAATCTTCCACAGATGTGAAGAACAGGAAATTATGATTAGAGCTAGTAAAAGAAAATGGTTCAAACTGAAAGAAAGAATTGATACAAGTAATACATCTTACTCACAGGTTGGTGTTAGGTTGCTTGGGGGTGTTGACTTTCTGGCTGTCTAGCTGTATGATTGCCATTGTTAAGATCTGTCAAGTATTTGTGATTTGATGAATTATGTGAGCGTTCTACTCCTCCATAAAATGAAGTTTTATGCAGGTACACCGGTGCCATGGGAGATCACTGCTAGGCTGTTCCTCCAGTGCAAGCATCTCCTGTCCAAAACACCAGATGTTGGTGAAAACACATTTCAATTGGAAAAAAAGAAATGTTGTAGATGATTTCTGTGTCTGTAATAAGTCTGAGAAGCTATTTGTAACCAACAGTATTAATATTTCCTTTCCTGTGTCAGGAATTGATGACATTTTCTTATGGGAGAGTATGTGTGTGTATGTGTATGAGAGTATATATGTGTGCACCTCTATTAGACTGCTTCTCATGTCAAGAACCTCCATGTTTCTCGGCAATTTCAGACAAATCTAATGTTCTTTCTGCTTGCTTAGTTTATTATTGAGTGATCCCAAATAAGAAAGACGAGTCTATGGAAAAGGAAATTATTTCTGAATGTGCAGAGAGTATTAGCAGCCATCTTTGGCAATTTTTTTTTTAATGGTTTTGCAGCGGTTCCTCATATTGTCTTATAATGACAAATGCAGCCTTAAAATTTCACACTCTCAAGGTGGCACAGAAAATTTTATGTCATGAAAGCTACATACAGGATAAAGTATGCCTTGCTGAGACAGCCAGTGCTTGCTGAGTGCTGACCAGCCTCATCTGTAGGTGCAGCTGGAGCCCCCCTGTTGTCACACATCTACATCTCAAATATTTTGCAGACTCATGTCTTAAAAGCAATTAAAAAAAATGCAGTAATTAAGGTTACTAAGTCACTATTACAAATATGAAAATGTTTCCCTGGTGAATACACTGTGTTAATTTGGAGAAATCTCCATCCAAGACAGAGCTTATGTGTTGTATCGGTATGATACAAATGCCCAGCTACAACAGCTTACCCGGGGACAAAGCCAAGGCCCTGCTCACCCCAAGGCCCGTGTCCACCCCGGACACGCCATGTGGCCCTGCGGGATGCCGAGGGACCGGGGTCTGGGCATGGCCCTGTCAGGGCACTGCCAGGCCTTGGGGGCACCACCCAGCCCCAGCCGGGACCTCCACACAGCCTGACAGGGGAGGGTGGGGGGCCTGCAGCTCCACATCAGCCTGACCCTGCCACAGCCCCCCGGCCCTCCCCCCCAGGCCTGCCTTCCCCCTCAGCCTCAGGCCTGCCTTCCCCCTCAGCCACCCAGGTCTCCCCCCCCCCCCCTCGCCCCCCCCAGCCCCCCAGCTCTCCCCCCCCCCCCCCCCCCGGGCCTGCCTTCCCCCTCAGCCTCAGGCCACCTCGTTTCTGTGGCATTGCCTGAGGGGGAGAAAATTCGATGGGCTGCAGAGAGGTGCATAGATCTAGAGCCTGCCTGGTGTGCACCGTGTGGGCCTGAAATCACCTCAGATGTGGAAAGAAGACATACTCAAATCCAAACACCAGGGCCAGGTGGGCTTGCTCCAGCTGCTGATTTTAAGAAAGTTTACATATGCGCAGCATCAAATCCTGTCTGAACGCTAACAGAACAACCCAAACATTCACAGTGGCAAGAACCTTTTCTTTCCTTCAGGTGACACTGGGGTAACACCCTGCTGCTGCAGGGGTTGTCGGTAAGTGCAAATGAGCTAAGGAGCCTCATCAGCCCCCCCCTCCTGCTCTGAGTACCTGAGGCAGGCTACAAGTAGCAGCCCTGTCAGGGGGCTGAGGTGAGCTGTGTGTTCCTGAGGTTGCCAGAGCCTGTGAGGGCAGAGGTGCTGCCAGAAGACAGCTGACAGCAGCCTCGGGAGCTGGTCTGTGCCATGAAAAAATTTCTTGTGTGCTCAGCATGCAGCAGCCTTGTGCTGTGGGGCTGCTCCTGCAGCTGTGTGGGTCCTGCCTTGGTGGCTTCCCAGCATGAGGGGCGGCTGCTGTGCCTTTGTGTGAATAAGCTAAAGGCCTCGCTCTGGAGGGCTGCGTAAGCCCAGCCTTTCCTGCTGGCTCCTGCCAGGCCACGGGGCCCGCCATGGCCCAGGCTATTCATCTCCTGGCGAGGCCCTCGTGGCTGAAGTGAGCAGCAGCCTCGCCTCTCCTCTGTCCTGAGGACAGAGCTCGCTCTCAGCAACTTATGAGCTTGCAATAGAGGCCATAATGACTCTGGGACAGAAAAAGAAATACTTCAAGGAGACACAATGACAAAAGAGGACAGATAAAAGGCATTTTATGCCTTTCCATGGCAGACTGCATAAGGACACTTGAAAGCTGGAGTGGTGCGAGGTACCTGCTGGGCTGTCTGAGGAGAGCGGCTGAGGCACAGGTAAGAGATCTGTTGGGTGCTGTGGGTGCTGGCTTCTGGCTTTGGTTCATATATTCCAGTTCCCCTGGACTGTGGGAATGTGCAACACCATGATGAAAAGTTATAAGCAGTGAGGCAATCAATGACAGAAAATATTTAAGAATACAGGGAATGTAGTGGAAATAAAGGGAGCAGAACTTTGTTACTACTTCTCTAGCTCCAGTATCATTCTCATGTTTTGGCTTCTTCAATTTGTTTTCTTGGATGTTTGTTTATGAAAAGCAAAGGCTAAGCAATTCAGTAGCAATGGGGTATAATTAAAGCAAGGCATTTCACCTGTTGCTAGAGTTCTTTTTTGCTGTAAAGTCAGAAGAAAAATATTTTAAAAAACCCTGATCTTCTTAGGGGTTGATGCTACAGTACAGATTAAGGGTTAAGATATTAAACGGCAGAGATATTAACTGTTTTGCATCTGGTTTTACAAATGAAGATGGTGGAGATTTACTTAAACTGCATCAGATGTTTAAGGATAACAGATGAAGAATTAGGAAGTGTGCAGATTAACACGAGTGATGATTAAGAAAAGCTTACAGGCTCTAAACCCTATTAATGTTTCTGACAAATGACAAGTGATACAAGAGCGATATGCACAAATGTGGCTTGAAGGGGCATGGAAACAGGCAGAGCAAGGGCTGCTTGGTTCAGTTTTGGGCCCTGAACATCACTGTAAGGATAAAATTCACTTGACAAACTCCCAGCTCTGTAGATGCCCTTCATCTATCCTCTTCTCTTCCCGTGACCTGTTACCTCTGAATTTGTTCATTATATGTCTACAGCTGGTTGCACAGTATCAAGAAGCACTCTGTGGCCTGCAGGGTATTTATTACCTGGTTTCCTAAGACTGCATAAAATCAGACTTGAAAGGGAAGCCTGGGTCATCTGGTTTCTAAATAACAAATAGACCATCTCCTGGCATTCCATTCTTGCTTCAGCTGCAATAAAAAAGGACTTATAATGTGCACATAATGTGTTGTTGAATAAATCATTGTTGTCAGTGTAAAATATAAAAGTATGGCAGAAGTTTTACAGAACTAACAGAAACAAGGATTTCTGTGTTTGAAAATGGCACTTTTACTTATTGAGCAAGAAGCGCCTTGGCATCCTAGAACTCTGACAACTAGTATTTGGGTAACAGTCATACCACCTTTTTTCTGGGACCTGCTCTATCCTCCTGGAGAAAGCAAAAGGAGAAGGCTCAACCATACAGCTGGTCTCAGGGCGTGGGGAGGGTGGTGGTAGTGGTGGGGAATGCTAAAAGGAGCTTGTTTGAAATTCTATAAAAAATAGATAAGTGTCTGTAAGAAAAGAGTTTCTGAAGTTTTGGGGGAGGGAGATGGTCAAGCACATGTGCCTAGAGATAAAAAGCCTGAAATAAAGGAGGGAGCTATAATGCATTTGGCCAGAGGAATTTCATTTACTACCCACCAAGCCTGGAGAGGAAGACTGTAAAGGTAAGAAAAAAAGGCAGCTGCAAGTAATGAACTGGTAACTATTGTGAAGGAAGTGGGAAGGAGCTGGTGCCAGTGTAGCACTGGCACTGGTCTGGCAATGTTGCTGGGATAAGTGAAAGGGGGAAGCCCTGTAGCAGGGCTGCGGATGCAGTATGTTCTGGGCTATTGTATGGAAATTATTAAGATCTGATGGAGAGGTATATTTTGGTGAGAAAATAAACAATGCCAATGCAGAGTTAAATGCTGAGGTATGAGGAAATGAAGGTGGGGTGTCACCCTCCCCTATCCTCATGGGAGTGGAAAGTGGAGTTAAAATGGCAGACCTGGTTTTCATGATGCTTTCTTTTCCTCTCTTCCTTTCCAAGGCTGGATAGTCTGCCCTGCTTGATAAGGGCCCAAGGGTTGTGCTGGCTTCTTTCCACCCTCTCTCTAGTCATAAGCTTGTTTCTTCTGACTCCTTTACTCTTGCTCAGTGTTGTTGTTGTTATCTGTCCCTGTCCCGTCCCCCCACGCACACACACATCCCTGAAGAGTCCTTTTATGTCTGTGAAAATGCAAAGTGAATTAAATGTGTGAGTAGCTAAGGGTGTTGTCCTCTTCTAGCTTTCATGTGGAAACTTCTACTTGCTTTTTCCTTTTTGCACTCAAAATACTACTACAGGGATATAGTATACTGTAAAAATGTTACACAGCCTTATGTACTCCCCAATTACAAAAAATAAAAATTGGAAACCAGGGTGACTGTTAACTGAATTCACAGTTAAATTTAATGCAGTATTTTAAAAGTACTACAGTTATCAATGCTTTCTAACAGTTATAGTTAGAAAAATAAAGAGTTGGTTCTCCCCTGTTGTAACCTAACTTGAGCAGGGCCCCAGCAGTTACTGTCAGGGAGTCCTGGCTCACAGTGCTGATCAAGAGGGGGTTTTCTCCTGAGACATCATTGGAAATATTCCTTCATTTTTGTAGACTGTCAGTCATGAGTCAAAAGTGAAGTATCACTTTCCTTTTTTCCTCCTGAAATTGTTTTTTTGGTAAGTCTTTCCTTTTTCTACTGAAATTGTGTATTTGATTCTCTTAATCCAGCCTCTTCAGGTATTGCCTCTTCTCATGTCTGTGTGACACACTAGCTGAGAAACAGAATTGCTCTAAGGTTCTTATACAGTCCTAAGCTACATACCCTGAAAAGTGGCTCTGATGCTTTTGTTCATTTGCAGAGATAATAGTTTCAAGGCAAATTTTTGCTGAAACGGTGACTGAATATTGCTACAAAGAGTTGGATCTGATCGGAGAGTTTATACTCTGCATTTTGCCTAGGTATAGGTAACACCTTGGCTTGCTACATTATATTCAAGTTACTAAATCTCATTGAATGTTTTAGAAGTAATTACCATGTTATCAGAAAATGTGCTTTACCATAAAACTACATAACAGTGAAGGGGTTTTGCCCTAGGGCATATGTGCATATGCAGACCATATGTGTATTCAGTGATTGAGCCCAGACTCACAGTATTGCCTTTCATACTTTGATAACCTTGGTATTCACATTATTGACCATGCTAAGGGCTCTTCTGCCACATATGCAGTGTGAGAGAGGACTGGGGGAAGTGGAGTTCTGCTTCCTCTGTGCTGGATGCTGGTTTAGCTGGATAAATGTGGGAGCTTGTGGGAAGCTGTGCCCCTGTCTGTAAGGGCCACACTTGCTGATCTCCCCCTGTTCTGGGGGCTAGAGCAGAGCAGAAGGTGGCCTCCAGGCTGAACAGCAGGAGGAAGACAAGACATCCCAGAGGATATTTGGCTTCTGTCTCTAACGTAGGGTTGGTGCAGAACCTGCCTGCCGTTCAGGGTTACGGTCTAGAGATCCTGTCAGTTCATAGAGCGTGGAGGTGGTCTGTGAATCTAAGATTGTTCCTACGGGAAAGTGAGTATTACGTCATGGCGATGAACTGCTAACTTGGACTACAGCATGCCATAAGGCCATAATTGAGTTTGTGTTGGAGATGTAATGGGAAGTTCGGCTGCTGGGCCAAGCTTGAGGGGTACAGCATTAGAGGGAGACATACAGTTTGCAGTAAAAATCTTTCAAGAAAGGTTTTTAACTGTATTTGTTTTCCCACAAAAGTTGATTTGAAGAAGGGAAGGAAAATTTTAAAGAGAAAATGTAAATGAGTTTGACTATTCCATGGTTCAGGTTTGTTTCTTAAAACTGTTGTGGTATTTGGAATGTGTTAAAAAGCTGAGGGAAAAATTGTGAAAGCTCCTCTAAAAAGGGCAAATAAAATTGGAAAGCAAATTACAATACAAATAAGTGGGTTTTTTTTTCTTTTAAGCAACTACAATAAATCAGTACAGATACAACTTATCAACAGGTTTAAATATATTTAACCAGAAAACACATATGGGAGCACCTGTGTTTTAATTTGAAATTGTGTTTCCTTCTTGGTGTGGCAGTGATCATAGCGTCACCAAAGACTAGTGACCAGTAATGAATGTGTCGCACTCAAAGATCCCTCCAGGGTTCTGATTCAATCTTTTGAGTTATAGGATCAGGACAAAATGAACTATTTTTCAGGCTTGTAAATATGTGACAAATGACAGTGCAGGAACTATTGATTCCAATCGTACTGATACAATGTTTCATAGTCAGGACAGACCCGCTTTACAAATTACTTGCAAGTTGAACAGCAAAGCCATACATAACATGCTTCAAACCGTATCAATCTTCTAGGGTGTTTCTGTCACTAGTTGCCTTCAGATTTGAATAAAGTGCCCAAAATTGTGTGTTTTAAATACTTCTCTGGATGAAGTCAGTGCAGCAGTGCTTTGACTTGAAGCCAAATCAGACAGTGGGACTTGGGCCCTTTATGTAGGGTTGGGGCTCTTGTACAGCAGCAAGCACATGCTGTCATTTATCTGTTTTGGGCAATGATTAGCCTGTAGATGTGAATAACGAACTCCCCTCTCTGTAGAGATTGTTACTGCAATTATTGCAGTAAAAGAAACATCTAAAGATGAATCTAGGATGCCTCTTCTGACTTTGAGGAGCCAGTTAAATTTGAGGGGAAAGTCTTTAAAATCTCAGCTTGAGAAACGCATAAAAAATTTCAACCATATTTTGTAATCGTGCCCACTGTTTTAATGTGGTGTAATCTTGATAAAGCACTTTATTAATAATTTTAGACTGCAGGCTAATAGAAAACTGTTACCCTCTTGCAAAAGTGAGACAATAATGAACAAAAAAATCATATTGCATACAAAAGTTGACTATACAACTTTCTTCTGGGAGATGCTCAGAGGAACCAACCGCATTGGTAAGTTAGTAGTGTCACAACATATTAATGAAAACTGCCTAGGTGCTATGGTAATGAAGACAATATAGTAACGATACAAAATGGAAAAAACATCTCTAGTCCAGTGTCTGTTGTATAAAAACAGGGGTGGGTTGGTGGAGTGGCAGTTATGTTATAGCTAGGGAGCTACGCTATTGCTAATGCTTGCAATCTCCTTCTACTGTGTAGTGAAGTCAAACAAGAGTTGAAACTAGAATACTTTTAGGTTTTATTGGTTAGGGATAGTATTACAGGAGGTTTAGGAAAGCTCATTTGATTAAATGATAATAAATGGCCTACAGTGCTTTTCAGTGGGATATGAATAAACAGCTTCACCTGAGAACAGCTCTTGGTCATTAGTAGTAATCTTCAAAGTTAGTTGGAGCAGGAAAACAATAAAAAGAAATAGCCATGTTCCTAATTAATTATTATTGTGCACTTTTGGTTATGAAAAGGGATGCAATAATTTGAGCGATATAACTATTATTTGTTTCCCAGCTTGCTACCATTATCCAGAATTCAGCCTTAGTTCACCATACTTATCACATACTCATCTTAAAGGAGCCCCGTGTGATGATTTATTATAGACCTTTTTCCCTGCTGCTTGAAGGAACAAGCCATCTGTGTACCATAAAGGTATGATAAAAAGCTTTACAGTGTTGTCTGTGAGGCAGATCTAGACAGTTATTACAGAGAGCAGCTCTTGTTTTAGAATGTACTTCTGCCACTGAGCTCTGCTGGACCAGCTGGGATGTAGTCCCATCCTTTGCTTCACACCCTTTCCCCTCATTCCTTCTCATCTATTATTCTTTTCCATTAAAGTGTGATAAACCAAAAGGCAAGAGAGGTTAGGGAAACAGTTAATACTACAACCAACCTCTCATTAGAAAGTCAAGCTCCTGGCAAGGCTCTAATTAAGTAGGGTTTTGTTTGGCCACGTAACTGTATCAAACCCTGTCATTGGCTCAGTCTACTCAAGCCAGGTCAAGCTTCATCTACTGACCCCACTAAGTGGAAATCTTTGTCTGGAAGCTGTTTTAACTACAGCATGCTGCTAAATTTAGGTTGTAATTGCCTGGAGTTTACTTGGCTGTGCAGGCTGCAGTTAAACCCAGTCAAAGAATTCAGCTTTCCCAAGCCAGGTCAAGCCAGGCTTGCAGCTTCCCAAGTTAATTTTTCTTCAAGCTGGAATCCATTTTTTTACTGCTTCACTTGGTTGATCAATGGGTCCCATTCAATGGTAATATTGACTTAGAAAACTATCTCAGAATGTCAGATGAAGTTCATATCGCTCCGGTCTGCAGGAGGCAATGGTAATCATCAGCACTTTATAGAAGTGCAACAGCACAAAATGAAGAGAGGTTTTGTTTAGTTCTTTCCCAGATCTACAGGAAGATGTTGTTCCAGTGCTTGGTCATGGGAGCACTTAACTGCAACTCTTCCACTAGCCTCTGTTACTCCTAGAATGCTATGCTTGCTATTCTGTTAAGTGGCTAGGCTCATAATTTCAGACCCAATATTAAAAGATGAATTTTTTGTTTGGTGTTGTATGCAGCGATTGGTTTTTAATCTGTTGCAATGTGACATTTCATGTTGGCATCCATCCTTCAAAAATGGAGGTTTACTTACACCTTTTTGTTTCAAACAGCAGATAAGAATACAGTAGCATATTCCAAATCCTCTTTACAAAACACCTGTAAGGGTTAGAGCAAACAGCAGGAAAACACAAGCTTAAGTATCACAGGTTCTTACTGTTCTCTCCATCAATTCAGATTCACATTCTGCATTATTATGGTGATCTTTATTTGATGTTAGCTAGTAAAAAAGCCTTAAAGGATGAGAATAAACATATATTCTCCCCTTTCCTTTGAGTTTTCCACAGAAGTTTGACATTTCTGAGTTTCTTTGCCTCTGAATGGCACAGTACACAGGGTAATGCATACTGATGCAAAAGTGTAAGAAACAAAAATCTCTTCTTACTCCTTTACCATCCTCAACAGCATTGCTGCTGGTAAAAAAAAAAAAAAAAAAGGCAGGCAAACAAAACAAAAAAAAAACCCACAACCCAGCTGCTGTGGGAGCTCTATAAGCAAATGGATACTTAGCTCCACTTTCCCATACTCCACTGGTTGTTTCAGCTGATGCACTGGCAGAGCTCACACTATGTATAAACATGGCAAAAAAAAATTACAGTATTTCTGTGGGAAACCTATGGGAAGGGGAAATAAAGCAAGGCTGTGACCCTTAGCTCTTATGTTCTCAGAAATACATACTGACTCCAGCTGAAAGCTTTCAGGAAAGCCACAATTAAACCTTTTTCTACTTACAGCCTACAGAGTGTGTATGATCTGTTTGCTGTGTGTACTTGGGTTGGAAATATTGGCATCAAAAAGCTCTGGGAGGTTGTATGGGTAAACTTGCAATGCCTCGGTGGATAAGCAGTTTCTACATCTGCCATCTGGTGTGTAAGATTCAGTGTCTGAAAACTGAGTTCCTAATTAATATAAACTTACAGCTTTTTTAACAATTTGATATATTACTCTTAGAATCAGAGAATGGTTGAGGTTGGAAAGGGACCTCTGGTCCTACCTCCCTGCTCAAGCAGGGCCACCTAGAGGCAGTTGCCCAGGACAGTGTTCAGATGGCTTGTGTATATCTCAAGAACGGAGAATCCATCACCTCCCTGAGCAATCTGTACCAGGGTTAGGTCACCCTCACAGTAAAAAAAGTTTCCTGATGTTCAGACAGAACCCTCTTGTGTTTCTGTTGGTACCTATTGCAGCTTGTGCTGCCACTGGGCACCACTGGAAAGAACCTGGCTCAGTCCTGTTTGCCCCCTCCTTTCAGGTGTATATATATACATTGACAAAATTCCCCCTGAGCCTTCTCTTCTCTAGGATAAACAATCCCAGCTCTCTTAGCCTTTCCTCATAGAAGACATGCTCTAATCTGTCAGTCATCTCTGTGGCCCTTCATTGGTCTATCTCCAATACGTTCATGTCTCTCCATAGTGGTAACTTGTCAATTCCTGGACCCTTGGCCCAGATCTGTGCCTGTACATCATGTTTGGGCTTCTAGCCTGCCACCTGTTTTCCTTGTAGTGACCCATAAAATTATAGGAAAACAGGTACATGTGTTTTCTATAACATTCCGTTCCCAGCTGTTGTGCTATGCATTATGTACTCAGCCACACAAATACTTACTTGCTAAACTTAAGCAGGTAATAAGAAACTGTTAAGGTGTCTTTAAACTCACAGCTTTGAAAAGAAATCCAACTTATTGTGGCTTTTTAAATGTGAAATTACAGCCTGGATGCAGCCACATTAGTGAAGTGAACACTAGGGGATCCCAGCAGCGGCACCCAGAGTCCCACTGCTGCTTGAGCCCGTACTGCTGGTGAGAAGGGATTATGTCCTGGCAGGGGTTTTTTTACAGGCCTAGAAGGGATATCTTCTGCCTCTGAGTTGGCACAATTGCAAGGCTGCTCCATCTGCATGCAGACCTTGGGAGCAGCAGATGGCTGGCTGCTGTTATTAAACTGTGCATCTTTCCCTGAAGAATTAAGGTTGTCCAAGTGTAATAACCTTTCCTTTTTCTCTCAGGCTTGTTCTCAAACAACAGCTAAAAGGTGGCAACTGCTAATATAATATTATCCCTTCATCTTGGCTACTGTATTTAGATCTTTTGTGAATTTTTTTATGATGTAGCCAAAGAAAAATATAAGTATTTACTTGACAGCAGAATTGGAGGAAAAGCAAGGAAAAAAGTTCAGTTTAAATGGAAATCAAGTGAATTGCATGAATAAAGCTCTGGTGTGTAGCCTTTCTACAATTATTAAGAAAGAAGAGAGCATGTACTACTTAGTATCACTTTAGTGCTGCCAGGATTTTTATAACATCGCTAAATGATCCTCCCATAACCTCTGGCTCCTTAGCATTTTTCCCCACTCAGAGGGAATGTTCTTTATTATCCATGGAAACATAAAAAATTATTTCATTTAAAATTGGACATGTACATCCTCAGGTGTCTGCTATATTTCATTAATACTGAGTAATGTCACCCTTCTGATTAAATGCATCTCTAATAGAGCAATATTTTTGAAAGATATAATAAAGCAGCCTTTGAAGTGTCCAGTACTTGTAAATTCATCAGATATTGCTTTAATTTTAATGCCATGAAGTCCCATAACACTCTGTTGCTCATTTGCTCAAGACTTTTCTACTGAGAAAAATAATTTAGCATAACTCCTATTCTCAAAATTCAAATCTGTTTTTCAGTTTAGTGTTCCCAGAATCTTGTAATATGTGTATATGTTGCTATTTTATTCAGTGCTTAAGGCAAGCTTATGTGCATGATTTTGCACAAATAGGTAATGTGCCATTACTAATAGCCTACTTTTAAACCATATCAAGCAACTTCTCCCAGCATGAAACAAATTAACTATTGGGGATCTAAACCAGAAATCATTGATAGATCATAGTCAGGTCTTCAGGGTTAGCTTGAATCATAGTGTCAGGGGTGAAAGGTCAAAACTTCAAATACTTCCCTATTTGTTATTTCCTTTCTTAATAATGTTCACTTAGTTACAGCTGTTACTACTTCTAGGCCCAAATGTTTGATAAAGATAAGATTTCATTCATAAAAACCTATATGCTGTTTCACCTTAGCTTTGTAGCTGAAGCACTAAATGATCAAACCAATTGCTAGGTCGCTTGTGTGCACAGCCATCCAGTGCACCATTGCATGCATGAAATCCTGAGTAGGACAGGGTAGAATAGGGAAAAAACTCCCTCTGCCCTTTGATAATGAGCTGTTTTGAGTCTATTGAACTAAAATTAGCTGAAAATTGAAGGACTTGATACGGATCCTTGGCTGAAGTTAATTTCCTCATCCCACTCATGGGGACATCCTATTACTGTGTAAAGACAAGTTCACGGACTGCAGGCTGTACTGGTACACAAGCCCTTGTAGAGGTCTGCTCTTTAGAGGCATCTTTAGGAGCAGAAAGGACATTAGCAATGTCCAATAATTCCTTCCTGGCAGAATGGGTCCCCAAGGGGCCAATCCAGTTGGCATACATTAGAGCAATCCGTTGGTTCATCCAGTGTTTTATGAGGTTGCAGAGAAATTAAGTCTTAAAGGGCTATTTTTGTGAGCGCCTTGTCCTGGAGTATAGACCTTCTGTGTGGCTTCTTGCCTTGGAGTAACTTGCACAATTTGTCAGAAGTGGGATGTTGGAATAGTTTTGTAATGGAGGCGGAGTGGCATTTGTAGGGTGCTTTCCCAAGAGAATGTAGTTGTTAACGGTTGCCTTCAGGAAGGAAGGTTTGTTTTGGAACTAGTAGTCTCTTAAAGTAGTATTTTGTTATTTGCCTGTGTCAATGTTTTCAGAACCTTAATTTAATCAATAGTTTACAAATGGCTGGAATTAAATGTCAAGTGAAATTTCAAAATCTGGGTAAATGCATTAACTTTAAACAGAAGCTCTCCTTTCCTATTTCAGGTAAGCAATTAGTGTTTGCCCTTCTCTAATTTTGTTTTTCTTTCATGTGTTTTATTTCCCCCTAAAATGTTTTGTTCATCTTCTGATAGGAAATATATCATGTTCTGAAAAAACAAAGCCATGGTACTTTTGGTCGTTTATTTCATTTTGCTTATTTCAGTCTCAATCCACCAGTCCCTAAGCTATAAGACACTTGCCTGTGGTGCAGTGCACCCCCTGACTGCAATGGCTATTGCTTTCTCCTTGTGAACCTCTAAGGGTTAGCTCTACATAGGTAACAGGTGAAAGCACACCTGGGTCCTGGCTGCAGCTTCCACCTGGAAATTCATTGAAGCCAACAAAACATTGTTCTCCAGAGATAACATTGTATTTTTACTTTCACAAAAAGGACTCGCAATTCAGTTATTGGCTAACTGCTGCCATAATGTAATTTGTCTACAAAACAAATACTGCTTGTTGTTAAAATCTTGGTCTCCTCTTGCTGTTTCTATCAAAGTCCAGATGTGTCTTTAGTCTATAAGAACTGTGTTACCAATCAGTTTAACTAGCTGAGGGATTCCTCGTTCTTCACCACACTGAAAGAATAAAATAGGTACCCAATAAAAAGAACAACTAGCATACATTGCAAGTGAGTTTTTTGAGACACATCATACTTCTTTTTTTTTTACCTCTCTGCTGAAGACTTTGTTCATTAAATGGTTTTTGTTAGACATACTTTTATGTGATCAGCTGAATAGATAATTCCATGTTTGCTTCTACCTCTGAATTTGTTTTGCCTAGCATGGCACCCAGAATACTATTGTTTTACAGTTCAACATTAATTCCAGGGAGTATCTAACATTGTTTTCCTGTCGCAGTGCTATAATACTTCCATTGTTTTTCCTCTTGTTTAGTATATTGACTCTAGAGACACAGTGAATGAAACTTGCTTTTAGCTTTTCTAAGCAGAAACATGTGAAGTGCCACTGGTCAGTGGTAGCAGTAGCTATGTTCCCAGCTTCATAACTAAAAGTTGCATAATTTGAAAGAGAACAGAAGGCTATTGAAACATATGGTAGGTCATTCTGATTGACCTTACAAGCATCCAAAGTGATTTCAGGGCCAAAACTTAATCAATAAATACAGTTTCTCTCTGGAATAAGTTTATTTCTGTCATTGTCAGGAGGTAATCTGTGTGCATCTGATTTCTTATCAGTGCTTCCAGGTTTAAAATTTTGGATGCACATTGTGCTCTCAAGCTGAAACTTGGGATGTGACATTGCATTGCACGCAACCAGAGTTGAGGTCAATAGACAAACAGAGCAAAGCTCATGTGCATATAATCAGTGTGAATTGAAACACCAATGTGTTTCACTTAGGTATAAACTATTCAAGCTTTCACTATGAGGAAAATAATAATCAGAGTATTAAAATGTTAATGTAAGTAAAACAGAAATATTCAAGATTAACAATCAATGAATGTTATATGACAAATCTCTAAAATTCTGATCTCTGCAGTATGTAGTATTCTGTTTCATTTAACTTCAGAGGGAGAATCAGATAGAACAATACTAGGAATCAGGTCTTGTTTGAGTAAAGTAGAAATTATTAAATGAAACAACTAGCATAAATTATTTAAAACTGAGGTTAAACAAATCTGTAGGCTGTAACTGCTGTCACCACAAAACCTGCTTCTGCAGAACAGCTAATGTTCTGAGATAGTTTCCTTAGTATCTGGTTTAAAAAGTTAAAGCTTGAAAAGAAATCAAGGAAGAATTAAAGCTACATAGTATTTCCACAAATTCTAAATTTTCTGTAAATACACACTAGTGCAAAGACTTAAAAGGAGTCTTTCCATCCATTCTTTTATAATGGGATTATTCCAGTGTACACTATAGAAGGGATTTTCCCTGCATCAGCTGCTATTGTACGACCATACGTAATTGGGTCTAAGTGCTTACATCAGCTGTCTATTATGTGAAATTAATTTTTGGAACATATGCTGTTGTATTTATACCATTGTTGTTTTATGCTAGATTAATTCTTCAAGAGTTATAATCACATGACACTTATCATTTTAATTATGCCTCTTTAGTTGCAACATATGACAGCTTTTGACTTCTCACCCTCTCCTTCTGCATGTGCGACAGATAAAATTATTAATAAATGCCTGTTTATTATGTAGTTATGCTGTACATGTCCACAGGGTGTAGGTTGGCCTCATGTATTTTACCCAGAGTATAGTGTCAGCAGAGCCTTTGTGGTTTGCTAATGAGCTAAATCCCACTAACACCACACACACTCTAAACTGCCGAAAGCCCTTTACACATTCAAACACATACAAAGACTCAGCTGGGTCCTTTGTATAAAAGATTAACTCTTTATTCCAATTAAAGATGAGCTGGCCTGGCTTGGTCCAAGCAATTAAGAACTGGAAGTAATGAACAAAAATGATGGACAAGATGATTTCATAGCAACATTCAACCTTGTGATAGTAAACAGGCATTTTTGCAGATTTTTGAACCTGATAGGGAAAAGTTACACTCCTGAGAACCTTTTTCTTCATGCTGGTTTCTGAGATGAGATCTGCCAGACATCCTGGTTTTGGCAAGTCTCATTTCTAGCAAGAAGCTTGTTTTAACTGTAAGCAAGTAGAAAGGGAAATGTTCTGGGATAACTTAGTGCACTTAAACCCTGATATTCTCTGCACCATCACTTCCTACTGAGGTCTGAGCTGCATGTAACTTCACATGTTCAATTAAGGAAGACTTTCATTAGTAATTTCAAGCATTTTGGCTTTAGATAAAAAGTTTGAAAATGTTGGCTTCAGAGTCTGCTGGCAAAGTTTTCTTGCGTTTTTTCCATTTCTTTTTAAATTTTCTTTCTCTCATTATGCTGAAACATCTGAAACTACTAAGTACATATTTCATTGAACTGTTGTCTTGGTAAAAACTGGCTGAGTCATGGTCAAGGGCAGTTGACTATAGGCAGTGGAAATGAGAAGCACGCACACAGTGCCGCCCCAGATATGAAGAAACTGAAATGCCTTTTCAGCAAGAGCAGTATTGGAGTGGCTGATGATAGTAGGAAGTACCTTTCCAGGCAAAAGTGTGATTTGTGTGTTTTTAATTGACATTGAAAACACTCTGACTTACCCTGTGCTCAGTGCCACCAGGACCCTTCTATACTCTTGTGCCTGAACTTCATTGCAAACAATGGGTAGTTATATGCCATGGATTTCAGGTACAAATTTATAGCCTAAAATAAGTGTAGATTTTTCTGATCTGTTTAGAAAGCCCTCACTTGTGTGGATAGAGGGATGCTCTGGCTCTGCTTGCTTTCAGCTCATCAGGGCTGTCAGTCTTCAGTGTCTACCTTCCTTCCAACTGGGTACCCTGTAGCTCAAACAGAAGAATATTTTAAAAGCTACTTGGCCAAGACAATGTTTCTTGTTAAAGCCTTTTAAATAATTTCCCAGTCATATGTGTATTAGTGCAGTTTCTGACAGACTGAGCAAAATATTCTTATGTGCATTGCATGTTCTTTAAAAAAACTTTAGAAGTATTAATAGAAAGTTCTATACAACAATACGTGATTTGGCAGCCTTAGGAAAAAAGATACCCTGTGAATTAAACACTACCTTCAGTGAGACATTTGTTATCTCAAAATATAAAGCAAGCTTTATTTGTTCTTTCTGAAGACCTAGAACATCTACTGTTCCAGTTACTTTTGTCTTAGCAGGATAAAGGAAAGCAAAACTTGACCTAATGTGATACCATTTCAACGAATGGAGTTGTCTAATCTGGAGGAAAGCAGAAGTTCATGTGTCCTCCTAGTATTTGAAACTGATTCTACTATTTTCCTTAAATGTACCAATAAAGGCAGAAAAATCTCCAATCTGAGTCAGACCTGTAAAGTTATTTACAGGCAGAGAATGCTGATGAGATGACAGAGGGCTTTTCAAAACTGTCACTAATGGGAATTACATGTCTAGGCTCTTTTAAAAATCCCACTGGGCACAATCTACTGTGTTAAATGTCTGAATACCTTTAAAAAAACCTAGCTTTCTGTAGGTTAAAATCAGTGGAAAATTCCTGTGTCTTAATACTTTCAGGGCTGGACATAAATATCCATTAACTTTTAATGAGACTAAGGTTTTTTCGAGACAGTTTTTTGTAACATTAGTATGTTATTGTAACACTTGTATGTCTTATTTTATAATCACATAATCCAGTATATTTCATTGTCACTTTGAAGGGTGGCACAGAATAACCTTCCCAACGCATCAGTTAAAGCATGTCACTAGCAGCTGGGGGGAGGGCTGGTTTTCTTGTTCTTGTTCTGCTTTTTTTACGTGTTCTGTTTTTTCACCTCCATAACCTTGTCTGATGGGCATCCCTCACATTTACAATGCCTGATGTGCTTCCTGACATCTGTTCAATTTGATTTTCTATAATTTCCATTGATGCCCCTGTTTTCCTGCCATTAAACTAGTATATTGCCCAGCTGTATTCTGGGTCAAGAATGGGCAATCTTTTAAATCTAGTATAAGGTGAAATATGACTGTGGAATGGGAAAGGGAGGAGGGGGAAGACAAGGATTATAAAACTGACTGAAGGGCTATCTGTCCTGGAAAGGGAAGGTGTGTGTTTTATCTGGGAGAGCAGAAGAGAGTAAAGGTGCATGTATATTTAAGGGAAGTGTATAATATATTTGGTGGCACTGGAAGGCTGTGCATCACCAGCAGCTGAAATTCTGCTCTGTAGTTGAAAGGAATACAAGTAGACAATATCAGCCTTTCTACCCCACAGTGACTAGCCATTGACCTTAACCCTGGAGGAAAGGGGCACTCTCACTAGGGGAATTGCATGCTTACTCAGCCCTAAGCCACATCTGAGCCGAAGCTGCCAATTTTGCCAAATTGTGTGATGCTTTTGAAATGTGGACTATTGTCCACGAGGGACTAAGCTGAAATGACCGAATTAATTTCACTTAGGTTTTCGATGGCAATAACATTATTTTAAAAAAATACCAACTATAAAACATTTATCATTCTGATTTTATTCATCTTTGTCATTTACTTATGTTTCATAGTAGTTTGTAAAAGGCAGTGAAGTTAATGTCCCATTATTTCAAACCCCCAAGGTTAGATTTTCAGGCTTAAATTGAATTTAAAAACCACATGTATAGTTAATTCGTACATTAACAAAATTTCTATCAATCACAAGAGCCTTGAGCTCTTGCAGGTTTTTTTCATGTTTTACTGAAATCATTAATAGCTGAAGAAGAGCCTAGAGATAGTGAGATGAGTACTCTGAAATGCCTCTGAGCAACAGACACAGAAAGGCTTCCTTAGGTGAATCTTTGCTATTCTGCACAGCAGAAGAATGCTAGACAAACTTAAGAGCTAATGCACTTTTAGGTCATTGGCATCAGTACTGTCAGAGCATCCTCTAACGGTGTTGCTAGCAAGTGTAGTAACACTTAGAACATTGTGCTGGTGGTGTGATCGATTTACTTATTTTAGAAAACAAAGCCACAGAGCTTTTAACTGAATTCTTTGAAGGACTTTGGTAAATAAACTGGTAAATTTTAAAATAGATGCTTTGTCAGGAAATCTATCATTTTTTCTTCCATTGAGAAATTTTTACAACTGGATCTGTCATGTTTTCTTGGAGACAATGAAAATCGGTCACAGAACTCATTGGTCTTAGAATGATAATGTGTTTTGTATTAGCATTTTAAAGAAGTCGGACTTTTTCAAAGGAATAAGGTTTTAGGGCAATTTTGCTGTTTCTTTGGTTTTGAAAGGGAATGGGAAGTGCCCTTCCACAAAAGATGTACCACAAACTCTGTCCAACATGGGTGGAGAATAACGCTACTGAGTATGTTCTTCAAGGCCTCAACTATGAGTCCCTACACATACATTTGTAAATGCCTATAAAGCTGCCTCTCATCTTGACTTGAGCCGCAGAATTAGGGACAGCATTAAACTCTGGTTTGCTTCAGCACCCTTCTAAACCTGTTTGAGGCCACAGAAGCTCTGAGGAATCAATTGTTTGATAGCCTATTCCTCTGTGGTCAATTGCTTGCAACACAAAACTAACTTTTTGGCAGAGCCAAGGGTGAACAGAGGTAGAGGCATCCAGCCCAAATGTGTTCCTTTTGGACAAAGAATGGAATATGGGAACTACCCTGAAATAATCAAGGGACCAAAGATGATCTATCTATGCTTTAAAAAAAAAAGTCTTCTCCTCAAAACGTCCTGTGTTTTCCACCTCCTACAAAAGGCCACAATGCTGTCATACACTGCTTTTTCTGGAGATCTCACATTGCTCTGAAGCAAAAAGCTAATAATGACCTGGTTGACAAGGAGACAGTTGTCATTGTTGTTTGCATAATTAGTAATTGAAATACTCACACCTTCACTGTCCTATTGCCTGTATTCATATTTCCAGGAAATTGTACCTGAGTAAACTCGTTTCTATAACATCTTTCCTGTTTCCTTTTACCAGGTATATTTATTTCTTGCACTTGTATTTATTGTGGGTTTTAGAATCTAACTTCTAAGGAGAAAGGAATATGGCTCCTTATGCTAGTCAGCTTCTAGCAGTAAGAACACTGCTCAAGAAAAAGGGCACCCAGGTCACTACTCCAGCAAGGCAGCAAAAGCCAATAATTGTGGCAGGGACTTTCTGAGAAGAGATGGGTCAGTTCCTGCTGTATTTTATGGTGTATGGAGCATTCCTTTCCATTCATATGAGGAGAAAAAGCATAGAATTTGTGGTTTTCAGATCTATGGAAATTTCTGATTTGTATATATAATCATTTTAGGCTTTGGAAGAGAACTGGAAATAAATTACCTGCCCAGCATTTTCACTTCAGTTCATTTCAAAGCCAACTTCTTGTAGTTTGGTAATGGTTAGAAGAAAATTAATTTGGCCTCTTGCTGATAATCATGTTTCTCCTTTGCATTACTTAACATTGTGGTAGGAGTGAAAATTAACCTCCTTCCCCAGTTTTAAACCACCTTGACATTAAATAGGTAGCTGGCCTTTGAGTCAGCTGTACTTTAGGAAACATAGCGTGATGGTGATGTCAGGCAGCTTATTAAGATGAGTCCTTGCTAATATGAAGATCTGCTGAGCTGATGTTGCTCATCTGACGTTGCTCATCCTGATGTGTGTCAGTTTCTGGGGTACATCAAGATCCACCAGACCCTGAGCAAAACCAGAGTGGGCAGCAGCCAACACATGCTCTTCCCTGAGAAGTCCCCAAGTTTCGCTGTGTGTGCTTCTACACTTTGGGCAGTGATGGCAGGTAGGCCTTTGGGTATGTTAGGGGAGTTATGTGAAACTCCAGGCAATGGAATTTTCAGAAATTGCATTTTGGGGAAAGCTTGGAAGGGGAATGTTCCTGTGTTATTTAGTGCTGCATGTCTTACTGTTCAGATGGTCAATTTTTTCTGCTTGTTATTTCCCTAAGTTGTAATATAATCCTTATCTAGAGTTTAAATAAAGAAGCTACAGGCATGCAGTAGAAGGAACAGGAGAATGATATGAAAGAAATGTAATTTCATACCCATCATTTTTCATCATTGAATTATGCTGCCTGAAAAGCTTCTACCTATCCCCATCAGAATCTCATTACAGGTCAACTTGCAAAGTAAAGTAATACTCAGTAAAAGTGACAGAGTTTCTGAGCTGGCAGATGTCCCAATTCCACAATTATTCACCTTAGATAGTAGTCATGTGAATAATACCAAAGAGCTTGTTAGTGCTTTACCAGCAAAAGTGATTAATTTTCACAATGATGTGCTGAAGAAATGGTTCTTTGCAATTTGGAAGCAAAAAACATACTGTTTTCTTGTCCATTTAATTTAGATTGACTGAGACATAGTGAAATGCAAGAATGGCCATACCAAGACAGCCTTGAGGTGATTCTGAACCTATTATCTGGTCTGAGAGAAACCAAAAGCAGATACCTAAGAAAGTACCACAACAGGGCAAGCATGCAGTAATACTTCACCAAATTGATCTATCCTGCTGTGATTTGTAGCTTAGAGAGGCTAATGTGGTACCTTTTCTATTCAGTAGCTCCCGAAGGAATTTTTTTTTTCTCCTTCCGTGAATTTGCCTTGTGTTTTGACCCTGTGTACCTATTACTAGCTAATAAACAAAACTTTTGAATCTGTGTTCAATCCAGATGAAAACTGCTTTGTAATCATTGAGTCAGCCTGAACAGAAATGTTGATTTTATTTTTTAACATTTTTTTTAACCAAATTGTACTCTACTAGAAAGATTCATGAGGCAGACCTAGGGAGGTTGGTGAACGCTGATACCGCCTGCCTCTGAATTTTCTCCAGCACTGAGGAAGACAATGTTGTGCAAGCATAACTATTGAACAAATTTTAAATGGGTTAATAAACCTTACATTTTTGTACGTAATTGAATACTAGCCAAGCACAGAAATAAGCAGGGGGCAGGGGACACTATAATTGGAAGACATGGAACATTTCTGTCTGTAATACTCTTTATTCTGAAGTAAGTTTGGTATAATATTTTAGAAACCAGAGGAAGTCATCTTGAATTAATTATTTCCAAAGAATAACATGCTTCCAAGGAAAACAGAGGAAAGAGAATTCCAGGAAAAGAGTGGGTTTTTTAAAGTATATAAGATCCTATTGCAAGGATTTTGACTAATGCTATTTTTAATGAGTCCTTTTTACAGACTAAACTTCTTGCGTGTGTGCTCATGTGTATGGACTTGATTTTATTAGCTGCCTATAGAAGTTTCTGCCTTTGTAGAACCTTGCTGATTCCCTTAGGCCCAGTTTTCTTGTCTGAGGAGAGTGATGCTTCCCTAGAGCTCTGCTGTTGGTCTACAAAGCTGGTTGCTTCCCCAGAGATCTTCTGCTTCCCCATAGGATTAAAGCCACTTGTCTTTAGGGTTTTGTCTGACTGAAGATGTTGAAAGCTTTCATGTCTGCAGTCTGTGAAAGTTCACTTTTTTGTAAGGATTACTGTTTGCCTTACTTGGCTTATTTCTTTAGACACAGACTGCTTTTCCTTACTACTTTAATTTTGGCTGTAGATTAATTGCCTCTTCCTAGAAAGGAATAAAGATGAAACAATAATAATCCTTCTGTCACAAAAGAATATTGTTTCTGGAGTTTATTCTTACAGACAGAATAGCCTATTATTTAAAAAAAAAAGCAGATTGTCAGCCTAGTATATTAGCTTCACTTGAATCTTTACCATTCCATGGTATTTCTATAAAGGGCAACAACACTAACTTTTTTGATTTTTTTTAATTATTTTTTTTATTAGTTCTTAGTATGCTAAAATACTTTTTGGTTGGTTGGTACTCTCTGGTTCTGAGGGTACAGATTACTTGACTCTACTGTTTGACAGGTGCTGTTCCTACAACCAAATGAGAACACTTTGCTGAAAATATTTTGTTGTTTAATGTCCTAATTGTGGATTATGAAGAAATTTGAGATGCCTTGGTTGTTTCACTTTGTTAAAATTAGGACTGTGCTTTTCTACCTTTTCTGGGATCTTGATAATTGTGTCTAGTTGCTAACAGAACTGTTTCCCTTCTCCAGAAACCTTTCTGTCCCTGGCAAGCCAGCATAACGGGGAATGTTTTCCTTTATAGTCCCTGCTCTTTTAGCTCTGCACCCTAACTGAGCTCATATCCTCCTTGTCATAATCTCCAGCCTCATGGGTAGGCCAGGGATAAGTTATGCATGACTGAAAGCACTAAGCCAGGAGTATTTCTCTTTCCCTTTTTAATGATCACATTACTACAAGACAGATGAGATATTTTAACTGTGTTCATTTTTCAAGATATGGTTCCTTCATCTTCCTTGACAGTGACAAACATGCCTCAATCAGGAAATGCAGTGATTATATAGTTCTTTTTTTTTTTTTAGTTTTCAGACAATGATTCCCCATTGTAAAGAGAGGGTTTCTAAAGAGGCAAGGGTGGCAATATCTAGAAGAGAGAGAGGTGTCTGAACCCAAGGACTAGAGATGCTGGGGGGCTGCTATTCCTTAGGAATACACTGTGACAAAAGCAACACTTTAGACAGGTGTATGTTGTTGGTTCCAATGATTTCTCTGCCTCTCAGTGGATGCTGTGTATCCATGTAACATCCCCGAGGAGTGAGAATTTTACAAGGAGAAAAGCCCCACTCACACTGCAGGGCCCTACCAATTTTGTTTTCAAGAAGCCTTGCTTCATAATCATAATGTGCAACTCTTGCAATGAATTCAAATACTATACTGATGAAAAGATGAACAGTAAAGTTCATTTCCATTTCTTATTTGCATGTATTTGGGACATAGACCTTCAGGCATCTAAGCATGTTCATTGTGAGCTCAATTTTGAATAAGTAAATCTCTGCTGGTACTATCCTGTCTGAGCTACTGCCTGCAAAAATTATGCAGTTTTCATTTTATTGAGCTTATTTATCATAATAAGGGGAAATGCAGTATTTTCCCCTCAGTTCCAACTTCATAAGCACACACAAGTCCTTTTTCAGCTCCATTTGAAATCAATGTGAAGAAATTGATTTCAAAGCCCAGTGAATTCTGTAGGAGTTACTCCATTGACTCTTAATGTGCTTTCAGGTGTACTTTGTAGTAGTGGTATGATCACACCTGAAACAGGAAAAATTCAGTTTTAAAATATGCAATACAATGATGAAATTCTTATTCTAATAAGAGCTATCTTGCAAGGTGGACTCTTGGGGTAGTGTTTGCCACAATGTTAAGTGTATGCAGCCCCCACTGACAAAGCAGTCTTTTTCAATCAATTCACTGACTGTAGAATCTGAATCCCCAAGGGCTGCGGTAGGCCTTCTATAAATTTAAAACACTTAAAAAAGTATTCTTGAACATCAAAAGTGAAGGCAGTACTCTGGATTCTTTCAGCTGTTTTTAACTTGCTTTAAGTTAAATTAGGTAGCCTGTTGCTCCGGTACCTTTGAGGATGCCAGTATGTAAAAGCAAGTATTGACACAAAAAAAGAAAGAAAAACAAGATTGGGTTGTTTTTTTGTTATCAAAGTGGGCTATGCTGAATCCCATCTGTATTTGAGACAAAACATAAGTAAACATTCAGTCTAAGCTATTTGGAGTCTCTCTTTTCAATCTTTGTCTGAAATGTTAAAGCAATCTTTTTGTGCTTATGTATTTAAGACCTTGAGCCATTTGCAGATACAGCATTATAGCACAGCTTTTAGGGAGCTGGACCCATTCACACCAGCTTCACAATGACACAGACACCTGTGTTATTCCCTCAGTGTTCAGCGTTAACCCCTTCTTCTTTTTTTTTCTTTTCCTGCACCAGGGTGTGCATAACTGTATCTGCATATTTTTTCCAAAGCAACCATAAAATCAGTGCAGCAGGCAGTTGCTCCTGCAAATGCTAAAGAGATGCACCCCAGTGAACAGGGCAGATATCATCTGTATTGGATCAGGCTATAGGTTATTGCTCTTCAGTTAAATACAGCCTTCAAATTCAAGCTTATAATAGCTGGTGTGGAAATGGTTGTGAACATGACAGCCCAAATAACAGTATATATAAATATCAGTGCCTGTTACCGGGTTCAACTCTGAAGACTTTCATTGGTTTCCTTTGTCTCAGGTGCAAGTCTCATTAAGAGACCAGAAACTTGACTACAAGAATGCCATCTTCCATGTTACTGATTAGTTTTAAAATAAAGCAACTGGTTCTTCAGACAAATAAATGAGATAATTTGTGTCGATTTAACCGGAAAAGCAGTAACAAAAACTACTAAGGTTTTCTGTAAGTCAAAATGATGGGCTAGTTCTTATACATGCAATCAACTTTAGTTTCCAGCCCAACCAGAGCAGTGATATACGTTCCTTAGCTACCTCCCAAGATGAGTATCAGAAGGCCAGCCACTTCAAGGTTGTGCATGGCTATTGTGCATCCTTTTGCACCCTCCTGGGTAACCTGCATGCTTGATTACCTCTCTGAAATGCCTGTACACCAACACACACAGCACGGGAATAAACAGGAGTGAGAGTGTCTGTGTGCAGCTGCAGGGCCATGATCTCATTGCAATTATAGAGACATGGTGGGATTGCTCATGTGACTGGAATGCTGTCGTGGGTGGCTACATACATTTTAGGAAAGACGGGCCAGCAAGGAGAGGTGGTCTTTGTGAGAGACTGTGAGATACAAGTGGAATGTATCGAGCTCTGCCTAGGGGTGGATGCAGAATAACTTGAGAGTTTATGGGTAAAGATTAAGGGGCAGGCCATCATAGGGGACACTGCTGTGTTTGGCACAGGCCATCTGATCAGGAAGAGGAAGTTGATGAGGTCTTCTACAGACAGCTGGAAGTAGCCTCATGATCACAGCCCCTGGTTCTCATGGGGGACTTCGACTTGATATCTGCTGGTAAGACAACACAGCCAGGCACACACAGTCCAGGATGTTCCTGCAGAGCACTGATGATAGCTTTTTGGTGCAGGTGGTGAACCAATGACGTGATGTGTCCTCTTAGACCTTGTATTCACGAAGGACTGGTTGGGGGATGCCTTGGCCCGTGAGGTGGTGGAGTTCAGGATCCTCTGTGGAAGAAGCAGGAAAACAAGTAGGATTGAATCCTTGGACTCCAGGAGAGCTAACGCAGCCTCTTCATGGACCTACTTGGAGGAGTCCCATGGGTTAGGGCTCAGGAAGGTAGGGGGATCCAAGACAGCTGGCTGATATTCAAGCATCGTTTCCTCCAAGATCAAGATCACTGCATCCCCATGAGTAAGAAATCAAGCCAAGGGGCAGGAGGCCTGCATGGATGAGCAAGGAGCTTCTGGCAAACCTCAACAGAAGAAGGAAGTTTACAGAATGTGGAAAAAGTGGCAGGCCACTTGGGAGCAATAAAGGAACATTGTCAAGAGTGCGCAGGGATGCAACAAGGAAGGCTAAGGTCTGTTTGGAATTAAATCTGATGAGGGAGGTCAAGGACAATAAAAAGGGATTCTGCAAGTACATCAGCAGGAAAAGGAAGACTAGGGAAAATGTGAGTCCACTGCTGAATGTGGTGGGTGCCCTGGCGATGAAGGACACGGAGAAGGCAGAGTTACTACATGCCGCCTTTGCTTCAATCTTCACTGCCAAGGCCAGCCTTCAGGTTTCCCAGACCCTGGAGGCCAGAGAGGAAGTGTGGAGAAAGGAAGACTTTCCCTTGGTCAAGGAGGACCAGGTTAGAGATCATTTAGGCGAACCTGAGACCCACAAATCCATGGGCCCCAATAGAGTGCACCCCTGAGTGCTGAGGGAGTTGGCAGATGTTATTGCTAAGCCACTCTCCATCATCTTTTGAAAGGTCATGGAGGCCTGGAGGGAAGCCAGTGTCACTCTAGTTTTCAAGAAGGGCAAGAAGGAGGACCTGGAAAACTACAGGCCAGTCACCCTTACCTCCATCCCTGGAATGGTGGTGGAACAGCTCATCCCAGAGGTCACCTCAAAGCACGTGGAGGAAAAGGAGGCTATCAGGAGTAGTCAACACGGATTCACCAAGGGGAAATCATGCCTGACCAGCCTGATAGCCTTCTGTGATGGAATGGCTGGTCGAGTTGATGAGGAGAGAGCAGTGGCTGTTGTCTACGTTGACCTCAGCAAGGCTTTCGGCACTGTCTCCCACAACACGCTCACAGGTAAGCTTGGCAGTGTGGGTTAGAGGAGCGGGCAGTGAGGTGGGCTGAGAACTGGCTGAACGGCAGAGCTCGGGGGGCTGTGACCAGCGGCGCAGGGTCGCGCTGGAGGCCTGTGGCCAGCGGTGTCCCCAGGGGTCAGTGCTGGGCCCGGCCTTGTTCAACTCCTTCACCAGTGACCTGGGTGGAGGGGCAGAGTGCGCCCTCAGCACCTTTGCTGGTGACACCAAATGGGGAGGAGCGGCTGCCCCCCCAGAGGCTGCGCTGCCCTTCAGCGAGACCTGGGCAGGCTGGAGAGCTGGCGGAGAGGGACACGGGGAAGTGCCACCAAGGCCAGCGTAGGGCCCTGCCCAGGGAGGGACAGCCCCACGCAGCAGCACAGGCTGGGGCTGCCCTGCTGGGGGGCAGCTCTGCGGGGAAGGGACTGGGCTGCTGGGGGACAGCAGGGTGCCCACGAGCCAGCAGTGTGCCCCGGTGGCCAAGGGGCCAGCGGTGCCCTGGGGTGCACGAGGAGGAGCGTGGCCTGCAGGTGGGGGGAGGTGACCCTCCCCTCTGCTCTGCCCTGGTGAGGCCCCAACTGGAGCCGTGCCCAGTGCTGGGCTCCCCAGTTTCAGACAAGGAACTATGGGAGAGGGTCCAGCAAAGGGCTACAGAGATGATGAGGGGACTGGAGCATCTCCCTTCTGAGGAAAGGCTGAGAGAGCTGGACCTGTTTAGCCTGGAGAAGAGAAGACTGAGGGGGGATCTTACCGATGCCTGCAAATATCTTAAAGGCAAGTGTCAGGAGAATGGAGCCAGACTCTTTTCAGTGGTGTGGGGCAACAGGCACAAACTTATGAGTCTCAGAGTCACAATTTGACTTGATGTACATAAGCTACTATCACTTCTCCAAATCCTGCAGGAGAAAATGAAATTTGCAATGCATCCTATACTGTTTTTTAGCATACATAATTAAATTTTACCTCAAACACCTAACAATATAAAATATTACAACCATATAGTATACTAAATAGAAAATGAAAGTGAGTACTAAGATGAGCCTGAATAAACAGAAAGCAGGTTGATTTAAAAAATTGTTTCTCCAGGCAGTGTTTGCATAATGAAATACAGAAATTTTGTTTTATTTCTGGTATTGCTTCTGTAAGTTTTCTATAAGTAAGCTTAATAAATATGAGAGGTATGAGGAAATACCAGAATTTTTCTGATTGAATTTCAATTTCTAAATACTTTTAGCCAGTAGCACTCGCAGAAGAAAGACTGGAAGTGTTCTGTGCCACCTGCCTCAGGTGGACAAAGCTTTCATTTGTTTTATTGAAAAGGTTTGAATTCTAGGAAGTTTCTTAATCACTGTGAACTGTAAATATGCCTAGGTAGATGATAACTCTACACCTTCTGTTCTTTCTTAAGCTAAGCCTGTCCAATGGCAGGATCAATACACCATTGTCAACAAGTTCTAGCTCGAATTTTATTATGCTCAGATATTCAGCCGATTTGTCATTCATCCCTTGAAGAATGAAAAAATCAAGAATCTCTAGAGTGTATAATATTTTCCAGTCAACAGTTCCTTGGAGTTCAAGGTCAACACTTTGAAAACTCAAACTCAAACACTTCTAACCTGGGGCTTCGAGCAGAGCAGTATATAAAGCTAACAATGTCTGAATTCATGTTGAAGTAAATGATATTGCTCAGATTCAAAGGAAGATGCCTTTATGCGGAGTAAGGGTTCGCTGTTGTTTAAGTGACAGAAAAGTCCATAACTGCGAAATAAATAGGAGCGAGGAGTAAAGTCTGGAATGATAGCACAAAGAAATCCTCGGGGCTTAGTCTTGGAGAGGTTCTTGTCACCACCAGCTGGAAGCTGATTTTTCCATTTGGCATATACACTCTGAGTTGTGCTGAGTAAGGACGGATTAATGCCCAGCTGCAGACCTGCCAAAGGGAAAGGAAGAAGCTTATTCTTGTAAACACAGCATTCCCATAACCACATGGGTCAGGGAGTGTTTGTCTAATACATAAGGGGAAGCTGCAAAACACAGCCTTGAGGCAGCAGTTCTTTAGTTACTCCACTAATGCAGTATACTAAAAAAAAAAAAAAACAAAAACAAAAACTTAGCAATTATTAGTACTCCTTATATCACAGCGTCTACAGCAACTATTTATTTTTGCAATTAATACGCTTGAATCAATTCTTTAAGCATCTTTCTGTTATGATTTACAGGGGATATTGAGCAATCAAACCTGTCAAAAGCATTAATCTTTAATACAAGGGTAATTCAGTTATCTTGTCAGAAATTTTTAATTAGAGAGAAATTCTTCATCTCTGTGATGTTTAGCTGCATTAATCTTTCTGCATCTGTGTATCAAATTTTGGCTGCAGGAACAATGTTTTAAGTTAATTCTGAAGAAAAAAGTCGCTCTGAAGATTGAGCTTAGATCTCATTTGCTAGACAGCTACTTAGTGCCTCTTCTGCCCTTGAGTAGAAACTTACTTTTATAAATTATACTAATTGGAAATGCTGAACAAGGTTTTCTGAAAATATGTGCTTATAACCTCAGAGTGGCTCTGCATGTGCTGGCAGGATAGGGAAGTGGCTCTAACACTTCCAGGTGAGCTCCATAGCACTCCCTAATCATTACTGGGACTAGGAACTAGGGCCTTTAGAGAGCTGATGAATGTGGAAGACTTTCTACAACAACTGTAATGGTCAGAAATGGTAGTGCAAGTAAATTTGTTTTTGTCACATGATACATTATCAAAATGAGAATTTTTTTCTCTTTCATTCCAGGAAAAGATTTTAGACATTATTATTGTCAATATATTAGTGGTAAACCTTGATTTAGATGATTTGCACAACAGAAAAGCATATTTTAAAGTTACTAATTTAACCTGAATTACATTATATAGAAGCTACTATTTTTCTTTAGTAAACCAATTGCATAAAGCAAGAAGGACACTTGCATTAAATGGAGAAAAAAAAAAACAAAACAAAACAGAAATTTCAGGTATTTAAAAAAGCTCACAAGAAAAAAATCCCCAATCTAAGAATGATCTAATCCTGGCCATATATTTATCTATTTCCCACAGTAGTGGTTATTTATTGTAATTGCTGAGTTTCCAGGAAATTGTTAGTCTATTCCTATCTGATATTAAATAACAGATGCATATTTCCTTCTAAATGTTTAAACACGCCTCTTTCAAGTGTCACATTTAATTTAACTGTTATATCTTGCCTCTTTCCAACCACCTTCCAAGAGTTAGGACATGAAAATAACACAAGAATTTACTGCAAATAATTTTTTTTTGAAGTATTTTAAATGTTTGATATGCAATCAGGAGGTTTGTGTGTGGTTTTTTTTTTTTAAAAAAAAGGTTTTCATTCTCTGAAGTTTGAAGTTTTGAAGTTTTCCTCTTCTTGAAGAACCACTACCTCGAGGAACAGATGTCCCATGACATTTCTCTTCCAAAATTTGCCATACAAATATTCTTACTTCCTTATGTATTGTAAATCTGCTCCTAGCAGTCATCTACTTGTACTTCACATTTTCCTGAACACACTAGTAAATTGTACCTGTATCAAAAAGTCCATCTGCAGTTAGAGTTCTTGGTTTCATTCCCTTCCCAGATGATCAGAAATATCCATCATGCCTGTATCTCAACCTTTGTCCAAGCCCTTCTTAACTTGATTTGGCAGAATAGAAAGATGGAGGTACATGCCTTATTCTCAATTGTGTAGGTCTTTGGAGAAGCTGAAAGTATTTCAGGAGTAAAGTTTCTGCCTTTCTCTGGTATCTTTGGCTTAATTTCTTGGCTATAGCCTCTTGATGCAGGATATGTTTATGCAAGCAAACAAAGCTATTGTGGAACATCAAGACAATCCTTCACCAGCAGAAATTATTTCACTATATCAAATGTAGCTGACATGCCAACAAAAAATGCCTGATGTGAGTTTTCAAGCAAGTTGCTTGACAAGTGTAATTCCTACAGTCTAGATACATTCAACTAACCATAGTTTGTTCCGTTAGCTAATACATGTACAATGCTTCTTGCTTAGGTAGTGCCTGCTGGAGTATTTATGTTTGGGAGGGAATCTTTCCTTTAGATATGAATGTGTACCTTTCTGAGCACAGAGTTACAGCTGAATAAAAATACGTTTGACAGGCAGGTATCCTCCAGGAACCAATATGCATTGGGTAGAATATGAAGGACTACTAAAACTTAGGACTTGTATCTATCTTTCTCCTTATCGTATCTGCTTGGAAACCTTCATATTTCAGTTAACGATTGTTTGCTGCTCAGCTAACTGTTGCATTTCAGATTACTGTTCATCTAAGCAGTAAAAATGTTACCGAAAGGTGACAGTGGGGCCAAGACTGACTTATCTATACTGTCCTATATTATGTCATTACTCCTGACATTAAGCTTTTCAAGAGCCACTGTATTTGTTTGCTGTTCTTGAAGGATTATTACTTGTTTCAGGCAGTCCCATTCAGCATGTTTCCAGAAATGGTATCATTTCAGGGTTGTGTCTCAATAGTCCGTTATTTAAAAGCTTGCTCAAGCTACTGACTGTACGTGGTGTGTCTTCAACAAAAGGGATGCCACATTTCCAATTAAGGTCCAGTGTTTACATTTGCAAGATGTATACATTCAGTCTTCATGTCCTGATTGCATCAACTGCCAAGATCTAACCAGGCTTCTTAATAATGAGCTGGATTTTGAGAATTTGACTGTCAGAATAATGCTAAAGTCTGGATTAAAGGCATTAGGAAGTGAAGTTCAGCTTCCAATAAATCTGTGCTGGTGGTCGTTGTGCAGTTAAATGTTTTCATCTAACTTATCTCAGCTCTGCTTGAGGCTAGATTTTTGCCTCCAATCCAACTGATACTATGCTATGCTATAAGCATGGTGTATGAGGCTGTGTTCTACATATAACCAACTTTTTTCAACATTTCATTTAAATCCAATGGAATATTGCTACTAATGTGCTTTTTGGGGGGGAAAGGAAATAATTGTGATATAAGGAAAGTTATGTGTTTCTGCTAGGACTGACCTGTGGAGTTGGTCAATTCAGTTGGCTTCTTAGGCCCTATGGGAAGCTTGTAATAAGGACAAACAATGAAGATGGACCAGAACAATGTGCTTCATGGCCAGTGAGGAGCTGACATAGTAGCGTACTGAACACTAGACTCTGGTTTGATATTTGAACATGTCACTTGAGAGACCTCTAATATGGAGTAATGAAACTAAAGGAAACAGGACCTTACAGGTTGCATAGAAATCATTGTTCAGTGAGAATTATTGTATTTGATTGACTTGTACTTGTGAGACAAACCATGTCTAATGCAGGTGAATAGGCAGAAGAAAAGTTGGAATAATTTAAAATTCTTTGGGCTATTTCATTTTTTCAGTGCTGAAAACTGAGTATCCAGCTTTCCTAGTCAGTCTTCAGTAACTCTTGCTATCGTGATTTCTGTTTTCAGACTGGTTTGCATGCCAAAGTGTGTTTGCTGGTGTATTAAATGAGGTATGCTTTCAAATTACTTATGATGTAGAAAAAGGGTAAACATGCTCTGTAATTTCTTAAACTGTTCCATTGCATTTTACAAGTAAATCCACAAGTTTTTATCTGTTTTTAAAAAAGTTGCCTAAGTACATTAGTTTGTCTGCACCTCATCTAAAAACTAGATCCTAGGCATTCAATTTAGGACTTATTTTGCACTAATACTTTATTTTCAGAAACCCAAGTCTATGAGCTATGAAGAATTATTAACATATATGAGATACTGTTTAATTGTTGAGAAATTAAGTTGTTCTGTAAGGAAGTAAGAACTGCTTTTCTATCAGTGGTGAAACTAAAAGACTGGATTCTTAGGAAGTTTGGTCCCATCCATCTCCCAACACTGGGTATCCCAACAGTCCCATCTTGCTTTCCCTGTTTGGCTATTGAAAGCTATTGCTATGTCTGATTTGGAATTGCATGCATACATATTGATTAAAAAAGCCGGGTATATATATGGGGATTAGCCAAGTGGCTGTTGATTCTCAGAATAGAAACAAGAACAGGATATTGAACACTCCTTTTCAGTGTGGAGCACTAATACACGTTTCTTTGTTCCATCTGCTCACTGGCTTTCACAGAATTGCTATTTTTATAGTATTTTTTAGATTTCTGTTGTTCTACCAATTTTTATTGAAATTGGCCATTTTTAAAAAATTGCAGGACCAGCTAGAGGGCATGATCGCAAAGTTTTCCTTAAGAAACCCTGTAAATAAGGGGTTTATAGACTTACTTTTTTAATAAATTTTATAGATCCCTTATTCTGAAGTTCAGAAGTCTTACAGTAGTGGACTTATATGGCATCTTAGTCATTTAAGTCATGCTTAGGCTGCAAGTTGCTTTATAAAGGCTGTAAAGCTTGTAGTGAAGTTTGGAAGAGGTACAGAACTTCTTTTCTATAGATCATAGACTTGAAACGGGAGGACTGGTATGGACAGAGGTTTGTTACGCTTTCAGTAATAGCAGTGTCACTGTAGCAGTATATAGCATTTGTACATTTTCCTGTTCTGACTGAGAAGTTCAATGGCTCACGAAGACTTAACTTTTTTCCCTTCTAGAGATGGGCCCCAGGTCAGGGCTGAAGCATGTTGAAATAGCTCTTCAGTAAAGTAGCTACTGTATACTGTGAGCGTTCTCTGTAGTGTATTTGCACGGTGGATCAATGGCTTACATTTTCAGTGTCATCAATCTGGAAGTTCAACAGCTTTCAAAAGCAATGCATGCACTTACAAAAAGTAACCTAATGGTTGAGTAGAGATTTCAGTAATGGGATCAACAGTGCTGGTGGAAAGCAAAATAACAGGGAAGGTATTTTCAAGCTGAAGAAATCCTAGCAAAACAAAACATTAATCAGATAAGGCAGATTCATATAAATACGTTACTTGGTTTTTAAATGCAGATATGAATAACTCAATACTAAACATTCAGACTTCATAAATAAATGTGCTAATAGGCACTTGCCAAAATACACTGCAATGCTTTTGCATGCTTTGAAAACACATAACCTTGAAGACATTTATGCATTAGTTAAATAGATGGTTAGATCTTATACTTGTAATTCCTTTTGCTTGAATACTTGTGATATGGGTCCAGACACTGGCTAGAGCACTTGGGGATTTTAGGCACCCAAGACAATATTTAGAACAGAGGTCCTAAACATGGCTAGCAGCAGAAGTATCAAAGAATTACCCCCTGAAATCTAAATTATGATCAGTTTGTACACATTTTTTAATACATTCACAGGAATGTAATGTTCCTATTGGTTTTGGTGTACGTTATGTTTGTATCCTGTTGCCTTCGGAGGTGTGGCGACCTGGCTCAGGAACGGCACGGCGACCAACACCAGGCCGCTTGGGCCATCAGCTCACAGACACCGATGTGGTGGATGGCAAATGGCGTTTATTGATAAGTGGTGCGGCCTTATATAGCTTGGGTTTACAACGTCACTTCCATCTGCTTACGTCATAAGCTAAACGCTATTGGCTGTTCGGAGAGGGGTCCTATATTTCCGTACAGCACAACATCTTCCGGCCGCCAAGCCCTAACTACCTACATTTCCCCTCTCCCTATGCTTAACTAAACAGGCTAAAATAGTAATAATAATAAATATTTCTAAAAAAGAGTACAAATAACGATTTCGCGATAACAAATATAAGGCACACTGGGCAAGTGGTAATTGGGGGGTAACTGGGGGTAACGGAGTGTAACTTGGGATAACTGGGGAAAAACTGGGGTTTTTCCCTAACTACCTACAGTATCCTGTATTCACCTTTGTGGATGGAAAATAATAATAAAACTGTATTAATTTTCTTGGCTAATTGTATACTCTTTCCAAAGCATGAACATGATACAGGCTAGTATGTTTATGTGTGTGTGAAAACAGAATCCTTCTATGGATTTAGTGTGCTGTATCAAGAAATCTTCAAACTGCAATATGTATAGGATCCACTTTCCTTATAAGGCACTTACTGATATTATTCTCTTTGAAAATTTTTTGAGTCTCAAATACTGTGTATGAAGGCCTATTACATTCTCCTTCATTACAGCAACATCTCCTTGTGACATTCAAAATTCTTGTCTTTCAAGGATGCTGTTATAATAAGGTCCAGAGTGTTTCTAATAAATTCACAGGGATCAATGAGTAGTTCATGAAACAGCTTCAGTCACTTGTGTGAAGCAGCAGTGCAGCAATATAAAAACCAAGAAAAAGCAGTTGCATAAAAATTAAATGTTGCTTTTCACATGAAATTATAAAAGATTATGCTTCTCTTTTAATCTATGTATGTTATTTCTGTCTTGGAGAGAGATCCTCAACAAATCACTGAAGATATGGAGATACTGAATTCTACCTTTCTCTTGCTCTGGGATTTCAAGGATTCCCATATTTTGATGAAAATGTGCTGGAAGGAATAGTCATATGATTGTTGAATGCTTGGAGTCAGTTAATACAATACCTCCTGTAACCCTTGACTCTGTGTTGCTAACAATGAAATTTAGGTGACTCCTATGCCAGGTAATTACTCTTTCACTATTTCTGTATATCTGGCTTACATGAATTAAGAACCTGGTGATGATTTAGCAGTGCCCATGTAAATAGATGTCATCATAAGATTCAAGCGGTGTTTTGAAGGACTGTATTTTTATACATATACAGGAGCATTCTTAAATTTTAGAAAGGACATGCATTTGTACTGTTCAATATAACAGTTATTCATTGTTTAAGTTTTTTTGTAAAAGACACTCTAAAGTAATTTTATTGATGATACATGCCTTATAAATAAACAAAGTAGTTTGACACATAATGTACTCCATAAGCATGCGGTCATGGATTATGGCAGTTAAGGATATTGTCATGCCAGCACTGCATGATTAAGTCAGAAGATGATTCTAAATGCACAAACTTTGAACCGTGAGTGTTTATTCTTTAGAAAGCAAATGTTAAATTGAATGCATGGAGATTAACTGTGTAAAAAATTTTTAAAAAATAATTATTTTAATTAGAAACAGCTAAAATTATTCATAGTTAAAACTTTGTGAAAGCACCTTCTTCATACTTTGTCTAGAAAGCTAGTATCAAAAGTGGATATTTACATGAAATAGTGCTGAAATAGAAACACATCAGAAATTCTTTTCTCACTCATAGTTAAACCCATCTCTGCTGCTCTCTAAAACATCTAAACTGCTCTTGATTTCCAAAGATGGAGTATCACTCTGTTTTACAGTTGCTTTAAGCCAGTTTTGCTCTATAGAAATCCAGGAGAAAGAAGAATGAGGCTGTGTGGGGTTTTTGTCTACCAGTCTGCATAATCAATAGTTGACACAAAAGGACTAATTGCTCTTAGCATTTAAAAAGAAGTGCTTATTAGCACAAAAGCTGTGTATCCTCTTATTGTAGTTAGTAACTCTACTACTCTGATACTTATCTACAGTCACAATCAGATAAAGAGTTGATTTCAGCCAGGATCTGGGGAACAACTAGGACTATAGGAAGGTGGGAAGAACATTGTTAGAAGTATAATCCAGTCTGTCAAGAAGTCTCTCTTTACTGTTATTGAGGGATTGACCTGATGCCTTTCCATTTTACCCCTATTGTTAATGTTGAAATCAAAATAAACTGAGATTTTATATTTCTTGAAATTCAATTAAATAACACTTAGTTTTTAGTGTTTTGAAGTATTCTGCCTCTTAAAATTCTGAATTTGTGTCTCTTCTGCATTTCCTTCCTTATCTGGGAATCTAGAAGTGTAGTGGATTTGTAATGAAAAGCTAATACAATTGTGAGACGTTTTATTTTAAAACAGTGAACAGGAATAGGCATAAACAAAATGTAAAGTGCCTTCCACTGGCTGACTACATAAGATAATACTCCAGACAATTGATTTTGTTGCTTACGCTTATGTATGAAGCAACGTGTTGGCCTGATTCAGCACATATGTATCATGAGGTTATGGAAGAGACTAATTCTACTTGCCAAAGGGGTGTGTGTATGTAAAGCCAGATTAGTGTACACGAGCACAAAAAAAGAGAAAATTAGATTGACTAAAGTGTTTGCCAATTAGGTGAGACTGCTCAAGCTTTCCTGCTGTCATTTATATCTTAGAAATTTACTGCACTTAATGTTTTTTGGAGTCATCTCAATTTTGAAAGCTTTCTGTAGAAAAATTCCTGAAATGTTAATTAGCAATGCAGAAACTTAAGTGCCTTCTACACCCAGTTTTTTCATGTTGCTCCACTAACACACACTGAAGTCTAATTAAATGAATGAGAATATTCTTGCGAATTTCTGTGATGTTTTGACTGGAGCCCTGTTCCCTGCAGCTTGTGGCAGGGAAGCAGTGTACAGCTTGTTGAAAGTAGGACACTGTGCAAAAGAATGTATGCCATTATCTTGTCTTAAAAACATAAGTATTGAGATGGCAGAAGCAAGGATGCAGAACCTGGGTATTCTATTTCCTATAGAAGCAAAGTATTTTTTGTGCCCCAAAACTTTATTAAGCACTGACCCTTTGGATCCCTGCTGTGCCATTCCCCAGCTTTCTGCCATCATTTCCAGGTGTCATTCGCTTTATAACTACACAGCAGCTTGTGCTGCCACGACAAGGTGGGGAGCAAAGGGGCAGAAGCAAGAGGTTAAAGGGTGGGACTGTTTGCAGGATTGTTCCAGAAGGTCGAATTGCACAGAAACTCTACTTTCAAATTGCTTTTGCCTACCACTAAATGTCTAAAACCACATTTAGATATCCAGATGGACATTATCAGATAGCTCCCCACTCCCCCAGGATCCTGAGAAATGTAAATGTACAGCATGTACAAAAATAATCTTGTAGATTGGAGGCCTAGAAAGACTTCAGTCCCAAATTTATCAGTGTTAATCAAACTCTGATTGGAAGGTATCTGACCTGCTATTGCAAAGGAAGAGGACTGTAGCACAACAGGACTGTTTCTTCTGTTTATTGAGCTATTGAAAGACAATGAAGTGCTTTTAGTTGAGGGATGTTTTTAAGTTGAGAGCCAGACCTTTTCTGTTGTAAAATGGCATAGTTTCATTTATTTTCAGATGAAGAGCAGTTGGTCTTTATATTTAGGAAAACTTTTCAAAAGATCTGGTTTCATCAATGTTTTCTTTACTGTACCATAGCCCTTTGTGACTGTACTGGTTTTTTTCCTCGCTAAGTTTCTTTACCTTTTCACGTTCTCTGTTGTTGAGCATTTTGCTGGTGTTTCAAACTTCTTCATTGGGGTTTCAGGGGCTTAGGTTTGGGGTTTTTTCCACCAATTCACTGTGTATTTTTAATGTTTTAACTGATTTTTATTTTTCCTCCTGAATTCCTTCTAAAATAATGGTTTGCAGTTCTTTAGAAGCTAAACAGACAAATGCTTCATATTTTTTCTGTGCTTTTGCTGGTACACAGTATACCTGGTATCCAGTTCCACTGTCTAACACTGTACTTGATGTGACAACATTGCTACCAGCACATCTAATTCTAATCAGAAAGTTTCTGATCTTTCTCCTTGATATATTGAAAAAAGAGTATATAAATTATTACATATTTTTTTCACAGATGATTTAAGATATCCTGTGACTCACAGGGCTGGGAATGTTTTCCTATGTAGCTACAGCTAACACAACTCTCAACTTGCTCCAGACTTCATCAAATTATAGCAGGGCTTCCGATTTTTTATATAATAGATATCTACGTTATAGAGAATAAACACAGCCTGGCTAATTCAGGACATGAAATGGAGAAAGCTCCATTTCTTAACAATAGCTTTTTCAGCAGTGTCCCTGCAAAAGTAGGATTTTTCTCCCCTTCTTTCCTCTTATATTTATTCCTAAAGACTCCTTCCATCAATGTATGATTAAGTCACTCTTTTATCTTGATTTTTGTGAAGAACTGCTTTCCTTTATGGCTTCTTTTGGCCTAGAGCTTGTGAACCTTCAGTCTTTGTCAGTATAGAGTGAAGGAATACAAAATTTTCTGCAAATTGCCCCAGTGTATTAGCACTAGAGCTATGTGAACTTTCCAAGTGTGATTTGAAAGGGTTACTTTCAAATCGTAACTTCTGTGGGAGATCCAGTTCATATGGGTTCACAGGCCAACCAGTTAAAGGAAAGGTTTCAGGCTGAGCCACCCCCTCCCTTCTCCCTACACGTTTTCCCATGGGTTGGATCTCATTACAAACCCACAGGCAAGGTACAGGGTCAATCACATCATGTTAATTCATACAGGTTGACTGGTTCACTGGGACTGGAAGCTGGATTAAAGGTGAGAAGTTTATCACAGCAACAGAACTCTGATCTTAGAAAAACAAACATCTCTAAAATAGGTCTCTAATTATCATATGAATCAAAACCTTAACTAAAACCAAGATCATTTTAAATAATTGAGGGAATCATACAGGGAATCAATCTTCCCCTGCCAGGAATACTCAGAGGTTGGCTTCACTTCTAACACAACAAGAACTCTGATCTCAAGGAACTATTCCTTTCTGAAACTTGGGTATAATTACGTGAGCTGAAATATAAAATAATGAGTCGGTTCTATATACCTGGGAGAATTACAGTGAGAGACACACAAGGGAAGGAAATATTTTAATGACTTTTCTGGCTGGAGATGAACTCGGCTGAAATGCTTTATCTTTCTAGGGGGAGGGAAAAAAAGTAAAATATCCTCAGCTGAGCAGAAATGACACTAGGCAGCTTTGATCCCATGCATTAATTTTAACTAATCAGGGAAATGTAAGAAGCATGAAATACTTTTCCTGCATGAGCTCTCACAAGGAATACATTTGAAATACATTGAGGATCACGAGTTTTACCGTAGTTGGTCTGAAAGCAACCAATGGCATCCCAAATGCTTTTTGCTTCTTTTCTGTTTACTTACTAGCATTGTATTACAATCAGACTGTATTATAAGATTATTGTATTAAAAGTTGTTTTTTTCTCTCTAGACCTAAGTTTGGTTTGTTACCCCTTAGTGGATGTCCATGCAGATTGGTACACCTCCTTTTTCTTTGTGCCTTCACTTAACTAGACTGTCCTCATCAAAAAAAGCAGTTCCGTTTGATTTGGATATGTGCTATGCACATGTGAGTTGTCTTTGGCAGCTATGAGGATATTTAAAAAGGGATGTGTGGTATGTGTGCGTATGTACTGTACCTAGCATATACAGTACATACTAGCAGCAATTGCACTAGTTATGAAGGCAATACTGTACAGTAGATTTGAACCTAAAATGGCTGACTAGTTTCTAAATAATCCCCTAGGAAACAGTTTAGTCTAGGCCATTATCTTGATAGTTCATAATTAGGTTCAATAATAAAGCTTGTTTTGCTGACCTAGGTCAGATCATGGCGTCCACCACATCTGTGCGCAGTGACCTTGCTCTGAGAGTGTATTGTTAGAAAATCCATTATTATCATCACATACACTTCGGAGAAGTGGCTGTTTTGTGAATTGATGGTGTGATGTTGCCACTTTAGATAAAAGAATCCATGAATTATTGACTTAATGAGTTAATGTTGCTTGATTTCACAACAAGGTTTTTTTAGTCTGGATGCTATTTACTGAACACATAACCACAACACATGAAGGAAGGCACAGATAATAGTACAGTGTATTTACAACTCTCTTCACTTCTAATAAAGTGAAATGTTAGCTAGGAATTGTTCTGTTTCCTTTAGAAAACCATTAAAACATAAGTAATTATAAGCAATTCCTGTTTAAACAATTTAACAAATAATGTGTTTATTTGTCACGGATCTCTTCTCCCTTCCTTCTGTTTGGTTTAAGGTCTGTCAACGAGAACTTACTGATTTTTTTAGAACCTAAACATATCTTTGCCCCTATGACTAAGCCTAATGCTGCTATCACATGGAGGTCCAGAAAAGGCTGTTAAAAGTCAATCTATGTCATCCAAAGTTCATCATATTCATTTTTTTCTTTCAAAGCAGAGTTTTCTGGTAAACTTATGATATTCAGAAAGCTTGAGAATATAAAGTTTTTATTACAGAGTGTAACTTGTGAGAGGAAAGCGAGAAAGCATACAGAGCATGTCCTAGAGCAGATATTTTAATAGTATAAGCATCAGTTTTCAAACATGTATGCTCTTTTGATCCCAAGGTGTGAATCCCAGCTCTGTTAACTGCTCACCCTTACAAGATAAAATAAGGTCTGTGTGGAGTGTCTTATGGAAAAGTATGTCCTATGGAAATGTAACTCTCACTAAAATTGAAGGGAAACTTTTTTTCACAGAGACCAAGGACTGTAGAATTCAGCTCCACATACAGGTCTTTTGGAGGGGACCATATCAACCAACACCCTTACATTCTTCTGCGACTTACATTAGTTCTTAATTGACTCTATGCAAAACCAAATAACTGCATGGAATTGTCCCAGTAGGTATTTATCTGTATCATGCTAGCTATGTATGACCTGAAATATTGTCATGAGAAAACTTGATTCTGGTACTCAGTGGGTTATTTTTACATCTCAGTCTTTGAATAGCAATTGTATCATCCTGTCTACTGTTGTCTCAGCGATCTAAGGAGCTGCCAGAAGGGATTGTGTCACTAGTGGTGAACGAGCTGGTGCTTACGTATATGCAAAACACACAGTTTAAGGACTGGATCTCATGTTTGCTTTCGTGTTTCTTTGTGTTCAGTTTAATATTTTCTGTGTGCCACAAAGGACTTGGGTCTACCTGGAAAATAGAATGTGTGGGGCTGTAAGTCTGGAAGTACAAATGGCAACGGGGCATTGCCCTTGGCAGTGTGGTTGTGTGTGGGAACCTGGCAAGCAACCATCCTTGGCTTTCTGGAAACTTTTTGGGGTGAATATTCTGTGAACTGCACCCATAGTTGCTGAATCCAGAAACCAATACTATACTACAATCATCTTGTCTATGATCATTGAAACAAAGCAAGCTCCAGGACTGTATCTGTGATAGTACCTAACAAGCACGACCTCTCTAAGCTTGCCTGAATCACTGAGAAAATCGTCAAGATTTCAAATCTTTTCAAAATGTGTGGCTTGCAAATGGTTAAAAAAACCACCAACTGTCCTGCAGGAATCCAAGGATTAAAAACCTGAGAGTACACACCTGACCAGCTTTGGTCACAAACACACAGCTGGAAGCAACCCTTGAAATTCACTGGAAAGCAAGGATTTGGACTATCCATACATCATATGTTATTTTAACCTAACACTGATTTATCACGGATGATACTTACTAATTGTATTTATTTCAAAGTCAGGAATGATCTGTGTGGAAGTTAACTGCACTACTTCAGACATGGTGAAACTTTTTTAATGGAAAAAGGATTTCTTTCCAGTCTTCAGTGTTAGTCTATCAATCTCATTCCTTGATCTTCAGTCTTTTAAAATTCTCTTTAAAAACCTGTCAGTATCACACTAATGTCACATTAGTACACTCTGATTACTACTGTTAAAATGCAAATGGTTAATAATGATTACCTAATTATTTTGAAGTGTCATCATAGTCATTTTGAAATATTGCTAAGAAGAAAGAATAACTAATTTTATTCACTTTCCACAAACCAAAACATAAAGGAGGAGGAAAATATTAGGGCTTTAAGGAAACTCTCAACCAAGAATCTTCACATCTTTGCGCTTACCAGTTCTGTATTACACAGCTGTTTGGAGGAGATAATTTAGGTAGTTATCTAACTCTTGCAAAAGTGGCTAGATTATTTTGCTCTGTTTAACAGTATCCCTAGTTATATTGGGATTTTTAAAAAAATAATAATTTAATTCCAAGAAGGACAAGATGCAGTATCTGCACAAATCATGTTTCCTAAGAGATGGTCAAAAGGAAGTACAAGTACCTCAGGTGCTCGTGAAGTGAGCTGCATCAGCAGGGACAGCACATGCAAATTTGCTTTTCCCTCCTCGGGTACTGCCTGGGCTCAGGGCGGCTGCTTTTGCCTGGCAGGTAGCTCGGCACTGGCCCAGCACCCTGTTCCGCAGGCTCCTGTCTCCTGCTGCATTAGGAGGAGGGAAGGGGTCGGAGCAGACTCTTGCCCATTTGTCATCCTTCCCAAGTGTGTGCTCTTTGTAAACGAAAGAGGGCAATCAATAGGGCAGTAAGGAAGGAGGACAAGAAGCCTGCTGGTATGACTGCGTGGGAAGGTCTGCTTCTTCCCGAGGTCTCACAATTTGCTGGATCACACTAACTTGCCAGTCGTAGATCAGGGAAATGAGACTGGTAGTGGTTTTCTTAGGAGTGTTTGTGAGAGCTTTGGAATACATAAAGGCAGTTTGTTGCTTTATAGTGTCTTATATCCTTCCATCATGGTGCATTCCACAGAGCAGGGAAGGGAGGTGATGGTTTCATTGGTGTTTTTGTTGAACGTTATCTCTGTGTACAGTGGAAGGATGTGCTGCTTAGCCCAAATTCACAATGAGAAATGTCTGCTTTCTGTTGAGGCAGAACACAGACCTTGATTTCAGTAGTTGTCTGTACATACATGTAGCTACTGGAAATGTTGGCAGTGTCTCCTGGTATTTTGTTTATGCCATGGATGAAAAAATATCCAAGGGTGTGACAAACTATGTGGACTTCATCTGTACTTGGAGCCGATTTGATGTGAAAATAAATATATATGAAAATATATAAAGCATATATCCCTGTAGTAGTAGATATATTTTGTGTTTTTTAAGGATCACATATATGTGCACCTTTCTCTTTAATTCCTTTTGTAACAACGTTCCTCAGTACTATGAAGTTAGTTTTACAGGTCTTTCAAGGCAGAGAACCTGAATAATTAACTTTAGAAGATCTAAGTGTGAGCTGAGAGCCTTCCTGTGCCTCTCAACATTGCAGTTTGGAAATTTGGTATCTTATGATCTACCAGGACTAAAATAAAAAAATTTACATCTATTAAAGCCGATATTGAACAATTAGGGGTGTGTGAATTGTAGCTCTTCCCCATTTATATAAAGTACTTATTTCTAACCTTCAAGTGTTCTGAGATATTGGATTTTAAACTTGTCAGTACTCTAAGAGTGCCCTGAACCTCAGACCAATACATTTTGGGGGAAAAGTCCTCATTTGTAGGAAGGAAGAAAACATTTTTTTTAGCAGGTTATTATCTGAAAAAAATGATGGTTGTCTGCAAGCAGCTGATAGGTTTGGAAGGTTAGAGGTAGTCCTGGCAAAGATGGATTAGTGGGCAGAGTGCAGGTGAGGCGGTCAGAGGTGCTGGAGAAATGCAATTTATCACTTGGTTTTGGAGTTTAGTACATGTATGTCACTGCTGCATATATGGCATGTGTAATTTTATGTGAAGGATAATACTGGTTTTAGCCTTGCTGTAAATGGAAGTGGTGTCCTTACTAGTTAGTTGATATGAATTTGTAGAGGGATTGTAATGATATTAACTGGAAACCCTTGCTAGAAGCTCTGACCAAGCAGATCTCTATGCTTTCTTAAAAACGTGTTCCTCTTATTTGCCAGTTTGTGTATTTGCAAAGCTGAATCTTTATACTGAGGTTTGGGTTTCATTCTTCATTTGTGTTATACATTCTGAAAAAAATCAGTTACTTCATTAGCCACACTTTAAATCAACTCTTTGCTTGTTTCCCTGTTCTAGTGTCCTGCAACTATATGTACTTCTATTTAGCTACTATATTAGCCATATTCATTTTGGGCTATTCTGTCTTCTAGAAACTTCAAGTTCTTATACTAGGTTATGTTGAGCATTACTTACTCTCTCTGTAAAAAATATCATTTTAAATTTAGATGCCTCTAGTGAAAGTATTAGTCACTGTAAGCAAAAGTAGCAAAGTCTAGCTCATTGGCTTTACTAGAAGTAAGGATTTTTTAATTTTTTTTTCCCTGCATTGGTTCAATTGATACCTTCACAGCTAAGATACCTGTTGGGTGTCAAGGAAGGTGCTAAGGGCATCAGATGGTCTTTCTGCTCTTTTCTAATAAAATAATAGTAACAGAAATCTGCAACTCTGGCTGTGCTGTTTCTTTGTAGTTTTCTATAGTAAGTGTTCTGCTTTTATAATTGTGGGAAAAATTGTAGATTACTTTCAGAGAGACAGTGTTAATAAGAGCACATCTGCTTTTAAAAAGCATCAATAAATTATTCAAAATACTAAAATGCTTCTTGTTCATTCCTACCTATAACAAAACAGCACGGTGTTTTGTTGCATTTCTCTACTTGTATAACTTTTATGAAAACTGCCCATATTCTTTGATGGAAATTGGGATCTAATGTAGTTTGCAGACAGATTAAACTTACACGGTGGTGGAAGCAATAACATGTTTGACCAAAAAAAGCATGTAGTTTGGATATAATTGTGTATGAAGTACAGTCTCTATTTTAATTTAACTGAAATAATTTCTTACATTATATAACATAGGAGACTTTTTCAGCCTACTAGAAGTCACCTTGTTTGGATCTCACAGGTTTCTTATGTTGCTTTTCAGGCAAAGCCTGAAGTCAGACACCTGTCACTCATCCTCAGAAAAGCCTTTTAAGCATCATTTGACAACAGCCGTGCCTTCGCAGGGTATGCTCTATTGAGTATATATTACATCTCACTTACACTATGAAACTATCTTGTAGGGGGCAAATGTGTAGGTAGCTAAGGGCGTGAATTGCAACTTCGTGAGAGCATTAATACAGATGGTCTATTATTCCAATGGATCACACATGAACAATCTATTACACATTATAAACAGCGTAATAGAAATCACAATAAAACTTGATAAATTAATTTTTAGGGCGGGGAAAAAGCAGTCTAAACTGTCTAAACAAGTTTTCAAAAGGATTTGTCATCTGAGAGAAGACAATACCAAGTGTAATGCACACTTCAGTTCTCAAGTGTAAATCAGAAGCGGCTCTATTCTGGTTTGTTATTTAAGCCAGCACAAGCAAGGGAAGACTGCCTTCTGACTCTTCTGGTAACCAAGTAAATGGCTCCTGACACGGTGCTACCAGGAGCCAAATGTGATCACTGTTCCAATTACATTTTGCTCAGATGTGGTCCATGCCTACCTGTCCCTCCACCTACTCTTCAATGACTGTATTCCTCATCCTTTAGTGAAGCTTTTCTTTTCACAAGAAACTCAACCATGAGTTCAATCTCGACCACCAGTGAAACACTGAATTGACTCACCATAGTCAGGCTTTACTGTAGAATCCTTTTGCAGATGAAGATGTCAAAAGGCAATCTGTAGTGAGAATGACAGCATGATTAACCAGAATGAGGCCTAAGTCAGAAGTAGCATGGACCACTGGGAAATTAAGGCACCAATTTTCACCGACAAGATTGGCTGTGATAGGGCAGTATATCCTAGCAACAGCAGAAAGCTTAACCTCACCATCACAGCAAAAACTAATTTTGTTGTGTTATCTGTTCCAATATCTTTTAATCAAAAAAGTCTTTAAACAGAAAGTAAATACTCACATGTCACTTTTCCTGGAACTGCTTTCTTCTCTAATTGGGAAATCCCTAATATAGTGAATTAAAGGTTACAGAGGCTTTAACACAATTGTCATTTACCTTACCTTCTTGAAAAAGTGTTGTGGGGAAAGCTCAGAATGTGTCTTTGCAGCTGCAACAGGTTATGTAAAGTTTTAATTGGTAACATGGTTTTAATTGTGCTTAGGATAAAATATGTATCTCAAAATCCATCTTCTAAAAATGCATGTTATAGGTTGGACCCATTATGTAAACACTATTTAGAGAAATTATTAGTGGATAGTAAGGACAACTTTCATAGGAAAGAAGCTGTAGGATTAAACCCTATATCTTTACAAAGGGCATATACTTCATATATGGTGGGGAGTATAGCTTGAAAATCCTTTTATTTTAAGGATAATATAGCTGTCTTCAAAGAATGTGTATTAGTTTGCTTTTTTTGCTTAGTAAAAGATTTCACAATCAAATAGTCATTAGTGGTTTACTTTGCACACTTGAAAAAAAGTACTGTAGTAATGTCACCGTCTCAGCTATACAGTTTGCTGTGTTAGCTTTGAGTGACATTCATAAATCTTTGGGCAGGGCTTAAATCATTTTGGGTGAACTTCCATCATCCTAAACTTGGATGGACATAGATTTTCTTCAGTTAGTTATGCAAAATATCTCTACTTTCACACTGTATTTTTCTGATGTACGTGTATATGTTTACACGTTTATACATAGGTATAATCTGTAAGAGCAGACTCCTCTTCCTTGTCCTGCCAGTTTCAGAGTCAGTGCCGCAATGAGTGCATGAGGCCAGGACTGGAGCAGCAGGTCTGAACCTTATTTGATTTCCTTTGGGCAAGTTCCATATCACAATCTGAAAAGTGGGCAAATTTTCAAGTAGAAGGAGAGTTCTCTGGGGTTATGCTGCAAGCCTTTAGAATGTGGTTGGTTTTAGTCTGATTTTCAAGGAGATAAGGCAATGTGTCTTGGTATTTCTGAAAATCAGGCTTTCCGTAGACTTGATATTAAAAAGACTGCCCATGGATTAAACTGGTATGTACATGGTAGTATCAATGACACAAACGTTTATTAATGTGTTCATTAATATTTCAAAATTTTGGGCAGACCCCAAGAATATAGTATTTTTATCACACAATCCAAACATCATAGCTTTGATAGTAGTAGTTGTGGCAAGTCCTATACTGATGAAAAGTAAACGAGATCTTCCTTTTCAGCCTACCAATTCTGGAAGATCAGAGCCACCATTTTTTAAATTTTACAAGAAAACAAAATAGAGCCAAAGAAGTATCCCAGTATTGTCCTGTTATATGGGTTGATTTACATGTGGAACATGTATTCCCATGAGCTTCCAGGAAAACTTTGAAAATCTAAATCTGAGTTTGTCATGCTCTGAGCCAGCTGTCCCATACTGATGCAAAAGGGAGGAGGGAAAAGCCAAGAAAACGCTTTAATTGATTCATCAATGCACCAAAGTGTGAACAGGCGTGATGAAGTGTAAAGAGGGATATGACACTAGTGTGGCAGAGCTGTCACAGTGGAAAGGATTTCCTGTAAAAGTGATGGCACTTAAATGTTATCTAGGCCTCCTGTCCGAGCTTTTGTATTCCCTGAAAACTTATGTCTTAAGGGAGGTGTCTGACCAACTTGTGAGCAGCCAGGCATCATGCCATCTCAACAGACAAACATACTCAGGCTGTGAAGAACCCCTAGTTGTATCAAGTTTGGGAGTTGTGGGGAGTAAGCAATCTCAGACAGATCCAAACAGTAACCCATCAACAGATATAATCTTGGGGGAGAGGTGGTGATCATTAGCAGTGATTCTATGTGGTATCTTTTTGTTCTGAAGCATCAGTTTAAACAAAGTTTAAATTGGAATCGATATCCTCAGTATTAAAATGATGCCCCCTCCAAGGTATAATGCAGCAGTTTCTAAGCATTGTATATTAGACTATATTTCAGTATGGTAAGGGAAGACTGTGAAGGAGCGGCTATTGCTAGTGAAATATAATTGTAGGAGATGGATTTGAGCCAGAGTATTGTACTGAAGAGTTGTTTCAAAGTTCTCAAAGGGATTTTTACGAAAGAGATTGTAGTGTGCATCTCATCCAAAGAATAGGAAATCAAAGAGGGTGGAAGCCCTTAGAGTCACTCTGAGGTTTTGGCTCTGGATTCATTTGATTAACTGGGTATGAATGTTACTGGATTAATATTGATGCTGCTTACAATAACTAAAATCACTGCTGTGGTTATATTTAGTATGCTAAGCTTGCTTGTAGGGGATTAGGCATGTGAATTACTCTGAAAGGGGTTTTGCCACCTTTGGAGAAATAAGTTTGGGAAGGAACCCCTACCATTATGACTTGGGTCATTTACTTTTGCAACAGAGATGCACCAGTTCCTATCTTGCTCTGGGAAACCAGAGATTCAAATACAGTCTCGAACGAAAAACATTGGCAGAAACACAAACGTAAGCAAGTGTGTATTACTACTACTACAGTTACTCTGCCACTTTGAAAATCACTAGTCAGACTCCATTTGGAATATCTGCAATTCTGCAATGTATTATAGGAAGGACATTGCTGACTGAGCTTGTAAAAGTGCAGTGGAAGGCAAACAAATGCATGATTTAGGGTTTTGAAAGTGTGACTTATAAAGAAAGATTGACCTAACCTGTATTCTGTAAGTTAAAGAAAAAAGATTTGAAGGAGTGAGGAGTATTGTTATGGGCAAAAAATACTGAAGTCATCTGGAGATAGATATCTGTTCTAGCTCCACACAGATCATATAGCATCACCAAATCAATGGCATGTCTGAGACTAAATTAGACCACTATTAACTGGATTACCATAAGGTGGATGACTGCTGATCCAGGACCCTGTGCTTGGTGCTGTGCCCAGTCAGAAAGCAGGCAGGAGAATGGGAAACTGTGAGGTACCTTGGGCCAGAACAGCAGGCAGTAGCTTAGAACTGACCTAAACTCATTTTTTCAAGGGCTTGGCTGTCGTCATAAGGAATGGGATTTAGATGAGACTGATGAAATCACTCTATCTTTCCAGAGGTTCCTGGAAGGCCCAACCCAACTGAGAGGGACAATGCAGGAAAGGTTGTAGGGGCTTTTTTTAAAAAAAGACAAAAAGAAGGTGATGGGATGAGATGGAGAGGCAGGAACTGACCTTTAGCAGTGAGAGTCAGCAGATGTGGGGAAAATAAGGCGTGCCTTATAAATAAGAAAGGAAAAAGTGTTTTTTCTTTTATACTTCCAAGAAGATGGAGCCAAACCAAGAGTGTTAGAGGAAGTCAGGCAAAATGGAAAATTACCTAGAAGTAAGACCCCAAATAGATACATAGAAAGTATGGTGTTATTTGAGTGTTGCTATGAAGAAGCATAATGCTGCCTAAGAATCTAAGAGTTCAAAGCAATTCATTTGCTTACTGTTTGTACTCCAGCCAAATGGAAAGACAGAGCCTGAACTCATGGGTCTGTATGTTTAGGGCTCTAATTTCTTGTGCAATTGTAAAGACTGGTGCAGCAGGGGAGGACAGGTGTGTCTACCAACCAGCTACACATTTTTTATCTTGAAAGATATGTATGTGATTTGCCATTGCTCCTCTGAGTAAGATTACACAGTGTATTTATTGTGTTGCAGCTCTACATTATCTGTAGTGGGAAAGATTTTGAAACAATTCCATCTATGATTTTTTTTGTTCTGTTTCCAGAAATCTACAACAGCATAGATGCTAAATGAGCTTTGAGTGATTGGACATTTGCATCAACGTATCACTTTTGATTTTTCTGAAGTTTTAAGGTCTGAAACTTTGTGTATACAGAGACAAATGCTCCTGTCCTGTAACATGGTTGTGAATCCAGGTCTTTAAGAATGAGGTTTTGAGATGCCTAAAAACATTTTTTGCTGGTAAAAATTGATTTCCAATCAGTATGGTATCATATGAAATTGAGTCTTTCACTTAAAGTGAATTTGTACAAAGACCAATTACCATTGATTTCTAAGTTCCAAATTGTACCAAATTTCCTTCAAATACAAACATAGTAAAGACAGTGATAGGGGCATAACCCAGAAATTAGTTTCTCACTCTGTCAGTAGTAAGAAGATAGCTCAGGTTTCCCCACTGTACAAGGAATTGCTGGTGGAGATACAATTCCTCAGCCAGCGGTTTTCTGACAGAAAGCAGGTAGCAATAAGAGACATTGTTAGAAAAAAGCACAAAGACAGGTACTGGGAATGAAAATGGGAGAAGGCAAAATGTGTAAAAGGTCTTTAATTAAAATTTAAGGACTGCTGCTTAAAGTAAGATTATTGCTTTGAAGAGGTGAACAGAATTTTGTGGCATGTGAGAGAAGCTGGAATTTCAGGACTCTAAAAGGATACTTGCATTCATCTGAGGAACAAAGTCAGTACAGACAATCTAAATAATCTAGCTTTTTCTTGATTTGATATTCATCAGTCTTAGCAATAAAATGGTCCCTTTCCAATAATATCTGAATATTCTACAAACATTAATATCTATCTCTGGGAAGTATTGATATGCTATTTTTCCTTATTTGATGTCTGGAAAAGTGGATGGAAAAATGAAATGGTGTGACCATGATTACAAAAAAAATTGTGATAGATGGTATAGCTTACTCAGACTAATACCCTGTTTCCCTTTACCATCATCTTATGAAAAATGCTGATGTATCATTTTGGGCTAGGGATTTCATGACTGGTAAAGCACAGGTACTGTATTCTGCTTTTTTTGTCATGTGTTTCTATCCATCTGTCAAATGAAACAGACAAGGACCAGCTGGCTTATAGGCAATAAAATTAGCATACATCACCAAACTTGGAAGACACTGAGAGAATAAATGGCATTTGTAACTTGAAAACACTTCAGCAGCTAAGGTATGGTTTCAATTCATGAAACCATCGTTCAGTGCAGAATCTGTAACAGCGAGCAAACATCTGAACGTATTTCGGCAAGCAAGAGCACAAAGAGCAAATTGAAAGAAGGTCTATATCACTAAAAAAGTGCAATATCATGTCAGCTTTTGCCAGTGAACTGGCCTATATTAAACTGGTGTTTTGTGTTCTATATTCAGCTGATATTCCTTATACTGCATTAATAAAGGAGATGGTTTGGGTTAATACAATGTCTAAATCTCCTGAAGCTACAAACTGCCCCCAGTCACTCACTACTTCTGCATGGCAGACCTTCATGAGCTGTAGATGCATTGGGGACTGCTTGCCATAATGTGATTTATGGGACTTCTACTTCTTCCCATGAGATGAAAGTCTCACATTGTCCTGGAGAATCCCTGGTCATAGAGCCTTTCCCAGGCAGGTGCGAGCTGACTGAGCCAGGAAGGAGCTGGGATTAATCTGAGCTGCAGGGATCTATGGCAATGGACAAACCAGGCAAATACGGTGACGCAGCTTTTCACATGGTGCCTTGTGCCAAGGACAAGCCAGGCTCCGCTGCTCTAGAATAAAGGATTGGCAAAACCTATGCCACTAAGTTTCTATCCTGGGCTGTCCATCAGTGCTGGATTCCTTCTGCGTATTTTTTTTTTTAATCTACAGTAAGAATTTCATCATTGTTTAACTCAAGATTTGTTAACTATGTCACTGTTTTCTGCAAAGCACAGTTCCTGTAAGGACACTTATTTGTCCTTTTGTTTTTTTGTTTGGGGTGTTTCTTTCTTTTGTGTCACACATTTACACAAAGGGAAAGCATCTACAGCTTTTTAAAAATCTTCAGAAATGTCTCTGCTCTGTGGTCATGAAGAACCCCAATCTGTTAGCTAGAAAACAGGGGACATTTCTTCCCAGTAGGTCAATAAAATGATAGATGGAGTTGAGTAGAACTGCATTAGAGGGCACACACTTCATTCTCTGTAGAAATAGCTGAAAAGACAAGTTTATACTGAAGTGGATAATATTGGACTGTCTTGCAATGCACCAAAATAAACTAGAGAAGATTGCCAGGACTATGCATATTCACTTGCATCAGCCTTCACATCTCTGTGTAATATATATTAGGGTGAGTGGCAGTTTTGGATACAATCTCCAGCAGGAAAAAAGTAATGGTAACTGGGTTTTTGTAAATGTAGTACATGTTGGATTTCTGTTTAGATACATCAAAGTCTGATTTTCTTCTCTCTGTGATCGACCGCTCTTGATTTCAGAAGAGTTATTCCTGATTTATACTTGCGGTGAGAAAAGAATCCCACTTCTGAGACTGATTTTTTTTTTCCCTGTTATCCACATGCTGAATGTTGTTGTTGTTCCTGCCAGGTGCTGAATCCCTCTGGGGTTGTCTCAGCTCTCACTGCAGTACCCAGCCCACTGTGAATTCTGAATTTCAATCCTGCCACATTCTGAAGTCCTATGAAAATGTACAAGTGATAGAAGATTAGCAGGCAGGATTATAATTCAGCAGTTAAATTCTACTTGGTTATAAAACAAAAAAAAATAAATATTGCTGCTGACTTTTCCATACACTGTTTTGAAACTCCTCCGTGTCTCTGCACAAAACAGATTCTATTACAACATGACATCAACAGCAAAGAGAATTTACTTAAAATATTAAGGACTTTTATAAAAAAACTTTTCTCAAGCACAATCAGTACTGACCAGTGATGAGCTCCATTCTCCAGGGCAGGTTTACAAAAGAACGTAGGCATTTTAAGATGTTAGGGAAAATCCATGGTAGATGGGCACAAATGCCTAAACAGACACCTATCTGGCATCTTAGGCACTTGTGTACCTTCGATTAGTGTGGCTAGTCTACAAGTATATTAACTGAGATAAGGTAAAGAATCGTATTTGAAATATGTCAGTATAAATCCTCAATTGAGTATGCTGTATATAAATATTTGTTTAAAGAGTTTAAGATAGCAGCATCAACTAAAGTTCCAATTGCAACCTATATATGTATGTCATCAAATATTTCTATTTAAAAAATGTCTAAGCCTGAAAACTAAACCCCTAAGCACCAAAAACCTGTAAGTCGTGCTGACCCAGTGAAAAAGTTTGAAAAGTATTCAGTAGCTCTCAGAACTCTTTCATTTCTTGCCCTTAAAGGGCTGCTTTGGCCATTAGAAAGAGCTGCAAATTAAAACAAGTAGATTCTTGTACAACCTCTGAAATGGCAAAAAGTAACCTCAGAAGCTATGGTGGTTAGTAGAGCTGTTTTCACCTTGAGTGGGAACATTACTCCAAAGTAAATTTCAGTTACCACATGCCCTAGGTGTTATATGAAAGCTGCCTACTTTCAGCACAGAGCAGTTGCTGCAGCATCACTGCCCGGGACCCAGGATGCAGTGTAAATTCATAACAAAAAGGCAGTCTCTTTCCCAAAGAGCCTCTAGAGCCTCCACAGCACAGTTGATGTGCTGTGAGTTCAAGCTATGAAAAAAGCTCTCAGGTGTTGTAGACATCTTAACTGGCGTTTGCTTCACTTAATGGGCTGACAAATGCTTCAGCTCTTGTGATAATGACTAGAACTGAGAGAGCAAGAGGGTCCTGGGACAGCTGCTGCAATGTGCGATGGGGATCTGCTCGTTCAGTGCGACTCATCCAAGACAGATAAAAATAAGTGGTGGACACAGTCTAAAAACCTCAAGCAGATGGAAGCGTTTGTTGTTCCATTTTACATTTACAGATTGGAAACTGCAGCTCCGCCACTTAAAAGGCAACCAAATGAAAGAGGCTGTTACTGTGCAGCTGTAGACTCACATATAGATACAGGAGTTCCATCTCCATTAAATTTCTCCCCAAGTGTTAAGGGCAATGGAGCTGGGATGGGGGGGGGGGGGGGGCGGGGGAAGGAACATTTTGTCTCTTCTGAATCTCTCTGCTCTTGATATTCTCTATCTGCAGCCTTATGTGAAGGTTCATTGTCTTTAAAGATTGTGTATCTTGTCTTGCATAGTGTCTTGAATATGGAGCTTCTTTTCTCTATCACCATTATATTGCAAACATCACCTGTTTCAGGCATTGAGTTAAGGTAATCAAGAATAAAATGTATGAATGTTGGCCAGATTTTCTGTTAGAATAAGCAGGTAGAGTTCCACTGACTTTAATGGTTTCTGACAGTTGTGAATTTGATCCCATACCTTCCTTGTATAATAAGATTTAAAATAATGTGAGTTTAAGGTAGGGCAAGAAGCACTGGATGAAATATCTTATTGCATTGATTTGTCTCTTATTTTGTGTCCTATGAGAATATCCAAGTTGCAAATAAAGGGTCAAGAAGGACATTTAACAATATATGGTCTATACAGTATTAAAAGACCATCTCACAGTTAATCATATGATTAATTTCTACTAAAAGGCTCCACTAAGTCTGCAATAAAAAGCAGTAATGAGGTTTTTAATAAAATTGAAAAGCTTCTGTGATGTGCACAAAAGGTTTTTTTATATGAAAAGGTAAGAAAAATCAGATGCCTTCCTTTCAGTCCATAGATCACTCCAGTAGCTTTCTCTGTGAGGGCTCTTGGGCTGTGGAATGACAGCTAGCCCTGGCTTGAAATTGTCAAGTAACAGGGCCTGGTTTAGGACCCTTTTTCCTTTTGGAAGTGTATTTAAAGCATGAGAGGAGGTTCACAAACTGTTTAATGTACTGTTATTAGGTTACTGGCATTTTATAGTAAGAGTTGTTGATCTACAGGAGGGTTGACTCTGAGGTGTATAGGATGGCACTGTAATTGCATAAGAACTGCCTGATTCCTCGGAGACTATGTGGAGGCCCACATTCACATTACAAATGGCAAGCAATAAATCTTACTGCAATGCTACAGTAGCCATTGTTGTAGTGACTTCACACTTATGCTCTGTATTATAAGGATTTTCAGCAAGCACATTAAATTCCACTGAAAAACTCAAGATGCGTGTAAGGGTACCTGCTTTCCTGGGGACTAGAAGGATCAAAAATCTTTGAAAAATGCATAATTGAAGCTGAGTGCCCAGAATAAAGCAGCTGAATACTAATCCACTGGCAAACCATGCTGTAAACTGGTTTTATTTGCGTGCTACAGAAAACCAAAGGGAGCTCACTTACACAGAATCCAAATCATGAGACTGTAGGGAGAGAGACCTCAGCTTGTGAACCTGGTACTCAGTTCTCTGCTCACCAGAGAAGAGAGCAACTGCTGAAAACATCAAGGAGGTCTTGTGCTTTCTGTTGGGGATCCATCCAATAAGGTATTTTAGAGCAGCACATTCCTCGCAATGTGCTGTAGTCACTATTTCAGCTCATAGGAAGCAATTTTTCTGCTAAGTCACATTTGCTGTCTTCCCATTTAGGCTATTAATAGGCTTGACAACGCACTCGTAGTCCAGGTGAAGCTTGTTTTGTCTGTTCAGTGGATTTCAGCAGCAGAGTACATTTAATGTGTATGGGTATACATTTTGCTAGATTTACCATGTGAATCTAGTCACCAGTGGTTAGTCAGTATATAATATTTCTAGGACAGCAGTTATTGTGCTATCTGATTCTTAATGTTCCTTTTCACAGGTAGTTAAGCTACGTTCTGGATACCTCTTTGTAGGTAATCAAAACAAAAAGATATCTGGTTTGTGCCTTTGGCCAGTATTTGCACACAGGCCACAATGTAGAACATATTATCTAAAGTTATCAAAGTCTCCCAGGCTCTAGAAGACCAAGCATTCCTGACTGGAGCAAGCCATTAATTCAGTGGCATGCTGCTTGGCTGTAAATTCAGTAGTGAAAAATCTGCAGAGACTTCCAGTCTGGTCCTCGGGGAGAACCAAAAAAGTAGTCATAAGGCCAATCTGAGAGTCCCACTCATTCTGACTCTGAAATTCTTATGGTTTATGGACATGAAGGACTTGAGGCATTTCTAAAGATTCAAATACTGCTGAAGAATTAGGAATGTTGTGCACAGGAACCAGTTTTCACTATTTGGAATCTTTTCTGATTTTTTTCCTCAGCATAACTTTGAACACTTGAAATGAGGTTGTTGTAGGTTTCTGGCTTTTTAGAAACAGAATGTGCTGTTAATATAAAAAGAAGAATTTCTCCCCTTTTATAATAAATCTGTGTAATTTTCTAATTTCACTCATGTAATCTGTCTTTTGTGTAAAGCTGTTAATTTAAAACATCTACTACAGGAATAACTATTTCAAAATTTATTCATTTTCCTTATTAAAAAAAAAAAAACAGCCAAACCAACAACCATTATTTTGGCCTATCTCTATGCACAAGAAGTATTTTGGATTTGACCAATCTGTGTGTTTTCTAACAAAACTCTACACAATTCCAGTTTTAAACCCAAAGATCCTGCTTAAGTTTATAGAGTCTCTTTTAAGGTCAGAACCACAGTTGGAGTTGAAAAGTGTCTTATTTTGTCTTTTGGTAGAAGTTCAGGAGTAATGGAAAGTGGAAAGGTCTTCAGGGAATTCTGTGATAACTCTTCTTCAGAAAGACCACCAGAATCTGATATCCATTGTCCTGGTTTCGGCTGGGATAGAGTTAACTTTCTTCTTGGTGGCTAGTGCAGCGCTGTGGTTTGAATTTGGTGTGGGAACAGTATGGCTGGGAACTTTGTGGTTTCTCAGGATTTGCCAGCAGAAGGACTGGAGTGGCACAAGAAATTGGGTGGGAACACTAGCCCAAGAGGTATTCCATACCATGGGATGTCATGCTCAGTATATTAACTGGATGTGGTTGGCCAGGGTGGCCAGTCATTGCTCGGAGGCTGGCTGGGCATCAGTCAGTGGGTGGTGACTATTGTACTGTGTGTCACTAGTTTCCTTTTATCCCCTCCCTTTGGATTTCATTCCTCTACCCTTCTTCCTTTTCATTATAACTATTATTGTTATTATTAATATTGTTCTTTTGGGTTTATTTTATTTCAGTTATTAAATTGTTCTTATCTCTGCCCTTGAGTTTTACATTTCTTTCTGATTCTTCTCCCTACTCCCCTGGGTGAGGAGGGAGGGAGCGAGTGGCTACACGGTACTTAATTACTGGCTGGGGTTAAACCCCAACATTCATGTAGAAAATGTCTTCAGGCAGATTGAGAATCTCTATGAACTTACACACAAAGTTTCTTCCTTTAGTTTACCCTAAACCCTTTTTCCCCTCTTAAAAACAAAACAAACAAAAAAAACCAAAAACAAAACCACCACCAAAAAACCCCAACAAAACAAAACACACCACTGTACAGGCAAGATGAAGAAATGGTAGGCCTACAGAGTTGGGCAACTAGAAGAAAAGCATTGAGACATGCAACTAATAAATAAAGCAGTTTAATAGACCAGCCATATAGTTGCATGTAATTCCAAAGATTTACAATGAAACTAAGCTAAATACTTTTTTAGAAGCAACCAAAGAATTGCAGTCACTGTGTGCAGGTCTCAAAAAGCACTTATGATTGAATATCAGACAGAAACTGATCTCTGGATTTGTAGTTTTGTTTGCTATTATGGCTTTTACAGCATGCTGAGATAAACTGATGTTTTTGCTAAAGGTATTACGTGCCTTGGCAATCTCCTGTGCTGCAGAATCTGGCTTTAAGAAAGTGTTTCTTAAGAGATCTACCTCAACGCACTGACTAAACACCTTTTTAGATTGAGGGCAGACTGGAAGTACTCTATGATCCCTTTTCTGCATTGCTTAATAACAGTAGGACAAATCCCACAGTCCTTATAGAATCATTACTGAAATCATTAGGTGTTTTGTCTGATTAGGGATCGACTCAAAACTGACCAGAGGCTTCGTGACTTTTCCTCATGGGATTCCGAAGGCTGATCAAAGTTAGATTACTAATGCTCTGTGACTTATTCCCTTACAACTAAAATTTAAAGGACACAAAAACAGACTGAAACAGGAGACAGTCATCAATTCTAAAATATTGGAAAGCATATTAATCTAAGAGGCACAAGTGGAACATTTACATATATATTTTATTTTCATGTATTTCATACATGAGTAAACATGCACACATTTTCATTCTTATCTTTCCTGTGTCACCATGAGCACATAAGCATGTGAAAAAGTGGAACAGTATTATGTTGTGATACTGATGTTGATGAAATACTAATACTGAAATGCATAACAAAACAATCATTGTCACAAAAACATCAGGAATACAGTGCTACACACACCACTTCAAACTATGGAAAAATAGTTCACATGGGTCAAAAATTACGGAAATTTTCCTCTGTGTATATATGAACTCTTTAAATTGTGCTATAAAGGATGTAGGCAGCATGTATGATGAGAGCTTTTGTGGGTGAAATCCTTGTCCATTGCTGCCAAAGAGAAAATTTCAATGTGCTGTGGCCATAAAACTTAATTATTTGTTGTTGAATCTGCCCTGCTGATATTAACATTGGCTCCTTTCCCCAAACTACATGAAGACGTAAGCAGTTGGCAGTCCTGGTGACAATATGTAAATTACTCATAGTGAACCTAATCTTGTATAATAAATGCTAATTTGACTCTAAATTTGTTAACAATATTTTAATGTGGTAATTGAGGTCAAGGGAGACTCCAGTTAAATGCTAAGCTATCTATAACTGTCAATGTTAAATAGTACTTAGGTATCCTTGCTGAAAATCAGATATTCAGGTTAACATATATCATTGTTTTTTTGCAGCCAGAAATCAAATAAAGTGTATTAGTCTTGGCAGCATGTAAGTATATTAGTTTATAAATGTGCAGCTGCAACTATCTATAGCTTTTTGGACTTGTTTTGTATTACAACGGACTAGTAATTGCACTTTTTCCTGTTCTGTATATAATTTTGATTAGAAATCAAGTAATAAATACATGCCTAAAGGCTTCTGGAAATTAACTGGCATGTTTGTCTTCTGTCAGCTGATTGGTGAGGTTCAATTTTAACCAATTTTATTCATGGTTTCACTTACCATTGCTTCTTTAAAAAGCTTTCCAAACATTGTGATAGACATGCAAGTGATGAACTTCTATAGCAACTACACTGGACTGAAAGGGTTTTGTCTATTAAAATGTTCTGATTTTTCCTGAAGATGTTGGCATTCATCAAAAACATTTAGGTAATTGTGAGTTAGTGTGTGTCCATTCTCTTGTTACAGCTTGGATGTAACTGCAGCAGGTATGGGAGGAATTTTTATGCAATAATCTCTCTCATTTCCCCTTCATTTAGCAGAAAGTAAATGTGAAGGGTCCTACCTTCCCCTTATACCCAGGAGCAAATTTATAATAGGTAATATGAACAGATAATATTATTATTTATTTTTTTAGAGTCCAGGCTATCTAAAAATGTCTTTTTGAAAATGTGGAAAAGGTTGGGATTTTTGTTTCAGTTGGGTGCATTTTTTTGTGAATGTTCCAGCTGAGTATTATTTCAGCCAAAACAGACTTGTGCCAATTTCCTTATCCTAGTTTTGTCCCTTGTCAAATGGTCACTATGTTCAGCATAAGAGAACATCTTCTCCAATGGAAATCAGCCTCCTTCAGTGCCATTAGTCCCCAGATTTGCAAGGGAAATCATCAGCTGAGTATAGTAGCCTGTGCCCTTACACTACACATGGTAGCATCCAGCAGCTCTGGGACCACCAGTGCAGCCTCCTGCACAATGTGTGTGGAAGAGATTATGTAAAAAACGCAGCACAAGTCCCTCGCTTTCCTTGGTCCCCCATAAGAACGGTTTCCTTATGACAAAAGCCTGGGAAATCCCCACACATCCCTTTGCACTGACAGGGACTTTCTGTGCACTGTGGGACAAGTTACAGAATTTCTTCACAGCACCCTCAGTGTGAGAAAATGCAGAGCTATCGTATTTTACATGCACAGGTAGCGCTCTTTGAAAAAAGTCCTCAGATATTTCATACTCAGAACGCAGGGAGCTACTGATGAATTGGACTCAAGGCTATGGTGGATTAGAAGAGATGGGTTTAAAATACTACAGAATGGCAAGGAGTTTAGTAATGAAAATAATTTTAAAATAACATATGTGGAAAATGTGGTGGTGATAGTTCATTTGGTCCTAACAGCACCTGCATGGGACAGACAACAGCTTCTTCAGCACTCCCTGCAGCTGGAGGCCTGTTCTTAGTGGAGGACTGCATCTGTTTAATGCCCTAATAATAATGATTTCCAATAGGTTTAGAGGAATTAGTGTTTATTAAGGTTTGAAATCCTGGATTAAACAATTCCTGTTCAGTTTTGATCCCAAGAAGGAAAGGCAAAAATCTTATTTTATCTGACTCTCTATATGTAAAACATTATCTTCCATTCTGAACACTCAGGACTCATACTTCATAGATGGCATTATCACATACGATTACCCTGAAATCTATCCCAGTTAATCTGGTTGGTTTGGGTTTTGTTTAGCACCTTGTAAACCTTGCGGATCTTACACATCTGCACTGCCTGAATCACCAGATAACAGCTTCAATAAAATCTTCTCTGGTGGAAAGACTTCATGATCAAATTTACAGAACGAGTAAAAAAATTTTTGTATATAATCCTTTCCCTCCTTAATGCTCATACAGTATGACACTACTATAAAGCATGTTTATTCAGTGAATAAAGGTACTGCATGATAAACCAGTTAACAGAAAGCTGATGTTAAATTTAAGCTGATTCTATGATTTCTGCTTCTGCTGATTTCAGGCTCCCATTGCAGGCAGTGGGGATGTTTGTCTGGAGGAAGAAGGGAAAGACTGGGCAAGGACTTTAGGATTCAGCCCCTGGGCTTCAAAATAGATTTAATAAAAACAAGTAATAACCTGCAATACACCATAAACTCTGCAAGGAATAAGGAGAGAGAGAACGTTTGCTGCAAATGACTCTACTTTTCAATACCAGTGTAGTGTGGGCAATTCATAGTTAACATAGTAAACCTAGACAGTCTGATTCAAATTCCATTGAAGTCAGTGCTTGTTACACAGACTTTGAATCAGGTGGTTGGTTTGTGCATTCACTGGTTAGCATAAGGTTCCTAGAATCGCCAGTCATTCTGTGTTACTGTGGCTGTAATTTCACTGATACCCAAATACATTAAAAATGTAGGTTCACAGATGTTAGCTGTTAATTAGTCCTCATCTGCCTGTTTGCAAATTGCACTCCTTCAAGTATTACTATGGCACCTGAACAAAAGATTGTGATGTAATCCGTAGAAGTGGTACTGTCAAAGTCCCCATAAAAATACACCAAGACTGAATGCAGTTTCTTGATTATCACACTTTCATATGTCATTTAAGAATAATGTCCTTGTCTTGATTGGGAGCCAGGGGTGACATACAAAAACATTAATAGTAGCTAGGCTAGAGCAGTGCGATGGCACTGAATGCAGGAGCAGTTCAGACACAGAGCATCTTTTGTCTAGTGGTATTTCCTGCTCATCCTCAGGGGAATCCAACCAAACCCTGGACATTCAAACCCAGAAAATTGGTCTGGCCTTGGCTAGACTAATAGAAGTCAAAACTTCAATCAGGCACTTATTAGTTACTTTGTGCACGTGATATAAGGTGCCTTTGTTGGTGGCAAACAAGTGCAATTGCAGCTTGGAATTGACAATGAATTTTTTTGCTATCTTTGACTGCTCAATATAAGGTTAGGATTGGGTCATGTACCAGGGCTTTTACCAAATTAATGCTATCAGGGGAATTAGGCTTAAATGGAATTCTTTCCATCTAAACAATTTCATCCAGTTTTTTCTCTGTGTTTTCTCTTTGTCTGTTGGTATGAGCATATAAAATAATTCAGACGGGTCAACAAATGAAACAATACATAAAATATGTTTTGAAAGAGAGACAGTGGTGTTTGCATCAGCTCTTGTGCTGCTGCTTCAACCTGAAAGTTCTAAGCAGCTTCTTCTTTTTATCAGTCTTTGAATATGATTTTCCAGCTTGCTTCTTAATAGGAGATCATAGTTTAAGGTAAATCTAGAATATTTCCCTGAATTTAAAAAAGATGATTTGCAGTTTTATTGAGCCCTAAGCAACATTGTGAAATATTTACCATGAGCAATTCTGTACTGCTATCATGAAAAATTATTCACACACAACTCAGCTAAATGCTACTGCAAAGTTGTAGCCACATAAAGACTGTCTCTTTCTAAGCGATATCTGCAAGAGTGCACCCAAAGCTGCACCCTGTGCACTTGCCTTTCAGGACGATGCTTGATCACATGAAATGATAAAGCTGTTCTTGCCCCAGAGGTTACTCCAGGAGTAGATCATTTCCAGAAATAGGAATGAAAAATACCATATAAGTAATACAAGCATTTAGTGAAGTTCCATGACAGTATCTGACTTCAGATACCCAGATTAGAAGAATAGACAAGTTTGAGCATAGACTTTCTAACTCCATAGTTCACGGACTGATGAATGCAGAGCTTCTATTTGACTGATGACAGTGCTATCAAAAGCAACCTACTGGAGTCATTTAAATCTTCCAAGCTTGTTTATCTCAGGTGGAAGTTATAACTGTTATTCGTGTTTCCACAGCTACCTCTCTGTCATCTGAGCTGAGACTGCCAGGAATCTGCAATATTCAAATGAAAATCGAGTTTGCTCACAATTATATTTATCGCTTTATTAAACTTAGGGTGTGCTTTGTATCTTCCCTTTCTTTTTTCAATAGCAATTACACTGGCAATAGACAAAGATAACTAAGCAACAGTATAAGTGAAGAGTATTTCTAATAGAAAAAGAGAATAATTTTCATTGAATAACATGTCTGTATCAGCAACAAGGAGGGGGGGTAATGTTATGGAGGCAAATCATATGCTCTGAAAGTTTAAAATGAAAGAAAACTGAAGAACAAAAAGAAGTCTGGGTGATAAGGTTCACAATGGTTTTTCTACAGATATAGCATAAAGCTAGCTTTCAAAGCCAACAATAGATAATAAAAGGTATAAATGCTCTACCAACAGAAGCTCATGTCCTAAATGGCAACATACAGGTTTTCTATAAGTGGTGATATTTCTTCTTTATTATATTAATAACATTTTGCATGTGTTAAATCAATGGACTTTTAATCAGTTAACTTTGATTGTATTTGTGTGCTTATTTTGATAAATTATTTTAATATACTTTAATGTTAATTATTCAAGTATAGGCTCATAGTCAATGATCTTTAATTTGAAAGGAGTGCTTTCACTGCTGACAAGAATTTAATTAAGTTTTTATATTCTTCATGACTAGGAATGAATTCTTTATTATCCTACCACCTGAATGAATTGTGCATGATTCTGGAAGATAGCTAAGACTTTTCTCTCAAAGTATCTGACAATTAAACCCCATTGAGAAGTTAAAGTACATCTACATACTGGTTGTGGTTTGACAGCAGTTCATAGATTACTAAAAATTTCTGTTAAGATAACAGTGTGTAGTTAATACTTTTCATTAGAATATCATACCACTTGATTATTTTGTTAAATCTTATTTGATATTCTTGGAACAAAAAAAAAAAAAAAGCCAAAGGTTTCTTGCTAACAACATTTATGGCAGCGTCTTCTCCCAGATTGTGTGAAATAATTTTAAAACGCTTTTAGATTATTGCCTTAGAACAAACACTTCTGTATAGATAAATGTGAACATCTGCAACCTAAGAAGTGACAAAATGCTAGAACATGCAGGCAAAGAGTTGGAATCAGTTGTAAGTGATTTCTTTCTAGGTATATTTGCCCAGTGTATACATTAAACTAACGTGATGCAGCTGTTCTTCAGCCCACCTTTAAAAGCTGAACTTCCTCCATGCATCATACCACAGAAGAGGTAGTGCAGGCAGTAGCATGGTCTGTGTTTTCTTATCTCCCTGCATTTATTGCAGACTTTCTTACCCTACTAGTCTCCATTTCTCAGTAGTACAAGGATTACAGGTGGGGCCTCATGCAAGTCCTTAATGCTTAGTGCTTTGTGGTTTAGAAAACAGAGATGATCTGCTGGGGTGACACATTGGGTCTTCACTGCAGCTGCAGGTTTGAAGTCTTGTTCTTCTACGTGCTCTGAGGTTCTCATATGCTTCTTGATTGTCATCTGGGAATTCTTCAGGAAAGAAAAGGAAGGGCTGACTTCTCAGACTCCCCCGTGCTTCTGCATATTTCCCTGCAGTCCAGTCTCTAAGTCTTTTTCACCGCCAATTCTTAATATTTCTGCCACTGCCTCTATTATCTGGACCAACCATAGAAGGATCTTCGCTTCTTGTCACTTATCGAAATGGGTTTCATAGAGGCTGTCCTCATCCTGGATATCTATAAGATCCTCAGGGACTAACTGCATTTTTTGTGTTTTGAAGTCCATCAAACTAGGATGCACTGGTTGACTGATTTCTGTTCCCTGTAAGAGCCAGTTTCCTGAAGTATTTCGAAAAGGGTATGTCTTAGAACAAAACCTTCTGTGAAAGAATGCTCAGAGCTGAATATAAATCTGGCATTTAGCAACACAGAGGGCGTTAAGCCTATACAGTGAGAAACAGTTGTGTTTAATATTATTTTGTGACATGGGAGTAGAAAAGAAATCATAGAAGAATCTACAGTACCTAATTTTGAGGGTTTGATAGTTTTCCTTAGACATTATTGCCTTCAAGGTTTTGTAGTTTTGTATTTCTGCTGTCTCCAAGCAATAGATGAAGTTTATAATCTTTTGTTCATTTTGACAAAAGTCACTGTGCAAAGGAGCTGTACCAAAGATTTACAAGTTTAGGTATTTATTTTGGGCACCTCCACACTGGTGCAGGTGAGATAGGTATATATTTTCGGATGAGAGTGAAGATTATGTCTATTATTGGCTGTTAATTGTGGCAATATTATGCCAGAACCTATAAAACTCTGACATCAGACTCTTTTTGCACGGACACCCCATGGTCTTGATAAAATTTCCAATACCATTATTTTTCACAGAGCTTTTCTGTATTTCCTTCTCTAATTTCTCTTTTGTATGTATCCCAGGAAATATATATGTTTGGATGGGGTTAGTTATGATAATTTGTGCAGATTTATTGACTTTCAAAACATAAAATGGCTTAAAGTGTTGTTTTGAAGTATCAGTAACAGGTGTTATCTTGCCATTATCAGAGCTGGCAAAGTATAAAAAGAACCTCTTTTACACTAGTAATAAACTTCTGGGAATTTGTGTTTAACAGCTGTACCTTGAGCAGGCCCATTTTAAATGACTTGAAAATTTGCCAATTTGTTTCCATGCACGTAAAAAAGAAAAACATTACCACAGACAACGCAGCTCCAAATGCTTGTCTTGAAATCTAGCGCTATACAGTGTGATCTACAGACATTACATCCAAGTTTGTAATGTTTTCTTCTTTGATAAAACTTGATAAAAGTCAAGTTTCATCCAGTATTGAATTTTTATGATTACTTAGAAATGCCTGAAAGTTTGTTTCAGAATTGCTGCTGACAAGACCTTTTAACTACAGAAGCGCATTAAATTCACTATAATCATAATAAAATTGTTAGATATATATTATAAAACAACTATGTTACTGCCTGTGAAATACTATGAAAGAAAAAAGGAAATAAAAATTGCCTATCTTAAATAGTAGGAAAACAGTGATTAATCATCCTGTTCATGTAAACAGGGTTATTGTTCTTTTTATAACACGACATCGAGCCAAAAGTATGTGATTGATTTTATAAATCAGTCACTACCCTGTTCATACCATCATTTTTTTTCTTTTAATGCACTCTGCATTAATATCCTGCCTCTGGCTTGTTTCATTGGATTTCTTCCTTGCCAGTAGAAAGTAAGCAGCTATGTATGTTTGAAGGCAGTAAGCACTTCTCTGCAAAACTCACTGGGAAAAAAAAAAAAGAAAAAAAAAAAAAAAAAAAAAAAGAAGCAGCAAAACACAAGAGAAGGTAGAATTTTGGGAGCTTCCAGTGGGAATTCAATGATAAGCACAATAAGCTTGTATTGTGTTTGGAACTGAAGAGTTAGATTTTCTGTTAGGCTTTCAGAAATTGCTCCTGCAATAATAGCTTTACTGCTGTTAAACCTCTCGCATAATATGCAACACCTTTCTGACTCTTTATAAGGATTTCCAATATCTAGCAATGGTAGATAACACTCAAGACTGCATCCTGACCTTCAGCTCTATGACTGACTAGGCCATTTTTTCACTGTCCTTGCGTCCTTGTGAAGCACTAAGCTTTTTCTCAGCCTTTGTTTTTATTCTGATTGCTAACCAGGCAATAATTCAGCTAGCTTCTTACTTGGACATAGAAACAAGGAATTTCAGCAAGGCGTAAAGCCAGAAATCCAACCAGAGGGGATTTGAACTACAGTTTGAATTCTGTTTTATTTGTGTTAAACTATTTATTGACCCCCACGTGCTGGAGCAATCCATAATCCAATTTATAAATTCGTAATAATTATGATAAATAATTAAAGTACAGATTTGTTTGTGGTCACTGGGCCCCTTTACTTAACGTATTTTTTCTTGATCCATTAGTAAAATGTTTTTTCTACTTTATGTCACTGTACCCCTGGTCTTGTAAGAATGAAGATACTGGGAGCATACATTTTAATAGGCGCTGAATCAAGAATATATTGATAAGAGTATCAAATTATTTTCTAGTAGTCTGTAAAGATCTTTTAACTTCTGTTATCTATTGAGACCACCTACTTTGGTCTGTCTTGTACTGTTGATATGGATTGCTATGTTTAAGTTGCTTCTAAAGTTTCTCTGGGAAGTCCTTTTATCCTCACAGTTGTTGGTTTGCATTTGATAACTTCTAATTCTTTCTACCAATATCCAGGGTCTACATCCTAATCACACTCAACATGACCTCCTAATTCTGGAAGGGACAAGTTGTTGGCTAAGATTTATTTAATTTCTTCTTTCGTGATGAAGTATCTCCATTTAACATCCAGTATCTTTCATAAGTGCATATATTTCAGAATATGTCTCTTTTCCTGCCTCATGTATTAGATCTCCACTTCTATCCAGCCATGTGTTAATAATATTTGTGGGATCAGTAATTCAGATTGGTCTTGACAATGGGCCCTTTCAGATGTCCTCATACTGGTCTGTTAAGTCATGATGCCTTGGCTTGATTTGTTGTTGACACTGCAAGAAACATCTGGAATTATACTGAAGTGAACCTGAAGAAATGCAGTATAAAATCATCTTGCAATTCTTCTGTTGTACATTTCTAGAAACACCATGGTAAGTGAGTTGCATCAAGAATCTCTCATTCCATTTTGGTGACAGTATGGTATAGTGTTTATCTATCTGTGTATTTTTAGAATTTCATATTCTTTGTGTCAGGAAATTAGTCTTGTTAACTGTTAAGAAACCTTAATTTCATGTTAATTTCAACACATCTGGTTGAAAGATAATGGTGCCTCTGATAGTCTTTTTAATTATTCTGCCTTCAGTTTCTGGGCTTTATTCTATAAGCCTACCAATCTCTGCTCCACGTAATGTTTATATAAAAGCTATTCTTCTGCCTTTTCTTGTGCAACTTTATACTTCTATTATACCTCTGGATCTTGTGAAAACTATTGATTTAAGAGCAGTGCCTTTCTCACATTGTGCCCTTTCCTACATCTGAGTTTCATACCTTATAGTGCTTCCAAAACCTTAGTCTTGCTCTTAAGACTCAAAACTGACTTGGAAATCATTTCAGTACCAACTTGCCTGGGTATGTACCCATTTATATTTTCCTAGAGTATATGGCACAACGCTCATGTGTCTATCCCTCTCCTTATGTTGTAGATCCCTAGGATGTTCTCCCCAGGAAAATATGAGCCTCTTTCTCCATTAGTCCAGCTGCTTCATTGCCAGGGCAGTTGGACAACATCTGGTGTGCGTATGTACATCCAGTGAGACTAAGATGACTGCAGAATCCCAGCTGAGCCAGGAACATTGTTGCCACCTGGAAAAGCCCTTAGACCTTTGTCATTTGCCCAGTATGCGAAATGTCTCTCACTTTCATTGTGGTGCAGTGTACGTGCTCACACTCGGGAAAAGTAGCCTATTCCTCCTCTTCAGTTATGTATTGTTTTATTTTATGGGATTATTTAACATCTGCTGGTAAACAGCTTTTACATAACAAAAGGTGGAAGATGGCATGGTCATGTTGAAGTAGCAGGCAATTTTGGGGTTTTATGTTTGGAATGGAAAAAAGGCCAACAGCTTACTACTAACCACATGATCAGAGTAGTTAAATGGACAGCCACATATTTAAAGCTGTGGCAGTAGGTGTGGGGCTGTTTGTTCAGTGCTATCCCATCACAGAATTACACAGCTCGCTGTGGTTGCAGTCTGATAATTATTATTGATTCGCTCTCAGGCTGTCAATCTGGGGACAGCGCTAAAGCAGTCCATGATGGACAGAAAGAGGATTGGACAGCCACCATCCAACGAGGAAACTTCATCTTGAAAATGAACTTAGATGAGATGGTGCTAGTGGATAAGGGTAATTGATGATTGTTTCAGAGTCGAAGAAGGGAAAAAGGAGAGATAAAAGATTCCTCTTTGGCATTCATCCTTAGTGTCCTGTAACACTCCAGGGACTGTCTGCAAACTCTATAAAAGTTTCTATTTTCAATGTTTAGCCAAATATACTGCTCTTGCTATTAGTACTAATTAGCTTAGGGTCACCAGGATCCATGAGAAAGGCAGGACAGTACCTCAGGGAAATAACTTTTCCCAACCCAGATGTATTATCTTGATCTACTTTTGAGTTCCTAAACATAAGCAAATCTTAGCACTTTTAGGCTGGTTAAAGCACTTAATACTTGAGATGTAGATATTAGCACTATGGATCACTATACTAAAGCCTTGTACAAGCAGTAATGAGAGTTATACATTATATTTTAAAGCATCTCTTTATAAATATATAGTATAAATACTAGAGTATTTCTTTATAAATCTGCTCTAATTAACTGTCAACTCGTGAGAGAGTAAACAGTCATAATAGAAGTGCTAGGCAGTGTAAGCTATCCAGACTCTTATTTTATGATGTGGTTGGCCTTTGTATTTTTAGAACACCATATAAAATGCTTGAGATAGAGCAATGAGTGCCAATGAAATTAAAACCTACCTACACATCTTGATCTATCCTTTTAGCTGAATTCTGCCCATGCTTTTATTTCAGCACTGATAATGCTTCATGTAATTTCCTTTGCTTTTTTTACTAAGGTAGGTTGAGCTGTTGTGTTTCAGTTGGGGATTATCCTCGTTGGTCATCTTGCATGTACAGGACCTGGAATCACAAATCTCCTACAAACTCCAGAAATCACAGTGTGTGAATTCAAAAGTGCCAGCTGGAAGGAAGGACTATTAACTTGGCTGCCGGCTGGTAGGGAGTATCTCTGAGCCTCTCCTGAAAAATAAACCTCTGAGCAGAGGGGAGCAAATGAGGGCCCTTCCTTCTTCAGAAACACCAGATTTACTCTAAGTGCTGTGGAGAGAAAACTGGATAAATAAAGATCTTTTGCAGCTCTGATGTCTTCAGCAGGCAGGGAGTGCTCAGACCTTCTCCTCCTCCTTGGCAGGGCAGCAAGGAGGTTGCTTGCAGCCCCAGGATTTGAGGTGAACACTGCTGGCTTGCTCATAGGGGTGACTTCTTATTGGTTCTTGTGTACGAATATTTTCTTTATGTTACCTTTCAACCTAGCAGCTGCTGTATCAATGTAAGTATTTTCCCTAGTATTTCCTTGTCATTTGACTGCTGTAATATTAAACATCAGTTGTAACTGAAAGGGACCATGTATTGGGGAAAATTCACTTGGATTTTCATATAAGCCCCAATAGAGATGTATCTTAAGTGCCTAAGCTATGAGGCCAATCTTTCAAGATTTTTAGAGAGGAAGAGATGGACTCCTGCAGAGGACAAGTCTCAGCAAGTGTCTAATTTATGTGACTTAACTCAATTCCTTGAAGAGCTTTTCTGTCCTCTCACTATGTAATCAGAGATTGTCAGTAAGAGCAGAGATCTTAAGGCAGCTCAGATGAACAGCAAAAGCAACCCTTCCTTTCTGGTGTCTGTCATTGCTTCCAGCTGGTGATATCATCTTCCACAAAACAGTATGGAAGAGTGAAATGCAACCAAGAATGTTCATCTCCCTTCCTGACCCACTCAGTAGACACATGGAATGGCACATCCACTCTTACTGGTGGTGGAAGGGAAAAAAAGGATTACTGCCAGGGCCACAGGGCTGCCTAAAGGAGTGCCAGCAGAACAGAAGGTGTAAGCTTGGTGAGAAGGATTTATAATCTTCTTTGCAGGTAGCAAGGAAGGTTTATACTCTGGCATATAGGTGGAAAATGGTTAATCCTGCTTTCCTTTGATATTCTTTCTCTTTAGGTGAACTTTCAGATAAAGCAAAATTATATTAAACTTTTCACTCCTGTACTTCAGAAATAGCAGAACCACAATATTTCAAACCTGATAAACATTTGCAGTCAGTCTGGGGCTAATTGTACCAGCCATCAGCCGAGACGAGTAAGTTTATCCTCAAATTTTATGATAGAGCAGATAGAGCTTTGAAATTAAATTGCCTGAATTTATGTGGGGAAAATGAGGACTGTGATGGAAAGGACATCATTCTTTCGTTTGTGACTCCAACATTTCCAGGGTTTACCTGGATTGCCTGAAGAATTAGCTAGGGCAGATGATAAGGCAAGATCTTCTGTGTGGCCACTTTTTTCAGGTATCTCGAAGGCTTCTAAATGCAGTTGTTTTCTTAACTTGGCTCCATGATCCCCTACTGTCCACAGTGCAAATTCATGTTTGAATTATTCCAGCTCTTCTGATTAACATCATCTTTGGGAAGTTAATACTGTGGAATGCACAGAGGAACACTGTGTAAAGGTTCTCTCCTATCTAATCCCTTTGCATACTGTCCCTACAAAGGCTAAGGATGAGACCAAGAGAAATTTTCTTGTTTGCATCCAGGGAGAGTCACATAATGCTTGCTCTGGTACAGCTCCTTGGTTGCTGTTCAAACTGGCCACGGCTTTACCAGAGTCCCCAAAGCAACAGTCTGAGCCTTCAGCAGCAGGAAAGGGCCTGAGCAGGGTGTGAGAGGAGCCCTGTTCTCACAGCAGACACAGTAATGCCATAGCCCATCACGATCCATGTGTGCAAAGTGAATGCGTTTTCTAAAGAGGATTACCAAAATGTCATATTGGAGTGAACAAATCAAGCCAAGCCTCCCCAAAGACTGACTTCTTTAAAGCTGTCGTAATTAGCAAGCATTTTAGGCAAGATGTGGAGATTATGGTGTTCTTTGTATTTGGATCTTCTATTTCATTGGCCCTAGGTGGTGCAGTTTTACTTCCCTGCTTTGTAGTTAAAGGCAGAGCTAGATGTGGCATTAGCAAGAACATCAGACTGAACACAATGGGACACAACTGAGGTGTGCAACAGAGCGTGCCCTCCATGACCAGAGAGGCTGTCCAAATGTTGACAGTTTGTTTACCAGGGGGTTTTAGTATGGGTCAAGGGATATTTTCAACTCTTCCAGGCTGCCCCATTGTGTTTGCATATACAACCGCTCGTACTGAATGGCTATGATGATCTGTATCTTAGAAGTCCCCCTTTTACTCAGATTTGCTGACTTTCATGGTGATGGCAATGTCTGTCTAATCTCCCGTCCTTTCCTGGAAATTGTGAATTGAATAAGGCTGTGTAAACTGAAGAATTGTTTCTCTGATAAGATTGTGGTTTTTCACTGTTGATATTAATTTGTATCTTTATTATTTATATTAACTAGCTTTCTTGGCTATCCCTACTTGCGGCAACAATAACTGCTAGTCCTGGGTCCGGGCCAAGCTGCGTAAATGCCAGGAGAAAGCAGTCAGCTGTCCACAGACTATTTGTGTGCCACTCAGAAACGGCTTGGATATCACTGTAGGTACTGCAGCCTTGGAAACGTTGGCTTCAATACCTTGTCTTATGACAGGGTTACCTTGTGACACAAGCTATTTGTTTGCAGCCCCCTGTACCAGCCAGGCTGCAAACCAAGGAACTGAGCTATTCTCGGGGCACTTCAGGGGGAGGGCTGTGGCTCAGAGAAATGCAGTTCCTCCCATCTTTTTTCTACTGGCCCACAGAAAGGAGCTGTGACTCTAGAGATGCTCACTTCTAGGAAATAACATCCCATCTCGTGAGCTTGTCAGCCTGGCTCTGCCCAAGCCTCTCAAATCACTCCTAAAATGAGAGAGGTGAGGGGTCTCTGAGGCCACATGAGGATTGTGTGCTGTGAGGAGCAGGTACAGGAGGCTAGAGCAACACGTTTTACTCTCCTGCATAGGTTCATAGAGAAGATCATGCTCTGACTTTAGGGGCCATTTTCTCCAGTTATAAGCTGTGACTTGAGGACTTCAGCAGGAGCTAGTCCCATGTCCTGGTAAATTCTTCCAAAGGCAACATAGAGGAGTAGAGGTGAAGGCATGACAATAGCGGTGATGGCTGTACTCCAAATGCCGTGCCAGAGTAGAGGAATAATTGACTGTATTGGCCAAATGACAGGAGATCACTGTGCTCTGACAGGGAAGCGTATGCCCCTCTCACTCATAACCACTGGAAATGGGAAATGGTGGGTATTCACTGAAACGAGTAATACGAGAAAGAGACTGTTCCATCAGTTCCTTTGAAGAACACCAGTGATTAATGGGTGTCAGCACCAATATTTTCTCCTAGCACAAAGACTGCCTGTGTGCTCTTAGTTGTGAGGGGTACAAGGTTACAAACTGGTGTGTGGGGTGTATTTTCTGGAAGCTAGAGGCCTGCAATTGCTGGGAAGAAAGCTGCAGCTGAAAATATTGAATTTCTCTAGATCCCTAAGCAGACCTGCAGGTATAATAATTGATCACAGAACACTGTAGGCTGGTCTGAGATGTGCAGAGATGAGGCAGAAAAAGGCACGATTCCTCATCTGCCTCGTTCTGCTTCTTGCTCCATCATCCTGTTTGTGTCACATCTGCTGTTCTGGGTTTTTCAAGCATCTCCTATGCCTCTGACCATCATGTGACATCTATTGCCAGATGATGACCGTCACTAGAGGCTCACCTTTGTATCTGTGTGCATATGCATTTTGTTAATACTGTAGTGTTTTAGATGAGTCCTTTGAGACTGAGACACCATTATTTTTCTCTTACAGTACCAATATAGTATTCTGTGCACTCATTAGGAAGCAGGAATTTTTTAGGAATTAGGAAGCATTTTTTCTAAGGCTCAGTGGTCTAAAAGTAATGTTCTGCACTGAGTAGTGTAAAAAGTGTCAAAAGTTTTTTAAGTAGCAGTATTGCTGCTCTCCTAGAACAGGGTAATTATCCAAAATAAGACTCCCATGCCACTTTAAGTATAGAAACCAGTGTGATATTTATTCCTTACATGTTGCAACTCTGAATAGTCAGATCTTCCACAGAAGCTCTGTCTCCTGATTTCTGACCTGATTCAGTATTGGGGGTGGGTACCAGCCTCATGAAAGAAGAGCACAATAATCCTATAAATGGTTGGGACACACTTGTACATCATTTGAATTGAGACTGTGTCAGTCAGCAGGTAAGCAGTTTTGTAATAGAAAAGAAGCTGGTTTGTGGGAGCTACCCTGCAGTCCCACCACTTGGAGCAGGTGTTACGATAAGATAATGGTCTCTTGTAGTAACCCTTGTGAATCACAATCCTTGAGGAAAAAGTAGGGACAAGCCCTTCAAATTGGGTTTCAAAAGCATATAAAGAGTTGACCTTACAGAGGTAGTTCAAGGAATAACCTAATCTTTCTGTCCCATATCCCCCCATGTACAAAAGCTTGCCTGAAATTGAAAGGGGGGGCAGGGGGGAGCGAAGCTTGTAAAAGCAATGTTGATACCAAATAAAGAGACTGGTGTCCCCACAAAATCATTTTACAGCCTCTCTCTGCAATCTGCAGAGGATTACAGGTTTGCAGCATGTTTATGTCTGGCTAAGACCAAGGAGGGTTTGCTGCAAAATGGTTATCAGTGTAGAATCAAGGCATAAACAACAGCACTGAAGTAAAAAGCCTAATGATTTGAATGAATTGAGTGGGAGAAATGATGTGTCTTAAAGACAATGTTGCTTCAAGAAAATATATTTTCTGCTGTGGTTTTTTTCCCATTATTAAGTTATAGTAAGCTCATATATACTCACAGACTTGCCTTCTGCAAAACTAACATAATTTTAACAATTAAAGATTGAAGTGTGGACTTCTGAGATGATCCCTTATGACCTACACTTTATTAGATTTATGTTACCTTTTGATATGTTCTATTTGCTGGAAGCCCCAGCATCCTATCATTATGATTCAAACAGGCTTTGCTCTCTGCTCACAAATAATTGATGCTCCCTTTGCACAAGGCATAGTTTTCAGCTGATAAGCAGCAGGGTAATTGGCACCTTCACAGGATATTAGGCAGGGGAAAAAAAGCATCACACTTAGCAGACAGGAAGCAGACAGGAGAAGGTAACCAAATAATTGTGGCAGTGTAATCAGGGCTAAATGTTACTTGACAAGCTCTATATGTTTGCACTTCCTGTAGTAAATATTAAGATTTCTATTTATCAGCAGAGGGGTGGGAGGGGGGAGCCTTTGCTACATGAACATTTGTAAGAGAGGTGCATTGTTAGCAGTATCTGTATTGAATATGGTTTATTCATTTAAAGACACCGTGCAGTTGTAAACACATCTGTGTAAGCATCTCTGTGGTCCCATGTTAGCTAGTGGGTGTGACATAATTAACAGCACTGTCATATCAGATAGGTGGCTATGAATAATACTAAATTGCAATGGATTCCTGTGCAGCTGCACGTTACACATTGTGTCTACAGGCTTGCAGCCTTAAAAACAAGAAAAATTAGGTGTATTTGAGGGAGCCAAGAAATGCTTTCAAGTCTAAAGTCTTACTCCGATGCAGATAAAAAGCTTCTTGGCTGCAGTCACTGGCAGTGTCACTGTGTCTCTCGAAATATTTTTAGTTTGTTTGACTTTGCAATGCTATTCTGGTACGACTTTTGTGGTGTCCAGCAGCTAATAGCTATACATTTATTTTGAAATTATCCTTTCAAGTTCAGCCATGTACCTGTTAAGACTAAAACCGTCGAACAAATGAGTCATATCAAATGTGCAATCTCATCAAATTTAGCTTCTTGAGCTGTGGCTGGTATTTTTAACAAGTGTGGCATTTCTCACCGGTAATTGCTTTTTCTTTATTTTCTTTGTATAGATTATGGACTTCATAGTAAATGTATTGGTGCATCTTTAATCTTGCGAGTCACTCAGATACTACACTGAGTGCACTGGAAATGTGTATAAATAGAAAGGTTAAAAATAAGTGTAACTATGTAATGCCATGCAGTATTTCTAGCAAAAATATTTGTTTACTAAGATCTACTTTTATTAGCCGCTACTTACAACTTCCTTATATGCTGTGTGAGTGTGTAAGGGGAGGTGAATGTTCTATTAACAAAATAATTCGGTGATGAACTAGATTCTATTTTCCCTACACAGACCAATTCCTAACCTTTAATAGTTATTAAAATACCCTTTTAAATGTCTACAGAGCACCAATATATATGTATGAGGTTTAATTATTACTATAGGGTTACAAAGGCTGTGATGGTGTATTTTATTAGATAAGAATAAGGAGTGTCAGTGGAAATAAGACCTATCACATTATAGAACAGCTCATTCCCAAGACAAGCACTTGTGTCTGTCCTGATGATGGTGTTGCTGTATTTGTTTTCCAATTACATCTTGAGTGAACTCAATAGAGCACAAGGCATGATGGGAGAAATCGCCTTTCACTGCAATTACTCTTTGTGGTCTGCCCAGAAACAGGGGAAGAAACATTCTTACTTACTTTACCATCCTTACCTGATTTCCGAGTACATTCCTCAGTACTTGCACATAAACGTGAACCTGCAGCAAAAGGAGCCACTAGCAGAGCTCTCTCTGGTTTGGTCCTGTTTCTCACTTGCACGCACAACAGTTACACCAGAGAAGAGGATTGATTTCTCCAACCAATTATGCTTAAACATGCCAAGCTTGTTATTGAGCTACATTGTTGTTATGTAGAACACTGTGCTTATGTGGTACAGCACTTTCCACTGATACTAATTATTAAATGAGTTCTTGCTGTCTTCACAACGCACAGATGGTGACAGTCTAGGTCTGAGTAACACACATAGGGAGGCAGTGTGTGGTAACTCTTCATATAGCCTATAGTTTGGGTAGTTATGGCTCTGTGTGTCTCGCTGTAGTACTTGTCAGAATTAATATTTTAAGAGCTCATAAATTTGTTAGAATATCAAACTTCACTGAGTTTTCTTCTATGGATGTAACATCTCCAGAAATAACAATCTGTTTTGAATCAGAAAGCAAACATTCGATTTTTCTCTTCTGGGCAGAAATATAAATACCAGTTTTGTTGGAGAATACTCTCAGTTCCATCTTTAATATTAAGATAATTAAGGTTTTTTTCCAGAGTTGTGGAGTGTCTACTATAATTATAGAACCTTCTGTTCCATTTCTAAAGCTTTATTTAACCACTTCATTGTCTTGGCCTGTTATGACATGTCATATATGGACTATTGGCATATGTGTTTGTTTATGTGTGCAGAAGCCTTACTTGCTAGCAGTTTGCAGCATTCCCTAGGTACTACATTGTACTGTCATTACTCTCGTGCTACTCAACAACCCAGCTGCTGAATAACAATATTTCTGCAGCTCTGATTTCACAGACTAAACTAATACCAGCCCACAGAAGGCCTTGCTGCTGTAGATCACCAGGCCACTGCATGAGGATCCGGAGCTGAGCTCCTGTTGGAACTGCATGCATGGTTCACTGTGGTCTGCTCCTCCAGCCCCTGCTGTTATCCCCACTGTGCTCTGAGGAATATGAGGCTCCTCTAATACTCCTTGAATATCCTTGGAGTCTGAAGGGGTTACCATAGCATTTAGAGAAATTAATCCAGGAAGGGGTTATCTCAATACGCTCTACTCTTCAGGAGGAAAAGTCTATTACTTAGTGACATTTCTTCCTGCTTAGTCTGTCTTTCTCCTGTGTCTCTGCTTGACAAAAGTAAAACGTACACAGAAAGAAAAAAAGTTTTAGCATCTACTTTGATGGGCAATCCTGCCACACAAGGCAGAGCACCTCCCCTTCAGCTGGAAAAGGATGGAGGAAACAAAGCATGCAAGTCATCAGATCCAGAATGAGACCAGTTTCCCTCAGTCTGTGCAGCCACAACTTATCTGTTGCTACCACTGGCAGAGTAACACCAGGCTGAATATGTGCACTGTTGTCTTCTCTGTCTTGTTGAATTGACCATTTGGAAAGAGAAACACAGCCATGGGGGTTGCACCTAGATTTTTGCCTCTAATTTGCAGCATGTTGATGCCTGTGGCGAGCTGAGAAATACCTTCTAAAATATATGCTCTCATGTGTTAAATTATGAGGAGGACTTAAAACACAGCCCTGTGGTGTTGGTCCTTGCCACAGATGTAACTCTATATTAAGAGACTGTGCTAATAAAGGAAATATTACTTTTCCTCACACAGGACATTAACCCTGCATTGCTCAGACAAATAAAACCATAAATTAAGGTGTAATTTTAGTCATAACAAGAAACATACCCTAGCCTAAGGAAGAAAAATCTACTTGAGGCACCGTCACAGCATTTGCCTTGGACAGCTGAGATTGAAGTTACAGCCTGTAGTAGTGTCCAGCCTCGTAGCACTCCCCATGGCCATGGGCACAGCAGGGGCCTCTTGCCTTGAGGTATCAAGGGCTACAGGACCCCCAGCTCTAGAGAATCCTTGTGCTTTGGTCATCCTTTTCCTGCCGCGGCTGCTGTTTGAGGCAGTCTTTTGCAGTATTTCTCTATTGCTGGCAGGAATCCTAGTCAAGATATATATTGTGGCTATACTGCACAAGCAGCCTCCTAATCCAGTAAAAGTGACAGACTACTTAACAGTTTTACAGACATTCATTCATATGTCGTGCTTTTTTTTCCCCCTACATCCTGAGTGTAAATTAGGATGATACTTTCAATGCCAGGATGACAATTTGGCATCCTTGATATGATGTGCATTATTGGAACAAGGGAAGGCAGAGCCAGCCTGTTTAGATCAAGAGAACACTTAAAAGGATACTTACTGTTCTTCCAAAGTCATCATTAAGCTCAACTAGTATTTGTTAAGTTGACTGAGGTTTTTAGGTGAGTACTATGTTATTTACTTACTATTACTATTTATATGGTAATGAAAGGAGGGCTCATCTTGTGGTTGAATCAGAAGCTGTAGAATCAGGAGATGTGGCTTTATGTCACAACTCTGCCAAACTTTTTTTTTTCTTTTTGGTGACAAGTTATTTAATCTCAGTGTCTCAGTTCTCCAGCTATAAAATGGGAATAATAACGGTGCCTTGTTCCCAGGTTTTGCTTGTCTTATTATCGATAACTGCATTCTCTTTGGGGGTTAGACTTTCTCTTGCTTAAAGGCTTAACACAAAGAGATCCTAATCTCAGCTACTTTAATACAAATAACAGCTACAAAAAATAGTGCTATTACTACCTGGGCATCAGCATGACTTGTGACATCAATATAATGCTGACAAGCTCCTTACCTCTCAGGATTTGCTTTGCCCATCTCTGCTCCTAATCCTAATGCATTCAGTCCTGCTGGTGTGGAAAAACATCTTCATGGTTAATACTCCTCCCTCATGAAAGGAACATTACTCTAGTTTTCTGCCTATCTCTGCTTGTCAGGATGAGCTGCTGGCATTATATCCTGCATACATCATTGCTTAGTTGTTATACTCAAGGAAACCATTAGTTAGTCCTGGTATTTATTTCTCTGTGTGTCCTTTTATAGAGGTTCACTTCTTTTGAAAAGAGCAACCACCTCCTCTCACTTTTAAGCTTTTGCTGCAACACCTTTTAATGTGGCACAATACTACCAGCTCCTCTTCCTTCTCCCCTTTCACTAGTCAGCTTTAGTAGGTTTGCACAGGCCTTTCCTCTAACAGTAGAATGAAAATAGCAAAAATATCAGCATTGAGCTTATCTGTTTTTTCAGGGCAGAGCTCTTGGAGCTCTCAGTTGAGAAGACTGCAAGATCTTCCTTGGAGGTTCTTGAGGATCATATTGCCCTATAATCAGCCTCAAAAATGCCACCACCATCTCCAGGTAACTGGGCACCAGAAGTAGAGCCAGGCCTCTGGATAGTTACCCCGTTTGCAAACCTGGTCTCATTTCTGGACTGGACACCCGAAGGATTTCAGGTCTATTTCAGGGGTCCTCAAACTTTTTAACCAGGGGGCCAGCGCACGGATGAAGTGGCAGGGAGTCATCTGCGGCTGCTTGGTTTCCCCCCCCCAACCCCTGGTGGGCGGGGGGGGCTGGTCTATTTGGTCTAGAGCATCCTCTGTGGGCAATGTGTATCCTGCCCTAATACAGTGACGCAGACTGTAGTAATCAGGTCTGTTAACAGGCTAGTTCTCTGCTAATCCTTGTTAGCAAGAGAATGAAACACATATTTATTCAGGAGTGGATTTTTCTAGCAAGGCTAGTGCACTAAATGACAGTGAAGTCCACCTCTCTATTACAGAGTCTTAAAAGTTCTAAAATAATAGAAACGAAAGCTACCATTAAAGAAAATTTAGGGCCAGGTTAAATGCTTTTATGATGGGTAGAACTATCATAAATTAAAGTATTTCATAGTGTTTATTACAGTTTCAGCCAAAGGAAATAATAAATGCAATGACTGGCTGATTAAAAAATATCCCATTGGCTAAATTATTAGTGGGCAGTGACCCTAATTAACAGGGTAATAAACCTGAAGATTTGCTTATGATGCAGCTGTTGAGACACCACATGCTCCAAGGTAGAGTTTGCCCTGAAAATGAGAAGGAGCCCAAGGTTCCTGGAAGAAACAAACCAAACAAAAAATTGGTTGATGAGAGTCCCTGGGTTACTGGAACTGACACTACATTGTAGGTTGCAGACCATAATTGTCCAGTAAATTTATGGCTTGGGTAATAAGAAAAGGCTAAAACATAGTTCTCGCATAACATGCCAAGCAAAGTTCATATCCAAGCACAGGTTCACTTGGTGTTCCGGAAATAAGACTGACTTCTCCTATTTTCTTCATTCCATCTTGCAATTAAGCAGATGAGTAAACATGAAGTCTTAATTGTTGACTCAATAAAATACCTACTGCAAGGTATTTTTGAAGGTGAAGGAAAGAAACAACTGTAATAACACAATTCAGTGGATCTGATCTGCTTTGCACTCAGTCTCCCCTTTTTGCAATGTCTCCCTTACAATCTCCTTTTTTTCCTGTCATTTACTTGTCTAGGTCTTTTTTTTAGTTCATAATCTGATCTAGGTCATCATTGCATGGTTTGTGCAATGCCTAGAATGACTTGACCTGATCCTGAATGTCATCTTCAGGTTTTTTTCAGTAACTCATCCTGAAAAACTCAGAGAAATCTTAAGTTTCCCTGCTTCTCTGATAAGCTATAAACATAAGAGCTGGGAATTTTAGAAGAGCTCAAAAGCAGTCTCTGAATGCGGTGGTGAATTTTATCTTTGGAAATAATGGCAGATTTTAAATATGAATTATTTGTGCAGGTTTATAGATTTAAGTAAGGGATGGTTAATTTAATCATGCTTACGCGTCCAGCTATCTGATTTGCATGTTTAATATGGTCATCAAATGTCTAAGGGCTATAAAGTACTCCTGTACTTACTCTGGGTACAAAACTGATAGATAAAATTAAGGTCATTTTCCAACATCAGGCCTAATTATGTGCAGGGTGGCCTTCAGGCAGCAAAATTAATCTTGTACATTCAGTGGGGCAAAATGAAGAGCACCAAAGCAGAGGTCCACCTCATTGCTTAAATGATTTGTTTCACCACAAAATAATGTAAAAATAGGAAATTCCCCAGTTCTCTTTGCCTTCTCAGCTGCTCAGAGAAAAACCCGTTCTCAGACAAACCTGCTATGTGGATAGCTATATGTTTTTAAAGTTTTTTAGCTTTTTTTTCTTTTTAATTCTTCCTGTTGGAAAAAATGGGGGAAAAAAAAGACTTTTTAATTTGATCATTGTCTGCAGTTAGGAATGGAGTGATCCCCTATGTCTCTGGGGCCTGAAGCAAATTCCACTGGTGCTTTTGGGAGTTTCCTAACTGCTTGTGAGTTGTTTTGGAATCAGCTATCAGTGGCCTAAAATGAAAGCACAAAGTTCATTGAAATTGAAAGCACATAGCCAAAAGTTAGACTTGGGGACAGAAATTTACAATTTTACTGTTTTTCACAAATTTACAGATAAATGTAGAGGGTTTTAAGGCAAACTCCTTGGAATATGGGTGGTACCTTGTCTGTAATTACACAGTGGTTTTCCCCACAAATATATCCTATCAAAAAAGATCAAAGGCAAACTGATATTTTCATTGTACCCTTTCCTTGGCAAAAATCCCTGCTTCCCATAATGCCATCTGACATTGCTTGTCCTGTGAAATTTTTACTGCTACTGTGATTATTCAAAGGCATTGCCATAAAATATACATGAATTACGGTCAGCAGTCACCCTTAGTATTTGGGCCTGTGATCAAACATGAAGACTGTGTGTAATACATTTTATTGGTTTCGGGACCTTGCATAAGAGGAGGGGTGTCCCTGCTGCATCCTCCGTTAACAACACTGGCATGGCTGGAATCTTATAGTGTATTTCCCACCCCTGGTAGCTAAGACTCTGCTTCCTGCTAAAATTTAGAGACAACAGAGCATCATCTTCTCCACCATCTGTGTGCATATGTGTAAGTAAGTATAAAAATGTTTGCAAAGCTTTCATGCACTTCCTCCCTCTGCTACCTCCTTCCCCAGTGATTCAGTCACTTCATATTGTAATACTTTGTTGACTATTGATTTTTGGTTAAGGTTGGAGCCCAGTACAACTGTATGAGCATTCGTTGGCTTTAATTTGATGTTATGCTGCTGCCTTCCATTCCATATTGACAGGCATCCTCTTATTTTCAGATTGGTGTCCATTCACTGATGAACGCGCACTAGGGGGATCATGACCTTTTCTCTTATCTGGACAGCTCTTGGCTTCATGAACATTTTTTGCTGCAGGGTGTTATTAACAACAGGGTGATAGAACAAAGAAATGAAGCAATGGGAAGCACATCAATGTATGAAATTTGCTTTATTAGGATTCCCCTGAGGCCAGAGCAGTCCCTAATTACAGAGGTGTTACATCCCTTCTTGGGATAACAAACTATATTTTTAGCAGTAATGAGAGCATGATTTTGAAATCACTGTGTGGTCATCCTCCCACTGTACAGATGCTTGTTAATTCACATTTTCCCAGATACTGATTTTGAGAGAAACATACAACAAAAGAAAAGCTAAACATCTGTGAAATTACCTACTACCAACTGAACAAAACATCATGCATTTCATTATACATATTTTGAATTTTGAGCTTTCCTGCCATTCTGTTTCACTATGTAGGAATGCAGTGTAATTTGTAAAATAATCCAGTTTGTTAATACGCTTATGCAGAGACAAGGCCACAATGTATTAGTTATGTGAGTCTGAGTCTGGATGCTCTGTTTAAATAAATACTGGGAAGTGTTATTGGTTATACAGATCTTGTCTGAGTATGCCTGGGAGATGAGCTGGCATACTGAATTCCCATGAATAGGCCTTGGTTGATAATTCCCAGATTCTTCATTCCATCTTGATGTGAATATCCTATTTTAATCTTCTTTGGTCTGCCTGCTCCCAGACTTCTGAGACAGACCAAAGGTAAAATGAAAAGCAACCAAAATACGTTTATTCTTCATACACATGCTTGTTATAACCCATACAGCTCTTTAAGATAGTGTGAGCTCAGCAGAGCTTATCTTAGCCTGCACAAGCTGGACATGCTCCCAATACAGAGGGGAGACTAAGAAGCCCCATTGCAGGATGTGTAACCTGCTGATCACCCAAATAAGCGGCCGCTGTGCCACTGCCACATCTTCTGACCTCTCGTCAGATGTGTCTGGCAGATTGGCTTTACTCAAGATTCTTGGTTTACAGATCTAAAAACAAATGCAGGCAATCAAAAACAAACAAACCCCCCCACCCCACCCAAAACACAGGAGTCAACATTAGCAATTCAACTATATAAGTACTCCTTGAAGCTTTCTAGTTGCATTCTTCTTTTCAGTTCTGAATTGCTCCTTCCTCCTTGCTTTGTGTTAGGCAGCACTGTGTGTAAAATAGTGGTGGTGGGTTTTAACTGAATGGGCTGTGACCAGCTCCACCATCTTCAGTGGGTTATGGAGCAGTTTAACATCGGTGTATCCCATTGCCCTCTGTTGGGCTGACCCAGCACTACTCTCTTTCTGGGTCAAACCACTTTGGCTGTTGGTGAAGAGCAGCTCCTTGTGGGGCAAATTTCAGGGCTAGATGGGCACACCACGTGGTAAAATTACAGCTCTGGTTTAATCTGATTTTAGAGCTATTCCTTTGTTTAAAATTGAAAAAAAAAAAGAAAAGAAAATCTTGTAGCCTTTAATCTTCTAGATCTTTTAAAGTTCTTCGTTACATCATGATTTACTGAAATACTCCATTTTCCTGCCACTGTCTCTTTCATTTGCTGTTTATTAGCAATGTTAAGCAAGCAAACAAACAAACCACACAAAAAAACCTTGCACTGATGAAAAGTTTTATAAGTGTTCTTAACTGCATTGTAAATTGAGGATTATACTGTGTCTTCTTCAGCCCATAAATGCTTTTTCTCAATAATAAACAGATCGTAAAGGATGGAAGTGCTCCCATGTGTCTCAAAACTTTGATGGTAATGCTGGTCACTGCTTTGTAAAAATAACCAAACATTATTCTGGCCAGAGAAGGGGAGAGAATAATTTTTGGAGCCTGATAAGTAGAATCCTCAGCTGCGTTAAGGGATGGGAATTCCTCTGCCTGACTTAATGTGTGTTTAGTTATACAAGAGAAAAAAGCTTTGAAAGGTGCGATCACAGTTCACCTCACTTCAAAAGGCCCTGGGAGAACAGGCTGAGCTGCTGTCCTGCAAAGTGAGGAGGACAAGCCCTTGTCCTTGCCCTGGAGCAGCCCCAGGGACTGGTCCCTGGGCTCTAGCCCTACGGTGCTGCCTTCACCCAGCTCCCTGGTGAGCTGCCTCTGTGTTGCCATCACACCTCCCTTGCTGCTTAGGACAGGTTTCTTTTTTCCAAAGTACTTTTTTGTTCAAAATGCCAGGAAATGAAAGAAAAGTTTTGCTCAGCCAGAAATTTTTGAAAACATGAGAAAAAGATGCAAAATCTTGGTGCTAGTTTATGTTAGATGATTCAACTTACTCAATGTCGGAGAGGGATGCACATATGCAAGCATTGTTCTGTGCTCTTTATCCTTTTTAAGGACTGTGGTATTTTGTTATATGTGCTGTGCACTTGACCACTCAGGATTGCATTACAGGCATTTCCCTCACTCTGACAATAATTCAGTCAGCCAAATACAAATCAAAGGAAACACTTAAGTGGCTCATTCCCTTTTAAAAGAAAAATGATACCAATAAAAATATTTGGCTTTAGCCCTCTTCTGCCCCAGAAGCTCCTTTTAGTCTCCTTTGCCTCTCCCCAGATAGTTGTTTATTCAATATTAAGCTCCCCTTTCCCAGAAGACTGAAGCATCCACATTCACACTTCACCAGCAGCATTGTGATTCAGTAATGAGGATGAAATGCTGTTGGGATCCTGTGCACATTGAAAGGCTCAAGCTAACCAATCTACTTGGTAAGAAGATGACTTTGTTCAGCCAAGAAATATCTCTTTACTGGGCTCCTAAAGCCCACCCTAACTACTAGAGAGAGTGCTAATTGAAAGAAGAGGGTGTAATTGCATGAGACAAGTAATTTTTATTGAGTAATTTTTCAGCGTTAGGTGGGCAGAAACAGCAGAGCCTCCTATTAGCGTTAAGGAAAGATGCACAGCTGAATCCCAGAACCTGATAATGAAAGTTTTCCTCTTCATTGTAACAGTGAAAACACATGAAATGCCTCTGCAGTTAAATTACAATTAAATGCTTTCCTTTTTCAGATGGCTGACAGATTTATAGAGGGCTTTTCCCTCAAGTAGGCATCTTTGCGCTCAGAACTGGCATCCTTCAAAGTAGGGAGAGAAAACCTTACATACTCATGTGCTGGAAAAGAGCCTTATGTGGCTGATCTTTCAGATAAAGAAGTGGTTCTAGCACTAAAAGGGAAGGAGGCAGAGGATGTACAGCATCTTCTGCTGTACTACACCTGTATTGTGTCATGAAAGGAAAATGGAGAAAGCAAGGGGAAGATAGCTTCACAATCAGATGGTGTCTTCTGTTTTGGGGGGATAGTCTGACTTAAAAGTAAAATCTGGAGGCCTTTGTGTTTAAAACCATTTGGTAGCAAGATTATATTGAAACCAAGGGTATGTTCAAATCTATAATCTATTTTACTGTAATTCAGTACAGCTTATTAAAGCAACAATGTCTAAGATAGCAGGCTCAAAATTTTATCTTACAATGCTATAGGACATTTACATTGTCTCCTAGTAACCACACAAACATGGGAAGCTTCCCCTTTCTAATGTAATAGTTAACTCAAACATCACGGGTATATTTGACTTTGAGGGTTCAGGTCTGCATTTCATGAAACAAAGCCCTTGTAAACACAAGAGACTATTGCCCTGCCCTGTTTTGACAGTGGGCACTCAGCACAGGCAAAGAGCTGAAAAGAATACATTGTCCTTTTCTGAGCGCTGGCAACGCATGCAGCGTGGACCCGGTGCAGGAGGAGAGGTGCTAGCTTTCCCAAGGAGTTCATAACGTAAATAGGCAGAGGGGACCAGGCAGGACACTTCTTGGAATCTGACCACAATAACATCATGGGCCAGCAAGACTTCTGGAGCACAGAAATGCTATGCCTCCACACACACACACTGGCAGAGCGTGTCAAGTAAAATCACTACCCTAGGTGGCACTCACCTGCGGAAGAAAGGTATCAGCTAAAGGTATCAGCTAAAGGTATGTCAGCTTTTCATGCAGTCTAGTATCACTGTGTGCTACTGAAGAAGGAACAGAAACATGTTTATCCTATAGACAATTCTGCGAGTTGTTTCAGCAGGGAGGATGAAATTGCCAGAATAAGAATTTGGGCAGGTAACTAGAGGCAATGCTCCCCCTCTGCCAAAAATAGCCACAGGAACTACAATGAGTGCAGCTTGCAGAGATGCTAAAAATAGCACCAAGCCCACTAACATTATATTGAAATATTGGCTCAGCACTGATTAACTCGCTCTGCTTCTTACCACCAAGTATTGAGCCCTTGCACTCACATGTCTTCCTCAGCCTCAAAGCAGTATAGAATGTGTCTTGTTAAAATGAAAAACTTTTCTTTGGGTAACTAAAAAAATAACTTATTTTCTGTGCAAGAAAACATGTACCAAAATGAAGTGTCATGGAATTTCACATGTGGGCAGGGAAAAATCCTCCCTCGCCCTCCTGACAGGGGGATGCTGGGAATTGTTCCTGTGACCATTGAACATCTGCAGCATCTGGCGTGGTCAAAGCTGAGAGAGCTCAGCAACTTGCAAGGTTGGATTTGTCTTGAAGGGCCAGGGATGAAAGGGAAATAGGCTTCTGTAGCAACTGTCTTGTCATCTTATAAGCAGCCTTTAAGCTGTTTTTCCACTCAACATGGACAAAAGTGATATATTCTGTACTTACCCGAGTGTGATTATGAAAAGCTATTTTACCCTGATATGGAGCAAAGTGCAGTAAGAAGTGGTACTTGTGTTATTTTTAAACTATAGCCAAGTGAATTGCTGGTCAATCCATTTAGGTGTAACATGAACAAAAAATAAATTAATTTGGTCCAGTATTTAGTACTGACAAAGCCAAGAATCTGTTGGTGCCAGATACGTACAAATAATACCTGGTTTGCAGGGCAAGTTTTCACTTACTTTTTTTTATCCGATATTGACACGTTACACTGAAATACATGGGATACTTGGAACTTGTGGAACATTCACTGCATCCAAATTAAAATGGCTCTTCAAGAGCTCCTGGAGCTCCCCAGTGCCAGAAATGTTGCAAAGGACAGTTTGTGATGAACAGAGGCAATCCCAAAAGCATCTGTTCACTATAGAGCAAAGTTCTTCACTGCTTTAGGGGAGGGAGGGGTTGGTATTTTCCTCTGTGCATGTTTTTTTCAGCTAGGACCATTTTTGTAACAAAGTCTGAACATGGTTTACATTAATTTTGGCTTCCATTACGAATGGCAGACTTTCACAAGGACCAAGAAGTGGTGAAAGCAAATCTGGGATTACTGGCACATGGCCAGAGGATGAGAACATTTGTGATGTGGGAAGAAGGGAAAAAATTAAAGCTAATTCAGTAATATCCAGGCCAAAAACTTTCTGCTGAACTCTGAGATAAAGGCATTTGTGTAAATTGGCAGTGATCTTACACCATCATAAGGGTGGCCAAAAAATGTTTGGGGTGATACAGATCTCCCGAAGTGCCTGACATAGGGCTCAGCTGTTTTTCTTTGGCTTGTGAGTCGAACCCTTCAATTTATTAGCCATGTCCTCCTAGTGGATTCTAAATCCTTCCGGATTTTGTTGCCATCAGAGAAACTCAAGGACAGCGAGCACTCTCAGGATGTATTTTTTTCGAAGTACTTAACATTGAATTAATGGCTGCTAGGCTGGCTGATATTGGGCATCCTGAAAAATCTATCTGCAGCTAGAAGTTGTAACTATCAACTATTTTGTAATAATTACTGAAAACAGAGGGTGTTTCCACATATTGAGCAGAGACCTGTGCTATGGGCAGAGGCACCAGGGTCCAGGAGCTCTCAACCAGGGAGAGAGTTCAGGAGCCTGCCTCGCACATACTGCAGGCCCCTTCTCTTCCCATCTACACACGTGTACTTGGAAAAATTAGTTTGCTATGGTCAAAGCAGCACAGACAGCATCCTTTGAAATAATTATTACAAACACCATTTCAAAGCTTATTTTCAAAACCAGATGCTACGTTTTAATGACAAGCTTTGAAACTTAGCCATGACAAAGCTTGGAGGGTTTTCGATACAGTAATTTTTGTAAAATGTACAAATGTACAAAAACTCAAATACCCATATAAAACATCTTGCCTGTTTTCCCAGCACTAAATGAATCATATCTGTCACTTACTTGACATCCACTAATGTTTGATAGTCTTTGCTTTACTGCTAGTTCCACATGAAAGTTGTGGCAGTGAGCAACGGGTCGCGCAATTGCTCCTGGTCCATGTGCATAGTTAGTTTATGTACACAGCGATACGTACAGCTCCTTATCAGAGCTGAGATCAGTGGACGAAGCCATACAAAGATACACAAATAGATTGACGCCGTGATAGAAAGGGGTTTTTTGCGACTCTGAGGTGCTTGCAGCTTGTTCCTCTATAGAAACCACTGCAAAATTGCTACTTTTGAACCAAGTGATTAAATACCAGGTTTGAGGTCTGACATTCATGTGACATCTGTAACCTTTTGTTGAGCTCGACTGAAACTGTTGAAGTTCTTTACTGCACTGTGTTTTACAGAGAAAACATGTAACAAAACATGCTACCTGGGGCTTCCCCCGCGTTTGTCTGCATCTGTAAAACCTCACCAAAGAAGTCCACTGACGCGGCTGTAAAACAAAATTAAATATTTGCATAAGAGGGTTAAAAGTAAAATACTCCCTAATATCTCAGGTAATTTACACGTTAAAGAGAAGAGTGGAATGAATTACGATGTCGTGTCAGGAGCCACGTTTCAACCCCAAATCTGCCAATCATTACAAAGCTGAGTTTGTTGGGCCTTAGATACAGGGACCTTGCCGACTGCCTCGGGCAACATCCATACTTATTAGACAACATGGACCCTGGGGAGCTTTTCCGAGCGTGGCCCTCACCACCTGGCTGAAGCAGAGAGTAATGAAAGGCACCACTACAACAAAGCACGAAGTGACTACAGCCCTGGCTGCAGAGCATGAATCCAGTGCCTACCAGGGCAAGTAGGCTTGGTCCCAGGGGACAGACAGACATGTTAGATTTGTTTTTCACATCTTCTGTATTTAGCACTTTTGTCAGAAGGTGCTCCAAAATCTGTGTAACATCCCCGTTTCATACAGTGGTGAGCCTGTGGTCTTTGCTTGACTTTGCAATCCCTGCAAAGCAGCAGCAGTTTCCCTTCAGCTGGATGGAGCTTCTTAGGGGTCGTTTTGTTGCTTTGTGATTTAGACATGGGCAGATGTAGGGTCGGATTATTGATCCGCCGGCGGTTCCTCCTGCTGTGTTGGGTCTCAGAGCCTAGAGGGAGCCAGCTACTCGGGCTGTGCTCCGGGGAGGAGGAGGAGGAGGAGAGCTTTCATAATGACAGAGCTGAATTTTTTCTGAGCGTTTTCTTTGCTCTTTTAGTAAAGTCAAGTGTGAATATTTTCCAAAAGAAATGCCTGCCTGATGTAGGTTTTGCAGATAATTCTATACTCTGCTCAGGCAAAGGATTGGAAATAAATCAGAAAAGCAATTTTAAAAGCTGAAAGAAATATCTAAAATTGTCACCCGTGTCATAGGCAACGGGGATACTTTTAAAGTCTTTATTCATTGTAGTGTAGGGTACAATAATATTTACAGATTTTTCTACCCTGGTTAAAGCAGTTGGTCAGTACACTCTGTGTTTATGGTTTTTTTCTACCACAACCTGCTTTGTGGAGGGCTTAAAGGTAAAGCTTGTACAAAGTCATATTTCAGCAGTTCCGACAGGGAAATCAAGTAAATTTTGTTTTCTATTCAGAGTGGGCTGGGGAAGAGGAGCATCAGTAAGGTAGGAAGGTATTGTGCTGAGCACAGGGGCTGTCAGTTCTGCCTCCTTTAACAGATCACCTTAGATTTTCCATTCTCTTTCCACATAATGTGGGAAGCACTTACTCCACCTCTGTATGGTTTTTACACATAGGTATTTACAAAATCCAAATCCAGTGAACTGTTTGTTTATCTGTTATCAGATTGTAGCTGCAAGGTATGTTCAAAGCACTGCTGGATTTAATCTTAGGGAGAGTGTGAAAATAATGATGATTACTTAGAACGCTTATTTCCACGTTTAGCCATATCTGTATGTATTTTAAGTGCGTATCAACAAGGGGACAAGTAAAAAGAGATAGTTAACACTTCCTATCTGCTTTTTAAGCCTTTCCATTGCTGTTCATCAGCCTTTCAGAAGCAGAAAGAACATGAGTAGGATAGTGTGTGTGTGTCTGTGTGTGTGTGAGAACAATTCTATGAAAGATTATCTTGCACACAAAGCGCATGGCCCTGCCCCCATTGTGAAGGCAGAGATTCCCCCGAGATTAGGCAAGAAGGAATTGCTTGTGGTCAGCAGAGGCGGGAGAACAATAGAGCCCAAAATGGGCAGCAGCGACAACAGGCGCTGAGGTGGGTGGGAGACTGGCCAAATGTCCATTGCAGGCTATATGGCATTGTCACTGACACCAGAAATGGCGAAAAGGTCTCAAATTAGCAATTGTTATGATTAGCAGGTGGTTTGAGAGATAGGAATTCTAGGGAAGTGATTGGTGGTTTAGACATCACATGCTATCTAGTCCGAAACACTCTTCACTTGCTCATTAACAGGGAATTATGAAATTACTTAAAGGAAAACAATTCTAATGAAATATAGAGAACTATATAAATCAATTCTTTAAAGGAGATGTGACTTTTTATAAAAGTATTACAGTTCCTGCAGGTCTTATTTTTGTGAAGGAATTCTGTCAGAAAATCTGGCAGGGAAACCAACGTTATTCAACAATATTTCATCTAACTAGGAAAAGCTGAAAAAATTACTCTGCACCATATGCATTCCTTTCATAACTAACTCGTGTATTTAGATTGTGAATCTGCTCTTAAGAGAGGTCAAAAGCCACAAGATTCAAAAACAGTTTTATAAGAATCGAAGTTCAGAAGCGTTTTGGTTCAGAGTTTGGTTCAGTATAACCCACTGCACTAAAGCAAGATCACATAAAACAAAATGTGAATCCCCTTCTGTTTCTTGACTTTGAAAATAAATTCAAGGATGTCAGGGCCATATTATCACTGGCTCTTTTAAAAGCTAAGACTGGATTCTCCAATTTCATGGATGTGCAGATACCAATACTCTCCTGAGGACTGTCTCTGTTCCAGACCCAAAATCTGGAGCACAGCAAGTCCAAAGACACTCTTGGAATAATATCCATTTACACATTAACAGTCTGCTCTTCTCTTTCTTAAGACTTGTACTACCTACTCCTGTTCTCATAGCAGAGACAGTAATGACTTGTACCCAGCTTCAATGTCATGAGCACTTGCTGAGTGATTTGCAAAATCCTGTCCTGGACATGCTAGGGGAGTTAATTCTGCCAAAACATTTTTAGTTGGGGACCAGGACCAAAACTAAATTTTGGTATAGTATTTTATGTTTGATTGTCATTTTACTGTTCCTGAAATGTTGCAGAAAATACCAAGCTGACTGCATTAGTGCTGGGCTATATCACTGATACTTACTTTGTGTGCTGCAGGCCACTGGGCAACCATAAGATCTTTTTTGTGCTTGCCAGAACTGGGTTTACAACTATACTCTGAAGGCAAAAACTTCAGCGTTGTTTTGGAAACTATTAGCCCCACAGTCAAGAAAGTCACAGCACACGCTCTGCTCCCAGGTCCTTCTGGATACAACCAGCAGGAGTGTGAGAACAGCTCTGTGGTGTGTGCACACCCAGAGCAAGTGGGAGAAAGGGTGATGGCCCAAGGAGATGTCGTCCTTTAAGTTTTAGAGTAGTTGTGTAAAATAGAAACATAATTTCATGAAATGACAATTTCTCTGACCTTGCAGCAAGGGGAAAAGAAGAAGGGAAAAAAAAAAAACCAACCAAAAAACAACCCATAGTCTATTTGAATTTGCAGGCATATGGCATTTCAATAGCTCTTCAGCTGCCATCACAGGGGGCTGGATTCAGCGTGGCTGAGACCTGATTACAGACACAGTTTAGGACAGCTGGGGTCCTGAAGTTGGCACTCAGGCATCTAAAATTTGGCGGGATGAATCTGCAAAGGGAAAGATTTCAAGGGAGAGGAAATAAGGAGTTTGGCAAAGGAAGGTTTGGTTCCAGGCTTGTTGAATAAGCATAAATAAACATTTGGTCAAGGCTCGTTGAATAAGCTGAATAAGCAGTCCAGCTGCCCATGCCACAGAAACTAAATAGAATGGGTTAAAAATGGGGGAAATAAGCCATATGAAGGAGGATGAAGAAATGCCAGCTTTTACAGTCTTTGTCCTCATAATTATAGCTTTGCCAATATAACCAGTGCAAAAGCAGTTGTGTATGACTTGTAAAATTATGATATAGATATTATAGTTGCGAAGGTTTTTTAAAAAATATCTTAGAATTTTATATTACAGAATTTGCAGCAATCCTACCGTTAAAAATACCGTGTTTCCTAAAGATGCCTTTTGGTGAAGCCACCATGACAAACCCTTTGTTTTACATTCAGTGAAACCAGAGGAGTTATTTCTCACAAATGAGATCATTTCCAACTCTGAATGTGTGCATAATCATATATATATTCTAAATAAAATCTTGTCAGAAACCTGCAATCTCCCCATCTTTCTGTCATATAATTTTATACTTGTAGTTTGAAGACAGAAAATTACACTGCAGGTACATGTTTGAGTGTTTTTCCCTTTGCTGAGAAGCTGGATGTGAAGGTATCTAGATTTCTACCTGTAAATCCAAGACAAGTAAAGTGAAAAAAGCCAGAGTCCCTCTCATACATCTGAAACAATACACTTTAAAATAAAGCTGCAATCAAATGTTACTAATAAAATCTTTCATGTCAAGTTATTTTTATCCTTGCTGTTTGTTTCTGAAATAATTGGAGGAAAAATATACTGTAATGGCCGTAGTATATCTATGTGCAATTTTTTTCTTGCTTCTTTCTCCTAAATGCTGGGAAGCACTACCACAGGTTTCCAGTGTATGTCCTTTTTGCCCTTCTGATCACGGCAGCCACAAAACATCTATCTGCCTCCATTCCCATCCCTTAATCACTCAGGGGTCCTCAGGTGCAAAGCTGACAACTTGGACTTCTTTCTGATCCTCCACTTTTCCATCTTGTGGTTTATTTCCTTCTTTTATCGATGTATATACTGAGCATAGGAAAACTTTCAGTAATTTTTTTCAACCTGTTGTGATTTAAATGTAGGTTTTGTATCATACCATACCAGAGACAATGGATAGTGAGGAATGACGTAGAAGGCTTCCTTGTTGCTGTTGCATTTCTCTGAGTCAGATGAAGTACAGCAAAACCTCTTAGCTTGGTTTTAAAATATATGTATTCCAGTGGCCATTTGTAAAAGCGCCATGGGATTTCTCCCTGACCCTGCATTCATAAAAGTTTTGGGAACTTGCAAAAAACAAGCTGTGTACAATACTCACCTTTTCTTCTGTGGTGAAAGAGAGCCATCTTCACCGAAGAGGTGATACCAAGGGCTCCCAGGCTGTACAGCGTGAATGAGAAAGAAGCCTCAGTGACACGGAAACTGGTGTTTTATATACTTTTTTCTGGGTTTAGTTGGATACCTTCCTTCTATCCCTCTATTTCATCATTTTATTTTGTGGTTTGACTGGGTAGAAATCCGCAGATCTCTATAAGCATCTATCTTGTTGCAGAAAATATCAACCAAGCCTGGGAAGATGTCTACCCTACAATACAAAATGTGGAGCTGATGTTTAAAAAATTCAGATTTTTTGTGAAGTACCTGGATGTTCATATTATGCTCTTCTGTGGGAAAGAATAACAAGGATTTTTCTTAAGAACAGAAGAAATAGATTTTAACTCCTAATTCAAAGAGGGAATAAAGTTTAAGTCACCTATTTAAAATTTATTTACAGGCATCAGAAATTTCAGCCCAAAAGGATGACCTTTTCAAAAAGCTGTGGAAAAAGTTAAAAGGGAAACTGCTTTGCACAGCTTCAGTGCTGCAGCTGCTGATATGGGCATCCAGTAAAGTGTATAGAATGAAACAGCACTGATAATCCTCATAAAAAATTTAGAATGGATGCAGGGTTTGAAACTTTTGTATCCCAAGTGGATTTTATTTGTTTGGTCCACACTGAAATAACTGGCTGAGGGCTCGTTAAAAGACTGAGAATTATAAATAAGGAAGTAAGAGAAATTACAGTTTTTCATTAGTCTTTACATGGTTGCCATTATTTATCTGTTGTTACTCTTCTCCACTACCTTGTGTTATATATAATTCTGTTTCTATCAAAAGAAGCATATGGAAAAGGAGAATTATTAGAAAACTTACCTTGCTAAAGATAATTTGCTGCCATCTATGGCTTTTCAGCTGGAACTCAAATGTGTGTTGCAAGGAATTAAGACAAATATTTTCCTTGTAAGAAATTGGGACGAGATGTTTGAATAGACTTTTAAATGAGGCGTCAAGTTTTACAAGCTTTTTTCCCAGACCTCCAGAAATTTTACATACAACTTCTTATGTAACTGTCATTAGAAAATGGCTAAAAATCAGAAGGGTTTGCGCTGTTGGTGGCAGATCCCTCTGTGTCTTCTCATGATGCTGTGACAATACACAAAAGCTGTGAATTTTGTTCAGATACACCTGGAAGTCTCCCCTTCTGAAGGAGGTAGAAACAAAACTGGAATGAAAATGGGAACTTGTAGCCAGGCTCCCACTCCTCTAAGCTGGGGGGAATCTGGGCAGGATCGTGCCTGAGCTTTTCTGTATTGGGAAGTTAACATGCATTCAGAATTTAAAAGCAAATAAAGAACGTTTTAAATATGAACAAGGCTCGATTGACTTCATCAGCTTCTGTCAAAAGATAAGTGAAAGGTTTTTATATGGGGGCAGAGGGGAATCAGGCAGGGAACAGGTGCGGGAATGTCCCTGGAGTGCTGCACGGGAAATAGGAAGCTCTGGGGGTCCTCAGCTCGGGAGCAGGGTGGAGAAAGTGGGAAGAGAAAGTGCAAAGAGGACTTTACATTCCAATGGAAGGGAGAGCATTCAGAAAACCACTGAGTCCAAAGAAGCCTGGGAAATGGGGTTTTTCATTAAAGGAATGGATATGGAAGGTGAAATGGAGGCTTAACATAGAACCAGAATGTTTAAACGTGACAATGAATCCAAAAGGATTCAAGTGCGTAACACTGGAGTTTGGTAAATACCTAAAGAACAGCCATCTGTTTAGGATCTCTGTTATTCTCCATTTACACATGTGGATCTGGGCTGACTTAGTGCAGCAAAGTTCAAATCTCTGCTGCTCAGTTTGGTTCAAATATCTGCTGCTGAGACACTACTAATACCTGTGTAGGAAATTCTTCAGCTTTTTCAGAATTCCAGCATTAGGAAGGCTGAACACCGACCAACCAGAGGCTTTTCAGGTCCCATTTTCAGACATTTCACTCTTTGTAGTGAAGTACGACCTTGCTTCAGAAACTGTGAGATAATATGCAAACAAAACAGTCAAAACAGGAGAAAAAAAAAAAAACAAAAAACAAAACAACACCAAACATGAGAGTAAGCAAAACCTGGAGTTTATTCAAAGCATCCAGTTCCAGTTGGTATTCATGGAGGTACACACATGCACATACATAAAAGACATATTCATCTACACATGTGACTAGCGATGCTTTGGTTTGAAAAAAATATGTACTTTCCCTCTCTTTTTTAACCTTATCTGTGCATTCTTGGGTCATGTAGCCTTTGTGCTGACTGTGGACAAAAATCCCCCCTTTGATGGAGGATACATGCTGAAAGGTAGAATTCTGAATTATGTTCTCTAAATTATCCCGTGCTCAGAGAGCAAGTATTGATTTTAAAAATGACTGAGCCAGACCTCGCATTGCAGTCCCCCCAAAGCACAACAAACAGCAGTCATGTGTTCAGCTACCAAGAGGCCACTGTGCTGGCATTGTTTCAAAAAATCAGAAAGTCATCAATCAACCAAATAGTAATCGGAATAAGTACATGGTATCTAAAGACACATTTTATCCAGTTACATGCTCCAATTCAGTTAGCTACGAAGAGAATTAGAACAATATTGGACCGATTAACAAGTCTACCTTGGGAACTGTGAGCTGTTAAGTTATTTATTTTGCTGCCTTCTATAAAAGAATGAGGAGAATTTCATCTGCATAGTTAAGCATTCAGGAACTTCCCACAATAAATAACCCAGCATCTCTTCATGCTAGAGTGTTTTTCATGGAGCCTGATTGAGAACACGGAATTTTACTGTAATTAGTTTCTGTAGCTTTCAAATGGTTTGGACACAGTTGTGTTTCAGGAAGATTTTTATTTTTTTCTTCAGGAGCTGTTAGTCATCAGTGCTGCAATGGAACTTCACAAGCAGTAAAATTATTAGGATCAGTATATTCAAAACATCATTGAGTTTTATTCTAATGATACGATTTAAGGATCAATGCAAAAAGCACGGTTTAGAATTTCAGTCTTGCACAACTCAATTGAATCAATAAACTACAGTGTTGCTATGCAGGATGCACTTCACAATAATACAAAATATACCATTTCTAAAGAAATACATGGCTGAAAAATACACCATTCAAGTGAATACGTCCAGCTCTGTATACTTACAGCTGTCTTTTGGGAGATACAATACCAGAACAGGCAGACTATACAAAATGCTTTGTAAGTTAAGGTAATAGCTCATACAATTAAGATGCTTGAATTTTTCAGTACTGGTGTATAGCACTTCCCATAATGAAATCTCCAATTTTTAGGTTTAGAGGTTTAGAACTCTGAGGATCCAATCACAATTATATATAGCACATATTTTTCAGTATAGGGGGAATTAATTTAAAACTATTTTAATTCAATAAATCTAGACTTTACTAATGAAACTAAAAGAAGGTAGATATGTACTTAAGATGCTATAGTATTGTCTCCTAGGACTTAAGCTGTTTTTTACTTTTCAATTTTGCATACATTTTTAGTGTCTGGAGGGAAGAACATATTTCTGTATTCTTACTAACAACATATACAATGAGTTCCTGTTTTCTTTCCTTAGAGCACCCCACCTGTCTGTGTTGTTTAATTATATATGAAACCTGCAAGATAGTATTTACATTAATTTGTAGGGGTCTGCTCTTAACTCAGATTTAGTATGAGTTTGTATCACACAGCCACTCCCTGCTCTTTGTTTCCTTAGCTTTCAGGAGACAGTAAGGTTGAAGGAGTAGAGCTTTAACTACCTTCTTGCCACAGAAACGGGTGGCTTTTCTGGGTCTGAGCTTATAAAATGGAGTTGGAAGGGTCAGAATTAATCTGTATGATACCTACTATATATTCAGCTACTTGAGGGTCATCATATTAATATGCTGTCAAGTCCCATCCCTCTCAAAAGCACTTCTGTCCTTTCTCCTTGGGAGAAAAGCTTCTGGGCAGCAGTGGGTTATTCAAGACAGGTGAATAAACTTGACATAGACAATGGTGGTGGGAAAAATTTGAGTCTTCGCTTTCCCATGCAATGAGCACCCCAGGGCACTGAAAAATATGCAAAGGGAGCACCGCTGATTCATTCAGTAGGCCTATATATTTGGGAAACAACATCCAGAAAGGAGATAGGTGCTATTTCTTCCACGCCATTTTCAGTGAAAAGCGTTTTTGAGAATCTGTCTAAAGGGAAGTATAGATGAATTGTTCAGTTCTGCACTGGAGCTTTTTGTTGTTCGCTCCTCCAGATATTTAAGCATTGTGGAAAACCCAGACCTGTGTGACTCGGAAGCACAACCCCTTTGTAAGCAGGATCTGTTTTTTCACTAACTATAGTGCTCTTCAGTGTTCCAATTCAACTAAATATGCATCAATGATGAAACTAAATAAATTTTACTGTAGTAGATTTTAGAGGCATAAAGCATTTTATATCTTTACTGTCTGAGTAATAGGTCTCATTTCAGGGGCTTTTCCTACGCTGATGTCTGTCTGTCCGTCTCTTTGCATATGTTTGTTTGTCATCACTGAGATATTGTCAGAAGCCTCTGCCCTTTTGAGAAAAAAAGAAGTTACTACACATGTAGGACACTTGCAAGTATCAAAATCGGAGCTCTTTTTGTCAGTTAACTGTTATTAATACTGTCTTTACAACAATGGGTGAAACAATATCTAAGCTCATTTGGGCCACATAGTAATTATCCAGACATTTTACTGCAGATCTGCTGTTTAGTCATAGGAATAATGATTAACTGGAGTGACAGCTGTTTTGGTGTGTGGTTTTTGGCAGTGGGAGCTATCACAGGTCATGATGTTGCTCAGCTTACAGATAGGAGAGCTAGAAATCATTACAGGGACTGTCAGTTGTAGAGCTCATCTTACTTCTAGAAAAAATATCTATTTTGCAAAAAAAGAAGTACAGAATTTTAAAGATCCACCATTGCTTTCCATGGAAGTAAACTTCTACAGTATGTTGCACTTCCGTGTTTCCCCCTTCTACAGTGTGAAGAATTAGCCATGGGGAAAATTACTCGCTACATATAGTGATCAACCTGTATGAAAAATAAAGTTAGGAAAGCCTTAGAAAATCCTGAATAATAGTGCAGAAGCTGTTCACCATGTGCTTGTGAGTCTTGTCCCAAAAAATGCAAAGTGAGACATGCTTTCTAAAGGACATCTGGCTGATAGTCACGGTTTTTCTTCTCCTTTCCACTTAACAGCAGACATTTTTTCTCTTCCTACAGTGTTAAGTTGACAGGTTTTTCTCTGAAGAAGTAGACTTGTAAGAGGTTTGAGTTTTTCACTCGCGGATGTTTGTGATTTTAGAGTAAGGAGGGCATGAACAGCAGAAAGAAAAAAGGAGACAGTGTAATTTTTATCTGTTTTGAAGTCCCATATGCTACCTAAAAATAGCTCTTTGCAGAAACTAGCTGCTCTTCAAATACCCTTATATTGCAAACAAAACTTACATGAAATCCAGGGTTAAACATGGATGCAGCGTTGGGTAAAATAGGTGTTTTCCATTAAAGCGGAACTCTTAAAAGTGGATGACATAAATTTAGGCAAACTGATGACAGCAAAAGTGGGTCCCTTGCCAGTTACCAACCTGCAACGGCCTCATCTGCCTAGGCCCATTGGCAAGTATCAAATAGCCTTAAATCCCCCAAACTTCGCTGTTAGCTTGATCCAGGTTTGTCAGGAGGGCAGAAGGAGATAGGGCCTGGCCACAATCCCACACCAAGCCATCATCCCAGGTGGATGGCTCTGAATGGTTTCATGTGGCAGAGCAAAGGCCAAAATATATTAGTCCCATGTATGCATGGTTTCTGTAAGGTATTTTATTTTTATGATAAAATTGGGACCTGAAGGTTGAAGGAAGGAGGGAAAGGAATAAAGAGAGAGAAATCTGGGTTCTTTTCCCATTCTGTCAATATTTTACTGCAGCCTAAAGATAAGGTCATAAAATTACTTGCTTTGTTTCTTCATCTGCAAAATGAGAAGCAGAGAAGTTACCTGTGATATTGTAAAAGTACAAATGTAAAGCCCTAACCCTCAAACCATTCTTCATGTATGTTGCAAGAGGTTTTTCAGGTCCTAAGAAGTATATGCTGCAAAATACATTTATCAGAAATAAGCCGATTTACTTAATACTTTGACTTTTTCAGGAAAAAAGAACATTAAATTATCCTAGGTCTGTTAGCCACTTTATTTATTGCTGAAAGCCTGTATAAATTAGAAAATGTAAATGAGGCAGGCAGAAACATGTGGCTGCAGCCTGCTGTGGCAAACGTCTGTTGGGAGTGGAAGTTTGGTTCACGTTCCCATTCCTAGTGGACTAGAATAACATTAAGTGAAATTCACATACTTCAAAAAGGTTCCTCATTTGCAATTTATGAGATGCAACTGCATCAAAGGCATAAAAGCCAGCAAATGGTCAGAAGTTAAAAGTGACGGGTAGCCAGGCTGCAGAAAACTTAGTTAGCTGGTGATGCCGTTCTATGAATAAAATAACTTACCTCGAGAAATCTATAGCTAGACCATCTACCTTTAGATGAACATCTCTATTTTAAGGCAGTACCCTGCACTGAAAATTGTTTTCAATGCAATTTGCTCTCTTCTCTAGCAAGGGGCTGCAGTCACAGGTTTGTGGAGTGGCTGAGTATGGACCAAGTGCTGGCTTCCAGGTCAGCTGAGGAGCAACGGCAGGCAAGACAGTGGCTGTCCTTGGTAATAGTAGATTGCTGGATTGACTCCTGGTTTTGCTTCCACTTCCTTGACTTGGAAGCCAAAACCAGTGCAGTGAAAGGATGTGCAATAGATGTGATAAGTTCCTGATTTCCATTCCAAGGTGTCCACTGAGACCTGACATCATTCAAAGCTTTTTCTGTTCTAGTTTTTGTGATAGCAGTAGATGCTCTCTTTGTTACTCTTCCTGTACAGCATGGATTTCAGCTGTTATAACCCTTGGCTCAACCTACTCTCTTCTTTTACTATAATTTAAAGCTATTATTGTGGTTGATGAGTTCAAGTTCATATTGACTTCATATTTCAGTTGGGGATATTTTTTTTTTTGCGTGAATATTGACCAATATTTTATAGTGCAAAAAAGGAAAACGCTGTTTAAGGGCATAACAGCACTTACTTAAAATGGTCTCTTGCACCTTCTTATGTACAGGTCCAGAGTTCGGGTCATGTCTGTTTTGCTCTCTCTAGGAAGTATCTAATGGCAGTTAGTTAGGTCACAAACTGCAACAGGATTGTCATTTTGACCTCAGTTTTAATGAAGCTGTCACTGTGGGGTCCACACCTCTGGGGTTACACAGCAGCAGTCCTACATAGTATCATCGTTTCTGGAGGTTTGCAACTGCAGCCTGACTGGCCTGCCTGATGCTCCACTAGCCTCTCATGGAGAATATTCCATCAGCCATCTATGATATTTGCTTTCTAATCTTGTTTTCCTGTTTCTCAATATACCTACTAGACATTCTCAGATTATGCCCACAGAAATAACATTTTTTTTTCTCATTTTAAGATTGTATTTGATAAAAGAATAGGTTTGGCTCAACTACTGTCTTTACAGATGTGTTTTGGTCAGAACATGAAGGAAAAAATTATCCTGTACAAGGTCTTTACTTATTCACTAGGCTGTTTATTCAATAGCCACTCAGTAATTACTTCTAACACTAGTTTTGCCAGTCTTTTGTTATCCTTTTCTGTCCCTGTTATTAGTGTTGAGATCAGTGCTACTGGGTGGTTTTTGTTTCCTCTAAATAAAAGACTTGTAGGGAAAGGGTCATCCAAGTCTCCGGGTGACATTCACAGTCAATGGTGGGATTGTATCAGGACTCCAGAAGCCGACGGTCTGGACTCAGCTTACCTCTTTCTGCATATTTAGGTGAAGACTGCTACAATCTGGTTGGTTCAAATCAACATTAATTCCCTCTGCACAATAAGATGCCCTAGATTTTTCATGGTTTTCATATACGGTTTTGGGGGGACTTTGCCCTTAAAATTCAGGGCAGATGCTTGAGAAGTTATGTCCTTTTCGTGACTTACTTCAGGGGGTTTCACAGATGTCTTCACTTTGTTCAGGCAAAATTTCTACCTCTTGCTCTCCAAGCAGAAGAGAATTGCCATTAGCCTTTTATACTAGGCTTAATTGCCAATTACCAGCAGGTAAACAGCCTCATAACACTGCATTGCTCCAAGCTTATTACACTTTGCAAAGGAGTCTTGTGCAGAGAAATCTCTGCAGAAAGAGGGCTAAAAGGGCATTGAAGAATCTCCCCATTTCTTCCAAAGTTCCCAATACCTCCTTGGAGGTTTGAGAGCTCCTCATACATTCAGCTGGAATATCACTGTTTGTTCCTGTAAAAAAACTCACAACGTCACCATCCAACAGCAAGGGCAAAAAGCATTTAAAAGAAAATAAACCAAATGTATTTTGAAAATTGTATCAACACAAGCAAACATAATTTCCAAGTGATTTTTGAAAGATAGGAAATTGCATACGCAAAATGAGGTAAAGAAAGGAGCATCTGTTTTGTTCTGGTTTGTTTAATCCCATTTCTCGATATTTTAAGCAGAGCAGGTCACAAGCACAGTCCAGTGGGGAAGTTCAGTATATTAAATGCACCAGCAGTTTTCTCTTGCAAATTGATTATTTAAATTGAGCTACTCTCAAGTAATGGACAATACCCGTGCTTACAAATATGAGTTTGTGGGGAGATTTGCATTCCAGTTCATTGTTCTTTCTCTCTGTCCTACCAGAAACATCCAACTTAATTTCTTTGTGCTTATCTCAGCACTTACATTTTAAGATTAAAACTTACTGGGGGTTCATAAATTACTGTAAAGAATAATTTTTTTACTGCTTTTCTCTCTTTTCAGCTTTGTTTTTCTCTTTCAAGACCCCAAGCCATCCTGACATATATATGTCTGGATGCAACAATCATTTTGCTGATGGAACTAATGCAGAAATTTAGGAAGGTTAAACAAAAAATTGCTTTGACATTTTGGCTCAGCCATGATGTCTGTAGTGCAGGACTGGAAAGTAGGAAGCAGTGATGCCTCCTCCTCCAGCAACTAGCCCCAAAGAGGGAGAGACCTTTTTAAGAGGAGATAAAGGCATCACTGGAAGTGGGAATTCATCCAAAGATTCTTGGAAGGGTACCCAGGCTCTAGGGGTTTTTTTCTGCTCTGATTTTTGGATAATTCACAAGCCAAATTAAGTTGTTCTCCTAAATCTTGCAGTATCCGCTGCTGTCAACAGCATCATCACAAACAGAAAGTAATTCTCTCATTTTAATTAACCACAGACACTCCTGATTGCTCTAGATCAACAGAGCTCTATATATTCAAACCTGCCTGTTGCTGTCTCAGTGAGGAGTTCGAATGTGAATCTCCATCACTACAAACAGTAGAGCAATCCTGTTTGATGTAAACAGAGTTTCCATATTCTTCAGGGCTAGCCCACAAAAAACTCTTCTGCAGATGTAACTAAATTTCACTGGCAGATCTTTTTGCAGTTATGCTTTGTTCCATCGAAGGTGCTTGGCAATTTGTCCATATCTCATAAGTCTTTGCTTTTGGAGTTAGACTTGCCAGTGCAGCTTTAAACTAAATGGGGCTGTAAATCAAAATGTCCTCATCTACAATTCTTCCCTGAGCATCTGATTACAATCATGCTGCATGCTATTTGTACAAGGATGTTTAAAAATGCCTATAAAACAACGGCTAATTGCTGATCTGCTTAATTAAAGAGAGCCTTTTGTTGTCACATATACAAAGATAAATGAAATAATCAGCTTTGGACTAATGAGAGATAATTAGATTATGCAGTCCGATAAATAAAGACAAAAATCCTGCAGATTGCCACTGTACTCTGGGCAGCTGAGATCACAACAATGTTTAGAGGTGCACTTTCCTGTCCTTTCTACTTTAGCTATAGTGGTTTGGATTTTTTCCATCCCAGGGTTAACAAAGCTTCCAGGCACTAATGACTGTTGTTATGTACTGTAATTTAGGATTTCTTGTTTAACAGTAGTGTGATCTGCATGGACACAATTTAGTTTACTCAAAATTTAAGCCTCCGTTTAAAAAAAAAAAATATTACTGGATATGACTGTTCACTGATGATCTTCCAGCCTGAACAGATGCATGATGCTTACGGTCTTCTTCAGGGAGGGAGGTAAAATCAAATGGCCATGTTTATTGTTCTTGTTACCCTATGTAGATTGATAAACTAAGGATTGGTTTTGTCCAAAAGGTCTAAAAGGCGTATGCTCAGTGGGTGTTAACACTGAAGTCTAGTAAGAGAGGGTTACCTGTCTTTAGTGGAAATCACTTTAGTGGAATCATACGGTTTCTACTAAACTGGTGTCCAGAGCTCTAGGGGAATACCCAACCAGCTTTCTTCATTCTTCATTTCTTTTGTGGTCTCTGAAGAAGTAACTTTAGCTCACCAAAAGGTGCTCTTCGGGCATGCACCTAATGCATGCAAACCATAGGATTAGACAAGAGCTTGTAGAAAATTAACTCATCACACAGCTGTGTAGTATGGACATCATCTGCATGAACTGCTTTACCTTTCAGATCCACTTCTGTCATGTTGCACTACTTGGTAATGTTGGCAGATCCTAAGATTTCTTGAGCAAATTGGCAAAAAAATCAATGAATGTGCCTTTGATTATCATTTTCCATGCCACAGTTTTATAGCAGCTCTGCTTTTCACACAACATATGTGTTAAACTCAGCAAAACCTTTGCTAGAATAGGGATCTCAATAGATGACAACTTTCCCAAGCAAGCATAAATGAGGTCTTTCTCCTGAACATTACGTATCCCTGCCAAGACTCTGTTTACAGCTTGATTCATTTTCTTCATGGAATTGGGTTTTGGGTGTCAGGAGCCAACGCACAGGAAAAGCAATGGTTGCTTCCTAAGTGACAAGGGTATGAACTTCTTAGAGCTCTCACGCACATCATGTGATTGTCAGCGAGTAAAGATCAGTCGTTTATCAGCATCTTTGTCTTATTTACAAGGTCAGAATAAAATATCATCTTGACAATATGTCTTCCTACATTTATGGCTAAAGCCCAGCCTAAAGTAGGTCCTAAATCTGTAATCAGTCTTATGCTGCTACTATGATCCGTCAACAGTATTCTAGTGATTTTAATAATTTTCACCATATTTGCTAGTTAGATTAATCAAATATATGATTAAACAGCTGTCACTTTTTTCTGTCTTAGTACTCACCAACCTGGTGCCACAGCCTCTACTGAGCAATGTGTGATAGGGACATTCATAGGGCTTCATGCACACCCCAATGGGTCTGATTGTAATAAGCTTCCCTGTGTATGGAAGTGCATCATCAGCCTACAGGAAGAGCTAGACATTTGTCCCATTTACATGACGGTCTGAAGATGATGAAGATGAAGATGAGCAGCTATAGAAATTTTTAGTATCTTTTCAAATCATCTCTGTAAGAAAAAAAAAAAAAGAGAATAAGAACATTGAAATTAGACCCTTTTGCTAAGAAGAGGTATAGTTTGTCATTTTTAAAGGGCTTGGTTCACTCTTGACCTCTAGGTTTGAACAATACCAATGAAAACCTCCAGGGATCCATGCCAAGCTGAGAGGTTTTCTTGGAATTTTGATAGCTTTAGTCCTATAGTGCACTTCTGAGACAAAGTTAAACACTAGTGAATGAGAGAGATGCTGCAGTTTCTTCTCAGTATTGCCACATGGCACTGCTGAACCGGAAATTTTGCTTCCATGAGAGCTCTCTCCTGCTAGAAAACACACATGCTTTCTGCTGCCATTAGTAGTAAAGCATTTTACTGCTCTGCTGGCCTCAGACACCTCTTGATGACAAAAAAAGGTCCATCAGTTCCTTCTTTCTTGCTATTCATGAGCTTAGATCCTCTGCCTCCTCTTCTCTCTGTGAGCAAAGAAAGCTTCAGTCAAGGGGGCTGGCTGGATAATCACCCCTCTCTTTAGCACACCTACAAGACTGTAAATGCTGCTCTGGGTCCTGTGGCTGCCCTTGGTTTGCTGCTTGGTTTGCTGTGGCAAAGCAAGCCAACAGGATGCTGGGTTGCATCAACAAAGGACATCACCAGCGGAAATCAAGATGTCATTATATCACTCTACTCAGAACTTGTCAGGCCACACCTGAAATATTGTGTTCAGTTTTGGTCCCCAAATTAAAATATGTGGACATGCTGAAGAGGGTCCAGGGAAGGGCCACAAAGATGAGCAAGGGACTGGGAAGTCTGCCATATGGGGAAATTCTGAGAGAACTGGGTTTGTTCAGCTTTGAGAAAAGAAGGCTGAGGGGAGACCTTGTCACCATGTTCCAGTATTTAAAGTGTGGCTACAAAAAATAGGGAGACTTCTTTTTTACCAGGAATCACATGGAAAAGACCAGGGGTAATGGGTACAAGTTACTCCTGGGAAAATTCTGATTGGATAAAAAATGAACATTTTTCACAATGAAAACAATCAGCCATCGGAATAATCTCTCCAGGGAAGTGGTGGATTCCCCAAAATTGGACAGTTTTAAGATTCAGCTGGACAGGGTCATCTTGTCTAAGTGTCCTTTTGCCAAGAAAGGTTGGATCAGGTGATACTTGAGGTCCCTTCCAACCTGGTATTCTGTGATTCTATATTATGATTCTTGTAGGGACCAGAAGACAGTTCAAAATATGTTCTGACTGTATGACATCTAATTGTTTCTAGGCTGTTTCCTATTGTCTTGCTCAACTCTGAGAAGCCAAGCAGAGGTGTGATGTTATGTACTGCGTAAGACTCAAAGGACAGTAGGTACTCGTATGTCTGCAATATGTGCCAGGATGCTTGCATGCTTCTTCTATGTCTAGTATTAAGGTCACCTTCACAGGGATATACTGTCACACTGGCACCTATTTTCAACCTATTTTTCAAGCCTCTTAAACCTAGATTAGACCAGTTAATTATTTTAATGCCTTCACATTCAAAGTTAGGATGTTGCATGGTATTAATGCCTATTTAATTAAAGACAACCAGCCAAATCTTCCATTTAAGCTTCATAAGTTTTGCCTGTTAACAACACTGTGTTTTGTCTGTCCTTACATGGAACACGAAACGGACACAATGCAGAAAGGTGGAGAAGCGCATTTAATTAAATAGCAGGCATAGGTCAAGTGTCTGCCTCATATGTCACTGTATAGCAAAGATGACTGCAGGAAAATCTCAGGAAAATCAGCTACCCAGGAAACCAGGTCTGCTGGAGAGCCCTGTGGTCTCTCTCCCTTGGAGGAACCATCCACAGAGCCTCCTGCCCTGCCTCGTACCTTCAGCCACATTATGTCATGTTTATTTACTCAAGTAAGAGAAGGGAAGCAGCAGAACCACCTGATAGGGTGGATGTTGCTCATCATGAGCAAAAGAAGCTGAACTGGACCCTTTGTTAGTGGGCAACAGCCTTTTTTCATGGATTTTCAGGAAGATCTATATACAACACATCCTCCCTCATTAAAGGCAACTCAAACACTTAGGAAAGGTCAACTCCTACCTGGGGTAGACCTGTGGGGAGACAAGAGGTTAAGGCTGGTAAAATTCCCGTGACATCTTGTATGGAGATGAAGAGATAGCATATGAGAAAAAATCAGAAGAAATATCATGTCCAGCTACTTAAAAGGAATGAGCTTTTAACTCCTGGAACTTCTGCAGTATTTGTCAGCTGATATCTGGACTGCTTATCACTAGCTACTCAAAAACAATCCCTAGCAGTTAGTTTCTGAGAAGCCTTTTTCGTATTCTCTTTATCTACTGAAAAGCTGCTGTGCTGCTGCAGGGAGCCAGCCAGTGCTCATGCATATTATCTGGAGGCCTGAGCCCTGGATCTGGACTCTCCTGACAGGTGCTGCCCAAACACAGAGCAAAAAATGATTCCTTCATCAATAGTTTGTGAACAAATTATTCTTACACAGATTCTTCTTTGTCTGTGGATGATAGTAAAGGGTTGTATTATATTTTATTTTCGTTAGAGATGGTCCAGAACTGGAGTACCTTTGAACTGCAGATTTAAAATAAAATTGAAGAAAGCAAGTGCTCACTTACATCTTTATTTAGATCATGTTTTGGGATAACCAGTTGCAAATTTGAAGAGGACAAAGATGTGAGGAGAGCTCCATCAAAACCAACTTTTGCAGTCAGTTGGGAAAGGTGACTTTTTTTCTTCACTAACTCCTCAGGGGTTTTGCTGATGTGTCTGGTCATTGCAGGATGACTCCTGTTCTCTGTACAGCTGAGAGGAACTGATGGTATTTGGTGCTGGTGGAGTCACAAGCACTTTGTACTGCCAGGTTCTAACTTTTCTCCCTTGGGGCTCAGCTGGACATGTCAGAGAGTGATGGTGTAGCCAGCAGGTTTGTCCACTGCCAAAACAACAGAAGTGCTGTTACAGCGTTGTTGAAGGCAGTGGCAATATCCTAATTAATAGGACCAGCCCATGTAGATTGAGAACTTGATCCTAAAACCCAGGAAGAACCAAAAACCCCAAGTCAAATCATCTTTGGAAATTAAAGACCCTTCAAAGGCTTCCCTTTTTTTCAGAAGTTCAAAACTTGATATCCATGTTTCCTTCTTGATTTCTTGTTTTTCCTTTTCCCTGGTTTAGCTGTCTAGTTGGACTCTTCATGCAGCAGTTCAGAAATAATGTGACAATTTGCCAGCTTGAAATCACAAGTGCTGAGCTTATTCATTACTAGGAACTAATGGTTCTCTGTGGGGAAATGCCTCCAAACATGGCTGGACTTGATGATCTCAAAGGTCTTTTCCAACGTAAATGATTCTATGATTAGCAAAAAAAAAACCCCACACCCTGATGAAAAATATGCACACTGCTAATCAATGGCAATAGTTTCTTTCTGCATCTCCTGATGCATTTACAGTGCTGCTGAATATGAAGAGTGAGGTGGGAGAAGCGGGAAGGTGACATCTTTTCTCACAATAGGTTTTTGTAGAGATCAGCCTGGAGTGCATGAGGGCACTGGGCCTCTGCAGGAGTTTGTGTGTGTTTTCAAATGTTCCCATCCCCTGTTTTTCTTTTCCTACACACCAGTGAAGCCAGTTGTGTTGCAATGTTGACTTCTTCTTTTCGGACACACTCATCCCAGTAGGATGAGGATGTGTACTAGTCAGAGGTGGGAAGTCTTTTTTTACCTTCCTGCATGCTTCTAACTTTAATCTAACCTAGCCTCCAGGAGCTGGCTGGTGTGTCTCATCAGTAAAAGAATTAACCCTTGGCCTCTTCCCCCAGAAACATCAGAAAGTGTTGACACAACAGGGGATCCAAAGCATGGGGCAGACCACAGAGCAGGCATCTGATGCAGGCACATAGAATTAGACCAGGGCCATCGCTGTAAAGAGGATGAATATTCATAGTGAGCTAAAGTGAACTTGTAAATGTAGTTGTGTTTGAGATTTTAAAAACTAAGATGAATATGCTTTTCATTATCTTAAAAGCACATTACGAAATGTTTACAGTGGTATTGCGATTTAGATCTGTCCACAAATTCTCGCGTAGGACTAAGTGTCATATTACCTGCCTTCTCACCAAAGCTTTCCTAGAAGCAGCTGAATCCTGACAGAAAGCAAAATCTATTTGAGTTGATGTAGAAACCTCAGGGGAACTTTAAAATGATCCTTGAATAATTTTTAAATCTAATTGTATTTACACTCCCAACTGCTATAAGCCCTTTTTCAAATTCATTGGCAAACAAGTGAAACATTTCTGAGTTGTATGATTTATCACATGAGATTTCATCAGGGGTAGCACAGCTGAAATGAAATGCATATTCTCAAAAGCTAACAGGCAGATCCTGCCCCTTTTGGGTATGCTGGAGTTTTTGCCAGTGACTTTTTAGAGGGGAGAATCTTATTTGTTTAAAAAAAAGTGAACTCCTCTAAAGAACATTTAATGTCATGACTTCTAACATTTGCTGCTGGGGACGTTTTGAAGATACTGATGAGAAAGCAAGATATAAATTGTTAGACTCACAATTTCAATATTAATAATTCTCTGCATTCTCACAGCACTTTTCAACCTAGAAATTCAGTGCACCACTATGCATAGAAATGTATGTGATTGTAAGCTAACAGGGCAATCGTGTAATGTAGTTTTTCAGAGGCCAGATGCTATTTAGCAAGGTGAAGCCAGAGCTCACATCCCTTGGAAGGGGACGATGACTGAGAGGCAGCATCCTGTTACTCTGCCTCATCATAGGAGGGTAAAGCACTATCAACTCTCAGTGTCTCCTCAGTAGTGGGGCTGCTGGCAATCCTCCAATTCTTGGTCGCTCTTAATTTTCAGGTACCTAACAAGGGCCCTTCACTCTCAGAAACCAGGGAATAATCTCTGGAGACAGAGAATCCTGGCAGTTCATATAATAAAAGCCTGTCCCTTTCTGTTTTGGCCGCAAAGCATTGCCTTCAGGATCCGGTTTTTCAAGCACTTAGTTACAGGATTTTGCTCTCATTTGGGTGTGTATACAGCTGTAGATGGGAATGCAGACACAAGGAAGATTTGTATCTGATCTGCACAATCAATTGCATGTCTACAGAGACCCAGAAACAACCTGGTCCCTCACAGATTCAGCAACACATATTCAACAATGCCAGGTTGTAAACACTAAGTCCAACACAGTATTTATGCCACTGAGTGCTCTCTATTTTACAGTAAAAACTCAATAAAATAATTTCTGGCACAATTTTAATGTGCATTGTGGTAAACAGTGTTTTTCCTGTCTTGCAGCATGGAGTTGTGCTGCTTTAGCTTTAAGGGGTAAATAAATCCATATAAATTCATTGGACCAGATGAAACTTGCAATTAGCAGATATGAAAAAGCTTATTATTACATTAAGCACATGCAAAACTCACAATTAACTGTGTTGTTACAGTGCTGTGGCTGTACTGATATCACAAAAAGAAAAAGCTAGTACAAAAATAAAGATTTTAATACAAAAGAAAAGGTTTTAATGCAATGGTTAGTTCGGCTAGATCATGTATTCTGCCTTTGTCACGGGGCACAGGATAGAGCTAAGTTGCAATATTCATTGTACTGCTCCTTAGTCAAAAATGCAGGAGCACTGCACACACATGGGATGGCCACAGTAACTGAGACTCACAGCTTTGTAGTTCTCACATCTGGTGATTGATTGCACTATTGTATTAATACTACATTAGCCTGGTATTATTGGCACTGAGTTTTCTTGTTTATTTTAAAATCTGAGTAAAAACAAAACTGGTGATATTGAATTCTGTTCACTTACTGCTGCTATTTGCTTTCCCAAAAGTTTGCTCTGGCAGAACTAGTCACAATATTAAGTATAAATGCTTGCAGACATTTTTGTGGGATCAGACCCTTAATGTTGAAAAGGAATCAATTAAAATTCATATCTTACTGGGTTGAAAGTGGGTGCTGAATCACTGTTTGGATGAAGGTACTTTTAATTTTGCAGCATGATGGCTCTTGGTAACAGACAGGAAACAACTATAAAGAGTAAAATCTTAGCAGCTACGCAACGGTAATGTAAAACCTTATAAAGTGAGCGGGGGAAGACTTCCTATAGGTGTCTAATGAATGTTTTTAAATAAGAAAGAAATATTTTGAGTTTAAGAACTCTCTGAACATGCCATATTTTTTAGAAGCTACATAGTGACCCAAAAAAGAAGAGAGAAATCTAGGTTTATTTCATAAACAAAACAAAGATGCTGATGCAGTGGCCAAAAAAAAATCTGGATATTTATGGGTCTTTATTTTCCTGTGTTTCCTGTAAACCAAGGGCCACATTAGATGGCAGATTTCAAAATATTTTATGGTAGTATTATCTTTTTATCACATATTTCAGCCACTTTGTCTACATGGAATCACATAACAGTTATAAAAAGAACATGTTTCCTGTGCCCACCAACTAACATACCACTACAGGAGGGCAGCCCATGGGGTCCTGAAATCAAGGAGCAGGATTTTTCATTGCTTTATTTTCTGGTTTACTCTTCATAGGAACAAAGCACTATTTGATCCCCCTTTTTTTTTTCCACTAAATCTCATTTTCTCAGTAGTTTACCCCCATCTATGTGTTCAGCAGAGGTATTTACAGCACTAATAAAAGCATTTTTCTATGAAGGGTCAAAAATCATTGCTCTTAATACATTTGTGGATCTGCTTTTGAACATCATCCATTAGTGGTAGCAGGTATATTACAGCAGAAAATGAAAAATACTTTTTTCAGTATTAGCATTAATTAATAAATAATTCAAGCTTATGTAAGGAAAGTCTTTTTTCTTATATCCGTAATGATACAAGTGATCCGAGAACTGTTGTCTTCATACATCTTATTTTAGCCATCTACCTGCAGAGGGGAACACTACCATGTTTTCACTGCTTAACATGTGGGAATTTAGCAGCCTTCTCCTCCAATACGTTATGCCTGCAGATTAGAAGAGACACAGACTCATCCCTGGCCAGGAAGCTGCTGGCTCCATTCTCATTATGGGAGATTGATCAGTTTAGACTGATTACAGGAAATGACTGTTAACTGGGTGAATAAATAACACATCTGTGAGCAGAGATTTTCTTAAAATTTATTATTCCTTTCTCCAAAAATGATCACGTAGAAAATCAGAAGAGGGACAACAGCATTCCATTCTATCACAAAAAGTTTTTCTTCATTTCCAGTAATGGCAGACGTTCATTTCCCATTTCACCCACAGGAAAAATTAAGCATTGTTTTCTGTCCTTTCGAAGTTTTCCTCACAGACATGCTATATCTTCAGCTAACATGAACAGCTATTAACACAGTGCCCTTGAGTAACTATTAGGTCATTTTGAGGAGGAGTGGTAGGTTGATATTAAAATACAGAAGAGTTGCACATTACCTGGGCTACAGGCTGACGAAATGTCCTGTACCATGCACATGCCTGGGATACTGGTCAGTGCTTCCAGAGTGGGCTGTTTTGATTTGGGGAAAGCTTCCCACACTGTGCAGTATGGCATCGTTTGGGGGCTCACTTCCTCAAGGGGTGGGGAAAGGCTGGTCAGACATGGAAGTGCATGTTCACACACAGCAGTTGTCTGTCTTTAAAGCAATCTGTTACACCGACGACACTATCTGTGCTCATTTGAAGAAGAAAGTTTAGTGGCCTGCAGTGGACGAGAATATGTTATTCTTTCCTTTTTATCTTACTTGTAAAAAAAAAATAATGTAAGTAAACTTTTTACATTTGAGCCATTCTCACCTATCTATATTTTAACATTATCGTGCTCCTTACATTCAGCCAGTTTTTTGCATCATATTACAGAGTTATTTGCTTTACCAAGAGCATGATTGAAGTTTAAAATAAAAAGAAATTCAATTTTAATATCACTGTGAGTGTAGAGTAAACATGTTGTTCGCAGTAAAGTTTTCACCTCAATTTGCTTTCGGTGCTTATTATAACTTAATAAGTTTTTTTATTTAGTTTGCGAAGTACCCCTTTTTAGCCTCTAGTTGCTGAGTGACACCATCTGTGATTTCCGATGAAATTAAATTAAGTGAAAATTCAGTCAACAAAAAGACTGTTGCTTCCACAACTTCACTGAGTGGCTTGGGATCATATGTAAGTGACAGGTCTTTCGCACGGGGAGCATAACCCCTGTGTGAGCCAGCGTAACTTCAAGGAGATTTCCCAGAGAATGGAGTAGCCAACATACTATTTGCAGTGTATCATGCCCAGTTTAATTAATGATTAATTATCATTAATGACCCTGGCTCAGCCCTTCTTGACAATAGGCAGAGTGACCTCTCCATTACTCTTCAATGAGAAGCCCATCTCCAGGTACATCTTTTATGATGTCCCCAGGGTTTGTTACCTGAGCAGTCCCCTGCACACACACAAGACTCCTCCAGCTGAGGCAGGCTGTGCAGAGCAATGTGCTGAGCAGAGGGCACAAGTGTTTTGCTTAGAGACTGAAGTATGGGCAACAATTACACATTTGTTAGTGTTAATATTCCTGAACAAACTGCTAGGATCTGAGGTTTGTGCAAGAGCAAGGAAATGAGGGAATTACAAATAAATGTTTGGCATAATTAAGAAAAGAGATGTTTTTGCATCTGCCATTCTCTCCTTTTCCTTTCTGCTGAGATGCACTTCATTACTTTATTTTCTCCTTTCCCATAACCATATTATAATATTCTCTTTAACCAGTTCATAACAGGAAGCATAATGACTGAGAGTTCAACAAAATACCAGTAAAAACATCCCTTGGGAAACAGTTAAGTGGTCAAAGCTTGGAAATGTGGTTTATATTATTGTATCTGCACTGACATTTCGCTCGCTTCCCCACACTTTTTTGTGAACATATCTGAATAAAAGGTATAAACTAATTCCCCTTCCACCATACTCCCCTTTGAGTCAGAAAGATACATTTATTTTTCACCACCTAATTTTCACAGGATTTTCCAATAGGACTTCACACAGTCCATGGCCTAGATGACTCATAGCATAGTTACCAAGGAATAGAAGTAGTGATTTCCACCGCAGTGGTGAGCTAATTTAATAATGGACACAAATGATAACTTACAAAACCAGAACATCAGGGTATATGATGATAATCCCTGCACTTCCCAGCAAACGCTTTGAGAAAGTGGGGATCAATGTCTAATAGTATTGGTTATTATTAGTATCTTCCTGACACATCTAGCTTTTTTTCATCTTATTTAATACAAAAATGAGGTCACTTTGAAGAATATATTGGCAGAGAAAGTTTACAAGAAATCTCAGATGCATAGGTGTTTGGGTTTTTTAAACCAGAATAACTTTCTATCTTCTAACCATTAAGTTTGCAGAATCCCTTCCAAAGAACATGGAGTCCTCAGCCCAGGGAATGTGGACTACAGAAAAAGGACTTAACGGTTGGCACATAATTAATTTTCCATTTTATATTAGCATCTAGCTACAAATTTCTTTTCTAGGTAGACCATGTGGTCTCTGGTACATCTCTTTGAGCGTAACAGTGCAGTGATGTTATGCATCAGATAAACATCTGATGAAGGTTAGCAGTGTAAAAAAGAAAGACCAAAGCAAAGAATGAGAGATCAATCCAAATTCTTTATACTTGAATGTTCGGTTTTATAGATCTACCTCTGATCACTTAGCATAGGTTGGGAGTTTTCAGTGAAGCCTAGTATATTTACAGAAAGGGGGGGGGGGGGGGCGTGTTTAAGCAAAACAGTAGTGTCACCAGGTGTCACTATTACACGGAGTTTTTCTTTATGTGTGAGCAAATGGCCAGTTTGGGGAAGATATATCATATTAGCTGTTCATAGTTAAGCATTTGGTATAGAACCATCCTCTCTCTGCATGTGCAGAACTTGCTCTCTTCTCTGGGCTGGTGTCTTGCACATCATTTATCATGGAACAGGGAGAGCCAGTGGGCTGAGGTTCCGGCTAGGGGAAATTGTCCCAGCTACTGTTGTAGCACCTCTGTTCTGGATTTAATATGAATACATATAAATAAAACAAAATATGTCCTGTAAACACATCACTGCATCTTCTGCACTGACACATTGCCTGCAGAGGCCTGATCATCTGCTGCTGTCTAGCAGAAGATAGATGTAGTACTAAGAGAACATGCACCACTCATGTGTTTGCTTTACAGTCTTGGTGTATTATATATCTAACAGAAAAAAAAGTGTAAATATTTGGAGAAGAAATGGTAGAGCAGAAGGACAATGGTGACTGCAGACTTACTTTTACTATAAAATTGCAGACATGAAATTATCTTAACAAAGAATAAATATTTGAAGTAGCGGTGTATCTTTCTCAGAGGACACCAAGTGACTTCCCATAGTATCTTGCATTTTAGAAATCCTAATTGATGTGTGGGTAATGTACTGAACGACTCTCAGACTCATCCCAGGCTAAAGCTTTATAACAAATCCCACTTGCACTCATGAGGAATGTGCAAAGAGCCCCACTGCTATCTTGGCACAGGTGGGAAAGGCATAGGCAAGCAGAGAAGAAAGACTTCAGATGTTTGTTGAAGAAAGCAATATTGTCCAGATATTGCATGAGAGAGGCAGCAATCTAGGTTGATATTTGTGTACTATCATTGAAGCAGCTGGCATAGCTGTAAATATTTGATATGAAGTGAGGTTGGTTAGTTTTGAGGAAGATTTATGTTCAGCTTGCCTGATGGCTACAGGGTAGTAAGGAAATGTGCCTCTGCTGACCTCAGGGGCTGAGCTGCATGAGAAACTGCAGAGAAAGCACTGAAATAATCCAGGGCATAAGTATTTGTTGCTTCTGTCTCAGTAATACACCAGAGTATGCCATCTTCAGCAAAAGGGATTTCTAGCAAATAAAACTGCTTTCAATAGCTGCCTTTCTCCAAAGCTCACTGGAGGCAATAGGAATGTTTAAGTTGATTGAATAGACTTTGCATCATTCCCTGTTTTGAAGATTTCTTGCTTCCTACCTAATATTGTGGCTTGTGATATGCTGCACTGCAGCTCCGTCTCTGGAAGAAGCATTGTTGGAATTGATGAATCACTCTCCTTCCTGAGATATTGCCATACAGGCCTATAACTGTCATAAATAATATTGCAGTGATTGAACTTAAAAGTCACGATCTGTGGAAGAATCTAATCCCCTCTGAACACTCACAGGTGCCTGCCTTTCACTCTTTACCAGTAACTTCACCTGATTCACTTCAAGGGGTAAACCTCTTTCAAGATATTTTCTTTCCTTTGCTTAAGAAACACTATCCTTTTCTCTGCATGCTCTGACATTGCTTCTTCCTCTGAAAGCTGGTGCCCTTGGACATTTGAACCCCATTAAATTTAGAAAGCCCAGTGACTTGGTTTTGTTCCCATAGTCATGCTGCAAATCAAATATTTGCAAGGGAATTTCATGGGATTCTTTTTAAATAGATTGATTTTCTCTTGTCGTTGCCGATGCTAAGTATAAAAACACATCCCCTTTTATTTAGAAAACATGAATCTGAGACCTTTCCATGAGACGTGGAGCTTTATAGCAATGTAGGGAAAAGGACACAATGCAGCAAAGAAGTAATGACCTGGCACATTTAGTAGTGGGAAAACTGCAGAAAGTAGAAAGAACAAAAAAAGTTTGAGGCAAAGGAACTGACAGGTATGATATGTACCTGTAAACTGAGGACAAACTTTAGAGATGTGGGAAAGTGTTCACAGTCTTCTCACCTGTCTCAGGATATGGATGTGAGAGGGGACTTAGCTGTGCTAGAGTAGCAGACCTTTAATGAATAACAGTTCGTTCTTGTGGCTCAGTAAGCACTGTCCTGATCATGAGTGCCACAGCCTGCAGGTGCTGGCTAGCCTGTCTCCATCTTAAGCACTTGCTCCTGGGCACTCAAAGGAGGACCGGTTTTATTAAGCCAGTTTGAGGCCATCAAAAAGATGATACTAGTGATAGCTCAGGAATAAAATTAGGTAGTGCATTACGCATTGTGTGATAAAGATAGCTGGAAGCATTATAAAATAGCTGGAGAAATCGCCAACATTAATATTTGATTCAAGATCTTTTAGTTGTCTGTGGCATATTTTGATTGAGGAGGCTTGTGAGTATATTTATTTACTTTTAGATTTATGTAAATGTGCACAGTCAACATCTCTTGACACACCAGTATGGCATCCAGTAATATATACTGCGTAGGGAAAGCTCATTTCCATCCGAGCAAAGAAGCAGTCCTGCTCACCCCATCCAAATTCAAAATAAAAATCAAAAACAACTGCTAAATTCCCTGAGGGAGCTCTTGACAAAGCAGGTAACAGCTCACAGCACTTTCCCTGGCCCAGCAGGGGAGCCAGTGCCATACTGGGAAGGGATTTGTGGCTCGGGGTCACAGCCACTGGTCCAGCAGAGCTTTGCCAGGTTCAGTGACCTGGCGGGTGTTTGTCCGGGCCAGCCTGGCAGGGCGCTGGAGGAGAGGCAGCTCTTCTGCTGCTCCTGCCCCACAGCACACTTCAGTCCTTCAAGCAGAGACCACCCGCAGGGGAAGCCAGGAGCCCCAGTGGTAGCAAATGGCCTCAGGCGGCGGTGCCCAGCCTCCCCAGGGCTGGCAGCCCCCGGGCACAGGGCTGAGCTCTGGGGGGACACCCCTCTGCCAGCCCTGTGGAGAGCAGCCGTGAGCTCAAGGCTGAGCTCTTCCTGAGCCTACCTAGAGGCAGAATTTGTTCATGCCGAAAGGCGCGTGCCTGCAGCCCGTGCTCCCTCCCCGGACCGCGTAGCCTTGCCGATGTAAATTTGGGATTGAGGTAGATACATGTTTGATTTTCTTTTTTAGTTCTAGCTCTAACGTCCTGTCTGCCAATGAAATGATGCGTGATTATCCTTTAAAAACCAAATCTATCCTGCCAAGCCCTAGTAAAGCCGCTTTCTAATAGGTTTTACTGATGGGGGATTTGTTGTAATGGAAGAGTCTTATGAAAATTATATGTAGCCTGCAATGATTCAGGAAGGTAGTGTATGACTACGCGGTGGCTGTTACCCTAAACCAGTGCAGCTGAGGGAAGGGGTGCCCGAGCCCTGTGTTGAGGCATGGCATCTGGGCATCTCTTGGCACACTGTTGGGAAGGTTGGCTCCTGCCTGCCCTGGCCCCAGCATCTTCCCTTCCAAGAAATAGCCCTTGAGGCTGCCTGATCTCTGGGCTTTCCCTGAAGAACTCCACTCCGCACAGGTGCTCATGGCTCTCTGCTGGACTTGCTCCATCGGGGAGGCTGTGTGCTGTGCCACAGCAGGCAGCCCAAGGATGCGCAGCACTTGGTGTCAAGGAGGGGACATCCAACATGTTTCAGGGGGGTTACAGTGGGCAGCTCCAGTCTGTTCCCGACACTCGTTCAGGTGTGAAGCACAACTCAACAGTGGTTTGGTTTAACCGCTTTGCTGTTCTCCAAACCTGAGCAGGTCAAACTGTCTAATGAGGGCTGGGTTTACAATATTTTTGACCAAGATACTTTTAGCAGGTAGAAATATGATTATTACCAGAGATTGAATTATAAAATGTCACCTTGTATTTTTATGAAAGATTTTTGAGAAAATTGGTGAATTTTCGGTTACTTTGAAAGCATAGGGAAACATCTGTCCTTTTGCAAAATCTTTGCATTTTCTGTTTCCTTAAGAAAAGTGGAGTGACAGATTTCTTTTTTAAAAAATTAAGTTAAAGATGAGAGAAATTCAGCCCTCAACTTTTATGTTTTTTCCAACAGCAGCATTTCACTGCTCTTAAAATTACTTTACTCTTTAAACTCCTTTTTCAGTTAACTAAAATACCTTTTAAACAGTTTTGTTTTTTTTTTTACTTCAGTCTTATCTCAAGTGAGGACAATTAGCAAAACAAACTTTCATACAGGAAAAAAATGAAGATAAATTAGAAGGTGGTCTCCCCATTCACACACTTTTACTTGTTTTCCAGATCGTCTTCTCTGTTTTGCAGCATAAATTGAGTGAAAATGAGGGCTAAAATCTTCCTCTGACCTCATTTGTGCTCCTAAGTTTTCCTGTATTCAAACATAATAATTTTCTCACTTTCATCTCCATTTCATGTAAATAAATGTGAGGTAAGATAGGAGGTGTCTTGTTCCATCTCATTCAAGGAGTAAAATATTTCAGGACAGAAGTTCTGCCCGTCCCACCAGGACACTAGCCCTCCTTACCCTAAGATATCACCGTTGCCTGCTCCCATGGATGTCCCACCCATGGAAGGTCTCTCTGACCTTTCTTCTGGCTTCTCTAAGTAAGAAATAAACACAATTTTAGACTTGTCACTGTTTTCCACTGGTTGGCAACTTCCAGCTTTCTGAGGATTGCTTTTGTCTAATTGTTTTGGTAATTCAGCTGCAGCCTGCGAGACGACAGCGATTCCTTGTGGCTGACGGGCTGCTTTGTGCTTGTGTCACAATGTCTTTGGGAAATTGTTAGCTTGCACTGTGGTAATTCAATTTTGATGAATACCCTGTAACTTAATTTACTCTGTGGCAAAACACAATTGTATAAACAAATTGGTTCTGTCCACACCCATCGTACCTTCACAGGACATCATTTTAATGTTAACTGCTTTGAGTTATGACAGATTATAGTGTAGACCCTGAAGCGGGAATATGTTTGTAAGCACAGGGCAGATGGTTTTAATTTCACACTATAGCTTTTACAGAGATCGTTCATTGAAAGTGAGAATAACAGGCCAAAACAAAAAAGGAATTGCCATAATGTGTCAGAAAAGGTGAGTTGTGATAGCAGCTGAGAGACCTCAGCACGGACCAGGCACCATGCATGAGGTCCCACACAGGATCAAATGCAACAGCAGCTTCTGTCCCAAGGAGTGCATAGCACAAACACTGCAGAAATAAATTTTAGTTCAGCCATTATGTTAAAAATGTGTAAAATATTCCCCATCATTAACATAGGAGATAAAGTAATTAAAAATAAAAAGATCCTTTCTGTGACACCAAGAACAACCTACACCTTGCTTTGTGGCTCAGGTTATGTCTGTGCCATGGCTGCTGCTGGGCCTGTCTGGGTCAGCATATGTTGCCAAGCTATAGCTGCACCCAGGGCACTGCAGTACCTTCTGGTGAGTGAGGCAGCCTGGTCTTAAACTGCTGCCCCAGTCTGAAATACCAGTTGGAGCTCTAAAACCTGGGTAACTGCCTTGATTAAGTCTGATGCAGACATACCTGTGGTCATAGACTGTGGAGGTGCATCGCGGTGAGGAACACCTTTTTCGTTTTTAGACTACAGAATATCAAAGGTAAAGTCAATAGAGATTTGCTGTATTATGTTTGCTTTAAATTATGGAAGTGTTGTACGCAAATATTATCAAATTTGTAATATTTGAGCCTAATAAGAGAAGAAAAACAACATCAGGGAAGTATTAACAACAGCAAGGCAATTCTGGTCCCTTCATTTCCTTCAGAGCCAGCCTGTGAGTTTGACTTTCATTTACACAATGGCAGCTTTGTGCAGGCACAGTTTTACTTGGGAAAAAGGGTGATGGAAGATGTTTTAAAAGACACCAAAGAAACTGACTCCCTTTGCACCACTACAAAAATGCAGTGTGAAGCCAGCCAAGCTCACCTTTTAAAAAATCCTGATAACCCTATTGATCAGAGTGGGATTATATCAAGGGTCAGATCAGCCCGGTGTTATTTCCAGAATCAATAATGGTGGCCATTATCACCACCAGTCCCCACCCCATGCTCTCCAAATGTCCGGTTTGAATACACAGATGTTTCCAGGCACTCTCAAGGCAAACATGTGGCACAAGCACCTTGCAGCTTTTGCTTGTCGTGAGAAGGTGTTTAGCATATGCTCCCCATTTGCCACCTCTCTGATACAAAGAGGGTTCTACTGAGTCTGCGGATACTCTGCTGCCCAGGTGCCTGGCACTGGAGGTTAGGTGCTATTTTAAAACCTCACTAGCATTAATGCTGCATCTTTTAACACTTAAATGCATGTAGAAGTTTGGCTTTTGCTTCTCCCCAACCCCTCTGTGCCTGCCAGTCTGCACTGCATTTAGTCCCTTCACAATGCGAGATGAGGAGGGGGTGACAGGCACCCCACGGCAGGGGGAGGCTGTGTGTTCCCAGCAAAGCACCTGGTCGGCAGGTGGCTATGGCCAGCTCGTCAGTGAATCAGTCATGCTCTTTTGAAATCTTGTGTGTAGGTTTCAGCAAGTGGTAAAGACTAAATGTAGTGCAAATAAACATTTGAGAAATTTACTTTCAGAAATCAGTTGTGATCTTGTCTTGGGCCAGGGTGTTCATCACAAATGTTTCTTGTCTGCAATGTCTGCCTAAAGATCTCCTTTTCTAATCTGTGGATTTGTTAGTAAAGGACAAAGCTGGAAACTTAAAAAACACTGATCTAAACCATGTAAAGGGTACGGATTTAAGTAAGGATGCTTTGCACAGCAGCTAGAAGCCATAGGAAGAGCATGTTACTAGTTCTTTCTGTTGCACTGACCCGATATTGTTTCTGTTCCCCGATTGTAGCAAGCTTTGTTTTTCACAGGGAGCTTTGGGCAATGCTCTCTTGGATGAATTCGGTTTCCCTAGCACTACTGTGAATATTTGTGGTCAATAGAGAACATGATCATACAGACAGCAAATTGCACTTAAATTGCTTATTCACAGTCAGCTTCAGAACTGCTTTTGTGTCTTGAAGTAGTTTTGCAGGGTTAAGAGAGATTTTTAGCCGTAGACTGCGTTGGCCTTCAAGAACTAGAATCATTCAACAGTGTCATAGGTGATAAGCTCTTACCTTGCACTCCAAAAACTACGCGTGGATCTGCCATTTACCAGCAAGTAAAGCACATGCCTGAATGCTGGCCTGAGCAGAACTGGGTGTAACAGTGTCCTCAAATGCTTTGCTGGCTTGGGGCTTGGTCTATGAATTTAAGCATGTGCATAAATATTTGCAGTATTTGGGCTATCATAATTGTTCCATTTTACAAAAATGGATACCAAATGGAATCAAAATGTTCCTCCTTAATGTAGAGCAGATATCTTTTAACAAGCGTTTTGGAGTTTGATCTTTTGAATTTTATTGTTGGTTTCAGGATTTGCTCAATCCTTCTCTGATCTGCCATGAAATTTTAGGTTATTTCCACTGAAGGCTGTCTCTGTATTAAGATGCAAGCTGCTTTAACAGTAGATTAACCATTGTGATTAATGATGATAATGGATGAATGCTTTTGTCACCAACAAAACTGCATGACCACATATAAGCTTTAAAAATAGAATTAAAAAATAACATTGTTTAATCTGTTTCAAGAAGATTGTAAATGCCTTGAGATATTGATCCAGCCTGCGAGCCTGCTTATAAGGATACTCCCTGCCTGCTGTAGTGTGTGTTAGATACAATCTAATAAGAGCTCACTGAATAATAAACAGTGGTAGCCACCCAATCCTAAAAATTTAGATTGACGGAATTCCCTCCCCAGTGAAGAAAAAAACTCTAGAGCTGCCCATAAACCCATTACTGTCCACTCACCCATAAGCCAATAGAAGATCTTGGATTATTGGAACTCTTAGCTTTAAGAGAAATTGCTTTCCTAAATTTGACCTCCCACACTAAATATAAAATATGGACCATCTGTAATGAAGGAATTGCAGCCCAAATAGCTATCATCTCTCGGTGGCAAAGGTTAGAAGGTTGATGCACATTGGTTCCATGGGGATGGGGATGTTGGTGACCTTTTGGCATGAAAATGGTCACTTGGAGCTGTAATGTGAGAGAAAGGGGTCGGGTATTAGCCACTAAAGACTCTCTGATGCTGTGTCCTTGTTAAGCTTTTACAGAAAAATCCATGGAGGCATTATGGGAAACAGCATCAAATCCCATCTACCAGATCTGAATATGATACAGAGGAAAAGTGAAACTGGATATATGCTCCATTTAGGTAACATTTTTTCACTTCTTAAAAGGACAAATGTCATCTGAGCTTGTATAGAGCATTCATTTCAAAGAAAAAAAGGTAAAAAGGCAATTTAGGTGTTTGCAGATTAATCTTTTGTCTCTCCTGGACTCAACATTATATTTGGCAGCTCATGATGGGCCAAATGTCTGAGTACAAAGATGCGTTCCCTGTTCTTATTTACTTAAGGAATTAAGTATTGTAGAAAGCAAAACAAAAATACAGTATGTGGTTAAATGAAATTGCCACTGTCCATACCCTGTGTATTTTAGTGTGAATCCTGTAAATGATTGTGAGGGGCTATAGAGGGAAACACAGTGAACACAATGTTCCTTTTTGATCAGCAGCTTTTAACAAAGGAGGGATGCTGAACATCTGAAAGTAGGGAGTGCAGAGTTCACTGTAGGTCACCATTAAGGACAAGAACAAGGTAATGTAAGAGGCTGTGTGATTCCAGGTTGACAGGAGGATTTTAAAAGATCAAAAGTGTTTTATATATATGTTATAGAGGACCAGAAGTGCTTTCAGTCAACAGATGAAAATGCTAATGTTTAGAAATGATGAAAGCAAGACAAATGTGGTGGTGAATTCCAACTGAGTCATCAAAACAACAAGTATTCTTAGTCTGTGGTTTCTGAAAGATTCTTGCAAATTGTCCATCAGTGCAGGTGTGGTAAAAATGGTTATTCTGTCGCTATATGAACAGTTCACTGCATTTGTTATTTTGGGATAGCAGAGTTGACAGTGAGTTGCGGCTTGCAATATTCAGTCTTTTAGATCTAGATGTATTTGAATGTCTCTTAAATTTTTAAGCTTTACATTGTGCTCTCCCTTTCAGTAACAGCAACAGAAATGTTTCTACTGTATAATTAAGGAGCTGGAGAGAAAAGAAAGGAACAATTAATAGCTGTTTCTGATAGAACCTTCATCAGTTTAGTGTGAAAAAGAAAAATGATGGAGTAATATTGCCACCAGCAATTCCTCAGTCAGGTGACTTTTTTGCTAGATCAATTCTGGTTGCTAAGCAACAAGCAAAAAGGCACGGTTATGTTTTGGTAAATCTTTTATTTTTGAATATTCTGTGCTGGAGTTTCATGTTCTGTACCTATTACTAATGCTGTAGATTCAAGACTCGCAGTATCTTACAAGTCATAAAAGCCCATCTTTTCTTATTTAAAAGGGATGCCATTATTTAGTTTTCTGAAAAACTTTTGTGGCTAATACATGCTAGAAAATACAAAACTAAGCCAGTGATTAGAGAATTTGTTAAAAGAAAACAACGGAAAAATCTTTAAAACAACTCTGACATTTTTGGTTAATGATATCTACATTAATGAGTTAATTGCCAATACATCACATTTTATGCTGCTATCAAATATTAATGTTATCAATGTTATAATAATAGCATCTATTGATATAATTGAAGCTTGCTTTCCAATAGGTGTCACCATGAATAATACCATTGCAGTATTAAAATCAATAATAAGAATATTAGGAGGGCATTATAAAATGTCAATACAATGAAAACCACTTAAATAAATGCTTGATATAAAACAAACTGACTAAATATACTAAGTTATAATTTAAAAGAATAAATTCACAACCCTATGTGTAACAGTTTGGATGCTGCAACTTTACTATTCTTAAAAGCATCAGGCTAAAAGTAATAATGCAATGAAGCTATGAAGAGAAGAAAATCCTTGTACATTCAGTGAGAAAATATTTAGAGTATATGATATGTCTGAGGAAATTATAAATATTGGAAGTGGTTTGATGTTGCATTTAAGATAAAGCCTTTGTGTTGCAACAGTTCAAAATCTGCTAGCAAATGTCAATGCCCGTCTTCCTTTGAGGCCGGTTCAAGCCAGGCACACAGCTGAGCCTTGGAAGGATGCATGCCTGGCTAGCTTACACAGTGTGTAAAGAAATCAGCAGCCCAGCGCTGGAAGAGGTCTGGAAAGACAAAATTCCAGTTTCCCAATAGGCAGCATCTTGTCAATCTGTGGCCACCACCGTTCCATTTCAACAGTGGCAAGCAGGCACAAAGATAAGGGTCTGAGGGTAATTCTCCACACCTTTTGGCAACTGATTGCGATGCTAAAAAAGAAAGGTTGCAAGAGGAGTATCTGCAAATTTAGCACATAGGTAAAGCCCGCGCTGTTTGGGTGGGATAGCAAGCCGGACAAATAGTTGGAAAAAAAGGCACAATTCCAGGGGGTGGGGTGAAACACCCACGCAGTCTGGACTGTTGTTGGCACTAGCCTTGATCCTGGCAGCCACAAAGAGCTAGGTGGTCGCTAGCAGCTGCCTGCTATGGGGGCACTTGCCCCTAGGCTGAGGCTTTCTTTGTCATGGCTGTGTGCCCTTGAACAAGGAGGAGGATTGCCTCGCCTGCGCCTGCCTCTCCTGCACCTCTGCGGCTGGTCAGAGCAGAGGGGGGCTGGGGAAAACAGCCCCCAGGGACTGCAAGAGTGGCCCCCACTAAGAAACACTGATGCTCAAAGACATGCCTTGCCACTGGGGAGTAGTAATCAACTGCAGAAAACCAATTTTACATTTCTTTCCATCCCACGTGGCGTGCTGAGCTGGGTGGGAGGCAACAGGGTGTGCACACAGCAGCCAGTCCCAGCACCTCTCCTTGCGGCTGGGGGTGGGCAGCACCCACAGCGGCTCTTTCCAGGGCGCTGCAGCATAAGTTATAATTAAACCAGCAGAGGCCAATGGTACTTTGAATGAGCATCCAAGTTATCAGCTCTGACTGTCTTGCCTTTTTTGACTGCCCGTGGTAATGAAGTCCACTCCCCACCAGGCAGGGTTTGCTGCTGGATATGCAGCGCATTTGAAAGTTTACCTGGGAACTCTGTAAATCAAAATCATTAATCTGAAGGCTTTTTGTTACCAGTGTTGTGTTCAGCTATATCTGCCAAAAAAGTTTTAAGACAACTCAGATTTATTTGGCCAAAAACATTTGACATTTACTTCATTACTCAGTGGACTGCATTCTCTTTAAATAAATTTTCCTGTGATCTGGACTTTCACCATGAAAATCTGTACAGTGAACTCCTAGTTTATTATGCCTACTTGAAAAGGGTAATTTAATAAGGCATCAGTACAAATACTTAATTGTGCAATGGCTATTGACAATGCCTTTAAACAGTTGCATATTTGCCAGATTTAGCTAATGGAAGTAGAATTGCCACTTAATGTCTCAGTTTGCACTGGCTGAAAATAAATTGTATCTGACATTCCTTTGGCTTTTAAAGGACATATTTAGATATTTACAGTCAGATTGATCTATTGTTGCATTTATGTTTCTTGTGTGAAAAAGTATGAAGTAATTTAGATGGAGATAATTATTTACACATTCAGTATTTGTAATAGCTTCACACAGTCTGATGTTTCACAGACTTGAGATATTGATATCAGAGAGAGTTGACTGAAAATAACTTGACAAAATCTATTTTTTCCAAAATGTGTGGATTTGTCAAGTGTGAAATAATTTGCTGGAACAGGGTACCTTTAATGACATTTCCATTTGTAAGAAGTTTTGAAAAGTAAGTTACAAATTGTTCATAGAGGATTTTGCATCATTTTCTAAAAGTTTAGTTTCATTACATTTTGTTTGAAAATCTTATTGATAACAAACATGAGTCAAAAGAAAAAGTGTAAAAGCAAAATGATGGCATTTGGAACGTATGAAAGCAATATATTCTGATTGGCATAAGCTGACATTTTTCTTAAGTTTTTGGTTCAGAAAACTTTTACAGTGTTTCATTTTGATTTAGGATGCAAAGGAGATCTGCAATATTGGAAATGTTCATAAGATGGGAAAACTATTTCATATCGAGTTCTAGTGCAGATGCATTTAACTTGTTTTATATTCTCTGTTAGAAACATAATTACTTATCTCTGCACTTCCCCTTTCCTCACACCTCATTTAAGAAGCAAAAAACTTTTTCTAATGATGCAACTTATCATCACATTAAGAGGCTCAGTAGCAATTGAATTATGAGTATTGTGATACTGCAATTTTTTCAATGCCCAGTGCATTTTTAACTTTTGTAATGAAGGTACTATAAAGTGTGAATCTACTTAAGTCTGATTAAATATTTTTTTTATATTTAACAATTCTCTGTAAATGTTAAGGTTTGTTTGTAGATTGATATATAAAAAAACTTTCTACTTTAGATTCCTGAATTGTTAAGGCATAACATTGAAAACATGTAAACATCTGAGGGGTGCAATTCATTTGAGTTAGGTTTCACTTCATTGTTTTATTGGAAGAGCAGCACTTTGTTGAACACAAGGCTTGGTTTTCAAAAATTGAGCTGGTCTCTGCTTGGACAACATATGCAGATACTTTTAGCATTTTAATGTCCATTGCTTATGCAAATCCAGGAATGACTTTGTGCCTTGCACTGCTCAAGTCACAGGGCAGGACCAGGGTTGGCAGCAAAAGCTCTACAGTTTGAGATCAGGTTTTACTAAGTTTCTGTGCTCCCAGGGAGCAAGGATGAGTGCTGAAACTGCTTCTCCTGGCTGAGCTGGTGACCACAGCTTCCTTGTTTCCATTCTTCCTTTGGATCTCAGGACTAAGGAGTGTTGTAGCCGAGAGCAACAGCTATTTCCATGCACAAGGTTTAATGCTTGAAGGGAATTGTAGTGTTTCAACCTTGTTTCCTATTGTCTGTGAGTGAAGAATAAGGCATAAATTCATGTCTCTTAGGCTTCCCCTCTGTTTGGGAGTACTGATTTGTGGGTGACTTGAAATCAGACCTTGAATCCCCATTTTCCAGAATCCAGAGAAATTCAGCCAGACTTTGCTGTCTAGGACTATGCATAAACAATAAATAGTGGTAAATTCCCATATTTTTAGTCCCAAATGCTTAGTCAGAGACTTATGAACAGGCATGAACACAGGAATTTGTTGTCCTAAGCTCTCTCCAGACTAGAGATGGCTTCCAGGAGGCTGCCAGTTCTGAGTCTGGAGAACGGCTGAGGGTAAATGGTGACAGTTCTATCAAGTGTGCAGGGCTGGAGCCATTAAGTGCTTTTAAGGGAATAAAAAACCTTCAGATTTAACATGGGAATGTTATGGATAGTCAGCGTATGGAATGTATTTTAATGCTGTAGTGATGTGTTTAATAACTTGGTGACAGATACTTATAAAACTGCAGGTCAGTCAGCTCTGAAAATATTAATTTTAGACAAAATATCAAGAAGCACCTAGATTAAAGTATATGCATTAATCAGACGAGGATTAATCTCTGAGACTGATGCTGTGCACTTTGTACCATCCAGTCTTTTGCGTTGGTCATATTTAAGTATAAATTAAAAGGCTGCATTAATTTACTTTGTTAATTAGCCATTCACTTCCATTCAGGAAGCCTTTCTGCAGCCCTTCCAGCTGCTGACCACATCTGTTGTCTTCCATCTGCATGATCATCATGTGTCAGTGAGCCAAGAAACATGGCCCCATGGTTTGGGTGCTAGTGCTCCACCTGGACGTGTTATGACAGTTGTTGAATGACAGGGCTGGATCAATACATTGAGATTTGAAGGAGGATCAAGTACAGTGAGAGAAGATACCATACAGGTAATGTTTCCTTTTCTCCTGCTGTCGCTGTATACCCTGATACTCTTGTGGGCTAAAGTGCTGCTGAACAAGGTGCCACTTCTTTTGATGTGAACCAGCAAGTCTGATCATCAATTTCAGTGTTTTTCTCAGTTCAGTGATAAATTTTGGCACTTGTTACAAGTCCACTCTATTTCAAACCTCAGGCAATTCCTTTTGAGGCATTTAAGGTATTGGGGTTTTTTTCCTGTGCATTTGGTGGGTTAATTTTTTCTGATGCATATGTTCAGGTGGAAATCATTGGAATGAGAAATAGTAGCAGGAAGCTTAGCACCTAGGTTCTCAGCTTCTGAAACTTCTGATGTGGCATAGAGAGGAACTGACTTTCCGGTTCATAACACGATGTCCTTTTGTACCTCCTCTTTCTTGGGCAGCAACATGTAAGCTATGTGAATTCAGTCAGCTCACTAATCTTGTGATTCTAAAACAGTGGTTAGGAATTGTTGTAGTTTCCTTCCCTTAACTCTGTTTTTCCTGGCTGATTTTATTTTTGTTGTCTTTGAAATGCTCAGCTAGTTGCATGTCAGTTGACTTCTCCCTGAGAAAAGCTTTGCATTTCTGGGCATTTCTGGGGGCCCCTGCTGCATTGTACTCCCTCTTTCTGCAGACTTCTTCATGATGATCTCAAAGACACATGAAATAGAGAGAAAAAATATTCTCTTTTGTGATTAATCTATGCTGAACCATTTAATTCTGTGTGTTCTTGGAATGCAGATACTATTATATGTTGCTAAGGAATTATGTTTGGTTTAGAAAATATCACATCTTTCCACTGGAGAAGACCACTGCCGCAAAGTTATAGTGAGCCATAAGATCTTATATGGAGAGGGGCAGAACACAAAATCATAGCACCGAGTGATGAAACCAGGATAAAGGAGGAAGCAGTAGAGAAACAAGATTATGACCCTTGAATCCAGCAGGATTTATCGCTCTGTACTCAGTGGTCTAAGGACAGCTCAGCTCCCATGATGCAATGACACCAAATGCCACCTAAGCTACAAGTTCTCATATTTAGAGTTTGCTCTCAGCTGATTTAGTTTGCCAAAGTTCATTATTTCAACATTAAGCAGCACTGGAAAATTCCACTCACTGCTGGAGAGAGAATAGATTTTTGCGACTAAAAGGAGTAAATAAAAAGCCACTGCCTACGGTTTGTCTATGAAAAAGTGCGTGGGACCTCCTGTGTAGGAAAATGTATTTGTGTGTATTCATTCTTTGGTATTTTTTCAGCAGTGAAGCAGATACTCCAAACTCTCAGAGATTTACCTAATTCTGTTGAATAGCTTTTGCCAGATGATTAGAAAAGTTCTTCTGTTGAGATATGGGGCACACCAGCTATGTATTTCATGCTTCCACAGAGTACAAATCTGTAACCAATCTTTCATTTAAAAGCCTGTAAATGTCCACAGGGAAGATAACACTTTTCTCCCCTTGCCACTGTTTTGTTAAAAAAACTAATAATAGAGGGGAAAAAAACTTACAACAAGGAGTAATAAAAAGTTAATCCATAGTCTGGGGCCTTGTGTAAATGCAGTAAACATGAAGAATTTATTAAGTTTTTCTTATTCCAGGTGGAGATTGTTAAAGGCAGGCTTACTTCTCCTGAACTGTTCAAAATTACCTTTCTTGGAGTACAAAGTTTCACTAGGTGTCTTAAAATCAACCTCAAGCTAGATAGTCTGAAAACATGATAGCTGAAGCAATATGAGCAGAGTGAAAATAAGGGGAAAATTAGTATGGGAGGAAGCTCTGTGGGTGCCCTCCTGGGGCTTGTCCCTGGGAGAGGCCAGGGGGGACAGGCTGGTGCCCTCCAAGAGGAATGGGCACCTCCGGAGAAGGGAAGGGGCTCAGCTGCATCGGGGAAAACTGTAACAGGGACGGGGCTCAGCTGCACTGGGGAAAACTAAACCAAAAGCTGTGAAATAGTCCTCAGGAAAAAAAAAATGCAGAGAGGAATCAGTCAGAGGCGAGGCCCAAAGGAGCCAGAGCAGCAGTGCCCTGGGCTTGGTTCAGTTCAGGTATTTTCTGCTCTCTTCCCTGATCGCTGCTTTGGCACTACGTGAGTTGTGAGTCAGGTCCAGTTCTCTCCACTCAACATGGTTTCCCCACTTAACCTACACCATCATGACGGACCTCACACCTCCCTCAAAGCCTCTAGAGGTAACCATTGTTTGGTGCTGGGACGTGGTTGGGATGTGCATTCAACACCTTATTCCTATTGTCTGTGCTTTCTATTATTAAGATTACGAGCTTCTTGGGACAGACTTTTAGTTTGTTTCTACAGGCTGTAAAAACAGGGACTAATTTTATGGTCTCCACATAATGGCTATCATTATGCACTCTGCTATAAGCCCAGTTCCTCATAATTAATGAAAACTACTCAGGTAGCAAGGTCAAGGTGAAAAACTCTTCCTGTTGGTTTGAAGCACTTTTTCCATTTACTCATTAATATTCTAACTGATGTTGAATGGTTGTGGCTGTGAGCTCTTTCTATCTGGCATTTTAGATCACAGCAGTTTCACCGGGAGAGGACCTGATTCTGAAAACCTTAATAATTTGTGCAGTTTCAACTTGCAGAAGTCTTCCTACAGAAGTCCCTTAGCCTCTCCATGCAAATGGATGTCCTTCCCTCTCATCGAGTTCAGTGAAACCTGTGTCACACTTATACTGATTCTTGCTACTAATAAAATTACTGTTGCGTTATCTATTAGAGTTGAGATAAATTCTGATCTTTTGGAAACCTTATATTTGGTTCAGGAAACCAAAATTAAAACATTTGAAAGCTCACTTCTATCCTTCTAAGCAACCAAAAACCTGCAATGTTGTGGTGGTTTCATTCTAAACATAACATGAGTCTGTTTATAACTGAGATACTTATATCTTCATTTCCACACTATATCAAATTTTGAATTTAATGAGGCTTTCAGGTATAAAAGCCCATCAGCTACAGATCAGCTGCAAGAACCAGTATTTTTTTTCTGCAGGCAAAGTTAAGATCCTGGCTCCAATCTCATAATGTTTTTAAGGCAGACCATTAAGGTGTATTAGGCATGTTATGAAAAGCTACACAGAATACCAATATGTAACATCAGGGTGAATCCTTTTTTCTTTTAGAAAGCCTCCACAAAGCCCTATAGGTGTATAGTCTGCTCAAGACTCATCATTAAGAGTCTAAAACCACATGAAGGCTTACCAACATCAAATGGGTCTATATTTCAGACATGAAAAAAGGAAAATGGCTGCTTTTGATTGTACGCATCTGATCTTGCATCAAAATATCTAGGTCTACTCCCTATATTTATCTATTTTATTATTGATAATATTACATGTGCTAATAGACCTTACTGAGTTCATAGGTTACCCTGGTAATAAAAATGACTGTGCACATTGTTCTGCATCTGACAAAGCTGAGTTTGTTGCTCCACCCCAGCATACTCCTCTTGTGTTCTTACCTGTAGCACAGAAAATGGATATATGCATGAATGAGGGAAAGGTGATCAACATCAAACCTGAAAGAGTATGTCCCTACATGCCACCATCATGCAGTAGCTAGGAAATATGTAAATATTTGATCAGTTCTGAAACTAACAGAATAAATAGTCATAAATTGCACAGTGCCTCTTGGATCTGCAGGCATGCTGCAGGACAGAGAAGACAGAGCCTGACTGCTTGGCAGTGTGGCACAGTGCAGCCTCTGTGCGCTGAGACCTAACCCTAGCACACCAGTAGCCAGCTCCTCCTGAGCACAGGTTTGGTGTCTGCCTGTGCAGTAAAGTTGCCTGCAGTCACACATGCGCACTTCAGTGAAATCAATGGAAGCATTTCCATGGAACTCAGTAGGTCTTGAATTGAGTTTGCTTCGTGCACCATAAATGGCAGCTGTAACACTCTGCATGTGTGGATCTGCCACTGCATGTTTCACCATTTTGTGAGGATACGGTAAAAGGAGGTCAGCATCATAAAGGTATACAAGAATATAGATACTGTACATAAAATAGAGTTCCAAGTTCACCCTGCACTTCATGTGCTACAACAGAGATGCTGAGTGCTTCGTAGATTCCCCAATTCTTCACACAGATTAGTGGCAGAATTCAGTTCTTAGTTACAAATAGATTGCCAGAGAGGAAATTGCTACTCAAAGCCAAATTCTGACCTCACTTGCCAGATTATAAATGCAGAGTGATCCCTCTGACTCTGGTGAAGTCATCTCTGCTTGAAACAGTGTAAATGAGAGAGAATTGGGAACTACATTGTAAAAATTCAGCATTTGGGATACTTTATGGGATAATGCATTAGGACATTAAACACGAGCAAGAGTGCGTACACATTTTGTCCCATGAAAAGTCTACTTTTGATCTACTTAAAGATTATTTGTACTATTATGTCTCTATTCTAGATTCCCCCATTTATGATAATAGCATTAACACTCAGTCCCCTTCTGATGTGGTGTCAGTTACGCTCCTCACTTTCATGGAGTAACGCTTTGAAATTTCAAAATACTTGAAGATACTGTAACAGCCAGTGCTGCCAATATAGCATGGAACTGCTACTTCACAATTCAAGTAGTCAGCTATTGACTCGTGGCAATCTATATCTGCATTAAAATGGTGAGTTTTGGATTAATGTGGAGCTGAAAGCCCAACTGAGGCTCTTTGCTGCCAGCCTGTCTCTGTAATTGCAGCATGGATTTCACCAACCACAAAGGGCAAAATGAATGTGATCATCCCCAGCAGTCGATAGCACATTGATTTTTTTCACTCTACGATTCGCACAAATATTGAAGCTCATTTTTTAAGCAAGGAGGATTATTAATCTACATTTCTTTAAAAATAAGTCCGTTTTGGAGCATGGTACCTTGCAGGGCTTATTTAATGTGCAATATGTAAATCAGATAAGCAAAATATTCTTTTTTTCTTTTTAACCAAAAATTGGCATTCTCAGCAGGCTGTGAAACCTCATCCTCACCATCGTGCTGTCATGTGTCGTATTGTTTGGTTAAGAGATTAAAGAAGGAAATGTTGGCAGGTCTTGTTCTGGTCAATGGTCTGCGTTTTCTTAGTTTGGTTTCATTTTCACTAACCCCTGAGGTTGTAAACAGACTATGTACAACATCACCTGTGGTTCCTAAGATGAAACAATGATTCAAGATCATTTCTTCCCTAAATGGATGCAGTTAATCTGTGGTATAACAAATATATTTTAAGACAGGGAAACCAAGAAAGTTCCTGCCGAGTAGTGGTAATGTTTCTGAGAACTGCAACATTTCTTTTCCTCTTGGCATCACCTGTTTCTTGGGCAAGGGCTTTCTGGAATTATGTCTTCAGCTGTATGGCTGTGAGAAAGCTTCAGTACTGAGGGCCAGATTTACTGCTCTTTGCTCTGCGTATATGCAAACGGACAGTGGTTGTTAATATGCGCCAGCTGCAAAACGAGCAGCTGACCTGCATGAACAAAATGTATTCATTCAGTCCTTCATAAGCCATAGTCACTTGTAAGTGAATGCAATATGAGCCACATACTGGCTACAGGTTGACTCGTTTGACTGTAGACTTCCCTGGTTCTGACTTTACCTTCCTAATTTTGCAGGTCAGATCACAGATTTCTTCAAGCCTGCATTTCCACATCACTTTGAGGAGTGCAGTTACTGGGCCAGCTCTGTGCTGGATTTGGTCTATTTGTTAAAACTTTTCTCAAGGGAAGCACAACTCATGATAAGAAACATTCCAGGAGTGGCTTTAATGAAAAAGTAACAAACGAGCACAAATTAGATTACCTTTATAAATGTCTAAGGTCAATCAGGGCTCTCCTGTTTCTTCCTTCATCCCAAGGCAATATTAATGAATGCAAAACCCCTCTTTGCCGAGGGGCAGCCTTGAATATCAAGTCTTCGTTTGGATGGATTTAATTCAAACCCCTGGTAAACCTTGAAACAAATGCAGGGTGGTAAACTACAATGTAGGAAAAAACACAGAGACACTACTTACCCTTTGTTTTGGTCTTTTCACCAGCACCACATTACACATGCAGAAAAAAAACCCTTTTTAAGGCAGTATTTCTTATTTCCCTCCGTGTTCCCAGTTAAGTTGATGAGGTACCTTTCATGAGTCAGAAATGCTCTTTTAGGTAAATGTGACAGAATAAGATGCATTTGAAGCTGATCAGGCTTCTCACTGTCATAAACACTGCTTCTGTTTTTAACTGTTTGTCCCAGTAAATCCTCAAACTAGAGCAGTTGCTGTGTGTCATTAGCTGTGTTTTTGCTTTCCTCAGGGTATTTAGCTACTTGCTCTGCAGCTTTTATTGCACTTAGCAGTACAATAACATCTCAAAATGCCCTACCTTCAATTCCAGAGAACAGTCAAATGAACACATATTAGGCACACAAAAAGATAATTCCCTGAAATAAACTACCATTCATATTATGATCTGAAGCTCAAACTTCAATTTCCCTTACTACCCTCAATGTAAGAACAGCCTCAAATACGAAACATTGAAGGCATGAACTGTGTTTTCTGCTTTTCGCATGTGGAATACCAGGACTGTAGTTCTCAGCTCAAAGCCCTTGTAACAAACCCTGATCCTGTAAGTGCAGTTCCAGACCAAGTAGCTGGCAACTGGTTGAGTTGGGCTGAGAATCTTTTCTTCTTTCTTTCACGATAGTCACCTGCAACAGAGGATGAATTATGATGAAAGGTAGCAAGTAATACAGAGCCTTCCGGGCATGATAAATAACTTAGCATTAGCAGGTGTATATAAAACAATCTCTAACTATATTCTGAGGTCATTACTTGATTACACTGTGAAATGCCTCAGTTGGACTTTGGACTTCCCGTACTATTCTGGACATTTGGAAGCAGGAGGAAATTTTCCAGAGTACTCAAGCAAAGGTGGTGTGAGCTTCCCCAGAGGCTCTCTTTTATCTCATAGTGATGCTTTTTTATCTTCAGCTGTTTCTTACCTAACTTCCCACTGTCCCACACATGGGGAAATCCTTTACATCCTCCTGCTTCCACTGATAACGGGGGTTTCAGGTGACATAAAGTCATGTTAGTGGACTGACTCTAGTGATACAGACCAACAGAAAAAATGGCCTGAGAGCATAAATCAGGAAGGCATGGAATTACAATAATGTGTCTGCAACATAGCAGAACAGCTCACATATGTTCTTTATCTATCCATAAAACGAACAGGAGAGTTCCCCAACATGCAGGAGCATCTTGTGTTGCCAGAGTCCTTCTGAACAGCGTGGTTAGTTTTTGCAATGTCTGTCCGTGACACTGATGGCAAGGTAGAGAATAACTTCATGTGTTTCCAGAACCATTTCTGCTGCATGACCATGTAACTTCTGATGTCAGTGACCTTTGCTTTTTCCCTTTTATCAGGTCTTTGGTGACTGGCAGACTTACCACAGGGAAAGAGAGAATATATTTAAGGAAAAAAAATACTCTTATTTCCATCAGATTTTACCTATAAAATTATGGACGTAGATCACATTCAAAATAGTGCTCACAGAAGAGAATCATCACGCATCCCTGGCTATTAAAAAGCACTCATCTATGTTTTCAGGATTATTTTATTCCACTGACTAATGAACTAATAGTTGTAAAATAGATATAAATGCATTACATTAGAATGTCCTGTCCAAATTTAGTTCAAACTGATCTGACTTTATATGTTTGCTCTTCTTTTGTTTCAAAGAAGGTGCAGTCGCTGGCATGCTGAGTTTGTTTATGCCATCTCTTTTTGTTTCCATCTGGGTCTCTGTATGTTTGAATGTAATAGTAAAGCTTTTAAGAAAGGCAGGATGGTCTTGGGGTTAGAGCATAGTAATAGGATTCTGGAGACCTCAGGTCTCAGTGTGATGCTGCCACAACGTTCCTCTGTGATCTTAGGCAGATTACTTAGTCTTTGACTGATTCTCCTGCTCTGTAAAAGGGACATTAAGATATTAAGGCCTTGGAGAGTTGTGTATCAAAAGTACAAAAAAGAAAAGTACAAAGAAATAGATTTTGTAAGGGTAAAAAAATACCCCACTGTCCTGCAGCCATGCATGCGGCTGTTAAAATCTTTCCCTGAATGGTGCTGTGTCATGAGCTCTCAATTAAAACTGTAATGGGAACGGAGAAGGCCTGCATTTTGCAGAGCTAGATAGCTAATGAGCTGTGCAGAAAAAACTACCTGAGAACAGTTGCAGAAGTATGCTCTGTGCAGTTCAGCTCATTTACTCTTAGGCATATCCGCTCTGTTTTAACTAAGCACTGAGAAGGCTGTCATTGGCTACCGTACTGAGATTATCAGTGTTCCATTTAATATAAAGAACATTATTTGAACAGGGTCCAAAGACATTTGTATACAAAGCATCATTGGAAGCACCTCCCAATTCCTTTGCAAGTGAATAAATATGTTTTCTCCATGGTTAGAGAATCTCCTTTACTTAGTTATTGATTAGCGGAGTCAAGCAAACTTGTAACCTTACCTAATGCATTTTCACCCTCCATTTGCCCCAGCCATAGATTAAAATTTGTACTTAAATGAAAGGACTCTTCTTCTACCAGTGACTCCATCGTCATCCATGCTGCTCTGGGTGGCATTCACCCATGTTCAGTGGCTCTCTTTAAAACCATCTTAGATACTCCTGTGGAGACAGGGCTGCCTGAAGAAGGGGACAGATTTTCCCAAGTACCTTTTCTGAGAGGGCAGAGAAGGCAGGACTCATCATTACTTCATGACACCGCATATACAAGAACGACGGCTCCAGCTTTTAGCATTGCTGAATGCTCCAGTTACAGCTCCCGATGGGCCGAGCTTTCCCCCCAGCCCACAGGCAGAAACGTGAGGCCTGACCCCAGCCCACTGCAACATCAGCATCCGATTGATGCCCTCCTGTGACAGGTCCAGGGACAAGCGGGGGAGCGCACGCCCTTGGTTATCGAGGGCATCAGGGCTGGGGGCAGAGGTAGCTGCACTGCTGAGTTGCTACTCCATGTAAAGAACTGGCAAAGCTGAATAAGGGTTTGGAGGAATGTAAAAGCTGGAGGAATCCGGGTAACAACATAAAAGATGTTATTCCTAAAGTGCGCAGGGATGAAAGCCAAATGGTAGTAGGTCATTCTGGAATCAGAATTGTGAATGACAGAAAGAGAGCTGGGAATGAAAGGGCATGTAAATGTCAACAGTTAGGGAACAGAGATCGTGAGCTCTCTCAAACGGAAGAAAGTGCTCAGAATATTCAGCAAAAGCAAGTTTGATCATAAAATAAACTTGGTATCTTCAGCCTGACCACCTGGCTACTAGTGTTTTCCAAGGTATTGTGACAGATGAGCAGCTGAAGGAAAGAGAAAACCCAACAGAGACCTAGCCAACGGGGTTGTGATATACAGACACAGATACTTCTGTGAGATGTTGATGGCAGAATACGTTGTGTCACCTAAAAGGAAGGCAATAGCCCATCTCACACAAGAGTAGGTGCTAGCATAAAGGAAAAAGATATAAAGTTAGAAGGAAAAATAAACAGGCATGAGAAGTGAAATGTAAAGCACGTAGCTGGAAAGAAGATACTGCCCTTCCCTTACAGTGAAACAACTTCAGCTTTTTTTGAGCCTGTAGAGATGAATATGTGTCAACCAGCTGTGAATCTTACCTATGAACGTGTTTCTTGTGCAGTATTGTTGAAGAAGGACAAGTTGCCTATAGGAAGCTGGTATTTGTCCAGCTTTTTTTGTCCATCTGTCCATATTATTTTTTTTTAAGTATCATTGAAGATGAACAAAAGGTTTCAGGATTGGCATTAAGATGTAGAACTTTATCAGTTGACCCAAACCTAGATTAGCAAAGTATAGACATTGACTGCTACCATGACGATTTGATGGCTTATATGAAATAAATAGTGTCTAGATCCAGTTTCTCATGTGCATTAATCACTGTATTGTTTGCATTAGTTAGTGGTGGTGTTGCACTAGACTAGTGGTGGGTGCTGATGCACCAGATGAGAAGGTTGGTGCCCTCAGCAGTAGTTTTGCACCTTCTGAAAACCAAGGCACTATAAAGTCTGTGTGAACAGCCCATGCTGACATGCTTGAGATAATATGTTTTTTTCTGTGAATAAAAAAGACTTCCAAAGATTCTCAATCCAACACATTTCAAGTACATTAATTAAAAAGAAAATAAATAAACCCATAATTTTCACAGCAAATATGCGATATTTGGCAGATAACAAATTACATTACCTCAGTTCCAAAGCTGTTCATCAGAAACATTTGATATGGAAGTGGTTGGTTTTATTTGGCTTTAGAAATTAGAGGGCACAAACTTCATAGCAAATGATGGGGTACAGTTATTTGCTTTTTTCTGTTTGTCAGCTATCTATGAACAGTGCTGTTTTGACAATGTGCCAGTTATTTTAAGTCCACAAGTTGATCTTTTCTCTTTGACTAAACACCGAGTATTCCGTTTGCTAAGTTGTTAACAATGTATGTTTGCTCAGATCTGCCATAGAACATCCTTCTTGATCTCTGATGAGATACCTGAAAATATCCAGCAAAAAGGAGAGGGGAGGTTTTCAAGATGGGTGTACGAATACTTTTATCTTGAAGTTGCAACCAAGTGCACTCACATGATTATTAAAAATTTTTGTTTTCTATTAACACAGAAATAAAATATCTCTTGAGCAATTCAGAAGATGACTGCACAGGATAAAATGCATGGTGCAGCCAAAATTAACTTCTTTTTTCATTTGAACAACTGTTGTGAAGCTACTTTTTGTAGCAATTGCCCAGCCTTGCAAACCACAATAGTAAAAAGAATATCCAATGCCCCAGCTGGAGAGATAATCAAATGCTTCTTACCTTTCTGACAAACTATTTGTCAGTATTTTTCCTCTCCCACTGTGACATTGCCTTGTCACGGGTGTAATTTTTTGGCATTTCAAAAGCCTGTTGTTGATCTTCATACAGAGATTATAGATCTCTGCAATGCTTCTCCTTCATTATTTGTAATTTACATCTTTCCCTACAATCTAAATACTGTAATAGTCCCTCTCTCAATTCTTGTCCTGCTGTTACTTTATCCTGTCCTTTCGGGTCTTGCTGGTGAAATTAGTATGATTGAATTCTGATTTTTAATTACTATAAAAGCTATGTGTCACGGATGGGTCTCTACTAATTGTAAAGTTCAAAGATTTGTGTGTGCACCTGATCAGAACTCTGTTGCCCTATTACATCTGAGATTAATTTTTTAGTGGCTGTGACCAGGATAAAGAATGGTCTCGCTCTTTGCATCCCTCTGTCCTGGTCCTGGGGGGGGGGGGGGGGGGGGGCACCAAGGTGGTGGTGTGGCATGGGTCTGGCTCCATGCCGGAATGAGCAGGAGGTGCTGCAGGGAGCAGGGGCATGCAGAGGAGCACAGCCTTTACCAGCTCTGCAGGAACTCCTGCCACAGGGTTAGTCTGAGCTGACTTGCAACTCCAAAATCTGCATTTGAAAGTGTGATTTTTTAAACAGATAATTTTCAGCGCAGAGTAGTTTTGGAATACTTTTGGTGTTGTATCTTTTTAATCTTACATTGTTAATCCCTAAATAATAAATAGAACTGCACTGGTTGGATGCTTTCCTGTGCACATGTTTAGTATTTCTGAGACTTCCTTCTGCCCAGAGAGGGCTTTAGGGTTAATTTATATCCATTTAGCTAACTGGTGCAGTTTTTGTGCTTGTACTCTTTTATGTCAGCCTAAGACTGATTATGCAAATTTAGTTCATGCCTGTAAATTCATCAACACAAATTAAACCAATGTATGAATGCTGTCATGCAAAAGTTGTTCCAATTTAATTAAATCAGTATCAAACAACACTCTCCATGACTTTGTGTATAAGCCAGGCCTTAATGGCTTAGGTCCCATAACAAAAAGTGAACAAGGCACCTGCTGCAGCCTTAAATTCTTTGGGAGAAGCTCCTTCTTTTGCAATGTGCAATTTTACAGTGCCAGGCACAGCAGGAAACTGCCTCACTGCAAGTTCTATATAGCAATGTAAACATTCGTTCTCTAAATAAATAGAAGCTTTGCTGATTATTACAGCAGTTACACAGCATCCTAATTAGGTCTCTTGGTTTAGAAGGTTTTGTTGTCTTTGCTGTAAAGAAAATCAGGTTCAAACAGTGGAACTGATTTCTAAAATCATCTAAGCAAAAATTCTCTCCTGGGCTAAGAGCCAAACTGAGCCATCAGACGTATGTGAATGCAGCTCCCATTTTCCTAAGCAGAAACTGCTGTGTTCATCTAAGAACAGAATTTGTCTCTTCCAGAAGCCTGGCAGAATGTTTAAGGGTGACAAGGAAAATGGTATTTATAAAAGCAGACATCACTGGAAATAAGAGTGCTCACACTGCTGTGATTTCAAAAGTTGATCCTGAATACTTAGCAGCAGGTGAAGCACAGAGTACTCAGCTTCTCACCATCAAAGAGTTCTAGCAGAATTTCATAGTGAATTAAAGAGAGAGATAAAGCAGCTTAGGGGATCACGCTGTTTTCCTTTTCTAATGAACTTCTTTGTTGATGATGAGAAGTTACTTTTCCCATCTTCCTTTCTGTTGTCATAGAGCAAGCGGTGCTGCCACAGAGCCCACGTAGCATAACTGGTGCCATTCTTTTTTGCTGTTTCAGTGTTTTAATATTTCATGCACTCTTCTTTTCCCTCTTCTCTGTCCCTTCCCTTTTGCTGAAGATGGAGAACTGGAGGACTTCAATCCTAAGGGGGTTAGAAACAAGAAAGCACATAAAAAGATTCCCCATAGGAATTAATTTTGAGACCCTCACATTCTTTCAACCCAACTCAATATTTTGTTAGGGCACTCCTTCCTTCTGAATGTTAACAGTACTGGAAGTTAGAAGGTACTTGCAACCACTACCCACTCTGTTAGTGGAAGGAAGAAGATTTTTACTTGAAAGAAAAGTTGCATACAGTATTCAGTGTCCCACAATTTGCACTTCTTCCTAATATTTGACTTCAGCTGCAAAACTAAAATCCCCATTGTGGTAGTAGTAGTAGCCTTGTGAACACAAAAGTAAATCAAAATATTTTTTTAGGGTAGTGCTCACCGCGTTTACTTGTCTTTTTTTAAAAAATATAATTGTTCTTCCAAAATTGACTGCAGCTGATAACAAAACCAAAAAAGGCTTAAGCTGACAACTGTTTCTGAGGCAGTGGGGACAGAAGTCATATTCCAAATAATCCTTTGCTATATTGCAAGATATGCCAAAATGCCCTATATTATTTCCATTTTCATTAATGCAGTTATATTTTGTGACATCTTCCAAAATATATGTAATCATTTCATAATAAATTTCATAATAAATTGCCTGGTGACTTTTTATGTTACCATTTCAGCTCTTCTGAACTTCTATTTGGGTGCCAAACTCCCAGCGTGGATGTGTAAAACTCACTATTGCAAGATACTTGCTCTGTTTTCTTCCTTCCCTTGTGGATGCATAAAACTCTCTGTCCCATAGTCACATAGCTGTGTATAGGGTTGGTAAAGGAACTCAGGTGGAGTAAAAGAACCCAGTCAAGTAACTTAGCTATAAGATTTTCTTCAGTGTATAAATGCTTTCAGGGCACTCTCTCTCACTCTCAGACTTTTTCTCTCATCTTCTCTCTTTCTAATTTGTTTCTCTTTTCCACATTTCCCTCTCATTTTTACTGACCCTCTTTTTGACTGAAGTCATTCTCTGTTTTTGTTCATTCTCTTACTGTTTTGCCTATATAATTTCTGGTCCTGTCACCCTTTTGTTGTGTGCACACCTAGAAAGATTGCTCCATGTCTTGGGAACAAGAAATCAGTTGTGGCTGACTTTATGAAAGCTGACTCTGAGGGTCCATCAAGCTCAGCGAGGGCACAGGTTTCTGCATCATGTGCCCATCGCACAGTTTGCAGGTGCTGAGATGAGGTGCTGAAGAGAAATCTTGTTGAATCCTGGGTGAGGGCTTGGGGGCGTTGGTGAAAGATTAGAGTGAAGTTCTAAGGGAAAAGTACAAGATGAGACTGCTACTTTGAAATGGGCATTGTGAGAGGTCATGGTTACCGTTTTCTGTCCGAGCAGTACAAACAGTTCAGCTACACAGTCACAGGTAATTGTTTCAAAGTCCAGTGTTTGAGATTGAATAGCAAGTGCTTTACACCTGATTCTTAGCTACATTTCTGGGTCAGTCAAAATGTTCTGGGAGTCACATACAGAGCACGTGTTGCATAAATTATGTTAGTATTTACATGAGCTTCAAGTGCAATGACCAAAGTAGCATCTGTAATCCAGCGCTACCTAAGCAGCCTTTAGATCATAAACTAGTTGGTTGCATCCAGTGCTTTAAAAAAAATCTCATTTAAAAACTTCCCTTTGGGAACTGGCTTGGCTGGGAATTGGTAATGGGATCTTCTATCTATACTTTTGATCATGCTTAAATGTTATTAACGCTTAATGTTGTTTTGTGCCATGTGACATGCTTGCTTTGAGCACCTGGACCTCTCCAGTAAGACGTGCATTTGGGCAAGTTCCTCATCACGCTATATGTGGGATTACCTTGGTCTGACCCAAGCTTCTGCCTCCAGGTTTGGCTTCTGGCAGCCTCATGGAAGCTGAAGTAGATATGATCTACTTCAGTAAGTGATGCGGTGAAATAGGAACAGTTCTGTAGCTGCTGCTGAGAAACTGACACCCTCACTCCTTCCCTTTCAGGAGATTTCTGTTAGATTGGCTCTAGGGATTTAACACCCATCAGTTCCTGGAGCTGATCGTGCACTTCACCAGCACATCTTTTGGCTCAGCTCTATCTGCTGAATGAGATGAACCAGAACTTAGTAAGTGGGAAAAATGGGAAGCTTGCTTCAGAAAGGCACTGTGCTCCTGACTAAAACAGTAGCATAAATGCAAACACAGTGAACTGAAGAAACAAAGTATTAGCTCTGTTCTCACATCAGTAGATTAAATCAGAGAATGCATTATTTTCTTTTGAGCCTCTTTTGCTGCCTGATGTGCACAGGTCACCCCTGTTAGTTTCACCTCCATTCTGCAATTCTAGTCGTTACTGCTTTTCCCCTGGTCTGATTCCACAGCTATGAATCTTTGGAAACCATTGGAAACCAGTATGCCACAACTAGTTAAAATGATAGGTGCTACTTCTCCATTTTCCATTTTATCATTCCTACCTCCTTTCAGTGAAGAAAATCTAAACCAACTTTGTTATAATGTGTGCAGTATATTTGAAAGAAAGTTTTAATTTTTCACTTATTACTCCACAACAGTAAGGGGGAAAGTGCCTTCCTTACATCTGTCTAGTGAAAGTGTCATTGTCAGCTTTGATTGCAGAGATATTGGGACTCCGACCTTCAATGACATTGCTAGCAAATTTTGACTGACAGCATGCAACACTGCAAACCCCTGCTGCACATGCCCATCCTCCTAGAAAAAACTGTTTCTCTTTAACAATGTTCTTATGCTACTGACTGTGGACTACCCTAGATGCTAAAATACAAGGTAAGCCCAGCAATATCCAATTACACTTATTGAATACAATCTGGAAAGACGTTTGCAGTTCTTGTGTGACCGGTTACCCCTTCTATGGTATATTTTAGTGAGGGTGTAAAAAACGTCCTTAACCTCCAAATTTAGGGTATGGATCAATGATATCTGAGGTGCGGGCTGATGCCATGTGCCATGAACACTGATCACACTTACTTGCTCATGCTTTACTGTTTGGAAAGAATGCTATTTTCATGAAACTACTGTATATGAGCATGTGATAGATATACAGCTGAGGCGTCCACAGGCTCTGACAACCAGGACCAGACTGAAGGCTGTCTGTACGTCAGAATGCAGTTTGTGTTGGTAGCCCTGCAAGCAACTCCAAGCATTTTAAAAAACCAACAGATTTTGCCTTCTGATCATAGAATCACAGAATTGTTTAGGTTGGAAAAGACCTTTAAGCTCATTGAGTCCAACCTAATGTCTCCAGAGGAGCAATGTTTAGTTTGTTAATATCTCAGTACAGCAGCCATGCTTAGAAAGGCATAGCTTTTCAAAAGGTACACCTTGTGCATGGGTTCTGTGGGTTACATCCTGATCACTCTGTGTTTTCCTGACCATACATCTCAGTCGACGGGGTTTCCATTCACAGCACTTTTCAGGCAGCTTTCTCGGCTGCTTGCCGGTCGTGCAGAGTACAACAAACAGTTTGCTTACAGGCTCCCTGCTGCACCGTGCCCAGCTTCTTGGGAATGGTGGCTGGGCTAACCTGAAAGTCTGACCCACTACCAGTAAAAGTGGTGTAATCCTCGCATTTCTCAGTCTTGGAGCAGTATAAACCCTGCCTGAATCCAAACTCTTCCTCAGCGGTAAATCAGATAGATAGGCAAGAGCCCCCTGGATAGGCCACTCCTGCTTGTGTCCTGCCTTGTGTCCGAGGCTGTCCTTGACTGACAGTGGGATGCTGACCAGGGCAAAAATCAGTGGCACCGGGCCCTGGTGAGCCCTAGCCCTGGGGAAGCAGCACACATGCCTGGGTGGGAAGAGAAAAATTAGACCCCAGTGCATGCTGCATCCTACCGCGCCGCAGTGAGGACCCCTTGCTCCGGTCAGGAGGCAGCCTGCACCTCTCCCTGCTGCCCCTCTTCCAGCCAAAACCACTTCACTAGGAGGGCCCAGCACGCCTCTTCCTTTCCAGGTCTCCCTCAGACTCTGTCTCCTGGTCTTAAAAATATTCAAAACATTTTAACTGTTGTCAGTTTGATTGTTATTGACCCCATATGAATAACATCTCTCGCCCTCTCCCCTGACACCCTTGATCAGTTTTTTATTAAAACTTTCAAGCTGCAGTTCTTTAATATAATTTTTAATGCATTTTAAATTGTTTCTGGAATTTTGTATGGTGTCCCAAATGCTTGAAGAGAGTGAGGAGATTTATAAATAAAAATATTTTTATTACACTATAAAAGAATCTGTAACGCTAATGCTGCAATGATAAGATAAAGTATGTGTGGAATTCCTTTTCCTACATGCTGTGTGCTCCAAGAAATTCTGCTTATATGCAGTATTACAAATGAGCTAGACTAACCCAGAACAATATTCCCAGTATCAATCAATAGACTATGAACACATTAGTATATTAGCAGTTTATGACAGTATTTAGGATCATATGGTACAATAATGGAATACACTATCTTCTGAGATACCAGGCAGTCACATTGTCTAGCATGGTGTGAGTCCTCATGTCCAACTCCTGCTGTTTTCTAGGCAAAGCAAGTAGCTTTTGCAGGTAGTGATTGTTTTTGCAGTAGCAGTACCCTGTGCAAAGGTCTCTGATACAGTATGTTTGAACAATCATTGCTGTATTATCTTATCTACTCTAGGTAACAAAGAGATTCAAATTTAGGGGCACCCAGCAGGACTGTGGTCACAACTGCTAAACAGAATAGTGTCTGTACTTGAAGTGTCAAGTTACTTGAATTTGAAAAATTAATTTGCAGAGCCAGAAAATGCCCAGTAACTCATTCCTTTAGTCTTGACAGTACTTCCTTTGAATCGTATGTTCCAGTCCTGCAAAGACTTAATCAGGCTCTTACTTACTGAAATTGCTTCTGTGGTGAGCAACGGAAGAAAGGAAAATGTAAAATTTGTTAATGGGTATGTTTCTGTCATGGAGAGGGGCCTTATTATATGTCACCTGGGGATCCCAGTACGGCTATCTAATGAAGACTTACTGAAAATGGAGATAGATTATGCAATATTGATATGATTCCCCTACTCATAGAAAAAAATACCTTTTCCAGCTGTTCCCTTTGCATGCAAGAAGAAAAAAAAACCACCAGAAAACAACCAGTGTGCAAGCAAGAACATAGCAAGTCATGACAGCATGTGGCAGAGAAAGCAGCCCAGTCTGTGGTTCCAGCTGTTGTGTGTTGTGCCATGTAGAGAAGCCCATAGGGAATGGGACAGGACAACATTCTTGTTTCAAAATCTCCCTGTTCTTGTGAGCCCAAGGGGAGACAAAGAGTGGGAAAAAGCCAGTCTGCATATTTGTTTGAAGTGTGGAGCAAAGTCAAATTCAAGAACACAACACTCTTGGCAAAAGTAATACCTAAAATAAAACTGACACCACAGATTTGGAGCATTTGCTGCCAGAGCTAGAAACCATCCAGAATGCAGGAAGCTGGTTTGCGATGGGAAATGCATTTTTATCTGAGAGAGCCCTCCAGGATGTTTCCAGCCACAAAGAGGATGGGGAACTGACATTGCTCACTGCATGAGCATTTACTTGTCATCCGCAAGGTCACAGTGCTCTCTTCATTCAAATCCTTCCTGGAAAGCTCCTTTTGCTTCACTGCTTCTAAGAAGGTAATGGCTGGGTAGAGGAAAATACCCCTCCCAACTTCTCCCTCCCCACAAAAAAGGGCTGTAGCAAAATAAACTTCCACGTGAATTAGCCCTAAGCCTGCACATATGTGCTGCCTACAGCAAAGGGAAGCTTCCCTGTCCTTTTCCTGTCCCTCACCTGACAGGCTGGCAGTCTAAAAGCTCCTGGCAAGCTGAAAGAGGGAGGTTGTTGTTGAAGACGTAGTAAAAGAAAGATGATTTGGCCCTTAAAGGATTAGCACCTCTGACTTCATGCCTGTAACAGAGATTCACTCCAAATGGAGGATTGAGTCCCTGATTAGGTAGGTATCCACAGAAAAAGCTGTCCGCAGCTGCTGAGTGAGCGATAATATTCACAAGTTGTTTGAGAGAAGTTGGAAGGGCAGTGTGGATGGCCAGGGAAAGAGCACTCAGAGCTGTAAGAAGTACTTCAGGTAGTTGTGGTCAAGTCAATCCTAGAGCAATGGGCTGGTGGCCAGAAGATTGTTCTTTCCTGAAAGAACAAGTATTTGGAAGATGCACCAAACCCAGTTTGAGAGCTCCAAGAAGCAAAGGGCATTGCTGTAACTTAGACCTTCATTAGAATTACCTTATGTACATTTTATATACCTAATTAATTTTAATTTGTCTAAGAAATCAAGAAAACATCTAAGTTGCCTTTGAAGCCATGCACCTATTTGCAGCACTCATTCATCACAGTGTTTAGGGAGCCTGCTAAACATCCTCGCTTAGTGTTTGCAGTTCCAGCATGCCAGACTTGCCTGAAAGCTGAAGTTTAATAATTTTAGTCAAACATACTTTCCACAACCACAGGAAAAGCTTTTCTTCAGAGGAGAATGATTCCACCACGTTCTCCCCTCCCACCTCCTCATTCTCTCACTGGCTCTGCTAGCAGGGCTTCCCCAGGATCTGAAGTAGCAGGACTCAACTGTGACTTAGAAACACTAGCTAGGTACAAGAGCTTTGCTAATGGCATCTTCCAAAAATCATTTTCTAGGACAGGAACTTTCCCCTGTATCTACACAACAGTATTATAGGAAAAGCTTCAAGCAAGTAAGTCTTGTCAGAAGAGAGCTTAGCATGTTCGGTACATCCTACAGGCAGAATAGAAAATGATACATCTTTTGCACTATATGCTGCAATTTATATATTTTAAAATTCAATCACAAATTCATTATTATCTTTTCATCATAGTTTGTTTTAAAATTGTTCAAAAATAAGTTAGCAGCTATTCCACCATTACTCTTGACAATTTAGACAAACATTCATTTGTAACAACCTTTATTTTGTGTGAAAAAAATGTTCAATATCAACACCAGATATATCCGTGTCCTATTCTATAACAGCACTGTGAGATACACCATTCTATTCCACTTTTTTCTCCATTTGTTTATTAATCAGTATATATGAGTCTTGTGGACATAGTGAATGACTGAAATGTATAGCATCACACATCAGACTTTTTTCAAAGCTCATAAATGATCAATATATCTTTGAGAGGGAATCTGATTTCTGATACATTTATGTTAATAAGAATGGAAACATGGGCCACTGGAAATTGAGAGATAAATCAATAGAGAGGTTGGACCTTCAAGAAGTTCAGTGTACAATAAAATAGACAGCAAAATATGCTTGCTGCTTGTCTGCAGTGCTTGGAGTGACTACAGCTGACCAACAAGGTAAATCAAATCTGCTGCCAATACATTCTTCTGCTGTCCAGATAAAACAGCGGACTAAGCCGGTGAACTTTCACCCTTCACCCGAGCTCTCTAAGCCAAAGTACAGATTAAAAAAAATCAATAACCCCAATCGATGGGAAAATATTTTTAGTCTCTAACTGAACGATATGTTTTGACAAGGCCAAAGAGGCGCACAAAAGAATGGGAAAAGATAAAAGACAGAAAATTAGGATTTTGTTTTATTGGTTGAGGTAGAATCACTATTCATTCCCCCTTCCTACAAATCCCATTGACACTGGCTAAAATTATCTCACAGGAAGGAAATAAAATGAAAGGTTATGAATTCATTAAATTGTCTGATTTACTGTGTATCCTTGTAACATGTTATCTTTACTGGGGTTTGTTGCCATTATTAGACACTTAACATTGAGAAGACACTTTGGAATGTATTAACATGGAATTGGGCACTATAAGAAGCATTTTGCCAGGAAAAAAAATCAACAACTCTTAACAACTTGTGCCTTTTCCTCTTGCTGCTTTTCAGCTCTGAATCCAGTGTACCTAACATATAAACCACAGAATACCAGAAACCCCAAAGCAAAGCAAGAAGCCTGTGGTACACCACTTACAAAGCATTGTAGAGTTAGTATAGGTGAGTTAGGGCTTGCTAACATCGATGTGAGGGTCTTCAAGGCTCACAGAGGAAGGTTCGAGGGGTGGTTTTGCTGAATAGCTCAGCAGCTGTGAAGGCCGTGCTGTGTGGTGCACTAAAAGTCACCCCAGCGTCCTGGCTGGGCAGCAAGGCAGTGCTGTGCCCCAGGCTGGCAGCAGGCACAAAGTGGGGAACTGGGACTTTCCTTCCCATTCCTGCTCCATGCCCCCCTCCCGTGCACCTTGTGGGATGCAGCTCCTCACTGCCTTATACCAGCCACGCTGCTGGGGATGACAGGGGACCGGTGGGACCAGGGCTTCCGGGGAGCTGCTGGGTGTCTGGTGTGGTTTGAGGTATGATGCGTGGGGAAAATTTCCAATTACTTGCAACTAATAAGGTTTTTGCAGCACTTGGACATTTTTTCCCAAAAGGATGTCAGCAAACTCTTTTACTCATTAACGTCTTATCGAAGTGGTCTTTTTTGGTCTGTTTACAAAACATACAAGGGGTGATTGCAGGCAAGCAAAAGGTGACGTTGAAGGGTATGCTCCTCTTCAGAGAACAGCATCAGATTTTTTTATGAATGCTGATTTTTTTGTTGTTTTTGCAGTTAGAGTGATTACTGTTGCCTCTGGAGGGGCTGCAGTTTGTTGTCAATCCCAGGTCACTGGGAACCTCCAGGCTCAAGAGCACAATGGCAAACGGCAGGCAGGCGTGCGGTGGAAATAAGGGGACAACATCCAAATCCACTGTGCAGAAATGGGAGCAGGGATGGATCTGGTCGGTGCTGACACAGGTACACCCTTTGACATTTGCTTTTCTGGAGTGGTTTCTCACCTCAGAGTACAATGGCCACAGTGCAATTTGTGAGGGGGGGCATAGGAATACACAGGGATGATATGATTGCCTTCTCATTTCCTTGTGCTCTTGCATCTGTAACTAGCTTTTGCTTTAAATTTAAGATTACGGCAGAACGTTTTTTGTTTCATAGTTTCACAGGAAAGAATGCTGGTCCAGGCCCTTTATTCCTATTGCCTCATTTTAATCCAGGATATAATTGCAATAATATAAAAAGCCAGCATTTTAAAACACTTCTCCCTAATTTATGTGGTCATTATTTTCACATTCAGCAGGTGTTTCATCTCAGTTTCCTCTCTCTGACTTTTCAGAAGGAACTATCCTGAAGCTTTCATGGAGTAACGTTTACAACATAAACTCCCATGATTGAAATGCTGTAGGTAACTCTTATCATCCCTGAAAGCTTTCAGCATATGCAGTGAAGTATGATGACTGCTAGAATTAATTAGAGAAAACAGATGTCAAGCATTTGCCAAGAGTTATTTAAAGAAAATCTATCTTGTACAAATAGTTGATGGTAGGGTTTGAATGTTACTAGCATCTGAGAAATAGCTAAACATTTTTCCACTTTGTGTAAAGCATACCTAAAATACATTGAAAAGAACACTTTGGTCACCCATGAAAATAAAAGCAGAATAATATGATGGTGGCTATATTTTTCTTCTTACTAATGCTTCTGTGAGACCCTTAAAGATGATGGGCTTGCCTGGGTTGTGAGCAGGAGAAGAATTTGACCCCTGGGATGGCTCCTGATACATTCATGGACAAGGTGAGACCTGGGATACGGAGCCCATTTCTCCAGCAGAGGCATCGGGAAATGAATCTTTCAGAAACGACAGGAAGAATTAGGAGGGTGACTTGGCCCTGGCTCACACACCAGCTCCAACAAGAAAATATCTTGCTCCTGTTCCTATGTAGATTATACCTATGTTTCTATCATCAGCATCCACCAGCTCTCTAACAGAACGAGTTCAAATGCTTTTCTCTCTGCAGCAGTCAATGCACCCCATGGCCTGTTCAATCCTTTCTGCTTAAATGACTTATGTCCTGGCCTTCATAATTCTGTCAAAGAAAATATACAGCCTTCATCTTTGTTATCTTTCATTGTGCCTAAAGAGGTCAGAAGTTCAGAGCAGTTCGTGTAGATAGCCTGGCTGAATGTAAATATGGCCATCAGTTTTGGTGCAAAAAGCCTGCAAGACAAAATTGACAATCTTCTTCCCACAAGTTTTGTGTGTGCAAGCATGAAACTTGCCTTCCACTAGCATTTGTACTGTCAAACAGCGTTAATGGAAAGCACAAATACATGAGAATGCAGCCAAAGCCAGTTCAGAGAAAGAGTGGATGAATTTGTAGGAAATCCAATGCTTCTCTCATCCATCACTATTCACATTCCCTTCCTCGCCCGCAGGTAGAGGCACAGAGACTTATTGGATGGGATTCATCTTACCTAACTTTAGACATATATAGTGTGGATATCTCTATCTCAGCTTGTCTAGACTCTTGTGAAAGTCAATAGAGAGATGCAGGCTGTTCTAAGCCCAATTCATCTGACCTGTTTTAGACTCCTTCTTTAAGGAAAAGATGAAGCTTTCCCTAAAAGTGACTATTTCTCTCTAGTGACTCAAGGACAGCTTAGGCCATTAAATCACATGCAGGCATGTACATTGCACTATTTACATGTGATGAATCCTGTCCCTCTAGCACATTTGATAATATTTTTCACACAGTTAGATGAGTTTAATGGGACCTTTTTGGCCCTCAAATTACCCAGTATTCTCCTGGGCTTCTCCCCTCCCAAAAAGCGAAAGCATTTATACAAAATGGTTATTTCTTTGGTCTAAACCTATTTCCCTGGCAGAGGCAATTTTTCAGGCCAGGGTTTCGAGACCAGCCTGCCCAGCAGCCTCAGGACACAGGGAGTGCTGCCTCTGCTCACACCTGGCCGCTCCATGTCTCCCCTTCTCCTCGCTGCTCTCCACGTGCTCACCTGCTCAGCCTGCCTTTCGGAGCCAGTCCCAGTCCTCTCTGCCCTCTCTGCCCGTGCTGAGGATCATGGTGAGCCCACACACTTCTGCTCAGGCTTTGGATAATGGCTTTTGCTGTCCCTGCTATCCCTGTATGAGAGCCTTTTAATTGCATCTTCCATTCAGCCTGAATAAAGGGTGAGCAGGACATCTATTTGCTTTGACCAGGCTTGTGATTGATGCAACTGTTAATACTTTCCAGCGTAACACAATCTTCCTTCACCTCCCCGGGATGCTCTGTTGGTAACATGTCCCTGCGTAACTTTTTCAAGGACAGACAGAAAGTGGTACAAAAGGCAAGAGATGGCAGTGGAAGCACCAGTGAGCCTCTGCCCCGTTGCTGAAGGGTTACCTCCTTCCAGCATCTGGCCCACCTTTTGCTGCTGCCCACGGCATCAGCAGAAAAGGTGCTGTTTCCTTGCTCAGCAATCATTTCTAGCGGACCACTGGCAACTTCTCTGTGCAGAACTGTCTGCAGTGTCCTAGGGTCATCTTGCCCCCTGGGAGAAAGCCACAGAGACACCTTCTGCTGTTAGGCATATAATGAGCTTCCATTCTTTCATGTAAAGCCGAGGAAAGTCATCTTCTCAACAGGGCTGTACTGAGCAATCACCCGTCACTTGCCTTGATGTGGTGAAGTTGTCAGGGACAGCAGGTCCCTCTGCCATACCAGCAAAGTGCACTGATAATTCTCACCTCAGTCGGACACCATGCCACATGCTCTCCCCCAAGGTGGGCATGTTGAGCAACACCCTCTCAGACCTAGTGTGTCTTTGGAGGCAACAATTACACCCAGAGTACAAAAAACATAGCACAATAAAAAAAATACTACACACAGAGCTCCTCAGTAAAACAAGTCCAACTTGTATTACATTCATGGTGCCACATAATGGAATTTAAGCCATCCTTAAGGTTACTCTAAGTCCCAGGAAAAATACAGCAGCATGTAAGGGGGAAGGAAGGGAGAGAGAGACCACAACTGTAGCCATCAGGAGAACAATCAGAGGACTGTCAGGGAGACTCCTGGGATTAAACCACTTTACTCTCTGTTATGCACAAATCCAACCCTAGGCCCCTCAACAGAGCATCTATAACTCTGTTTCCCTTTTAAGCAAACCTCAGTAGAATTGGTTGTTTGGAGATTTTCATCTAAAGACCACCAGAGTTACAGCAGTTTAGACAAGCTGCTGGGTTGTTCTCCTAACACAACACAAACAAATGCAGTTTATAAACAACAGTCAAGCCACAGCTATCTGAAAATGTAGGGGTGCTGCAGCAAGGTAAACTGAGCATGGCAGTGACGGCATAGGCAGAAGACACCCTACACTATGACCGTGCTGCTGGGGTAAAACGTGGCTGGTGCACTGCCGATGTCGGCTGGTACAGCCAGGATGCCTTGTTCAAAACAGCGGGGGAGGCGAAAACCCTCCCAACATTTGCACACAGGGATTCAGTGGCCCTACTTTCAGGATGCAGACAATCTCATTACCTCCACACAGTCAACCAGCCCTCCTATCGATAGGAACATATCTCAAATACCCTGAACTGTCATTAGTCATTCAAGAATCAGCAGTAGGTGGTAAGTAGGATTGGACAGTTACATACCATTGCAGTCAGTGCCATTGACTGTGTAGGACAGGACAGAGACAAGTTTCCTTAATACATGTGCTTATTTTCTTGTTAGCGTTTGATTTCTGACAAATGTGATGGTATGCCCCTGTCTTTGCTTTGGGATGCACTGCCCAGTACTTTTTTCTCTGAATGCTGTACTTTTGCGCCACCAACAAGCTAGAGTGGGAGTCAGCCTTTGCGTTGGGGCTGTTGCTGCCCTAACGCAACAACAAGAGAACAGGATCAGGCCAAGTCGACTGCTCTGTGACTTGTCATCAGAGGCAGGACGAGTATCTTTTTTTTCTCCACCCCAGCCCCAGAGCAGCTGTGGATGCCCCATCCTTGGAAACATTCAAGGCCAGGCTGGATGGGGCTTTGAGCAACCTGGTCTGGTGGAAGGTGTCCCTGCCCATGCCAGGTGGTTGGAACTCAATGATCTTTAAGGTCCCTTCCAACCCAAACCATTCTATGACTGTGATTCTATGTCCTCACCTGCCTCCTTCATGGTCCTCTGCCTCTATCTTCTGCCACTTGCTTCCCACTGCCTGTTGCTGATGCTCACAGGTCTGGTCTGTATTACCTGGAGCAGTTCTTGCTACTCTTTCAGACCCCTTCTCAGCGTTACTGTCACAATGAGTTGAGGTCAGGAAGCACTGAAAAATTTCTTAGTACAAAATATTTATTTTTAGTAGCAAATAAGATAAGTAGTAGACGAAACATTTTGAAAGTTGTTTTTTTAAAAATTATTAAAAAGAGTTATAGGCCTAAGCGGAGTCCTTGCAGGAAAATAAGAAATACAATAGCAGTGGGAGACCCAAGGGAGATGAAGTTTTGAAACTTAGAGAATAATTGTAAATCCTGGGATATAGAAAGATAATTTAGATACTGTAGAGCCTCATAGTGGCTTTCTGCTATTTCTGTCATAATTTTCTGCCATGTTATTTTCTGTCAAGCCTTACAGTATTTCTATAATGACTAACCCTTTTTTTTCCCCAAAACTTATCTTTGAAAATTATACACAAGGTCAGAGTTACAAAACTGAACACTCCATTTATTATCAGGAACAAGAAAATCTGTCTGGGCCACATCACCAATTGTAGCTGTCTACCTAATAGGATGAAATAGGTCGCGGGGAGAGTAACTGAGCGGTAAAGAGAGGCACTGCAGGTGACAGAACAAGAGTGATAGGAGGAAGATCAGCAAAACTAAAAGCAAGAGAAGATACATCATTGGAAACAAAACCAAATCAAGCTAATGTCTTCTCAAAGCAAGATGGGTAAAATAGAGGGACTTAGTAAATGAGCTGAAGTCATTTGACAAAAGATCTATATAGCAGATCACTTTATTCATAAAAAGATCTGACTGACATCCTTTGCAAATGGAGTTTATCCCAATATGCAAGAACTTTCAAAGTGACAAGGGTAAAATTCTGCCTATGTAGTAAATACTTTCATTCCTAAAATATGCTGATGCTGCAGATTGCAACTTTTATTTTTAGTGCTTTCCTACAAGTTTGTGCTGCATCTTCCAGTCTGGGGTGAAGAAGCATCGCCAAAGCAAGCTGAACCATTTACCAGAGCTTGATGCCAAAGAGAGCTCATCTCTGAGACTCTGAATTCTGAGACACTCCACCTGAACTTGTTAAGAGCCACAGTGTTGAAATATCTGAATTTTCTGCTGGTCATAAATTCTGCCTTTTGATGAACTCTGGTACCATACCAGTGGGGTGCCTCAGCTCATACTGAGGGTTAGACCGCTCACATAGAAAGCCTAAAAAAGTGGGTGCCTTGTGAAAGCACCAAAGGTGAAGATATGGTGAAGGACATGCTTCAGGGCTCATGTAACTGATGTTACACCATGACTCTCATTGTGGTAGAGGACCTGTCTTCAAAAGGGGTGCAATTGATAAATCATGTGCCAATTGTATTTATTCAATATGTCAACTTGCACTCCACTCTGGAGTGCCCGGACCAGTGCCGAGGGCTGGTGGTATCTTTGCTGCACCTCTCACATTCCTAAAGCTGAGTTGGGGCTCACTGGTGGCTCAGAGAAATGCAGCTCCATCGCTTCCTAACAGGGAGAGGAGAACTGGAAGGAAAGCCGCAGTGGGAAATCCCATGCATGGAAGGCAGGGGTCCATGAAATGCCAAAGCAGGGCACAGTGTGCTGCTTGCCAGGAATGAACTAATGCCCAAGGGAAAAGGACAGGGTCTCAGGCTAGGACTCTCCTGGAGCTGTTGGTTAGGTCTGAAGCTCTGAAGCCACAGTGCAGTGCTGTACTTTTGGTTGGCACGTGGCACGTACACAGGCAGAGCAGGAGATCCAGGCATCTTAGAGCATATTCAGAAATAAGAACTGTGCTGTTGAGAGATTTCTTCACCTTTTACTAATGAATTATGTTATTAAAGACCTGATACGAGGAACACTGAAGTCCAGGGGAAATTTAACACTGCACTCAGTGTGCTTTGGATTGAGCTTTAACAGCCCGCTTACTAATTTACAGCTATAACATCCCCTTTCCACGCCAAATACACACTGACATCAGGTTGTATTGCCTGTAACAGCCCACTGTCCCTGCCAGCCCCCGAGCTCACAGCAGCAGGGCTGCAGGGCTGCTCCCCTGCCTGCTGCAGGTGCAACCCATTTCTCCAAGTGCCCAGAAAAATTCATGCTGTCTCCATGCGCAGTTTGAAACAGCAGCAGATCAACCAGAAAACGAGCAAGGCTTGGAAACAACTTTCTGCAAATTCAAGAGATCTGAGAGATTTTTTTTGTTTTAAAAAGGAGAAATCAAGTGAAATAAGCCTAAGAGAGACTTACCTTGCATTTAGACCTGGGTTATGGTTTGTGCTGTTTTTCCTCTCCATTCTCCTGCAAACATATGGTGGCCGGGGTGGTGGGGGGAAGGGGGGAAAAATAAGAGCTGTAAGAAGTGTAATTGATGGCAAAAGAGGTCCAAATGTGTGCACCAGATCCAGACACTCTCCAAAATGTAATCCTTGTTTGTCTTTATGATGGGAATAATAGCCTTCCTCACAGGGGTACTGGGAAGATCAATAAATAGTTAATGTTGGTCTAGGAAAATGCACGATGCCTGCAGTGTAAATCAGAAGTAACCCATTGAAATGCATGTAGTTACATATGGATAGACCCAATGTAAAAATGAGCAGATGCAATTTCCTAAAAGAACAGTGCTAGTTACCCTACAAACACTCTCCTGTGTGTGAGGCAGAGAGTGGACTTTAGACAAGATTCTGTGCTGATGTAAATCTGCATCATTTCATTGACACCACTGGAAATGTATCAGTTTAAAAAAAAGCAGGCTCCAGCCCCTGATATCTGCCAGTCATGCAACCTTTAACCATGCCTGTAGCTTTCCCTTTGCACACTCTCCCCGTTCAGGCCTGACATTTCTACATTTTAGAGTCCCCAGTGTCTCCTCAGCGCTGTATTTTCAACAAATCAGAATAGACAACAGAAGTGAGGGGGGTAGTTTTTAAACGTTCATATATTTTTCAACTCCTCAAATATTTTTCCACAAGGTCTCATGGTAAGTATTGCATAGTTGTCCACAAGGCCAGCTTCTTCAAAGAAAACCACAGACAGCTTCAGTGCAGACATCTCTCGCCATCTCTCTGAAGTACATCCATGGCGCTCTGTACCAGCTCATAATATTAGAGAATAATACAGCAGTTTCTGTGGTGCAATAAATTGTAGTCAAGAAATCAGACACTAAGGGATAGTAATTAAACTGGAGTGGCTGTGAAGGGTGCTCAGTGGAGATGAGGTGTGAAGGCAGTGTTCCCCCTGGGGTCAGCCAGCAGGGCTGAATCCCTGCATCCTCTGGGTACTCAAAGCGAGGGAGGTTAGGGTCCACCAAAGGCGTTTTTTGCCACAAGCAAGCCAGTCCCTGAGGAGATTAAGGAGCAGAAATTCCTGTGAATCCAAGCTGAGCCAAAGGAGTGTTGTAAAAGAGGGACAAGGAGAATATAAACAAACTGCAGTTTCCTGGTCTGAGCAGAGGCGGTGAGCTTCAGCCCCTGTGCCTGGGTCAGCCCCTACTAGCCTGGAAACATGATTAACCCCCTCAGATCTAAGGGGAAGAGAGAGGAGCAATTTCCAGTGGGCTTCTCCTTCTCCCCTTTTGTCCTAGCTGGAATTCACCTGTGTGTATTCCTTCAAGGAGTGGTGAAGGGAAGGTTTGCAGACGTGAGTGTGGAGAAACAGATTTGAGATGCTGTGATCTGAAAGGAGAGCAAGGCTGCATATTTGGCTTGCCAGCTCTGCAGGCTGCTGTTTGATTTTGTGTCTCCTGCTCAGGTGTGTGCACTGCGAGGGGAGGCTGGGAAGCAGGTATCAAATAACTTCAAGGTGTTTTTCACAAAAGTCACCTGTAGTGAAACCTCTGTCAGTTTTATGCATGAAAAAGTGAGACTGTACTTACAGTGGTCAGCCCCTTACCTGCTAATGCCTTTTTGTCCCTGCTGTGCCATTGTGTTTGCTCTCTGACCAAGTGTCACTGCTGCTGGTGCGGCCTGAGGTATGAGGAGGATGAAGAGTAGTGAGAAGGTGAACCCTCACTTGCCTGAAGTATGGGTCAACGGGCCCAGCCAGGGCAAAGTGTCAGCATCACCCCACGCTGGGGCTGGCCCTGGAGCCAGACTGAGGTGGCCCACGGGAAGTTGCTCCCCAGCTGAGGAAGAGCATGGCTGCCAGCAGCAAAAGTTTCCCCCTGTCACAGCTGAGACAGAGCTTGGAGGCACCACCTCTGAGACTGGGGAGAAAAAGCAGCCTCTTGCTCACTCGGTGCTTGCCTCGCTGTGGAGAACGATAAGCCAGATTGCTTTTTTGTGACGTGGACATCTGACCTGTGGGAGCTCTCTTGCTAACGGCACTAATTTCATGTAGGGCTCTAAACCACTATCCGCCAGGAATAACTTTCAATCACTGGTGACCTGGGCTCCATTTGAACTGGTAACTAGGAGGTGGAGAGCAGTCTATGCCCCCTCCCCAATCCAAAACTTTGGAAATATCCAGGCCCCCACAGGGCTCTGAAGTTCATAAAATGTGTCTATTAATATGTAGAGGTTTGCGCTCATGCAGATAAGTATGTGGTCAGAAAGTGTGCCCTTTTCTGGATCGACTAAGAAAAGAAGACATTTCTCTGACCCAGTAGGAATCAAGGAATCACAATTACAAGCACCGTTCACAGGCACATCAAACACCTGTTAATGATAGGGAAAAGATCTGAAGGGAAGCAGCAGAGGTTTTTAACTAAGATGAACCAGTCGGATAGGCAGGGATCTGCCAGCTTTCCTGGAGGAAAAGGAGATGGGAGGCAGAGAGTTGGAGTGGAGGTCTGCATGCCAGGTAGGGAGAGGAAGAAAAGCCTGGCACATTCGCCAGTAGCAAATTGGGCTCCCGCATGGTCTAATTCCTGCTTCACCACAGACTGCTAACACAGCTTGGATAAAAAGGGAAAAAGGGAGAAAAAAATCTATGCAGGAGGCTGCAAGAGCACATAGAGTCTGTTCTGAGCTCCTTCCACAGGCAGACAGAAATCAATAAATCAATAGGAAATGTTCGCTGGCTGTAAAATGGGTAGAGAAGCCAGTGTCAAGCTGCTTTAAGATGGATGGACAGTAGGTTTGCAGTTTGCAGAAAGGCTAGAGGTGACTATCACCTTGAGATGGGATCAGCGGCCAGCAGCCCAGCAAGGCTTTGAACCTTGAGTGTATGATTAAGGGCTGGGGCACGGATTGAAATACTCCTGCGTCCCCTTCACCGTCCCCCCTGGACTTTGCTGACCCTCCTCCTCGGCAGCACTGGTGCGCTGGCAGCCAGGGCCTGGCAGCTGCCTGGGCTGGCCCTGCTGTGCCACTTCATTGAAGTCGAAGCTACAGAAGACTGAATAAAAATTGACTAGATGCCTGGTGGTAGTGAGGATTGATTGAAGACGGGCAGGGGTTTTCTGCCCCACAGTAGGATTTTTTCCTTTCTATGAAGGATTTGACATAATGTAGGCAGTGATTCCTACTCAGAGTATCGCACCTTCATTCTCTCCTTAATGAGGCAAGCATAGGACACAAAGCAGTGCCAAACACGCTTAGGGAAAGCTGGCAAGAGTGGCATCCTTCTTTTCTTTTAAAGGCAAGGTATTCGAGAGGGCTGGGACACAGAGGGTTCACTGCGTGCCTCCCTGTGCCCGTTCAGGTCCACAGGATAGCTAGTCTTCAATTGGTATTTTTCAAATGCAGAGATGATCTTCACCGTGGTGTGGCTCCTGCAGAGACAGACAAGCAGTCTAGCTTCAGGCTTCCCTGCTTCCACAGCCTCCCCTCCAGGACGTGCATTTCTTTCAGGCTCCATGAACAACTGCTTATCCTGTTCTTTGAGGATAGATGGACCTTCTTAACCTCTTGTAACTGAGACTCTCTCTCTCATAACCCTCAGAAGCAATAGATTTGGGGGCAGTTTCTTGCTCTTGCCAGGTAAGACTCTCTGCGATGCCATCACTGCTGCACAAGCGTCAGGCATTCCTGTTGCTCATGTGCTGGTCTGCTTGAAGGTGTGCCTGCTGCCGGGGGAGGCTGGCTGGTGCCTTAAGCAATGCAGCCGGGGTGATTTCTGCCCAAAGGTAGTTAGCACTGTACAATATTGCTGCCTTCTGTTTATCAGCAGGTTTTCCAAGACAGCATTCACCTTCCTGCACCATACGCAGATGAAGTATAAAGGGTAGAAAGACTCCCAGTTTATTTGCATTTGGTAGCTTAAGTTCGCACACTACAGTATTGACAAGTAAATATGTATATTGAAGTGGTTGGCTTTGATGTTAATAGTCTGACTTCAAGGAGCTGCACTTAAGAAATGCAAAATTTAGTTTATAAGGTTTTTCTTTCATTCACTTTGGTAGGCCAACATCCTGCTCAGTTTTAAACAGAATTCAGGCAAGAAAATACCAGGGTTTAGTACATACATTATAATTGAATAAAACTTTAAGCCTAATCTGGAGAAATGAGACCTGGTATATTCTCTAAATGCTCCCCTAATGTTATGTGTAGTCCCATTTTTCATAATGCTGGTCAAGTAATCGAGAATTCAGTTTTCTGGACTTTTTTCTGAATTTTTATTTCACTGGGACTTACTCTTGCAGTGAAACTCCCATTGGCAACTTGACTGGGTCTCTGCAAGTCTGACAGCAGTCTGAAAATGGGTCCTTGGAGTGTAAAAAACACTCTAGCAAGTGACTCTGGACAGAAGCATCACAGAGATACTGTTCTGGGAGATCAGCAGAGGCCAAAACGGGATTTGCTTTGCACAGTGGAATAACTGTGAAGAGATTTTGTCTACTTGTCTACACAGTGAAAAACAAGAAATTCTGGGAAATCAGTATCCTAGCTTTGGACTTAAATATCATATTAGGCTTTATTGACTAGTAAAGATTTCATCCCAGAGCTTTGCTTTTGAGGAGAGACTAGGAGCATCCCAACACCGGCCCAAAGAAAGGGAAAAGACCTGAAGAGACAGGTGCCCTGCCATTCCCCTCCTACAGGGTACGTATACGGCTGGACTAGCTGGCCCCACAGATGCTCTGATTTATTCCAGGAGTCTTTATGGGAAGCTGCATGTATGCCAGACCCAGAAGCACAGCTTGGCATTTGATGTCCAAAAAGGCAGACCCAGATGCACCAGCTATGGTTATTAGAGAACAATCAAAATCAAAAGCCCTCATCCTGTTAGTACAGCAAAACAATTTTTTTTAAAAAGGGCTAAAATTAAAAAACTATGAACTACACTAGCTAATATATAGTGCTTACAGTGGTGAAAGGGAAGAAGGATTGCTCTCCTTTAATTTCCTGTTAGTTTTCAGATTTAGGCTGTGTGATTCACTGCAAAACATTCACTTGCTGTAAGAAATTTAAGAAATTATAAAATATCTTAAGTCAAGGGAAAAAATTCTGCTTAATCTCTGTTGGATGGCCCAGTGCTGCTGTCAAAGTTGGTGATGACAGAGGTATGAACAGTATTGGAAACAGACCTTGTCAATACTTAGCTGTGGCAGCAAAGAGTGGGTTACCCAGATGAACCTCCGGAGAAATCATTTGCAAGTGTTTGGACCATAATCAAACCCCACTGAAGCTGATAGGAGCTTCAGCTCTGAAAGGACTTTGACTCGGTCCCTTTAGAATAAAATCCCAGGATTGCCCTTTTTTACTACTCTCCTATTAGTGCCCAGAACAACAGAAACATTTCGTTACAAACATATTTTATGTTTATGCTTGTGGGCTAGGTACATCAGTGATGAGGAAAGCCAGGATTTTGCATCTGAACACCCTTTCTTTGCTGCTGCTAGCGTACGGTACAATCCGCATAGACACTTCAATGCTGATCCCATTCATCTGGAGCAGCAGCAGTTGCACCAGCGATCAGTGATACCTTAGACAAGTACTGAACTTCAGGGTCCTTCATTTCACATGAGCTCATTCTGTACTCATCCCACGAATACTTAGATATTATATTGGGAAGCAGAGAAGGTTTTGTTCAAAAAAGCTGTATTTGGTGAAATGGACCTTGACATGGATTATATGCGTATTGCTAGGACCAGATATCGGTTCAGTAGGGGTTCAAATATGCCCATTTCTACCAAAACCTTCTGGAAAAAAAGTCAGCTTATGAGAACCACTATACAGAAAGAGAAATTTAGACCTCTGCAGTTAAACCTCTTAGCAAAGTTATAAACCATGGAACAAAGGCTCTTCTAGGGGAAGTGGCAGGCACCTTAAAGTTCAGGTGCAACCATTAGGAGACACACACAGCTGCACAGGCAGCATAAAATAAGCGGAGGCTTAACAAGAGGGTTTCAGCCTGAGCACATCACCTGGGTTTCACCTAGTTCAAATCAGCTGGTAGCAGTCCTTTCTAAGGTAAGGAGAATTTTGTCTCTCTCTAGAGCACTGCATGATTGTTTCGTATATCTTTTTCATTCATCTGTGGTGGAGTGGAGGACTTCAAATGAAAAATTTATTAGATTAGTTACTTTTGTGCTGTTTTCAAATCATTTGGAAATAGATGTTGACTTTGATTGATTTGTTTGTGGCTTGAAGTGGTGGTATGCTCTCTGTGCAAACACAGTTTACCCTGTAGTAGGCTTCACTACGTATCTTTGCTGCATCTGCTGTCCTTGTTATTAATTATGCTTGGTGAATTCACAGTGCAAACTCTAGAGTATACTTTCTGGATGACTTGTGAGAATTGCAGTTCCATTGGTGCTTTTTAAAGCAAAAAATTTAGAGGAAACTAAAACAAATTTCAACATAAATATTATTCAAATAACTATTTGCAAAGCCTTGCTTTTTCTGTGCTATACTCACTCAGACATGGGAGTTCCTCAGGTGTAGCAGAAATATTGCCGATTTAGACACCAATCTTGAAATGAGCCTGTTGAGTACCACTGGGAGTAACTACTTCTGTGTCACTGTTGGAGTCCACCTGCAAAATCTCGTTAGGAGGTTGGGGCATTAAATTTTCTGTTCATTAAAAAATAGGTGTAAATCCCACAATACTGTAGGGCACCTTTTGTCTCAATTTGATTAAAGCCTGCTTTTTTTTTTTTTGCTTTTTTTTTTTTTTGAAGAAAATCATTGTTATTTTCAAGTTAAGAAATCGGAGACAGCGGAACCCCTTCCCCTAACCCCTCTTTCATAAATCGCATCAGGAAGCTGCATTGTTTTTTCTCCGTAGTTGTTAAGAAATGAAGTGAAAACTGTGGGGGTTATTTTAAGCTGTTGTTTACATTTTTAATGTCCTTTTTGAAAATGCTATCAATATTTTCAGCAAAATTCAATTTCTGTCAAACACTTCCATTCTGTTTTTAAAAAAAACTTTTTTCAACGCCAGAAATGACTGATAAAACATTTCAGTTGCTAGGTTTATTTTAACATATAAATAATTATTAGGAAAAAAAGTAATTTCCTTGTGATAGTAATGAAAGATTTTGCCTCACTTGGTGCAAAGAGGAAACAATACAGCAGGAGCAAATATTTCATATATTGAGAAACAATGAGTCAGCATATTGTTATCTGGTGTATAACAAGAAGGTGTTTGTAATTAACTTATCCCATTTAATCTTTCTTTCCTCACCTGCTGCAGTTCCACACCAGCTTTATACAAAAAGCAAATCGCTCTATTTCTCTTAATCGGCTGCTCTCCTTTTATTGTTGTTTTTCTTTTTCCTGTTATTTCATTGGTGCATGGTGCATGGAAGTCCAGTGAAGGATATTTTTTTTTTTTTTTTTGTGCTAGGATCCCACATAATCTTTCTCTCCGTGAGAAAACCAAGACACATCTCTAATTGTGCGGCAGCGGGGGGCCATCCCCATTGCACACCTGCCCAGCGCTTTCAAAATCAAGCCAGGAGCCGCTCAGCTGAGACAATGGTTTCCTTTTGAGATTACTCGGCTTCATGGCAGGCATTGAGAATTTCTCTCTCCAGCTTCTCCTACAAGATTAATCGGTTTTAGTACCTGAGCCCCTGTAAATAGCAGGTCCAAAGTATTACACTAGAACCCTAGGCTGGCTCCGCACCTTGCAGGAGGGGAGCCTGGTTCCCGCAGCCCCACACTGGAGCGGCACAGGGCGCAGGTGGGCAGCACCCACTGCAGCGTGTGGGAGCCAGCGCGCTGCCTTGCTCCTGCTGGAGCCGTATCTGGAAAGCGATGGCTTTGCAGCTCGTGCCGCCCTTGCCTGGCTCTGTGCCGTACGTACAAGTTCGTAGGCAGAAGCGGGAAACTGGCTGAACGCTGAAGTAATTGTAAAAACTGTGATCTTATCGGGGTGTATCTTGCTGATAAGGACCTACTTTTGACTTACAAATGGTTCGGCATCGCTGGTAACGCAAAAAACAGGAATGTAACAGCTTTCCCGCACAACAGGCGTGCCACGCTTGTGGCTAATAATGTTTAATGCTTCGACAAGTAGGCAGTAGTGCAAGGACTGTCCCTGCCACGCAGCCCTCCCCTCCCCCAGACCCCTCCTGCCGCTTGCTGACGCCATTTGCCCGGGACTGGAGGTGTCTGTGAGCTCTGAAAATTGGATCACAGGGATAGCTCTTTGCTGGCCCTGGTCACGCTGACGGCAAGACTCGATCGATCAATACTCTGTGTGACACTTTCAGAATTCATTGGAAATGATGTCCTTTTCAAATGACACCCACATTTTATTGAGGGCAGCTCCAACAGAAAAGCACCAAGTCTGGTTTTGCAAGATACGTTTTGTTAGTAGTAAACTTCACTTTATTTGTAAGTTTCTCTGTATTTGGGATTTCTCCATCCCTCTCTTCAACCTCGCTTTTGAAGAGGGCAGAGATTTAATCTTTAAAGGTAGCTTTGTAGCCTGACATTTAGAGTGTGAGCCGATCCCGAGCCTGATGTTTATTATGACATATGGCCTCTTCATGTAAAAAACAGTAAGCTTTGGGGGAGAATTTAAAAAGTAGCCTGAGGCTCATAGCACACAGCTTAAAACTGATTCACAATTTTAGCCAAAATATTATCACCTCCGGGTAAAACTATTGCTCCACTATGGATTCCCATGAAACTACTTGGCACTGCTATCTCGGAGCCAGTTCCTGTGGGTGGGACCACACGGGTCATTCAAAGCAGCTCTTCGGAGCCATTAATTGCTCGTGTTGACAGGCAGCGAAGAAGAATAGTGCTTGCAGCTGGAGGCTTCAGGGGTGAGATATGTAGAGAAGGAAAAATGAGGGAATCGCTGGCAGTCTGTTTTGAAGGACTCACAGAGAAATAGGTAACCTTTCCATTGAATGTCAATATTGCAAAGTACTCTTTGGCCCTTACATTTTGTGATTCCAAAGTAGCTCTGGCTGGGGACTGCACAGCTGGGACGCAGAGGATCTAGACTGGGGTTTAAATCTACCTTTATCCAAACTAAAGCTCGATGTATTGTTTGGACCTAGACTCAAACCCACTCAAAATGCCCAGGAGGTTCAGCCTCAATCAACCTGAGGAAAAAGGGACGAGCAATGTCCCAAAAGACAATCCAGTGTCATTTGGGATTTACAACATTCGTTGAGCTGCACAGTGTCTACAGCATGGTGAGTCTGTGACTGGTTTAGCATGTGTGTAGTCATAAAAAGAAGTGGAAAAAAGAACAAGGCATCATTTGTGGACTTGAGACACATCTGCAGAGTACATGTTGGGGAAGCTCATGGCACAAAAATAGTTAATGTAGGAAGATTCTTTCCAAAGGTATTTTTGTGTTTTCACTCTATCCACACGTCAGGCAGAAGAACCTGCGCTGCAGCTCAGTGCTGTGCTGCTCTAACTCAGGGTTTCCTCTGACCCTGGGGTAAAATCTTACCTGGGCTGCAACTGGTGCACCACTGCCAGTCCTGCACTGACTCCCTGCACTACGGTGAATTTCATTAAAGTGAAAATGAACGTTGCAAGGTCCAAAAGTTGGTAATGGGGGAAAGATAATATCAGAGGCGGACTATGGACTTATTAATCTGTTTTTCTGGTTGCCAGGAAACTTCAAAACTGTCATAAATTATTAGATAGCAGTTCATAGGGAAGTTTTCAGTTGCTAATCCTGCCCCTGTAATAATACCTATTAGTTTCATTTACTTTGTTCTTAAGGAATGTGGCCTGGTGAATTGGATAAGTACTATCCTGAATTATAACATCTTGAGGGGGAGAAACTAGATACAGAGATCGGCGTGACTATTGCCTGATGGTAAAAGTTAATTGCTGTAGCTCTATGTGCTGAAGTAACACAGCTCACTGGAAAATGCATCCTCTGAGCCCTGCATTATTTTTTTTTTTTAAATTAAGCACACTAAGCTAAGATATCAGGGCTTTTAGCGCAAGGTATAGAGGCCAATGCTTCTAGTTGTGGTCACTGCCAAGTAAATGGAAGTTTGGTCAAGTGAGGATTTTGCTTGCTCTGGACAAGCATCCTCAGGCTAGAGGCAGCACCAGCCTACCTGGTCAGAGCCCATTGCAGCTTGTCCCTCAGTGCAGCCACAAAACATGTGAGCTTAGCGTGTCCTCATCCCTTAGTTTGGCCTTAGTAAACTTTACTTTGAGCTCCAGAGATCTCCGATTCGACTCTTGCTGTTAAGAGAGACCACAATAAATATTTGCAGAATGAAGACTTATGAACTATTAGAGCTTCTTCTCAAGAAAAAAATAGTTGTGTTGTGACTAAAACTGGTGTATACCTCTTATTTGGATGCTGTTTCTGCTATGAGTTCCTTATTTGTTTTGCCTTAGTTGATTTCGTACCAAGTTAACTTCAAGCAATCTAAAACACTGACAAATAAAAACATAGAAGTATTTTCATGTCAGGAGTCTGTACTGCAAATAGGTTTCTGAACCAGTTGAACTGAGACTAAAATTCCCTTTGTAGACAAATAGGTGGCACTTCCCCATGTGCACACTTGGGACTGAAGTTCTGCTGGATTGCGGTTTTGCAACACTTTGCCTAACACCTGGTGGGAAAATATGTAGGGTGGAGTGATTGTACTGTGGCTTCGTTACAAGAGTAGGCTGTTGGAGTTGCAGGTTTGTAGTCAAACTTTCTATAGTAAATTAAGAATGACCTGTGGTATTTCTCTCTAATTGCTCAAATGGTCTGAATGCTGGTCATGGAGGCACCTGATACCCGAGCCTTTTATGAGGGGATTAATGAGCATAAGCCTACAAAGGTCCCAAACGGGCTATAAAAATATGGGAGAGAGAAAATAAGCATCTCACAAGCATCCTGAAACCTCTAGCTCACGCATAATTGTTGAGCGAGAGGCACCACGGTGTTTGTGGGAAACAAAGGGGCTTTGCTACTATCCTGGCATCAATTTTTTACTAATTCTCATTTAGGCTTTTCTCATAATGTTCTTCCACCTGAACCATTCTCAAACTGCAAACAAGTACTTATTTTGTGAAAGAGGGATTCGATAATGTTGTTCGCTGCTGTCATAGATGATCAGTTTGTGAGAAAGTTGGGTCACATTTTGAGTCTTTGAGCTTTTAGTCCAGGAGTATCAATAGTAGCACAAATCAAATAGAGCAAATACAATGTAGAGTAGAACAGCAAGAGACTGAAGGTGCTGTTGTACTTGGGACCCTTTAAAAATACCCAGGAGTCTTGGAAGAGTCTGGTTTCTTGGGACAATCTGGAGCATACAGGCAGATGGATGTCACATCTCCTCTACCACCGGTGGCATGGCTGTCATTTCTCATACTTAAGGATAGCACCAGGAATTTCATTCCCAACCTATATCCAATGAAGCAACAGAAAGAAAACCTGACCAAACTAGCATGTACCTAAAACTGAGATGTAAGAATGCCACATTTTACTGCTAAAGTGGCTAATTTAATAAAAAATAATTAATTTGGAGCAAAGCTGAGGTGAACTGGAATACACCACAGAGATATCATTGTGGTCCCTGCTTCTGAGCAGACTGAAAGAAATGGGTTCAAAGAAATGCTGTGGATCTGCAGCTCCTATTGACTTCAGCTTCTATTAAAATCAAGAATGGTTTTACTATTAGCTTAAACAGATTCAAGGGAAGGTTCAGCATAACAAAACAGGTTCTGCAGACATTGTCTTTATCATGACAGCTATATGCATTTCACGTACTTTTAAATATTTAGACACTTAAGTGGACTAAAATCTTTAAAAGCACCAAATTATACTCCCAGTGAAAAATTTCTTAAAATTTCTTGATGGTGTGTCCTGTATAACTGACCAAAACGTTGTCAATGAGGTGAAGCTTTTAGCCTTAAAGCGCAAGGAATCTTTTAGTCTTGCTGAGGTTTAATGAGTTAGGATTCTAAGCTGATTCAGCTCTTAAACAGTCTGATCATTAGTGCTGTATCATCTGTCACCTTTGGGTGATAATTAGAAAAAGAAAGTCAATAACAATAGTACATAACACTACTTTACCAAGATTTAAACAAGTTGTAATATTGTTGAACATCTATTGATGAGTCCAAATGTGCCACAGGCTATTGAGCACAAAGAGTGCTTTGATGTGATGTTTTCCATTATTAATTTGATGTGGTGGAGTTTGTAGAAGTGAGAACATTTGTTTTCATTTTATTACATGTGGGAAGAGACTGAGATACTTTACATATTCATTTTCTTTTTTCAATTGTTTATTCCACTAAAGCTTTTGAGGAACAAGCACAGAAGAAAAAAATAGGAAAATTATTGTTCTGACCTAGTTAATAATGTCGGACTGTTTGTTTACCATGTCTCTGATTTGTTTTGATTTTTATTGATTTATTTGACCTCCAAAATATACATCCTATATGTATGCTATCTAGCAGCCCCTAGATGACAGGGAAAATTTTAAATGGAACTCTTTTTTTTTTCCACAGAGTAGAACAAGATCTCAGGAACTCGCCCCAGTGATACAAACATGGGTCAGGATTCATTATTCCCTTACTTTAGCAATCCGGATATTGGGCCTGATGTGTATGAGATATCCCAGTAATGCAGTGGTCAGTTATTGTTTCTTATTGACCACTTCCTCACCTGCCTGTCGGTTCTTCCTTTGGGTGATTAAACTCATTTGTAAAGAGCAAAATTATGGAAATCTCTAAAGAGTGAGCCTTTTGGAGTCTCTTTTATTACCTTGTTTTGTCTAACTAATCCTCTAATGAAAATTCTTTCCCTTCCTCTAGTCTGTCCTTTTTATGCTTTCTGCGACCACAATATGTTAACACTTCAGTCGTGGATCTGCAAAATGCAGTTTTGCTTTAGCTGATGTTCTGCAGTGATTTAAACAGGCAAGTTGTTAAGTCAAAAATAGAACAATGTACACAAAATATCTGAGGATAAGAGAAATGCCTCTGCAGATTGACTAGGTTCTTTCAAAGAAACACGACTGACACAAGCTGTTTTCATCTCATGTCTGGAAATATCTGTACGCAGCACACTTGAAAGAAGGTCTAAATCTCTCAGACCTGAGAGGCATGTTTTTCCTTGGCAGTTAAATGAAGATATTTTACTTCTCCTCCCTCCTGTTTGGAAAGAATAATACCAGCCCTGCTCGGGACCCTGCAAAGCATCAGATAGTCCTGAATAAATTGTGCAGATGTTTTGTGCAATGGAATCAACAGCTGGAGTATGGACTTCATCTTAGGGGGTGAATGGCATCTAACGGCCATATGGCAATTTAAATTCTAAGACCTGAAAATAAACTCAAAGGGCTCAGTTTTGAAATCCAGTTGTATTTTGGACAATAACCACCCTATACCATACTTCACCTCTTTTTCTTTTTTTTTTTTTTTTCCCTGTTTTTTAAGGCTGCTCAGTACAGGAGCAACTGCAGCTGAGCAATTAAACAGTACACATGATGTCTCAGGCTAACATTAATAAAACATTAAAAACAGGAATTGTTCATATAAAATATTGAGACACTACATGCTGCCATTCTCAGTATGAGATAGAAGCACTTTACATGGATCAATTGCTTCCCTATAAAATGTAAAGGGGAGCCCAAGATTCAAATGTAAACCCAAGTTCAGCCTGGTTTTTAAATTCTCCAAATATTCTGGGATGTTTGAATAGGTGTTCCCCTTCACTTTCATAACTATGATAAAACAAAACAGTGCCTTAAATAGGCACTGGAGGGAGGTGAAAGATGGAGTTAAAAGCTACTTGGTGCTTTCCAGTAGCCAAATGTCCAGATTTAGTGAATGAAGATCAATGAAAAGCAGGAACTTGCATCAGTAAAATATAAACCATACAGTTTCAAGCTTTGGTTATCTACAAATCTCTGTGACACTGAGACCATTCACATATGCCTCTACACAAAGAAGTAAGGCAGCACAATTGCTTCACAGCACTCGGATCTAGGAAGTCCCATTTATTATACATCATGCCGAGACGTTTCCCAGACAAAGTAGCCACTGCTAAATGTGGCTGCAAAGTCCACTCCTTCGACTAGGGGCAGAGAAAGGTGATTGGGTTCTCCTCCTGATAAGTGAGCTCTACATAATCCTCAGGGATGATAAAATCTGTCTAAAGTCCAGAATCTGGGTCAGATTATTGGTTACCTCTATGGCATTTACACCAGTAACAAATCTGGACCTCAGACTTGAAAACTTAAAATATCCTCTGACATATAAGCTTTATTTTGACACACACAAAAAAAAAAAATAATCAACCAGGTCTGTGAAAATCCACAGCAAACCTTTCATAAACCTGAAGCATCTCCATTTCCATACAAGCCAGGCTTAGCCATCTCAAATGAAAACATACTTTAAAATAATATTACTGTAAGAAGCACTGACCTGTCAAGGCGCCCAGCATTCGATTATATAACACAGCAGCCTTCCTAATTATTGTAAAAACAAAAAAAAAGTAGTTCTTTACTCTTACATGTTTCAATCGGCCATACAAATCTGATTACCTTTATATTATTATGAGTGCTAAACAAATGATTTGGGATTACTTTTTGTACCAGCCAAACATTTTGCAGCTGGAAAGCTTAATTGAGTACAAAGCTGGAGCAGCTGCAGGATGAGGACCTGCCCCGAATGGGAGGCAGAGCTGAGAAATGGCAGGGCTGCGTGCATGCGTGCACCGCGCTGTGCTGACCTCCTTCCTTCCCCATGGCTTTGGCAGCAGAGAGCCAAGCTCACCAGCAACCGCTGTACAGCTCTGCATTTCACAGCCCTTTCTGCAGTGCCTAAACCTAAGCCTGAATTTAAAAACGTTGTACCTAAGTGAAACTAGGCAAAACCTCACTTTTCGGGCTGGATATAGGCCAGAATCCTTGGAAACTTGTTGCAGCATCTGTAGTGAGCTCAGCAAGATAATTCCCTTCACATCGATCACCCCCTGCCCCCCTCGCTGGGGTAGCACGGGGATTTGGTGCCAGTAGCAGTGCTCTGCAGGGAAGAACAGAGAAATGCTGTCTCAGGGACCTGCTAGTGGTTTCCCCCAGAACACTGGGCTGTCTTGCATGTTTCATCCTCTATCTACCTGCTTTGTGAACCTGTAATTGGCTGGCAAAGCAGCAACACCAATTTAGGATCAAGTAGCTTTTCAGATAATTGAGAATTCATCTTATCAAGCAAATGTCTCACATTTAGCATTAAATTAAGAGTTGTGTTGTTTGCATGTTTTGCCACTTACCACTTTTCCCTTTGAAAACCTGCTGAAGCGGTGCTTAGAGCCTGTTCTGCCTCAAAGCTGCCAGTGAAATGTTACCGAAGGATCAGGTGGCTCCGTGCCCATGCGACGCACACTGCTGGCAGGGAGGAAAGGTTTTGACGCTGCTCACTGAGTTCCCGTGCGGAGGGCAGAGCCCTGCGGATGCACAGGACCCCTCCACGGCAGTGCGGCTCCAGAGGAGCACTTGCCTTATTCTGTTGTTGATTTGAGGTCTTGAATCATTAATTAGATAATTGATTAGTTAATGCTTGCACAGTGCTCTCTATTTTCAGTGTTGCGTAAGAAGTCAGAATCATTATCATTAGTAATAAATATTTGTTTATTGATGTTTGTACTCAAGCTATCCAAGCCACCTTTGTGTTTTTCTGTTCTACCCCCTCCCTTCCATAGCCATCTGTGGGGCAGGGTTGGTCACATGCAAATTAAATGTCATTAGGCTGAAAGATTGATGGTGAAAACTAATTGAAATTTCACCTGCATATTCCTACTCACATTTTATCTCACTCAGGAACTTCTCAGGCCATCCTCTTCTTCTGGGGCCAGCACAAGTGCAGGTCACAAACCAACCTTAAAAGCTATAGTTTTTCTAAGTCTCATTACAAATTACTTGGCAGCTGTTGAGAGGCTGAAGCAACCTGTAATTGACTCTCAACAAGTCTTTCTTTTCATTCAGTATATGCAGTAAGCAGCAACCCACTACTAGAGCGTTTTGTGGTTTTGCACAGATCTGTGTATTGTAAGAGGAACTTCTTCCCTTGCCTTGCTCCTGGGTGTCCTTTCTGTTAGTGAATTTTCTTTCACAGCTGTGGATTAGCAGGTAACATTCAGAAGCCATTTTGTCTGTAGTTGGTTTTGTAGTTTTCCTTGTAGTCCACTGATCTGTGCAAACCAAAAACTCAAAGCCCATCTCTGGGGCCGTCAGCCTCTTTAGCTGAGGAGGAAAGTCCACCAACTTCTGTAAATAGAGAGGATTGTATGTGGCCCAGCGGTCTGTTGTAACTATGTGACTGACTCGTGAGGCTTTGCACTCAGCCCCGGTTCCAAATAGCCTCGATCCATTCCCTGCAGCCACCTGGGGCAACATGAGCAGTGCCGAGCAGCCGGCTGCAACTCGTAGTGCAATAGTCCTCACACTTCCTCTTTTATTGCTATATAGTAAAGTGCCCGCTGCCAGCCACACTTTGTAAAGCAATAAGCACACCGCAAACTCTGAAGACTTTCAATTTTTGATCTACCTTAAAATCTGACCACTTTAAAAATAAATAAATAAATAAAAGTTGGCAGTATTTGTACTTTGGGATATTTTTATTTTTTTTTTTTAAAGGAGGTGTAGTTAGAAATGCCAAAGCAAAGTTTGACCAAGGGGTCATTCCTGTCACCCCTTGGCAAAGGGGAAGGCAAGAAAGCTTTTCTGCAGAGTGGGTGCTCGTCATCATAATCAGTTGTGGTTTATGATTAAAGATGTATGGAATAGGGAGGAAAGCAGCTGATAGAATGTCTTGCTTTTTGTGTTCATTTTCACTGGCCAGCCTTTGTGAAGGACTTCCATCACAGAAATGAAACTGTAGCGCAGGTCTGGGGGCCGCAAGTGTAGCAGCATCAGCATGATTCGTTTCCCGCTTCTACCACTTTAGAGCCTTTCTTCCTGCCATTAGCAAATTCACAGACCCCAACAACTGTCAAAACCCTCAAGGCAGATGAAAGGAAGTGGATCCATTTTCTCTGAACCAGCTCCGTGACATTTTATGAAGAGCCTCTTAACAGATCCAACACTAGGAATGTTTTCATCTCTTCAGCTCAAGAATACCTTTTGAAGGCCAGCAGGGTCTGCAAGTGGGACAGGGATTAATGTAATCCTTTCCCCTGCCCCGTCTAGAACCTCTCCTGGAGGTAGCTTTATCTGCTGCCATCCTCTGCCATCAGCCTGACCCCCTTACTCCCCACACAAGCTCTGAATAGCTTTGCTCTTTCCCCGACGGTTACGTTTTTCTGTTACAATCAACAAACCGAAAGATCTACAAGAGTTAACGTAGCGCTTTAGGCTTATGTTTTGGAAAAACAATGTGTTGAGATAAATATTCTTTAGTTAAATAACAGAAAGTTTTATACTTACTTTCAAACCCTTTATATTGATAACTGTGGTTTCTATGACTACCACATAGTGGTATTCTGTGTTATTCCTCTGTACTGGTGATTCACAGGGCAGACAATGAAGACATTTGTGATCCCTTCAGTTATACATCAGCTGCAGCTATTAAAAAGTGAGGAAGACCATCAGTTAGTTTATAAAGCCACAGATGATGCTGCTGTCTAATCCCCATCTCCAAACAAGCAGGTTCTAGTGGTAACCAAGTGTATAGGTTTTTACACATTATAAATAATGTACAGACCTGGGCTTTGGACATAACTGTTTTCTTAGAATGCCTTTTCCCTGGACTGCCTCTTCTTCTGCCTTTGCTGTAGATAAAGGGAGAAAAGGGGAATTTCCAGAGATCTCAGCGTAGTCCTTATAGTGCATTTACTTTTCTTCATTTATAGAAATAGAATAAAAACCCTTGATACATATTTTCTAATACCATATATGAAAACTTTTTCAGCAACTTCACCCTTATCTTGGCAGTGCATATATGTTTAGAAATGTTTTTGTTTATTGCAGTTACAAGTATGTATGCTGCCCCTTAGAGTCCCTCTGCGGGAAAGGGTCTCCAAAAGAGGTATTTCTGCAAGCACAGACCGTGTTATGCAGGGAAGCTCTGCTGAAAAAGGCCAAACTGAGTCCAAGCAGTTGTAAGATAGGCCACTCAACTTGCACAGAAACAACTAGCATGTGAAAAAAGAAGACTGGCTCTAAACACCTAGGAACGGGTAGAGGAAAGTAAGAAGCCTGGGTAGCCTTTGGCCACCTTGCTGGCTGCATATTGCCTAGGACTGACTTCTTAGAAGCTTTTTTCTGTGAAAAAATGAAGAAACTCAAATATACAGTGCAAAAAAGGCATAGATTTTTCACAGAGTGAAATTTCAGCTGAAATATGCAGGTTTCTGTGTCATGCCAGTGACTGATACCCAGATTCCAATCAGTATAGTCAGGGCAAAGGCTGGTGTGCCATCTTCCAGCCTTCCCACCAAAATGAGAGTTCAGGAAGACCCTGGCTGAGATTGTAATTTCATTCACCGGTTTGCCTCCCACTTGCATGCAAAAGCCACAGGGACTAACTGGGACTGCGCTCTACCTGCTGCCCAGACACAGAGTACTAGCATCTCTGTCTTCAAAACTTCTCAGCCCAGCTCTCACATTTGAGCACAGTACCAGGACTGTATGAAATAGAGCACCATTTTTCTATGCCCTCATCTTTTGCCTGGCGGTTTGGTCATTTTTAAATCAAAAAGGTGTTTATTCCATAGACAATTTTTATGCAGCAGACTGAATGCAAATAATTTGTCTTCATTCCATCCTTGTGGGAAGAAAGGGAATCTATAGTGTCAGAAAAGGCTGTACAATACATTAATTTGTCATGGGAGGGGGGCGGGGGGGAATCATGTTTCTGACTTTTTAGGGTGCAGGTATACAACCACTTCGGGCTGCTTTTAGTGTCCTCTTCAAGTGTCTCAACTTAGCCAAGAAACTTATCCAAAAAATTCAGCAGGCTACATCGAGATGGTCCATGTTGAGTATGCTGAGAATGTCAAATACCAAACACAACTTTGTATTTGATGCAGACCAACACAGACATGTTTCTGGCTTTATCAGAAATTACTCAGCTTTGAGGGATCAGTTAGAATTGAAGTTCTCAATATTCCTACTGCAAGATGAAATAGGTGTGGGGGTTTTTTTGCTTTACATCTCATAAAGAAGTTAAAATCTGTGCAGACCCTTTTTCAGTAATCCTTGGAATCACATCTGCAACAGTCGAGGAGTAAAGTTCAGTGAAAATTCACATAGCAAATTAAAAACACATGTTACGGTCTTAAGAGAAAGCGGATGTGTACCTATGCCCATTGCCAAGTGGAGAGATGCTGCGGTGTGTATCTGGGGATTGATTCTCACCTGTCAGTGGCTGCCAAATCAAAGCAGCTCCACCGAGGTCAGAAGCACGAAGGCACTGTGGTGTCGGTGAGAGCTGAAACTGGGCCCACACAGCCCATTAACTGACTTGGAGAACAGAAAGTCCAAACTCAGAAAAACTCTAGTTTCTCTTTTTTTTTTTTTTCCTTGATGTGAACTTATTGATATAACTCAAAAACTTATTCAAAGAGCTGCTTTACAGAACAAGCATAAGAAGCTTCTTAAACTTTGGCTATTTCAGCTTTCTTAGAAGGAAACGGAAATAGTCTTTCCTGGGTAGGAGTAACCCCAAACCAGCAGTAACCATTCCTGTGATGTTGTATTTCTGTTGCACGCTTCTGAGGCAGGGAGGCAGGTCCCCAGCCCCAAGGAGCGGGTGCAGCCACTGGGCAGTCTGTTGCCCTGGGATGGCTGCAGGAACTCTCCAGAGGAGACGTGGCACCTGCAGCCTTCTTCAGACTGGGCTTGCCGTGGCCTGGGGGCCCATAGCCACTTCCCAGCCATCCCTCTGCTCATCCCACACTGCACCCTTTGGGAAAATGCCTCACTGAGAATTTAGCTTTTCTTAGCTAAATGCTCCAAACCCCACCACCTCCCCAAGTGTTTAATCAATGTTTATTTTGGAGAGGCAAGCAGAAGAAAATGCTCAAAATGCTCCTCAAACCTCGAATTGCTATCTTACAACAACTGTCTTCATTTAAAACTAAGCGGTTGTAATTTCTATGGATATACATCTGTGCTCTGTTGCTCTCCATTTATGTTCTGTGTTAATATGCTCAATCTTACCCATGTTTGCATTCTGCAAACAATACACTGCCAGAAGGTACGTTTTTGATTGGACTTCTGTTCATCGTATTTTGTATTTAATATAACAGACTGTATTTAATATAATATCCAGGAATATTCTCAATGAGTGTTTGTGTGTACTTGGGGTCAAATATTTCCTAGGAGTGTTGCACTAAATGGAATATATCTAATGTCCAAGAAACTGCTTTCAAGACTGTTTGGATGTTGCTTCACTGTGGCTTCCTTCACCAGGAAAAATCCAGAGCCAAATGGAGGGCTCTCTCACCACAAAAGCAAGCAAAGAGGCAAGCTGCAGTGGGCGGCACCTGCCTCCTGTCTCCCTCTGCTCTTTTCTCAGTGGGTTGTGGTGTGCGACACGGTATTTCTGTGCAGGTACATCGGCCGCACAATTATGCTCATTGGCTGGTATGGTGGGGCAAGGAGTCAAGGCTTCAGTTACCTGTTGCCCCAAACTTCCCTGCCCTTGTGGGTACCCACATGACAGCCCTGGGGAGATGCTCATGCTTCCTTGCACAGTGACTGCCCTTCCCTGGCACAGCTCCATGCCCTCCACTTCTGAATAATGATCTTGTTTCTAAAGTGGAATATGTAATAGGGAAAAGGAGGTGGCCAGAACTCAAATGAAGGAGAGAAAAGAGCAGATGAATTAATTTGGGGATGGTCTTATGATGTTCTTGCCCTCTATTTCCCTACTCTTCTTCCAAGCTCTCTGCAGTTATTTCGGTGTCAGTGCTGCTAGCCACATGGTTAAGATTCAGTTTGCAAAAATGTATGCTTACAGCAAGGAAGACTTACCCTTTAACCTTTAGCAGCCATTTCCTCTGAAAAGCACAAGTTTCATTTTCGCTTACAGTGAAAAATGTGTGGAGGGGGAAGGGGAAGAGAACCTCATCTCTTTGTAAAACAGCCGAATGGTTCTATTTTCATTCTCTGCACCAAACTTTTCACGTAGCTCTTTTTGCATTATGCAGTGTGCCCTCAGGAAAGAGATCTGGAAGAAGAAGCAAATGCAAACTCTCTCGTTAGTCTTGAAAGACCTGTTCTTGAGCATTTGGGGTCAATCCCCTTCAGCGGGTTCATTTTCCTTCATTGCAGTTTCATGAATTTGGCCATAAGCAAAAAGCAGGCTTTAGTTTAAAAAAGAAAAAAAAAAGTATCCGTTAAACAAAACTGAAAATTGCTTGCCACATGGAAAAGTCAGGATAGTAGAAGGAATCCCACATCCCTGCAACATATCTAAATGTTTTATGAATAAGGTACTGTAGCACCAGCAGCCAATGGTGCTGTTTTCACCTAGGGTAAATCCATGGAACCCATGGCAGGAGTTCTAAAAACAGGACAAAGAAGAGATATTTTCACTTGAATCTCTCTCACTCAAGTACCTTTCTGCCTAGGAAATATGCTTTCTTTTCAGGTGTGACATGACTTGAAAGATGGGTAATAACATGCCAGAACTATCAGCTTTATCACAAGTCAATGATTTTGAATTCAGCTCATTTTTCTAATGGTCAACAATTTTTACCAAGAGAGGAAAGTTTAGGTGCCCATTTGCTGTAAGTGCAAGAGGAGGCTAAACCCCCATCTCTGCTGCCTCCTGCGCTCTGTTCTTCCTCCCTGCCGGTTCCCCAGGCCAAGCAATGTGTACAGTGATGGCATGACAGGATGAACTCCCACATCACCCTCAGTCTGCTGCAGCATTTCTGTGAGTAACAGTGAGCGGTTTCTAGTTTTGTCAGCCTGCATTCTTCCACAACAACCAAAACAGATTAAATACTTCTTTTCTTCCCTTAGCAAATTGTCCACTCTCAACTTGCCAGCTACCAAGGCGTTATCCTCTAGCTCAACAGCATCTGGGCTTCTCCTCTCCTGCAGCCTGCCTGGTCTGGGTGCGCCTGGAGAAGGGCTGTCAGGACTGCCCTGCCCCACTGCAGGGTCGCAGCAAGGGAGGGGACCCTGCGCAGCGGCCCTTGCCCCCTGTGCCCTCTTCCAGCAGCACCGCAGCCCAGGGCACAGCACCCCTGAGCCACCATCTGCCTTCCCTGGGCCGCCTCCTGCTCCACAATGGCATTTCTGAAGTTTTCGTACACTTTTAAGATGAGTTGTTAGGTGTCCGTCTTCCCGTAAAAGCTTTTTATATTCTTTTCAAATGAAAAATCCATGATCTTATGAAAAATTTCGCTTTCAAACTTCTTTCTTTCAAACAAGCATTGTCACACTTTCTCACTCTCACCAAATGATGGTCTGAACAGAGCCCCTGGTCCCCCAGCCGCAAGAACACCACTCGGTCACCCGCCTCCTGTCACATGCACATTTCAGGGACAGCAGCTCCTGTGACCTTTCTCAGCCCCCCTGTGCCCTGTTAAACCTCTGCTGTCTTTGTGGAGGTGAGCAGAGAGGAGAGCACCACCCCCCCCAGACAACAAAGGGTGCTGGAAACAATGCTGGTGCTGATACCTTTCACAAGGGTTCCTTGTATACCAATACACATACTACCCACAAAATAGCAGAGGAAATAATAAGATACCATGGCAAGCACAGTGAAGAGATTTGACTGAAAATAACAAGGTTATTGGTGAAATATGAATATGTAAGAAATTTCCTCAATGTGTTGTGAACTGAATCAGGAGTATTAATTCTTGCGCTCTTCTTTTGAAAAGGAAAATGCAGTGGGTTAATTCTCTTATCAAAGTAAACATAAATGAGGCAGTCGTATGGGATAAAGGTGTAACGGAGGGAGTCGGGTGTGTGGGAACGGAGGGTGCATAATGTATTAGCATCAGCAACACAGCCTGATGGGTGAAGGCTTTTATACTACCTCCCTATTGATAGGTATTTCAACCAGCAGTAAAAAACAGCTCTTGACACTCATCTGTAGGGAAAAATATCCACGTAGTCTTTGCTGTAGGACCAATTAGCCTGTGAAAGCAGTTGGGGGGAGGGGGGAAGACGCAGGATATAAATGCGGGATGCATCCACACTTGATTACTCTAATGAAATGTCCATTGATTCCTATAGATTAATGTGAGAAGAACGGCAGCTGCGGAGTGGCTAACACCTCTAGGTCAGCAGCTCTGTGTGTGTGTGTGTGTGGATGTGTGTAATGGAGGGGGTAGCACACAGCCAGACCAAGGTAGACAACAGAGGGTTAGTCTGGCTGCGGAGGGAGAGGTGGCTGAGGTGCGTGGAAGTGACAGCCAGCAAGGGAGGGAGATCCACGGGAGGCCACAGCGAGGGGCTGCAGGCACAGCGCGGTCCTCCCTGCCTCGCTCACCGCCGCTGCCCCTCGCTCCCATTTGACTTTGCTGCAAGGCAGGCTGAGCTCACAGGTCATCTGTTTTTGTTAGATTAATTTGATTCAGCATGTAGGAATAGAGGGCTGAGCGGGCTAATGGCTCTCTGCAGGTGACATTGGGAATGGTCAGCACTTGCATCCTCCTCCCCCATCCCTGTGGCTGCAAAAGAAAAGTCACCAGCGAGGGGCTCCCCCTGCGCCAGGGCTGCTGGCAGCACCACGCTAACCAGGGCATCCTGCACCACGGCCCCCATCCCTGGCACCACCTCATGCTAGTGATTTCTTCACGTCTCAAATACAAATCCCTTATCTCTTGCTCCATGTCATCGAGAGGGACTTAATTACGATAAGGGGCGAGGGATTTGCTGAGTGACTTCAGTGCTTGGCATGAGGCTACTTTTATCATGCAGGGAACAGAGTTACTGGGGGCTCTGCCATGACTGTCACAGAAGGTGCACCATATCCTCTCACGTGGTAACGCTGGTGTTTTATCATCGAAGGTGATGTGCAGGCAGCAACCTGCCTCCCATGCAAGGGGAGCCTACAGAAGTGGCCCCACGGTGCAAGATCGGAGCTGTAAATTGCATTGAAGGGAAGAGGCGGATGTGAAAATATGAAGGGGTGAAATATTTAGGCTGGTATTCTAGAAATGAAATTTTAGATAAAAATATCTCTGGACAAGATTCTCAGGGGCGTAGCACCCAACAGTTACACAGGTTGCCAGATTCTTCTGGTCACAACAGAGAAAAATCTGCCTCTGTTGCTTATTACTGAGGGTGAGGAGTCTTGTAGCTGTAATGCACTGTGAGGAGAGCTTGATGTCTTCAATAAAGAATGCAAAATAATTAGCCACATTGTGGCTGTTATTCCAGTTGCTCTCAATGCATGTTTTACCCTGTCGTTGTAGTACTTACGAATTCAACATCAGCCAAAAATTCAACAACGTTTCTTAGCAATATGTTTGAATGGGGTCAGGCAATCGCAAGACCCACATGACACTGCAAAGATCAGGGTCCCCTGGGAAGCGTAGGATCCGGCAGTTGGGTATTACAATTCCTGCTGTATTTACAAACTCTGGGGGAAAGATGGATCCTAACTCTAAGTCATGGCTTTGAGCAACCTGCTACTGTATTGGCAGCAATTACATCAAATGCCCAAAACTGATACTAAGAGATACTCTGTTCTTTGGTAGGTGTGCATTTCTGCAAATACGGGCAGAAAAAGCTCCAAGCCTGTATGGTGCAGAGGTTTCTCCAAGGCACGCTCTGCCCCAGTCACACCAAGGGCTCTCTAGGATCCCCAAGTGGATGCTGCCACCGCTGCTCCCTGAAGGCAGTGGAGCTCTCCCAGTGGGGCCCAGCCCTGCCAGCACCAGGGCTTCAGCCAAGCCTGGGCAGTACTGGGCACCTCTGGCTGTAGGACTACTCCTGTCTTTGTGCAACCAAGCGACAAAACTTTTTGTCACCATCTGCAGAGCATAATTTATCCCTGAAAGCACAAATAAATATCAACACATGGTGTGCAGATTGCAATATTTCCCCAAGACTGCTCTATAACCACTTACACCTAACAAAACCTGCTCCTCCTTGGGGGGTGCACAAAGCCCAGCAGAGCCGGTGCCTGGGGCTGAGGCTGCGCCTCACCTGTGAGCAGTGGCCACAGTGTCCCCAGCTGTCCCACCTGGCAAAGGGCACCATGGAGAGGCAGGAGGGGCTCAGCCTCCGGTGCAGCACTGACCTTCACTGCTGCAGCCAGACCTACACAAAAATGCTGCCACCTCCTTTGATCACCATCAAACACCGACTTTCAACTAAAAGTTTTCATTTCTGTCTATTGTTCAAAACCATGCTTATCAATGACTTCACTTTTCAGCTCAAGATTTTTACTTCTGTTCTACCGGTATTTTAATTTTATACTTTCTCCTGCAAAAACACCTTGCTGCTCTCAGGTAAATAACTGTATCCGAGCAAAGATTTTTGTCATGCCACATCTCCCCCTCTTCCAGAATGGCAGGACATACAGCATGCAGTCTGTGTAGATGCAGTATGGATAAGGAATTAAAATGCAGAGCCTGGTTACTCCAGCGCGCAGGGTGCATGCGTGTGTGCAGGTGTCCATAGTGGCAGCCGGGGCACTGGCAGCGGTGGCGCGGGCTGTCCCTTTAAGCTTGCCTGGTGTATTTTTAGAAAGCATAAATAGGCTGCATTCTGCCACTTGCTCACTATCCAAGACATAAAAAGGAAGGGCTTTCTGCTTTCTTCAAGTCTCCTTCCCCTGCTGGCACCATATAAGTCTGTCTTTTAAGCAGTACAGGTCCACAGCTCTTTTTTTTTTCTTTTTTTTTTTTATATTGCGAAGCTGCAGAACTCTAACCGGTGGTTCAATAAATTGTATTACATCCCCTTCGTACTGAATGCCCTACAAGCTTTGGCTTTCCATGTGTAATTGCAAGCTGTTATTAGCCCAGAGCTTTGTCCGTTACTGTGCCACACATTGCTGAGCGGTCAATTTTTTTCCCCTGCCATTTCCTTTGCTCACACCATGCTGACCACGTTGGCCAGGCGCTGCCCGAGGTTTATAGTGCAGCATTGATTTTTCTTTTCTCTCAATACTGACAGAATCATAGATCCAAGGCAAATAAAGAAATGCATTCTGTGGTGATGAAATGTCTTTCGTTCAGCCTGGATTGAATCAAAGGCCATCACAGAAATGTTCTACTCTAAAATGCTAGTGAAGCTTAAGGCATTGTTGGAAAATGAATTTTCCATTTTCTTAGCTGTAATTTGGATTCTCAAATCACTGTGCTAAAAATAATCAGATAAAATTGAATATAGACTACAAGCCTATGTAAAATGTTATTTGTTAGGTTTTGCAAGCCACTGCAGCTGATACGAAAGGAATCTGGCAATAGATCAGAAAAGTAATTGCTTAGGTGGATTTCTAGTAAGTATGTTGCATTACTTTGAATACCAACGTATAAGATGACTGCCCTATAATTCATACAAACCATGGTAAATAACCAAACCATAAAGATACGGTTTCCATATCTACTGGAGGAAGATATTTCTATTAAAATATCATCATCTTATATCACCTACTTCTCAATGATGAGTATTTTTGCTTTTTGTTTGGGCGTCTCAAAAGACTTTTTAAGATGGGCTAGTGTCATTGTCCCTGTTACACAGACTGAGAAATAGAAATAAAAAGAGTCTGGGGACAGGACAGTCACACAGTGAATCTCTGGCAGTGCCTGGAAGAGAACTTTGGTGCTCAGAAGCTTAACACTATTTTCAATGCAAAATAGAAATAGCCACGATTTTCATGACAGGTGGGAAAGGGTCGCTCCGTGTGATACTCTTACCACCACGGGCTGCTAGGGACCAGAGGTGGCCCCGGTCTGCACGGTTGGCTGTGCTGGCATGGGACTTCAGTTGGCCATAGAAAGGGAGCGTCTTTTCTGATTTTTAGGCAAATAACATTTCTCATAGGACAGAGCCAGCTTAATAACCCAGACCTGTCATCTTGGAAAACAGAAGACAAACCACACATCAAAGATTTCCCCATATTCTGGGGGTTCTTTTTTTCTTCCTTTTTTTTTTTTCATTCGTGACTTTACACCTGGTGCATGTGGCCATTAGAAAATTAACCCGACTTGATATCAGTAGTTTCTTCCTTGAATAAACAAGTAAATTGTGCAAAAAGTCTGAGCGGAGGATCCTCACGTCGCCTCCCTCACAGGACATGGCATCCTTCCCTCTATGGCCCTGCAAAGCCTGGACTTCTACAGGGCCCCAAGGTAAATGTTACCTTACCTGGCAGTCCAAAATGTCCTCTGACTCCATACCTGAGGGAGATCCCACAGGTTTTAGTGAAAAGCTAGGGAAAAATTTAAAAAAAAAAAAAAAAAAGAAAGAGAGAGAAGGAGGGGAAAGGTACCCAGAGGATAAAAAGAGATGGATTCAGCAAAGTTAAAACTGCAAACTGAAAAAAAATTTATATTTTAATGTAGTCCTTGAGCAATATTGCATTAATTCCATAGCTTCGGACCTTTCTTTTTCACCTTAATGACTACACGTCTAATATCAACACACAGTTTTTATAGCTATTTCTTCAGCATCACATTCCCAGCAATGCACAATAGGTCTTTACACTGCATATCAAATCAGATTATTTTTCTTCACTGATGATTAAAAAAGAAAAAATTCTAAAAAGAAATCAAAACCTTTTGGGGTCAAATTCTGTGTCTTATTCAAAAAGAAATGCTTCTGAACCTTCTTTTTTTTTTTTTTTTTAATCAAAAGACCACTAAGAAACTAAGTAAGTTAGAATAGAAAGCCTGTCAAGTTTTAGATTCCTTCCTCCATCTGTAATCATGTGGGATTTTTCCCTACAAAATTTCTCAAAAGGTTACAGTGAATCTTCATTATTCACGGTAAAAGACTTTGTTGTACAAAGTGCTATGTAGCTTTCGTTTGTAATTTTTAAGAACATTCCACAGTGGAAACAAAATCAGGGTTGGCTCCCTCCCATTTGTCTTCCCAATCTGATTCTCCCCTAAGGTTCAGAAACTCTTGAGAAACCCATTATTTTCTCTTCCTTCCATTTTGCCCCACTTGAGCCTCATGGTATTCAGTAATATGTAAAGCTACAGCAAAGACGACTCTGCAAGCTGCCCTGAAATCAACTGCAAACTGGCTGAAATCCTGGGAAACACAGCTCTGTCTAATGATCACCTACATTAGACCTGCAATGATTTTCAGGTCTTTCACCCACCGTGGATATCATTATGCAGTCATCACAACCATTCCCTTTTAGGTAAACCTTTGTCCCACCAGTTATCTCAGACCTGCTTGCTCGTGTTCCCGACACAGGCACAGGGCAGACCTCAGCAGTAACCAGAACGAGGGGCTGCTCTTTAGGTGTGTCGAAACCTTCCAAATTCATTTATCAGGATTTTTGAGAGAAACAGATTTGGGTTGAGATTTAAATTCAGATTTGGGGCTTGTATTTGGACAAATACCTCACTTAGGAGCTAGACCAAAGGAGTGGAGGTTTCCAGGTGTTGGTAAACAGTCCAACAAGGATGGAGAGTGACATTCAGCAAAGGTACTGTGGGCATGGTTGTACAAGGTAGGGACAAAATTAAGATGTGTCCAGATCTAGGAACACAGCTGCCTTTCTGCCTCTATCACTTTATGGATTTGCAACATCACTTGTGGCTAAAACCCAGCCATTGCTCTGCACAGGCTGCAGTCAGGAATCGCCACTCTAAATCCTAGGAAGGGGAAAGCGAGGAGAATCTACAAACAGGATTAGTGTCAGGGAATGCAAGCATGATGAATACTTCCACGTATTACCAAATTGTATACAATAGCCTAAGTACGTAGGAAATCATTGACGGGGAAAAAACCTGTTAATTGGATCATATATGAAATTTGATGTTTTCTTAATGTCTCAGCTGGTGAGTAAGTGCTTGTTGACTGGTGCATAATCTCTGTGTTTTTATCAAATGCCCGTACTAGCAAGCAGCTATGATAATTAATTTTTAAGGTGGATGAAAAACATCATCTATGCTCGCAGTCCCAAATGGACATCTTTTCTCTGATCCACTGGGTTCTTTAAGTGTAACAAGCAAAAATGGTTGAGCAAGCAAAGAGCAAAGGAAATCAGAGTGGCATCAATATGCAAAGCAGCTCTGTTGTAACCTGCCGTTCAGCGGGGAAGCGCCGTTCCGCACTCCTGCTCAGCAAGGAGCAGCTGTTGGTTTAACATGAAAAAAGGGGCAAAAAGGAGTTAACATTTATGTGGCAGTAAGAAAAGAATATTAATAATAGTGATTCCAGTTCTACTGTGCAAACAGTGGAGATCTTACAGGACCTGACAGCGTTGGTTGGTCCGAGGGCCAGATGTGTGGCCGAGGTTGCAGCCAGCTCCTAAGCTCTGCAGCCGAGCGTGAGCTTGGTCTGACCGTACGGTTCACATCCCTGGTTAAAGATGTGTAACTGCAGGCTTGATTTTTGAGATCCCTCTGTTCACAGAAATCTGCTAAAGCAAATGCTCTGCCAGCTTTACCAGCTGCTTTCGGAGGCTGTGGGCTGTGCTGCTCACCAGGGAAGGGGCGTTTGTGGTTTGCCCTGCTCTGTCACAGTCCTCTGTACTGGTACCTGCCTTAGGTGATGTGATGATCCTCTGCGTATCTGGCCTGCAAAAACAGTGGCAGCAGCAGAAAGTCTTTATGTGTATGGCGAAACAGAAAGTTTTGTGAAGCACTTTGGGGAAGAACATGTGTGTGGAAAGCCCAGGTCCCTTTTGAGGAGTTCATCTTCCTCAACCTCTTTGAAGGTCATCTTTCAGCAAAAGATCAGCAATGATTCCTTGGCATATTTGCGGTGTTTAGCAGTCGTCACCCTACAAATACCAAACCTGCCTGGAGGACCTGATCATTTTCTACATAAAGGTCCCCTGCAAAGTGCCTTCAGCCCTTCCTGGGTTGAAGCATCCCTCGGCACCTTGCCCAGCCCAGTAGGTGCACGCTTCTAAACAGCTGCCAATACATGTGAATTTGCATAAAGCATACAGAAAACTAGCAAAATCATGATGTTCATTGGGATGTTCTGTCTAAATTGAGACTTTTAAGCACTAATAATAATTAACTACTTTCTTAGCAACGAAAAAGTCTTAAATGCCTATTTACTTAACAGTCCCCTAGGGTGTCTTTGCTCTGAATGGGCTAAAAAATCTTAGCTGCAAAATAAGCAGGCGATTCCAATCAATAGAGCCAGAGGACTATATTGATTACCAGAACTCCATTCTTTAGTCATTAACCCTGTGAATTCTTTACAAAAGCTGTACAGGACAATTCCTAGCCACTATACCATTTGAGGAGTCATTCCGCTATTTGAATGTCATTAAACTTTCATAGCTTGTTTACAGCCCCTTCAGCCTCGCCTGAAGGATGGTGCTCCGAGGCTCACCGCCACGCAGCTACGCATCGCCCAGCTGAACTGACAAACAGCATTAATCAAGCCCGGAAATTTCCTCCGCTGATAGTTTTTCGTGTTGTTTATTGCTAATATTGCTACAGAGCAGGGAGACAGATCACAGAAGGAGTGAAATAGTATTCTTAATTTTTTCCACGTTTCAGCTGCAAGCCAGAACACTGTATCTGGTGATAAACACAACTTTGACTCATCCTTGTAGGGAAAAGCACCCGTGTACCTCGTAGGTCCCTACCTCCATACCAGATGCCACAGGGCTCCAGATGTGAACTGCAGGGGAATGACACAAGTGGGGCAGTGGGGAGGGAAGGCAACAGTGAGGTAGGAGGAGGAAGTGATGCCAGGATAGCTCGTCAGGTCTCTCCACCTCCTTCCCCTCGCTGGGTCCTGTGGGACCTGCCCCCACAACACCTCCCTCTCAGCAGCCCTGTATTTAAGAGAAGATTCTCGCATTTCAGATTAAGAAAGTTCATGACACACGGTAATGGCTCTAAATGGTAAATTGAATCACACAGACAACAATTGAATAGAAGCAGCACAAATGAGCCAAATGTCAGCAATTTCAGGGGATGCTGAAGGAACTCCCAGCAATCACAGGTCCACTGTGAAGACAGGCACTCTTCGTCTTCAAAGTTCAGGTGGCTCTAATGGTATAGAACATGTAATGTTCTGTAATGTAGTGTTTCTTTGCTATGGAAACAGAGCTGACCAGCATCTTTGTGGATACGCAGAATGGAAATGGTTATTTCTAAATATTTCCATAATATTTTATATACATTTCAGCCACAGCTTGTCCCTGGGTTGCTTGCACCAACTGTTCTTTTATTAGTTATGGCTTTGACCCAGTGCCTGGTGGATATGGGGTTTTGGCTTAGGCTGTGTTTGTGCTGGTTCCACAACACAAACATGTGATTGTTCCTTGCCTCCCACTGTATAATTAAGATTTTAGCCACAACACAGCAGTTGAACACCAAGCAATCATTTCAGCTGAAACTGAGAAAGTTTTAAAACTAAGGAAATGGTTTGAGGAATACACGAGTATCTGCCTAAACACTTGCAAACAGGGAATGTGATTTCAGAGTCATAAATCAGCAATATTTAGTCACAAAAACTGTCCTGCATCTTTTTTACAGTTAGAACTTTATCCACTCTAGTTTCAATGTTCTGCTGTTATCCTTATCTCTTTGAGAACTCCATAAGAAAGCTATAATGAGCCAGGGCCATTTTCATGACTATTGATTTAATGGTTAAAATTAGAGTATTTGATTGTTACTTGACCAAACTGAGATTATTGTATGTTTTGAAAGCAAGAGCAGCAACAGCAGAAGTCCTGTCCCTAGAAAAGTACAAAGTTAGAGGCTGCAAAACAGCACCACTTCTTTGATCCCGTGGCATGTTTTGAAAGTCATCCTCAGTGCTGCTGTTTTACAGGCAGCAAACAGAAGGTGCACAGAGCTTCAGTGACCCTTTCAATGTCACCCCATGCGTCGTGGAAAAGCGTGGAATAGATCTCATCTCCTTCCTCCCGGCCATTAGCACGTGTTTTCCTATGTGGGAAACACTCATACCTGTTTGCAGTGCTGCTTGTAATCAGTGTGTGCATTTTGTGGTGAAGACTTTTAGGACTAAAAGGCCTGAATTTCATTATAACTCTTAGTGAATAAATAGGCACTGGACAACCATTTATGAAGTTTATTTTTCACTGTCACAATGCATTTAGAAAATGTTGCTAAACCCAAGGACTTTCTGCAGGCTCCAGTTCCTGCTTTTCAACAAACTAAACTGATTGCAATTAGTAATGGATTGCAGATAAAGCCAGAAATGTTTTAAGCAAGTTCTTAAATGTGATAAGAACTCCAAATACCTTTTTGGATAGTGTGTTTTAAAGGACTATTAAGACTAAATGGCTCTAGTGTGTCATGTGGACAGAACTACCATTTCTTTGCACTTGGTTTTATTTTTTTCAGTATGAGACCTCTCTGCATTTTAAGACACTAAGGGCACACCTCACCATCTTTTTTTTCTGATCAGAATGGCAGAATTGTTGATTTTCAGGTTGTGCTGACATTTTGAGCTGTGTGAAATCCAATAAGGCTGCAAGTATTTCCTAGCAAAACTATGGCCCCCATCAGGGACTGGCAGAGGAGTGAAGCGGGAGGTCCCACCCCAGCAGGCAGGAGCTATGTGAGCTGTTGCCCAGTAACTCCACATGAAATGGAGCAAATGTAGGTGCAATTGCCACATTTTTGCCTTTTTCTATCAACGCTGTGGAAATCATCACTAGTTTAACAAGTGAATTTAAACATCTTGGCTCCAGTAGCTGCTGCTGTCTGCATCTTCAGAGCAGGAGCATTTTGACATCCCATTCTCTTCAAGACAAGTCACAGGTCAAAGGGCAGTGAGACACCTTTTCCCAGCTGCCAGCGCCTCCTTTAAATAAATTAAACACCCCTGTCCCTAGAGAAGCAGGTGGGGACTGCATTTCTGTCCGTGTGGGCAGAACAGCTTGACTGTGCCCTTGCAGGGCTCCCGTAAAGCTGTTCAGCACATGGGTGATCCCCTTGCTCAGGGCTCTCCTGAGCACCGCTGTGCAAAGCCTGACCTCCCATGATGTGGCCCCCAGCCAGGGCTGAGCCTCCAGGACACGTGAGACAGCCCTGAGAAATACATACAGCTAAGACTGCTCACCAGTAAACATATCCTGCTGCATTTAGAGGCTCCTTCAGCTCAGATTAATGTGCCTCAGGGAGGAGCGCAGTATCCTGGGGGACGCAGCGGAGAGCAGATGGAGCCTTCCTGCACCCAGCCAAGGAGGGAGGGCACCCACTCGGAGAAACACCTTCCTCTGTGTTTAGCAGAGGAGAACTGGCTGCTTTCCTGTCCTCTGCTGCCCTTTTAGTTAAAAGTCTGGCTCCTGGGAATCAGTTCTGAAGTGATGCTGCAGGCAGACCCTGATTGCACATGCCGGTGCAGTATCCATGTGGAGCTGAGGAGGGGACTGAGCTTCCGACACACAAAGCTCTTGTGCTGGTGATCCCCTTGCAGCTCAGAGGCAGAAATGCCCACGATGGTTTCGTTAGGAGGGGAGGAGAAATGTGCCTGGGGCTGTGTATCTGGGCTCAGCAAATCTCTGGCGCTCAGGGCTCTCTGCATCACCCGCTCACAAAATATCTGCACTGGCAACGCAAGAAAATGTTCCCCTCCAAAAGTGCCTTGTGCTGCAACTTTCACCTCTGAAAAAGCTGGGCCATTTAGCAACGGGTCCCTGCTCACTGGTCCTGAGAGAAGCCGGTACTGCCACCCTGTTGTCCTTGTGAGCCAGAGGCAGAGACGCCTCTGCCGAAGAAATAGGTGCTTAAAGCCTTATTCTGGTTACATCTACTCCACATAAAGCACCGTAACTTGACTCAAGCCAACAGTCACTCCAGTGTAAAATGGGATCGTGGCAGATCAGAAGCTGGATTGTAATCTTCCCATTGCCCCAGAATAAATTTTCTTCTTGGCAGCAGGACTTAATGACAAATGTTCAACCCTGACTTGTACGTGGCTTAGGAGCACAAGGCAGGCAGCCTTGCGAGGGCTGCTCAGCCTTCAGCGGCTGCACCGTGCTGGGTGGGCAGCAGCCATCCCTGGGGCCACCGAGAGAGCAGACTGGGCTTCTGCATGTGCCCTGCCTGCGAGGCACTCACAGGGAGCAGCCCCTGCAGTCATAACTGTTGCCAATGGTGGCATTTCAGAAGGTTTTGCTTTGTAGAGGCTTAATAAATGTCATCCCCAACACTCCCTGGGGATTCCTGGTGGTGGCTGCACTGAAGGGAGCAGGAGCCAAACGATTCCCCTGGCAGAGATGGCTCCATGTCAGGCTTCACCATCGCTGTCGCACATATCACTGATAATATTTACTTACTGTTTGAAAGGAAAATGGCTTTCTAAAGCCATTCTTTCTTTCACCTGTCTGCTGTCATAAAGGTCTTTGTGATGGAATGATAAAGGATTCATGCACAAAAATGGACAGAGTGGGAAAAGATACCAAAATGTAAGGGCATCTCTAGGTAGGGCAATGGACAATCACTGTGTCTATCAGTGGCAGTCACACCCTTTGTAGATGCAAAGGCAAAAAGTACCAACCAAAAATAAATAGATAAGCACAGATATTAGGACTTGGAAACTAGATTTTGGCTTAAAGTTGGGGTTTTTTAAGGTGAGATTTTATACCATCTCATCTTTTTCCTGTATTCCTTTCTGTCTAGAGTGAAACCCAGACCCAACACAGTACAGCCTGTTTATCATTAGTAAGACGTAGGGTATATTAAAGCAGCAGTAGCAGTAAGTCATTTGGAGCGTACGTCACAGGTTACAGAGAAAATAGGGATGCTATTTTATTATGCTGAAGCTGTAAAGCTTACACTAATATTGCTGGCAGTCACCTTGGTTTATTCTTCTTTTAACAACTTACTAACAGTGTGTAAATATAAAAGCAAACTTTGATTTTTCCATCTGGATACACTGAAAACTCTTTCAATAAAATTGCTGGGTGCATTTAACACTGTGACCAGAAATATTGAAATTTGACAGTTAGAAGGTTAAAGGTTTCAAATTTATACACAGAGGTGTTTTGCTCCTGTCATGGTCATAGAAGCTTGCTCGGGATAACCCCTTTTGCTTACTGAACCTTTGAAAAGCAGAGAACATTAAGCAATACGTCTTGGCAGATGCCTTGGGATTTCACACCACTAGCAGAAGCCCATATGCACACAAAAAGTGAACCGCTTAGGTGAAACCTGGTCGAGCTTTTCTCTCTCTCTACTCCTGCACCATGTGCTGGCAAGCAGCTGTCTTACACTGCTGCCACCAGCATCCTTTCCGCTAGAATTAAGGCAGAGTTTCTGTAATGTTTTTCAGATATAAGGTACTACTGTTTTAATCTCCACATAGATTGCTCGAAATGGTGGCATCAAGAGAACATGTACAGAAGCCATTACTGTGAGGAAACAGTGTCAAATAAATAGGTCTTTTACATTCCTGCCATGAAATACCTTTATAAAAGATAAAATAAAATAAAATAAAATAAAATAAAATAAAATAAAGTAAAATAAAATGTGCTTTGCCCCCTGAATGTAAAGATTTTAGACTTCTTCTAGTCTTTATTTTAGGAATTTCAGCCTGTGGTATACATGTGTAGTACAGTGTTTGCCATCTTTACTGCTATCTGAGAGAGTAAGTGTAGCTGAGAACAGACAAGGTGCCGCAGTGCTTCCAACTATTTTTCAAGATCAAAAAAACCCACCAAAAACCAAAACATAACCCACATTATGTCTTCGTTTACTGAGAAACCGCCACCTCATAGACCTGCTTGAAACATTACAGTCTTGGCAAACCAACAAACAAAATGATCAACTTTCTTTTTCTGATCTTTGTATCGGCACATGCAAGAGAATCACTAGGGCATTTCTATTCATATTCACCATAAAACTGTCCTCATAAATATTGCTGCAAATAAACAATGTTTTTTTGGCTGACGTTCTTAGAACAGTTACAGTAAGTACACATCTTTACACATATAACGTACCCACCTTAGAGTGGAGTAAAACCATGTTCCATGCAGGTGGGCATGGTGGGGCTGGCAGAGGGGATGCTGCAAGGCAGGCATCCCTGCTTGTTAAATGCCTCCCCCCCCTTCCCACCCCGCGTGGTCACTTCAGGGGCTTAAGGAATTTAGGGTTGGGTCTACACCCAGGTTATAGCCCCTATTCACTCCAAACCAAGAAGCATGCAGCCTCTGCCTTTGTTGCTCATAGGACCCACACCAGCGGGACCACCAGGGGTAGGGCAAAGCCCATCTGTTTGCTCAGGGCTTTGCCTGGGGCAGGTGATGGTGGGACATGGGGCAGGAGCCAAGGGGTGGCTGTTAGGACATCTTGCTGTGGATTTAACGCTCTGACAGTGAAAGAGCAGGCAGGAGATTTTAGCAGTTCAGTGGCTGTCTGTGAGAGTAATTTGTTATCTGGTCCGGGAAAAGAGCACGTGGCAGTGCTGAGGCTGCGCAGCACTGTCCCCCTTGCAGTGTGTGTCAGGGCTAGGCATGGATGAGGGACTCTGTCTCATGCTTGTCAGATATACGTTGTGCTCCAGAAGTGGAGGCAGGAAATGCTGCATGGGAAGGATGCAGAAGGGATCAAGCTGTACCCTTAAGTGGTTCAGGGGTCCCAGTGAGCTGCAAAGTATGCGGAGGTCACCACACCTCCTGCCATTCCTTAAGGGGTCCAGCTCTCCTGTGCCCTGGCAATGGTGAGGCTGGAGGTTTGACTTTACAGGTTCTTACAGGTGTAAATACCCGCCCAGGCTCATCTCAGAGCTGAGGTTTCTGTGCAGTTGGGAGAAATCATGTCTTGTGCGCAGCAGAACTGCATGTCCTGCAGGACTCCAGTTTTTCGGCTGTTGGAGCAGCTGTCAAATTACAGCACTTGTACCAGTGGTAATAGCTAAGCCATTTTTGTTTCTAATGACTTCCCTGAATAATGGCCCATTCATCCCACCGCTCCCTGGCAGACAGTTCAGGGCACTGTGTATCACTAAGATCCAGCTTAAAACCGATTGTCTGAGGTACGTGGCAGAGGGGCATTCTAGGCAACGGAGAGAGAGGCTGGAATAGAAAACAACCAAATCAGAACTGTCAGTTAATGCCATTGAAAACATTAAACCCCTCTATTAAGGGTTTCATTGGTCCCCAAGGCTTTCACTGTGCCATTGAAGTACTGGAAGGAGCCCACTGTGAGCTCGTTGCACTGGGTGAATCTCCCCTGTGCCGCCTTCGAGACATATATCATCCAGGCCTCCAGAAATTCCGATTAAATACTGTGAGGTAAATATATTCTCCTGTCTCTAGTCTTGCTATAGTTGGTTTGTTTATTTTCCCCAAATACTTCTTTATCAGTCTGTTTTCCTCCCTAGTGCTAAAACCAGTCTGCATGAGCCAGCAGCCTTCCGGGGTCCTGGCTCACCTCCGGTACAATCATGCAAAAGAAGCAATTTTTCATTATTGATAAAATGTAATGTCATAATGTCATGGCCTTTCAGGTCATCATCTTTGTAAGTCAGCCATGACATTATCACAATTTATAATGATAACAAATGACCATAATGTTTGCATGTAATTTTCATTGGCTATTGCAGAATTCTAAAATCACTCCTTCAAAGGATGGGTTTCATTAACAAGCGACTGCTGTTACACGGGACTAACGGCTTCTGCTGGGGGCTTTTTGCTAGTGTGAAGCCTAGTCTCTCTGATACACAAGATTTATGTACTTAGTAGAAATCCGAGATTTGATGGCTCTTTGTTAGTGAAGTACTGATGCAAATTCAGAAACTTTGAATGGTAACGAGTGCTTTATAATATGCCTAATTACTAATAATTTCTAAATGCTTATGCAAATAGGCACCCCGTGAAGATTGCTGGCTGGAAGGTCTGACTTGAGTATCAGATCCATTCTTGACTGTAGTGTTGGCTTTACTTATTTAATATTTCATGATAAACTTAAAAGATTTACAGCTTCAGGAGCTGGTGAGAATCATAGGACATTTATTTTCATGCGATATTTAGAGGTTGGAGCTCCAGTCCCCAACCACTTTAAACATATTCTTAGCTTTAACGTCGGGACTGAGGACATCACTGGAGTGGGTTCCCCTTGCTCTGCAGGATCAGGACCCCAGTGTAAGTGCACCAAGTTCAATACAGCTGAATCTGGAGCACTTGTAGGGAGCACTCTGTCAATCTAATCCATAAATAAATACTACTCTGCTCCTGAAGCCCTCTGAAGCTAATGCATGAAAAACAATGAAACGCCTGGGTACTCCAGGCCTCTTGAAAAAGCAGAGCCAGGCTTTTGTATATGTATGTGTGTGTGTTCGTGCGTGCGCACATGAGTGTGGATGAAATAAATTCAAACAAACAAAAATAAAGGTATCTGAAATAGCAGCTGTGAGTTATAGTCCAACAGACTCCACAACAGGCCACCAGGCAAAAGGACTCTAAGCCACACAATTGGTCCCCACGGGACACGGCACCTCAGAGAGGACAAAGCAAGAGCCAGGGACTTACAAGGCTTATCAGACCAGTGTTGTGATTAATTTTTCTTCTGCAGCACGAAGCTTGCAGGAAAATTTTACCTTTTTTTTTTGTTTTCCTCTCCTTTCTTGGGCCTGCTACTTTTTTCACTGGAAATTATAAAATTACTGCTCTTGGCCAGATTTACAAATTCACAAAGGAGAAAATACCTGATCTCACTTGCTGTTTTTAAGAGTAACAAAGATAACTTCTGTAGCTGTATTTATTGCGTGGCCACCACGGGGTCTGCAGAGGTCTGAAGGAAGTGACGCTCTGCCATGTGTGTGTTCTGAGTTCGTGGGAGTTTTTTGATGGAAAATATTAGACTAAGTTTCATCCTTTGTCACTGTGACACCAAGGCTACTTGGTTATTATTGTATTGTCCACTAGGTCATGCAAACATGTAAACAGAAGGCTCTCTTTCCTTTAGAGTGAATTTTATCTAAAATATCTCATTGTCTGGCAGTTCACACTTTATGTGGGATATTTCCCAGTTATATTCATGGTCATTCATTTTATAGGGCTTGAACATCACTCATATAGGGATCTCCTTGTTACTGTCTTTGAAATCTCTACCATGAAGACTTAGTTTCATCAATTTTCCAAGCCTACTGGTCTACAAATGACCCAATAAGGTCATCCATGGCAGTTCAGTCTCTACACTGTAATTGCTCAAACAGTCCATAGACAGTTGTTTTGTATGCTTAAAAGAATATCTTCATTCTCAGCAGCAAAAGGGACCGAACTCCACTGCAGTATGCAGGCACACTTGCATCAAGATAAATTCTTTTGAGTCACTTTAGCGGAAAACTGCTTGAGCTATCAAAGTTAGTATGTGCTGTGAGCAATGAATGTTAACCACAGTCTTGGGAGATACCAAAAGAAACAGAAGTTTCTATTTAATTGTCCTTCCTGAAACACATTTTTATTACACATCCCTGTTGTTCACTTAATTTACTCGGTCTAAGTTTGACTTTCTTGGATGTGTTGACAGGCCAGGGGCTTGGTTGTATCAGGGGACATTTTGCAAACTCTTAGTGAGATGGGTCAGGCTGATTTTAGCACAGCTCCAGCTCCTCCCTTACCTTCCCATCCCTTGAGTGGACTTGCCTCAGTTTCTGTTAACCTATACGTTATCCCAGGACACTGTTCCCTGAATTTTAAAAATGATGGCTATATCACACTGCTTAATTGGTGTTTTAATAATGCCTTATTTGATGACACATATAATGAGATGCCAGTGAGATTGCATAATACCATTATAATAGTCCGTGCAACTTCCAGGTGATTTTTACTCCACCGTCACTTCGTTGCTTTTGAGCACCCAGCCCCAGCTCAACACCGGCCATTTCATCAGCCCCCTGCTCAGGTGAGTCTTCCCGCTTGACTTGGTCTGAGCAGAGGCTCAGAGCAGAATCAGAGGCTGCTCTTCCACAGAAAGAGGGAAGAATCTGCAATATTGCAGTAAGGTGCAAAGAAAAGACTCCTTTGCATTCTCTGATCAAGCCTCCTTAAGCAATCGTTTGCAAAGGTGCTTTCCCCCCTTGGTTTCACCTTGGCATTGTTCTAGCCAGCCCCTCTAGCCTTCCTCCCACTGGATGCTCCTGCCTATGCCTGAGGTGTTACCCAGCTGTAAGCACCGGTCTGCTTTGCTGCAGATTGCCAAATTGTTCCCCACCACCGGAGAAATATCCACAGAGAACCAGCAAAAGCTGGTTTCAGCTTTTTGTCAGCTGGCATGACCTGGGTCTGCTGTGCTGCTGCGCTGCCTGCCTTCGCAAGGCACAGTGACACGTGCTGGGCTCGGGGTGGGGGAGCATTTTACGAGGTTCAAGAAATAGCAAGGCATGAGCTTCAGCGGAGGGGAGGCTGAGGTGGGCATCGCTGCCAGAGCAACGCTGGAGCTGCTTGATCCTTCCAAAGCCCACAATTCTGTTTTTCTGAAGGCTAAGTAAGAAGTATCATCACATGTAGAATTAGCACAGATTCACTGCTTTGCCGTTACAAATGGGTTTGCTGCCAAAACAGCAGCTTTGCTGCCAGGGGAATGTGTGTTTGTACTGTCAGGCCTCAGCTCAGCGCGAGCGTGCGCTATGCCAAAGCAAACGGAAGGGGAATTATACAATATTGAATGTGGACCTGGTCTCTAAATGCATTGAAAATGTAGGTTATTGTCTTTTGGCATTTCCTAAAAAGCCTCTTGAGCTCCTGTTGGCAACTGCTGATATTGAGGGTACTTTTAGCTGTTTAAGTCTTCCTGTTCTAACAGGGGTCAAAGGGCTGTAAAGATCTTCTCAAAAGGATATAGAAGGAATCATTAAAAGGGAGGAGGAAGAAAGTGACAGAAGGTCAGCCTTTTTTTTTTTAATGGGTGCATCCCCGAGGGGGTCAGACACAGTTGTGCATTATACTCCAGCTTCAGTACCTGACTTTTAGAAACCTACAGCAAATCTTATTAGCACTTCCATAAGCATAAAATACAGGACAGAGCCCAATGTTCCAGGCAGAAGTAAAAGAGAAAAACCATGAAATAAATCAATTTAGTCTTTCAGATGAATTTAAATCAACATAGTGGAAGGATATGACCAAGATGAGGACAAATACTCAAATATGTGTAAGACATTTTAAGGTCCCTGGGAAGCATGTGCATGTATCTGTGTGTGTTTAATTCCCTTGCTGATCTTTTTTTCCTTAGAGACAAGTTTACTGTATGCTCATTTCTATAGCATGTCATGTAGCTTTTTGTAAGGACTGGTGTAGGGCAAAAAATTTACCTTTTTATGTGACATAGCCAAACAGAATTGTGAAGGTTTTCAGTGATTTCTAGACAGCAAGCAATAAACTGCGTTTGCACCCACACACTTACTGCCTAACACCCCATCTGGTAACATTTCCACGTCTCCAGGAAAGAAATCAATAGCAATAATCTGTGAGGGCCTCATAGGGTGTATATTTTTTTATCGCACTGCTATTTGGAATTTTTTTCCTATCTGCTTACAGCACTAGATTGTTCTTTTTTTGTTAGCTAACATTGACATCTTGGAACCGTTATTATATTTTATAAAAAGCAGTAACTAACACTGGGGTCAGAATAATATATTCTAAACACTCATATTCAATAATATCACGGTGTTCCAACAGCAAAGTCCTATTCAGTGAAGGCACTGAAAAATCCCATATAGTAAGAACCTGTGCATTTAAAATGATATGCTAGCACACTTCAAAGACTAACATCCTAAAAATTCATGATTACTTAAAGATAGTTGATATTAAAAGGGAGTATACCTCCAGCTTTCATCTTGCTCCAATGCAGAGAAGAAATTGTCCTTATATTCTGAAATTTAGAACTGTGTCACTGTTGGTTTTCTGTGTAAGGAGGAAATATGATGCTTTGTTACTGGTCTTATTTATTGCAGACCTTGTCTGGAATCTAGTATTGAAGCTGTGCTTGATGAGTTGCTGCCTTGAACTTTTCCACTGATCAATGCTGGTGCTATGGCTGCATGAAAGAATAGCTTTCCTGAGGAGAAGCTATCACATGGGAAACACACTACACAGTAAGCTAAGAAATCTGCTATAATCTTGTATGCTTAGGCTTAGAAACGTGTTTCCCAAAAGAAATGGTGATAGTGAATGACCATTTAAAAACTGAGATGTTACATGAGCAAGAGGTCAGGTCAAGAACAGGGAGGTATTAAAAAAAAGAGATAGAGAGAGAAAGAAAGATGGGGGGAAAAGAAAGAAAGAAAGGAGCAGAAACCCTCCTTTCACTAACATGATAAGACACAACTGGACAAAATGCACAGCTGAAGAATAGGACATTACAGAGCTGGGAGACAGGAATCATATTTCTTCTTCTCCCTGCAGTGACAAATAAAAGGTTGTTTTGATTTTTGCTGTACAAATAATAAGCTTTACTTAGAAACTGTAGCTGCCGAGTTGTTCTCCCCAAAAATATTTTTTCTCTTTCTGTCCTAATGGCAACACTACAGGAAAGAAAAGAAAGCAGTTCTGTAATCAGCATATATTTTGTTTACTCACGTATTGTCCTATGCATCTTGCAGTGGGGCTGGGATTGGCACTCTGAACATACGGCACGTCCTTTGGAAGTGGGGTTTCAGCAGCATTTAGCATGGGCAAATCCATGCCTGTGCCTACGAAGCCTCTTCCTTTGTGCCAAGGCTGTCAGTTGTGTGATGCTGGGGTTCTTGACATAGGAAATACGCTGTGCTGGACCCACTGAAATCCTTTCTTCTAGGTCACCACATCACTGTCTCGTCTAGTTACCAGCAGGGCTCATAGAAGATCTCTCTCAGTGTAGCTGGCTGTATTCGTGCCTCTGTCTAGATAAGCCAGTTGCAACAAAAGCATTTTTTGTTTACATTTTTGAGGCACTGTTGCAATAGAGATTCCACAAAGACTAATTAGGTAGATGTACAAGGTGCCTTTGCTTGTGAGCAAATACTTTAATATAGTTTCATTTTTGAAGTTAGCACCGATCCAAAAATGTCTGGGTGAGCTAACCTTATTACTGCTCTAAATGACTGCTCTTACTCATTTTTGCCCCTACAATTCACGTCTTGTCTGTCTTGGTTTGCACTCTGAGAAGCTGAGAAGCCAGGTCTCAATGCTGAACAAATAATAACGCTGTGAATAAGGATTCAGTAGATCAAATCACTGGTGGAAAGGATAAATGGCGCTAAGAACCCTGGCCTGCCCATGAATATTGTGAACAAGAGTTGCTGTGTTTTTTTACATTAAATAGGCTCATAAGGATGGATTTGGGCAGCTAATCTTTGATTTCTGTTTGTTTGTTTTTAAAATCTTAGCTCGCTGTCTCTGCACTTTAGGGACTCGGAACAAGAAAAATAGCACTCTTCTCATTCTCATCATTGCAATAAAAATAAATCCATGGTGACTGGGATATTCAGGTGCTGTGGGAAGGAGGTCTATGTAAATAGTCAGTCGGTGGTTTTTTACCTGTGGTCCAAGGACTATGAATGAGAGCATTATAAAAAGATAACCAAGGATAGCAAACCTATTGTCAATTGGCTTGAATTTTCAATATAAGGGTCCCTACCTCTAGCAGAAGATTTTAGCTATATAAACACTGAAGAGATTGAAAACCACTGACACAGGAGCAGGATCATTAGAAGCACTGAGAACAGTGTATTCAGTCAAGTATTACCTCAGTCTGAATATTTGAATCTATTCTTCCAAGACTGTTGAATTTAATTTGGTAAATTAAAACACGAGCAAAAACTTGGTGTGTTCAATAAAGTTATATTTGAACTCAGTCTTTGATGATAAATAAGCCATTCACTTATGTACATCTGCCAGAGCATTCACAGGAAGCATTGGGCTTAAATGAGTTGTGACCTTATGAGACAGTCTACTGTTTGGAGACTATATAGGTGACTTCTGGGTTTTGAGTCTTGACCTTTCTGTTTATATTCATCATGAATGTGCAGATACTTTTATTCTTTCTGGAAAAAGGCTGTCAATCTTCACACTAATTTTAATGCCTGTGCAATGCAGAACAGTGGTGGATCTTAGCAATAACAATCACCGACTGACTAAAATTAACTAATTCAGACTGCTATGCTAAATTGAGTATGAGCGGGTTTGTTTCAGGCTCGGCATGGAAGCACAGGTGCAGTTGATAAATAGGGACACATACGGTGCCTAAATACACTCTCACTCGTAGTGACCTCCCAGCAAAAAAGCTCTGACAAATCATTTGTGACTTTCCAGAGCTTGGCAAGCTGCTGTTCAGTTGATCCGTATTTCTCTAGACTGGAAGTGACAGGAAGAGGCACTGATACTTGTGAGCTCGGAAAAAAACTTGAATTCCAATCCCAAAATCAGGTTGCCTTCCAAGGACTGCCATTTAAACAGCACCTGACCCCTTGGTTGAGGCCAAGGCTTGTTGGTCTCTGTCCTTCACCACACTACCCTCCTTACTTCTGCCACAGAAGTTCACTGTTGTTCAGAGACCATCTCAGGAGCTCTTATACCACCTGCCCCAGGAGCTGGAGAAGCCCCTCTTTCCTCCTCTGCCCACCCCAGGGAGGCTTAGGTGGTCTCCTTGGAGTGCAGCCCAGGGCAGACTGGCCTCCTGACATTGCTTCTGCCCCAAAGCTGCTGAGATACCCCACTGCTGGGAGGTCCCAGCTCAAATCGTCCAAAGAGCAATGCAGAATTCAGCCTAAAATTATGATGACCCCATGCCAGGCATGGGGTGCTGAGGTACCTGTGGGGGTTTGGAGCAGCTTCCCTCTGCCTTGTTGGGACAGGGGCATGAAAGAATTGTCTTCTGGTAATCATCAAAAATAATGGTCTTTTATAATTTTAACCCAGTCTAATCCTGAAAAGAAAAGGAAACTTCTATTGGAGCCGTATCCCAAGCAGAAGAGCTTTGTGCCAGCCAGACATCTCATTCTGAGTGGCAGAGCTGTCCTGAGCCCTCATTTCCCTGTGTCCGTGGGGTTTACAATGGCATCACCTGCTCTTCCTGAAAATCCCTCCCTGCTTTTGCCATCCCTCCTGCATTCTCAAACTTTTTCTCATCCTCACCAAGTGTTTTCCTCCCAAATGATATCTTCTGTATTATAACTTCTTTATCACAAAATCCCTCTTCATAGTTCTTTAGAGGAACTTCAGCTGGGGAAGCAATTATCTGAAGAAAAAAACAGAAGGGGGAAAAGAGAGTTTTCTTTGGCTGCCAACTTTCCAGGAGCCAGGTCAGTCTTAGCAAGGATACACAAAGGTATTTTTCAAGTAAATATTACAGAGCTCTTTCACTAAGGGCATATTGGCTTAAAAGGACTCCAACCCTACTGATATCTGAGATTTTTTCTCCCAGAATTGCTCAAATCAATGCAAGTTATATTGCTCCTTTCTCCCATGCTAGTCCAAGTAAGCTTTTATTACCTTCTATTACCCTGCCAAAGTCATTGTGATCCCAGTCCGTACCCAGCCGCTCGCTGCTGGCAGTGCTTTTCTCTCTGCCAAGCCCTGTGGGGAGAATTATGCACAAGCAGTTGCTTAAGCAAGGTACGAAAAATACCAGTGAGGCAGCTTCAGAACGACTTCACTTGCTTGTGTCTGCCAATATCCCCGTCCTTGTTTGCTTTACCAATGGAAAAGGGTAAATTAAATTATAGTAAAATGTCTTCCTAAATATGCTTTCTCACTCCTCCATGTATACAAGCACCGCAGACATAGTGAGAGATTATGTATCCCAAAGGAATTTGGTGCAATATTTTGTAATTCTGATTGAAATGTGTTCTGTCTGGTCCCCATAGTTTAATTTAGAACAATTAAGGTTCAGAGTACATGAGCTTGCAAAGCACATTACAAACAATGGCTGCAGAATAAACTGCAAATCAATCCACACTAAATCACCCTGAAAATCCCTGCGAACACAACAAAGAGGTCTAGATTCACAGTCCTTTAATACAATCTCCTCTGTCTTTGTAGCCATAAGTAGTTCAGCTTCTTCCTTTACAGAAAAATGCAATCAAATTATTTCAGGTTTGGGAGATTTTTTGGTTGTTTGTTACCCAAATAAACCAATAAAGAATTGTCTTACATGTGTTTATGCAAGCATATCAAATCAAACTGCAAGAGAGAAGCCGCTGTTGTGCTCTGCTCTCTGCTTTACCTTGCAACGCTTATTTCTAATGATTGCCTTGCTGCTTTTATACAGGATATAGATGAGCAGTGGGTACTAATATAATTAAACCTGATAAGGCAGCATCCTGAATATCATGCACGTGCGTGCACAGCCTGTGTAACAGGGCTAGTACATGTCACACATCAACTTTCTATGATTTTTACATTACCTCTATCACACTGGCTGACACCCACACTCTGCTTTTATGACAGTAGCTTTTCATTAATATTGTACCTAAAACATTATTTTAAGTGGGGCGAAGTCAAGTAAAAAAAAATACAGTTCCTCTCATTTCTGCAAAACTAAGATTTTATTTCCCGTGTGCAGACTCTTAAGTCTTGGAAGCAGCGGGCAATATATGATGTTTTTCAGCAGATAGTCTCACACAGCATATTCCCATATTCAGATGAACAAGCATGTGTGCACAGATTGCAATCGTATGTGGCTATCAGGAGAAAAGCGCGTTTTGGTTTGGGTTTGACTATGAAAAGAGCCGGTGACTCGACCTGGCAAGGGTTGGTGCACAATCTCCTTTTCAAACCCCGGACAATAACCTATCCCTCACAATCAAAGTTCAGTGAAGGGAAATGGCTTCCAGGAGAGCACGGTAGCCTGGCCAGCCCCAGAGCAATCGCACTACGTGACAGAAGGCAAAGCAGGAGCTATCAGGATAATTGCCTCTGGAAATGACCACGGGGGAGGGCCTGATCCCAAACCCCCACCGGTCAATAAGAGGCTACCGCTGACGTGGGCTCACATCATCAGTTGTTATATCGGAAAGATTTTTTTTCCAGGACAGTGGTTCTGATTTGAATGTTCTTTGCACAGAGCAACAAATACAGATACCCAGTTACCGGGCAAGGCAAGGGCTGATTTAAGGCAGTGATGGGGCTGGCATATAGCTGACATGTTCACCAGCACTTCTCTAGGGCTCACATCATCTCTGTATAACCCCATGGATTTCTCCATACTTACCTTAGCTATAGTAATATTCAACGCTATTGATACATAAAGAAGGCAGTAAGACCAAATGATGTTGACATTTTTCCCCGTTGCCATTTTGTTGCACCCTGCAGCATCTTGTGCGGTGCACTGGCCCCCCAGTGTAGGCTCTGGCCCCCCGGCACAGGCAGGGAAACATACAGCCTCGTGTGCCGTCCTTGCTAACCGGCACAAAGCCCGTTGCATCGGGGTCACCATCCCCACAGAGCAGATGCAGGTTTATGGATGTTCGTGCTCCATGCGGCGTGGTCATGCCAGGCCTGTCGGGTGTCCCCCGTGACGCCTCCCACCACTGCAGCACCATAAGCAGGGTGCAGCCCTGAGCCCCAAAATGCCCTCAGCACATGTCAGTCACATCCCCATTGTGTTCAGCCCATTACAGGTTTTACATTTTCCAGTGAGGGCAATGTACAGCCTAGCTGAGGCCAATCAATACGCTCCAGGACCATTATCCTATAAAATGCCCACTTATTTAAAAAGGGGGTGGGGGGTACAGACCTTCAGATCTGATCCAGCTCTGTTAAAGTCAGCAGCCAAACTTCCATTGATTTTCAGAGGCGAAGAGTTGGCATGTGCTTTAAAATATTCACAACCCAGGAATAATAGCAACAAGGAGAAAAATATAAAAGCGGCATCTTCAATCCACATACTATGGTCTGTGTGATACTTCTGTCATTGAAAACAAACAGTCCACTGTTTGAGAGAAAATAAGGGTGCATAAGCAACTGTGCATGGCAGAACCCTTCAAAGCACAGGCAATGATTATCAGGGCAAGGCAGAAAAGCTGGTAGGCGTTGTATTTGCATGTTCTCACACTGGTTTCTGAACCACTTTTTCCATTCCCCGGCTAGCACCCTGCTCATCCTCGCTGTTGTGCTCATTAGCCTGGTTAAGCTGCACTGCAGGATTCAGCTTGTTATTTTAAGTGCAATAATTGAATTAATCTGGGATTCTGTAATTATTCCTTTTTGGGAGAAAACATATTTCATCTGAGTACAAGGGTGTTTGTTCCTTAACCTGGGAGCCCTGGATTTTAAGCAAAGCCAACAGATGATTTTTAGAAAGGTATTAGCACAGCACTTCTATCTGCAGTGGTGTCTGTGTTGTGCCCCTAATCCTGCACCGCTACTGTGCAGAAACAACAGGGAGTGCCGAACTTGTAAAGACCTTTAGGAATTAGGTAACTTCCTCCAGGGTGTGAAGCTCTTCTGTCAAAGGTTCCAGGCATCTGCGGGGTTAGTGCTGATTTGGGAGGACTGCATTAACTGATTTTCACTGTCACGGTACCACTGGTGAAAAGAGAGATGATAAAAGACTTTCCTGATGAAAAAGTGCTGCCATTTTCATTTCAAACAAGGCACCGGCACGGTTATTTTAGCCTTATGTTCACCAGGACAGTACAGATGAGAAGGAAGCGTAAGCGCTTTGTTTTGCAGCTACAGAGGCAATGGCTGGTAGCTCTTGGCAAGCCTGTCCTTGGCTGCTGGATGGTGGGGATGGCTGCACCGAGGGGGGGCCTCCCAGGGGCTCCCCCCCGCCACATGGCTCACATAGGTGGGATGCTGGTGGTGATGGGAACAAGCTCCAGACAGGAGGGAAAAAAATCACTCTTTTTCTCTGGAAAAGTTGCTACAAATTCTTCTGGGTTTGGTGTGACGGATGCACAGCTCCTCAGCTCCCCAGGGGCTGCGCACCAGGGCCAGCCTTATTCTGCAGCGGGGTTTGCGCTTCAAACTTTTTTCCTGCCGCCTGGCTCGGGAGAAGCCCCACAGGTGAGGCTGCCAGTGGGGCTGGGGGCTGCGCAGGGCCAGCGGGACCCCCGCCTGCCCACCCCAGGGCCACCCTGCCCTGGGCCATGCTGACCTGGCCGCACCGTGCACGCTCGCCCAAGGCTGGGGTCACAGCCTGCGCTCTGCCTCTCTCTCAGGCTGTCTATTGACTCCATTCTGCTCCCTTCTGCTATTTCTCCTGTAAATGCAGCAGTGCTACAGCTTCGTGGGGCTTCACTGCAGAGGAAACATTTTTATCTTAACAACCGGTGACCCGGGAGGTTTATATATATGGGAGGACACTAACCTTTGGTCTAAATGTTTCATCCCTGTTCTCAGCACAGAGAGGGATTTTTATTTTCCTCTAAACATCTGCGAAATACTTCTTGGCCATTTTAGAGTCCTTCACATATGGGACTTGAAAAGACACTTCCTTCTCTGGCAGTGGTATTACAGATGCTTTTATACAAGAAGTACATCGGATGACTGTTTGCTTGTGTCTTTTTTAATTACATCAGTCCTTGAATGAAGTGCATGGCCAGCGGGGCCCGTCCTGCCTCCTAAGTGAGTGCCTTACTCTCTCAGTGAGATGGCTGGGCTCGTGGCTGCTCTCGCTGCCTCCGGGGACCCTTCCAAATTGCATTTCTCAACAGGAGGGGTGAAGAGCAATTTCTCCCCTGGCCTCCCCACAAGCCTTTCCCTTGGAAAAGTACAGTTCAGTAGCCACAACACCCCTGCACACAAGCCCCTCAGGTCTCCCTCTGCCTTAGCTACGGGGTTTCTCTGGAAAAGAGAGAGCATCTCTTCCCCCAGCTATGTGAAAAGAGGAGAGAGACCAGGCAGCACAGGTGAGCCTGAGGGTACAAGGCAAAGCACAGCAGATGGAAAAGCAACGCCTTCTCGGACCCCAAGAGGTGCCAGCCTGCTGACCCTCGTCACGCTGGAGGAGCTTCTGGCAGCATAGAGCTGTGGCCACTCACACTTCAATTTTGAAAATGAAGTTTAAGCACCTCAGAAATCAAAATACAGCCAGATGGTAATTCTGAGGATGGTATTTCTGAAATCAGGAACCTGAATTTCACCTAAACCTCTTTTTGAATCAAACCTTTAACAGCTTCTACAAAATATTACATAAAAATTCATTTTGTTGGACTTGACAGTTTCCACATTATTTGAGGGTGATGTTTTGTAGGAATGGACATAAGGATGTGTTTAAAACTTAAGCAAATGCACAGATGCTCCTTTGAACTTAGGGGCACAAGAAGATGTCTTGCAACTTCTCCTGGCTTGACCTGTGCCGTCAGGAACAGAAGGAGGGTCACCTCTTACTCTTTATCTACTCATTTTGCTTCTCATTTTACTTCTCCTTTAAAGTTGTATTGTAACCAATCAACCAGAAAATTTCCAAGCCATTAGTGTATCCCAAACAGGTAAATCCATGTCTACTCACCGCAAAAGAGCAGGACAGCAGGGCACAACCACAGCATATCAGGGTCCTGGCCAGTGGCCTTTCCTCTTGGCCACCACCACGCTCTCACCAGAGTGATGAGCACGCACTCCAGCTGCAGGGTCCCTCCCACCCCACACCCCAGGGTGGCAGGGCTGGTGGCTGCTGGCCTTCCGCTGGGTAGAATACTAATTTCATGAGGGATTTATTGGAAACAAGGCTTCAGATTGAATTATGGTGTAATTATGAACTGGGTTTGTGTGTGCTACAAGACTGGGCAACTTGCCACTGGGCACAATCCGCTGTGCATCAAGCAACCACGGGACAACCTGCCAGTGCTGCCAGCCCTCCCCTCTCCCTCAATTAACCACTCCTTCTGACTGCCAGTTACATGAATTAAACTGTTTTAGCCTCATTTACAATATCATAAGTGAAGAGCGATGGGCTGAAACCATCAAACACCCTCAGCTTTCAGCAGCCTTATTCCTGCAATGACCATATGCTTGTGCACAGTTGTCTTTCTCAGCTGATCTGATACAGAATTAATTGACACTCAGATTTTAGCTTTAACATACCAGCTGTTAGCTGTAAAAAAACAATCAGGGCCACTCTCTAATCAGAAAATGTACTAGCTACCTTAAGGGTCTAATTTTTTTGACAGCTATGAGTGATTACTTATGCTTACACGATCCAGGCATAATTTTAAACGAAGCTGAAATACTGCTAAATGTGCTGCTTACAAAAACACATCCCCCTCTTTTTCTTTTTGGCCGGATGATGTTTGGCAGTTGGCAGAGAGACAGACGTGGAGCCGAAAGATAAAGGATGAGTTGCTGTGACGGTGGTGCAAGGCAAAGGACCGGATTTCCAGCTGGGGAAACCCCGCTGTGGCCCATGCTGGTCCTGGCTCCTGCCAACAGGCACCCCGAGTCCGATGTTTCTATGAATATCTGGGAAACCTCCTTGGACAGCTTCTCACAAGTGATTTGCCCCAGCTGGAAGAATGGGTTTGAATTTGGCAAATATATTTAACAAAGAATGGCTGCTCTTAAAAAGCAATTGCATCACAGGATAAACTAAGCTGCGAGGGCACAAATGGGATGGGGAAGCCAGTTTTTGCAGTATTTAGACATTTCACGTGGGCAGCCAGTTTCTAAATTTGAGCACGTAAGTCTCAATACATTTGAAAATATGATATTTCTTCTCTTCTTTTGTTTTTGCTGATCTTTCATCCTGCTTAGAATTATATTTTTTCCTTGAGTTCTAATAAAATGAGTTAAATAATTAATGCCACAATCCAATAACTGATTATAGAATTTTTTCAAAATTGTGTGTAGTGCTGTTCACATACTAAATCTTTTTGATTAATGATTTTTAAAGAAGGCTTGTTACATCCATAATATAAAAAAGTAGAGAGATGTAAGCTACTGAAGTAAAATTCTAAATACCTTTTAAGAACAGTAATTTATTTTATAAGCTTGAATCTTGATGTGCATGTAGGAAATACTAACACAGAAGAAATATTCTAAAGAAACTGCAGAGAGAATCCTCCTCTTCCATACCCCCCTGAAATCTAGTTTATGTCCATAGGTGAATTGCTGCTGTGAAGCCACTGCAATTTGACTTTGTACAAAAAGGGTCATTGAACAGAAGGTCAGGCAGCTGGCCATTTCCATTTCAAAGATGCTATCAAAAGGGCAAGAGGCAGTTCATCCAGCAGCCCTTTAGCAAACAAGATTTTCTCCTTTCTCATTTATGATATTTTTTATGCTAAAATAGCTTATAGGCTACCGAGAGAAGGGCCCTGATTCATTTTCTTGGGAAGGAAAGTGGACTCAGTGGAGCTTGGAAAGGACTTTGGTTCAAGAAATCAGAGGAGCTTTTGAGTAATGAGGAGCCATTTGGTGTCCACTTATCAAGAGCCTGGCAGTAAGGCAATAAATCATTACGGGGACTCTCTGCTTCAGCTGAAGACAATTGAAAAAGGTAGCTCTTTTATTACAAATTATGGCTTATCGCCTCCTTAATGGCAGGCCTCAGCTTTACGAATACTTGAGCTTATTAATCAAGATAAACCAAACAAGTTCAGAAAAGTTTGGGATACGTGCCATCACGGAGGAAAGTCCACCGCAAGGTTTGCAGTGCAGCTTGAGAGCCAGAGGCACAATCCATCCCGCCTGCCAGTCGCTGACAGCTCGAATGATACTGGTTCTTCTGGGATTAGCGAATTGCCTCTCGCCAATGAGCAGCTAAAATTCACCCATTACAACGATTTAGGAAGAGGCTGTTCCTCCTCCAGTGTTTAGTGCATGTGCGTGGTGGGACAGACACCAGAGGTTCTCGCCGACGCGGTGCCCAGGCTGGTGATCCTCCACGAGGTGCCCCTGCTCAATAAGGGTGTTTGTAACTTGGCTGGTCACTTTAAGAAAAGCAATGTATCTTGCCCTCAGGGAAAAAAAAATGCATAAAATAATTTAGGTGCCATATTTTACTCTACGTACCATTCTTCTTGTCATCTCAAGAGTGCTTTTACACTGCAACTTCATGGATTTTATTTCAGAAATACAAGGAGGGAGAAGGCTGTCTCAGCAGTGTGCTTTGAAACAACCATGGGACTGCTTGTGGGGCAGGAGGTGTGGGCTCCCTGCTCCACCACGCAGCCCTCGAGAGGAGCAAAATACAAATACTAGAATTTCTGAAAAGCAAATAAAACTACCTTTCTTTACACATCCATGTGAGAATTTTGGGCTTCAGTAACTCATTATTTATCAATGAGGTTGAAGAACCAAGCATGATTTATGAGCAAATTCTGAAAGCGGGTCCCCACCACAGGCTCCTGACCCGTGCTTGGGCTTGTACATGCAAAACAACTGATAACAGCCCAAAACTCTAGCAAATCTTTGGTCATCCTCCCAGCCCTTGCCATGTCAGAGATAAAAGAGTGAGCTCATAGCTTCCTCGCCAGCACAAATATTTTCAGAAGCATGTCAGCGTAAGTTCAAACTATGTCATTGTAAAATGTTAATAAAACATTGAGCTGAAAATCTATCGATATATCTGTGCTATACCAATACATCCTGATAATAAGAACGCTTCATCACAGCAGGTCAATATTTATTGGAGTAAATCAACCAACCCCTTGCCAATGTGGAAATGAAGGTGTCTGTTACCTGAAATTGGAAGAGTTGTATATTCAATTACAGAAACTAACAAGTGAAGGCTTTAGCTACTATACAACAGCATCACTCCATTGACTTGATGGAGCTGCATCAGTTTACATCAGATAAGTCCGATCTTAAAAGCCTTGCCAGAATATCTGGGAAGGACTCGAACAGCCTTTACACAATGTAGTTATACAGGGTGGTGCAGCCGGATACACGGTGGGCAGAGTGGTCCCCTGGCACATGGCAGAGGAGGTGGCACCAAGCATTAGCCCAGCAAGCAGACCCCTAGGTGGGTGAGCCCCTGCCCTCCACTTGGCCCCCCACAGCACCATCCACCAGCACCCAGAGGCACAGGAAGATCTGTGGTGCTTTTTGGCAAGCCCAGCTGTAAGGCGTAAGGAAACTTGTGAGACCCTACAGCCAGGGGCAGCGTGCGAGGGGAAGATCCCAGTCATTTGGGAACATCTCTCCCAGCTGCTCTGAAAGCATTGCCAGCACCTCCCGCTGCTGCCCTACTCGTGCTGCTGGAGGCAGTGCCAACACATCGCCCACATCCAGCAATGAGATGCATCCCTCAGTGGAGGGTGAGTGAGATCAGGGATGTGGTAATGGAAGGCTGGGGAAGACTGCACAGAGAGAAATGAGTAAATATTTTCTATTATCCCTCCATAGCTTTACCCCTGTTAACAATATTGATTGTGGAAAGTGAAGGTGAAGTGTACGATTTTAAATACAGCTGTTGCAAGTCATAATTCAAATAAGGACATCTCAAACATGTCTGAAGCATGGCAGCAGCAATCAGCAACACAGGACCGCTCGGAAATATGGCCACTAACAGTCTTCTGAAAAGCATAAGGCAAATTGCCAGCTATATAAGAGCTAGAGAAGCTCCACAGCCTGCTGTGTTTTCCAGAGTGGCCGATGATGAGTTTGTTCACGGTGTCCCTTGGAGAAGGAAAACCATTTCCCACTGGCTAGTTTCCCCCATGCCTCTGCCCCACAAGGCTGCGGAGAAGAAGGGACACGGTGCTGGAGGCAGTACAGCCTCCCCTGGAGGTACCCTGCCCTGTGCTGCTAATGATGCTGCTTTGCTCCTGGGCAGCAGCAGCAGCTGATGCCGCTATTGTTTCTTTGACAATAATACAGATTTTAGACTTACTAGTCACGGAGACATTTTTCTTCCTCTCTTCCTAGTGCAGCATAAGCTACTTTGACACCCCAGGGACGGGCTTAGGCACAGCTCTGCAGTGGGTTTGGTGCCGCGGCAGTGAACCTGTGACCCCTAGCACTGCTGTGGACATGAGGAAATTCAGAGGGACGAAAGGTAACTGAGGCTCTGCATTTTCTGCTCATCAGCTCTGCTTCAGCATCACAGCTACACCTTGTGCCTTTAGACTTAGCTCAGTTTCCACTTGTTAGGCAGGGAATGAAGAGAAATGTCAAGATCTGCATATGTACCTAGATCTTAGGGCGCTGCTTCCCCCACCAGGGCGAAAAGCAGGGCTCCTCTGGAATTGTTCACAGCAATTATAAACTGAACCATGCAAAAAACCTCTGGAGTAACTCAGCAGCTCTTGGTTTGCTCTGGAAGTGCTGGAAATTGTCCTCAAGTGTTTCAGAGGGACCTCCAGGCAGCCCTGAGCTGTGACTCCTTACAGTAAGGCACATGTGTTTGGCATTTGGGTAAACCACTGGCTCCACGAGATCTGAAGGTACCATGAACATCAGACTGTTGCCTTTAAGACATAATAATGTTTTCTCCTTAAAGTTCAACTGTGGGCTTTGTACCTACCCAAGTCAATGGGAGTTTTGTCGATGGGGCCATGCTTATGTAAAAATACTACTGAAGAGGCAATCATTTTGAGGTTTTGTATTTTAAAAGTGTAAAACAAAAAGACCTTCCTTTCTACAAAGCAATAGCATGTCAGAGAGCCATGGACTTATAACCAAGGATCTATACCAAAAACCTGTGAAGGGAGAAGCTAACAAGAGGTTGTAAGAAAAGGTCAATAAAGCTGTACAAAAGGGTAAATATTCTGATGGTTTCCTCTCAAATGCATTGATATTAGGTTCAGAAGGAATTCTCAAGTTATGTCTGGTGTTCAGTTTCCCAAGTAAATACTGCTTATCTCTGCTTTAAATCCAATGTAAAACCACTGAAGGTCTGAGCAGTTTGTGAAATTTCACCTGAAATTTTCAGGGTTTTTCCATGTGAATTCACTGAGGCTGCAGAGCTGGAACAATTGTTATTTTATTATATAAAATAAGAACATTAAACCTGACAGCAATTCCAGGGCATAAAATTTCAGCAGAGCCCTGGAAGTGGTAAAGCAGCTATCTTCGACCTTTGGTCCGTTATAAATGGGGAAAGAGATGTTTGTCTGAAAGGGAGAAAGTATCATGCTTCTGAAAGCTGTTGCCGCTTTTATTAACACTGCAGCCTCCTGGTCAGCTGTGCTCCTCCAGCCCTGGCTTGTGGGGCTCACACAACCAGCAAGGAAATATACTGAGTGGTATAAGGATGAAGGGGAAAATCTGAGGCAGAAATGCCGAAACAGGTCTGCACCAAACCCTCTTGAGGGAGACAGGTGGAAAGAGCACCCCGATTAGGTAGATTAGGTGTATAAGCTATACCGAGTAATCAGCACCGTTTGCCAAAAAGCAGTCACCAAACAAGGCTGATGAGTGATTTGTGCTGAGTGAGCATCAGTACCGAGCCAAAGGTCTGAGTAAGTACTGCCTCTGAGTCCTGCTTCAAAGAGATGTTTTTAAGAGCCTTGAGGAGCTGAGCATGGAAAGTGTTAAGGAAATACAAAGTACCAGAGACTTCTGATTTAGCTTAGGGTTGAGGTAGGTCCAAGTTTCAGGGTATAAATAACAAAGGAAGATCTAAATCTGTAATATCCTCGGCAATCCTCTTTTTTCCCATGGCTGAAGAAGCTACTAATAACGTTTTGCTTGTGCTGATCAAAACCTCATCATACTCCATCCTGGTCCTCTCCTCATTGGCTTTCCAAGAGGCACTCATTTTCCTGTCTGACTGCCAAGCATCGAAGCTGTTTTTCCCACTGAGTCTGTACTCATGAGAGTGATGAAGCTGTATTTTCATTCCCAGCTTCAGAGCATCCCCCGGGTAGGAATACATTTTTCTTGGGTGCTGCCTGAGTGTCCCCTTGGTATGCTCACTGACATCTCCTGTTGCTTGGAGCAGTGGTATTCCTACTGCTGATCTATGAGTGTGCTGTGATCTAAGGGGGTTTAAAAGCCCCATAGCTTGAGACAGGCAGCCAAAATGGAAGAAAAGTACTCCAGCGGTTTTGCTGCCTTTGCAAGGAGAGAGCAAGGAGAGAGCAAGGAGAGACATGGGTCACCCTGTGGAAATGAGGCCAAGACAGACAAAATGAAGCTGCAGCCTCAAAAAGTCAGCAGAGTTTAGCAAGGGGAACAGCTGCCAAGTGTTCCCAGCTCCACGTAAGCAACCCGACCTGCCTCCCACGATTGTGCAAGGTGTGTGCTTGGCAGGGGCAACGCTGCAGAGCAGCCAGTCACCTCGGAGTCTTTGGAAAAGTCCTCAGCCACAGCTGAGCCTGCTGCCATGTTCTGGGCCCACACACAGTCTTGGCGCTAAAAACGACAGTCCATGAACCCTGGGGAGGCCTGGGGAGGAGGTCTGTGACCTCACACCAACACAGCAGCAGCACCTGGGCAAACAGCTGCTTTGTGGTCCTGGGGCTGTCAGGATGGACCTGTGCAAGCAGGGACCCCCTCGGCCAGCCCTGCCACTGCCTCGGCTGCCGGTAGCACCTTCCTCCTGCATGTGCCAGCCCCTCTCCTGGCTTGCTGCTAGCTGGACAGGGGGATGATTCCTGCTCTTCATCTGCTAAGCCAGCAAAGCAAAGATAATCCCCTTTCCGCTTACACAGTGTTTGGCCTGCCTGGTGCTCCAAGGAAATAAAGCAAAGGATGTGGGGCGGTGCAAGGCAGGGGGGTTGGCTTTGTCACATGGAGGGGGGAAGCAAGGGAAATTAGCTAAAAGGGATTTAAGGCTGATTTTTGCCACCAGACCAGCTTTGGAGGAACCATAACTCAGTACCTTGTGCTCCTGCAAATTCTGTGAGCATTGAAACCAGTGAATTTGAAACTTTCCTAATAACATATCAAATATTTCATACCATGTCGATGACAGATGTAATATCACAGTTAAAATAAATAATTGTTACTTTTAAAAGCACTATGTTATTTCAACTGTGTTCTTATAGTTCAGATATTTCTATGGAATAGTCATATTTTCTTCTGACACCTTTACAAGTTGGGTTCAAAATGTATCATTACGAAATACGGTCAGATGCATTAAAATTATAATTAAAAAATTGCTTTTCACCCTGACATGAAAAATTTAAAGCTGGTACCAAGGAACAAAGTACTTTAACCTATGGGATAAAAGGAAAGCAATGTTTTATTTTAAAAGTTAATTACTTTTCAAGAGTTTAGTTTATAATGGTATAATGACATTAGTGGACCCTAAACCAGAAACATTAGTCCTCACAGTTAATTAGCTGTTCAAGGGAATTTTGCACACTCACACTATGAGTTACAATTGCCTGTTTCTGGGTTCGCAGTGAGGACATCGGAGGGGAAGGGGCACCCCCCAAAACCCGTGCGAAGGCCCCCACCTGCCTTAGCAGCAGCACTGAAGGGGGGGGGGGGGCTCTCCCCGCTCCGCTGCCCCCCAAGGCCACCGTGTCCCTCCAGCCGCCGTGAGCTGTGGCAGTCCCTGCTCCTCACACAGCAGCCCCCGCCTCTGATTTCATGGGTTTGTGGTAACTCTCTTTGTAGCAGTACAGTCAGAACTATATAAAATGTGCAAAGTCAGGGGTTTTTCCCATGATCGCCAACTAAAAAAGTAAGAGAAGGGATTTCGCTCTAAAAAGGTTGCACAAAAAGGTTAATTGTGAAGGGACTCAGTGTGAGAAATACGAGTTTGAGGAGCAGTTCTAGAAAGCCACAAGGTTATAGGAGGTAGGAGGGTTCGGGACTGATGCAGCTCCAAAACCATACCAGAAAATCCCTGTGAGCCCAATGGTCTCAAAAGGGAGAGACGGTCACAGCCCAGGGAATGCGGAAAGCCAGAAGAGGGTGCTACAATATCTAATTATCCAGAGATCTTATTTAAATAACTTTGTTTAAATATTTCTCCAAGGGGGCTATGAAGCCCTCCATCTGTCATGCACACAACCCAACTGCTCCCAACTGGGCACCAGTCTAAATTCGCTTACCTCGGGGGTTGGTGGGACCCCAGCGGTGTGACATGTGTTACTGGGCTAATGCAGTTTGGAAGCTGTGTCCAAGGAGAAGAAAACACAGGATAAAGTTACGATGCTGAGAGCTGTAGGCTATGTGGAAAAGCCCTCCCTGGGCCCCAGCCCTTCCCTGGCCATCACTGCCTGCCTTCCAGGAGCTGTACCCTTTCTGCACTGATGGTTTCAGCATTTGGAGGCAACGTTTGAGGGGGAGGCAGGGGACGTTGTTTAGTTGCTCTGTTTTTGCTTGTCATGTAGTGTTATTGCCAGGTAATTATTCCTCATACAAGCGGCGCAGTTGCAGGAGTGCTGTAGTGTACTGGCCGTAGTCCAGAGAGTATCGGAGATGGCTGCTTTGTATCTCATGATCCATTTTAACTTGTCTAATTTAAACCTTCACCTGACCAAGAGTGCCATAAAAGGTACTTACAAGATTTATATTGTTCATTACTTCAGAAAGTGCCAAACACAGGAGGGTGGGACAAGGCCCTTAGCAGATCTTTCCCGGCTGCCAACCAGGAGGGTGCAAGGAAGGACAAACGTCCATGGCCCCAGGAATGACGTGACACAAAAACCGAAGTCAGGTGCATTTATAAGTAGTCTCTGTAGTTGCAGGCTTCATGTTTCTCCTCCCTGGGATGCTTCAGAAAAAGCTCTAGTGCACTGAGCACCTTGCACAGGGCATCTTGACTGTACAGTCTATTAACAGGAATTCTAGAAATGGACATAAGCCTTGAGTTAGCCCAATTGCCACTGCTGTTAGTTTGTAACTGGAAACTGCTGAGAGAGCAACTGGCATTTTAAAAAGCACAAGGAGAAGCTGTGGTTTCCTCAGGAGCTTTGCCATGCAGATGGATAAAACAAGTCAGGCACAAGATGTACCCTAATATTGTTTGCATGCCAGAACCCTCTGTACAGTAATTACAGAGCTGTCTAGAAGTGTCATAATTAGGAAGAGCTGTCAGTGTTTCCATTAGAATCCCCCTTTGTGCATGGAGGCCGCCTCAGGTGCCTCAAGATGCGGTGGGCTGGTGGCTGCATGTGGGTGGCAGGTGTGTGTCCCCTCGCTGCATCCATTCTGCTGCCCGGAATTCTCCCCAGCCACCCAGGGCTTCCCACAGCAGCCAGGACGGGAGCTGCTCTGCTCTGGGGAGGGAGAGAATTATCTCTTCCAAATTGTGTTTTAATGGTATACCCAGTTCTTGCAGACCTTGAAATGAATTATAAGAAGGAAAGACATTTTGAGAGGACAAGATTATGGTATTTAGGATGTCAGGTCTCGGGTGCTGGGTCTGAGATCTCCAACTGATTCCTTCACCCAAGGCAAGGGGCACTGTGTGGCAGTTTCAAACAAAGCAGGTCACAAAGCAGCAATGGAAGTTGCTGGGAAATATTTTTGAAGGTTTTACTTTTTTTTCCAATTTTTCACAAAGTTTTCCAGTTTAGAATATTTAGGAGCAAATGTAAAAAATAAAAATCAGAAAACTTTTTTCCCTGCTTTTTTCAGAAAGCTTTATTACTGACACACATTAATACTTTATAGGAAAAAAGATGTTGCCTGGTTCAGTCTGAACTGCTCTCTCCCACCCTCTGATGTGGCACAAGATTCACAGTCTTCTTCCAAAGGTGGAAGTCTTCTATTAACATTTTTTGGAGATAATTCTAGCGGTGCAAAAGGTTGTTGGAACATGGGACACCACGCAGTGTTTTTGTGCCAGTATCATATAAGCAGAAGATTTGGAGATACAAGGTGAAAATAGAGTGGCTTTTCTTGTAGGACATCATGTTTCTATTCCCATTCTGTTATAGCTCACAATCAGATTGATTTGATGCATACTACCTTATGATGCTAGTATTTTAAAACCATATGTTAAAATAGACGTATAAAAAAAATCTGATTTATAGTTCTTGCTCTGTTTGTTCCTCCTGTGAGCCTAAATATAGCTTTCTCTCTGTAGTAATTTACACTGATAGCAAAGCTTGTCAGTGGAAGAAAAAGGCCTAAGATATTAAACATTTTGAGGCAACATGTGGCAAATAAGATGCTATTGAAGCTAGCAAGTATGTTAAATGCCATGGAACGTAAACAGAAACTACAGGCCCTTTTCCTTTCTGGTCCGTAGGGGAGGCACAAGCACGGCACAGATCTGTGGATTCTGTCTTCAGCAGTGCTCAGAGCAGCACATCAACTCCAGCGCTCACGTGTACCCCAACGGGGATTTGCTGTCATCTGAGGGGACCTGCTTTCACTACCTCAGTAAGTCCAAAATTAACGGGAAAATAAGGGGCTGATAACCAAAAGGCATCAATCTGAAACTATAATAACACTAACTGGTTTAAAGGAAAAACTAAATATCAAAAATCCCTTTCAGGGAGAAAATATGGGAGGAGTTGTTTGTGTTTTGAAATGTTATTTTGGGGGGAGATTATATATCTGACAGTGGTGCATTACTGCCTCAGCAGAGTGACTCCCACTTGTGAGCACCTTTTGCTGCATCAGGACCCGACCCCTGGCGCTTGCTGGGGCCATTCCCAGTGCATGGCTGCGAAGGGAGGGCACAGCCACCCTGCCGTGTCTCCTGGGCTGGGACCCCAGCCCCCGGGTTTGAGAGCAGCTGGGTGCAGGCAGGCAGATGCAGGGCTACCTGTGCTTGTTTAGTGCCTGCTCCCTGCAGGCACCACGCGGGGAACTGAGAGGCAAAGACGTCCTGCGAGTGTCCGTTTCAGCTCAGCCTAATTGGCTGTGGCCTTTCAATCAGGCACTTCATGAAGACACTTAGGAGTGCGCCTGCTGCTCTTCTGCATGGGCAAACTGGAGATGATTCAAGCCACAGGTTAAGAAGGGATGGGCCACCCCACTGCCATAATCAGCCCTCATCAATCACCACGTTCAGCGTGGACACAGAAAGGCTGGAGTGCGGCTAACAAGACTTTGTCAGTTAAAAGCTAGAGCTAAAGGTATCACAAGTGTTAAAACACTCTATTTACTATACGTGAAGGTAAAGCAATCTATATCCCAATCGCTGGAGTCATTTGAGGCGCACGGGTTGCTGACAAATGTGGATGGACAGATATGTAAAGATGATGCGTCATGAGCTCTGTTGATGAGTTTACAGCAGAAGCCTCTGAATTCACATCAAATGTGTCAAAGGGTGACAGAACTACATCACACAAACTCTGGCAGTTTAATTTGGTGTCAGCTATTAGTGTTGACTTTCAGCACTATTGCCGCTCAGTGTTTCTGCCAGCAAGGTGACATAGCCTCACAGATTGCTAAATTTCTTTGTTGTAAGAAATAGGGTTTGCTCACTGCACAGTAGTCCTCTAATAGAGGAAATCCAGAAGGTCAGAAAACTATTTTTCCAGGCTGCACTACTCCATTTTGTGACCTAGACTTTTCATTACATTATTTTTGGTTAAGTATTTGATTGTGTCACTACACAGAGAAAACATCTGTATCTCATGTTTTCTAATTATTCTCAGTTGTTTGGAAAGGTCTTATTCATGTTATGGGCTCTGCTCAGCAATGTTGGAATTTACCAGATGCACTGGAGGATGGTGAAAGTGTGGAAGGCTTTGAGAACTGAATTTTCTATTCAGAACATTTTTCAAGGCAAAGTGGTGTTTTTAATATGTTTTGCTGATGAAACGCTTCTTTTGGAGATGGTTTGGGAGACTGGAAATAGACCCAAAATGGAAACATTACAGCTTCCATTTCTTCTGTCCCTTCTTAGCTATTGTTGCTGAGCCTTGCAAAGGATTGGAAAAAAGAGGAATAATATGGAATAAAAGAGGGACAAGTGGGAAAACAAAAGCTACACTACTGGAGAACAGAAAAGATCTTAGGGGAAATACATCCAAACCCCAAACATTTCAAAATGTGTTATGTAAAACAGTTTTCTTCATCAACAGAACGGGGTGGGCAGAAAGAGCAGTCGCATCCTCTAGGAAGACTTAAAATGGTTGGTATCCAATTGCATTTCTTTAAAAATGTCCAGTGTGAACACCCAAGTGTGACCACAGACATACCCAGACACCCTGCTCCAGGAGTGCCTGCCAGGCTCACCGCGGGGGGGGTGGGCTCCGGTGCTCCCAAAGCTGGAGATGAGAAAATACAGCTCCCGTTGCAATGGGATTGTTTAATACATACGCTCTATCATTCACCAGCGTAAGTTTAAGCAGCACATAAGCCACTTTGACACAGCAATATATCATTCAAAAACAAAACCTGTGCACTCTGTACCGGGCATTGGCGGATGGATAGCTCATCAGAGGGAGAAAGTCTTTCATCAGCTGCCTTTCACCGGGTGATGACAATAATCATTTCAACACAGAGTACACAACCTAGAGTGATGAAGGCAGCAGAACACATCTAGCCTGATCTCTTTAATACCAAATATTTTAAAAACCTGCAAACATTTGTCGGAGTGGTTCAGCACAATGCCTGAGCTATAGGAGAAAAGGTTACATTTATTAAAAGAAGAGCCAAGAAAAAGGAAGACAAACTGCCTGTGACAGAAAAGCATGGCTTGTGCTGCATTCAGCTCCGACCATGCTATAGTAACTTCACACTGGACGATGTCAGAAGGCCAAAAATAACTTTACAGCTTTTAGCATCTCATCCAAAACCTATCAAAATGAGTGTAAAGCTCCCCTATATTTCAGTAAGCTTTGGCCTGGTACGCCGCAGTTACATCAACCACGTGCTGTTCTACACAGCGGTATGCAGTCCTTAGGCTGTGCTTGTCCTCAGGGCGTAGCAAAACGCTGGATAAAGGTGGTCAGCATCGCTCCCGCAGGTTACTGAGCAAGAAATGGATGCAGAGCAGTGAACTTGCTTGACTGAGGTCACCCAGAAGATTCAGAGCAAAGCCACGTCTGTAAACAGAAAAGCTTTGAGCCCTTAGGTAGCGTTCAGGTGCGTTTGGGTTGGTTCCAGCCACAAAACAAGCTGCCAGGTCTGGAGAGGCCAAGTGTTGTGTTATTTGCTGGTAGCTCACAGGTTTCATCTGTTTGCGGTCCCATGGGAGAAGTGCACATAGATACCTCCCAACCACAGCACGAAGGACACCTTTAGAGCTCAAGGACAGCCTCCTGCTTGTCCCCTCCGTTCCAACAGCCCACATGAGAAGGAGGTAAAGGCGTCATCCATCTTCTGTGCTAACCAGTAAAGGACTAGGAGCATGGGAGGAAAGGCTGCATGATGGGACATGGGGGCATGAGCTTTCTCTGGCATCCAGAGCCAGTGGTGTGCAAGAAAGAACAGCCTGTCACGAGCAGGAGTTAGCTTCTCAGCATCTGAAGGGAACTGAGTGGAAATGCACACATACAGCTCCCAGGACATATTTTTTCTTTCATGTGAAATACAAATAATGTCCCAAAGAAACCTGTTTGCATTCAAGTTAACTGGCAATGAGTAAAATTCAGGTTCTTGATGACCCTCTGGCAAGTAGGAGTACCTCAGCAAGACTGGAGATAAAGCCCTAAAATAAAGCAAAATGATGTCTTTGAGCTTCTCTAAGGATTTCTTTACCGTGTCATCTATATACAAACCTGTTCTCTGCTCAGCAGCAGGAGTTTCTCATTTTCTGTATTCAACACAGAGCTTTTACTAAAAATGCTCAGTTAAAAAGTCTCCTAAAAGCACAGTTAAAAATGGATTAAGAATGAATTAGTATATTAACATGCTGGTCAGCAAAAAAAAGAGATGGAGAAGGGCATAATAAACAAGACAATAGGAAGAAACAAAGCTAATTGCCAGCCTGGGAAAGCCATGCGGCACATTCCTAGTAAGCTGTCTGTCTTAAACCCTCTGGATCAAAAAGTGATTAATCCTACAGACAAATGTAGCCTTGATGGTAGAGATACGCAAAATCCCCTAAACAGAGCAATGCAGTGTTATACTTACTGTTCTGAAGGCCTCAATTAAAGGGTCTTTAGCTCCAGCCTTTCCCATTACGTTCCCTGATGTACCAAGGAGCCCCCTCCTTGTGGCAGCCCACTCTGAGCCTCAAAAAACGCTCTCGGCAGTGCCCGACGCTGCTCAGGCAAGCTTTAGCTCTCCCTCGGCAGTGCCCTTCCCTTCCCCAGGGCTGAACTAGCCACCCCAGCACCCCAGCCGGCGCGGGGAGGAGCGGGCGCCTCAGCATCACCCACTACCCCATGTCCTCGCTGGTCCCCCAGCCAAGCAGCCCTGCGGCTGGTCCCGGTCGCTGGCAGGCGTGCGGGCAGGGGCAGGGTGCGGGGCAGCAGCAGGGGTGTAGCAACACGGACGGGGCACCGGCATGAGCAGGGGCACAGGCAGCTGGAGGCGGCTTCTCTTCAGCCTCCAAGAAAACCCGAAGTGAGAGCAACAAGGACAAGGGAAGCAAAACTAGGGGTGTTTCTCTGGTGTCGTTTCTACCCAGAGTCACAGAATTCTAACCCTGCATTTCTTGCCTGTAAGGGCCACGTGTCCGTGGGACAGGAGCAGGCGACGCTTGCTGGCATGTGGGGGGTTGTCCCCAGGAGGGCACAGAGCCTGGCCCCAGTCTGAGAGGAAGAAATCCCCAGCACTGCCCCAGCTCAGGCACAGGAGCAGCACTTGGGAAGCCTGAACAGACCAGGACTGCCTTCGCTGCGCTAGACCTGGCTCCTTGTTGCAGTCGCACGTTATCTTGTGCTCAGCTCTAGTCATCAAACCGTGCTAAGCAAAAACATTTTCTACAGTGCTCTTCTGATCTCTGACTTTCATTTTGTTATCTCCAAGGCTACCTCCATAAACATTCTCTTTGTGTGTTTGCATGCTCTGCTAATATTAGCAAGCTAGCTGCCCTGGGCAGCCCTGCGGAGCCCACACTGGCTGGCTGTGGGGTGCCAGCTGCCCCGAGCTGCTCCCCTGCCATGCACGGGCTCCTACCACCGTCCCGAAACCTGGACCTCTGCCTGGAAATGCCACCCGAAAACAAATTGCATCTGGTTGGACAGAGCTCGCTGAGAGCGCTTTTTCTACAAAAAAAAAACTTTTTTTGAAACTTAGCCTATTTTTGATGTTTTCTAACATTTTTTGTGGGTTTGTAAGATAATACCAAACTCCTGAAAGCTACACTTTAGGGATCAAAAGATCTCAGGTTAAATGCAGTTGAACAAAAAAAACCTCTCAAATTATTTACATGTTTAAATGAATATCTGAATTTAGAAGAAAAAGAGATATTTTCTGGAAAATATTGGGAAAAAAAACCCAACCAAGCTATTTCCCTGTTTAGAAAACACAGAGAACTTTTTGACTGTTGGAATTTTTTTTACTCAGCACATCTCCTTTCTACTTTATTACACACTGTGTTAAGTGAGTCCTTTCAGACTCTTCAGTACATCACTGGTACAATGCACTAAAAGGCTTTAGAAAACACATCACACTAAAAGTATGGGTGCTAGGAAATGTTCTAGGCACTATACAGCAAAACACAGGACTGAAAGTCCGTATCAAAACCAGCCGTCAGTTAAACAGGTTGGTGCCTCGCCAAATCCCAGCCTCCGGGCTCTGGCCCTGCCGTTGGGTGCTGGGTGAACGCTGCCGAGGGGTGCGCAGCCACATAACAAGACGCACCGGGAGCAGGCACAGCCGCCGTGGGCAGCATGCACCCTTGCCAGAGCCACCAGGGCAAACTGCAGCCACACTGTGGGCATGGGACGGTTGGAGCTGCCTGCACCCCCCCATGACCCCACAGCCTCGCGCCCGAACCACCAGCAGCACCAAGGCTTCTCCCACTGTGGTCCTGCAGCGGTGGCGGCAGGGGAAGGTGTTTGCTGGTGGTTCCAGGCCGCCTCGGCTGCCTCTTGCAGTTATCCCCAGTGTTAAAGAAGTGCTCAAAACAGACTTTCTAATACGGTGAGTGGAAACACAGAAACGTGAGGGAAGTGTAAGCAAGCACCTTCGTTGATCGAAGACTTAGGACGTGAGTTACCTGGCCGTGCTAGCGCTGCTCAGAAATAGGAGTCTCATTATGTCCGAGTCCAGGGGGCTTGAGCAGACACCCACCAAAATGGGGACAACCTGCCCTGTGCATTTGATGCCGACACAGAAGGTAGTTGGTGTGAAACAAACATATCGTTCAAACGTTTCACTCCGTTTACCAACCAAACCCAGAATTCCTACCCGTGTAAGATCCTTTGCTCTGTGCAGCACGAAAGCCTGAACTTTCCTGCAGCGCTGTGCTATTTCACATCTCAAACACTGCTCATCTACTGAACCAACTGGAAAAGACGGTGGTTCCCAGGGGAGGAGGGCAGGGAGTGAATACCTTCCTGACCCCTACAGTTGCTCATTTTATGCCGTGAAACATGAAATTTGATTACTCTTATCATTAGCTTAGCTCACATAGCTACAAATGTTATTAGTAGCCATAAAATTATCGAGGCCCTTTTAAAATCCATTTTTAAAGAGTGTGTGACATGTGTTAGCAGATCTGAAATCCTGATTTCAAATACCCTCACTCGAACATCAGAAACAAAATGTCGAGCTAAGCAACGGTGACAGGGCTTGAGGAGCGCTAATGAAGAGTGGTGCCATTGCCTAAGAGAAACATTACACATTATTAACACATTAGCCCACTAAGGCACTGTGCCAGCTGTAATAAGCAACCAATTTGGCATGCTAACTTAGATACACAAGGCCATTCAGAAAATCTTCCTCCATTTTTTTCCTCCCCGGTGGACAAACACATGGTGCAACCTGTTCCCATCTCGCTAATGCCCAGAAAATCACTGCCTAGCTGTGCCCCAGTTCCTGCGCACGCTTGGTCACTGCACTGTTAATACTTTGACACCGATCTTTCTGATGCAAGGCCCAGTTCACAAATTGGCTACATATATTATCCGTGCATGGGAGTGTGGGAGGGATAAATCATATTCATTATTCACATTCATGAAATTCCAAACACAGGGGAAGTACTGATGGTGTCCTTGGGGAACTAGAAACAGCTTGTCAGAGATATCCAAGTAAAAGGGGTGCAAAATCAATTATGAAAGGAGGTGTTTCCTGCTCTAACAAGCTAATTACTGTACATCAAGTCACAAAGGGAAAACTGATGCTTTTTATTTTTTTAGTGGAGGTGCTGTCAGATTAAATCAGCTTGGAAGGATGACTGAGTTTAATGTATTCCCTCAGCTGATGCTCTCTTTAACACATTTACATATGCAAACATGCTAATATTCTGTCAGAATCCGTGAACCTAACAAAACGGTAGGCAGGACCTAACAAAATGGTTATGTGACCCTACTCCTGCAGCTTATTTACGTCATTTACATACGCTGGTAACTCCAGCTCAAACTGAGAGTGATTGGCTCGGGACTCACTGCTGGGAAAGCAGAAGCATCTCAAAGGGGAAATGACACATCCCTGCTGCTGGAAGGATCCATTTTAGGAGGCAAACCAAACGTATAAATTGCTAATGAACTACCCCTTCCTGTCCAGCACAGCTAGCAAAACTACAGATGGTCGACTCCCCCTGGGATAAGAAATAGGTGAAGATGGGGTATTTGTCAGATAGCTTCCAGGTTATCCGCCAGGAGCAAACAGACGTGTCCTGCTGCCTTTTCCCCAGCAGGAATCAGAGCAAGGGGTATTTGCTGCCTGCCTCTCCCAGCCCCTCGGCCAGCCCGCACCCAGCAGGGCTCCCCGGCTTTCCTCGGGGCTCCTGCCCCAGTGCTCGCCTCGGACGAATGTGCTGCTTTGTCTCCAGCGTTCTCTGCCCTTCCTTACAGACCCACCAGCCTCCAAAAGCTAGCAGTCAGCAAAAGCTCCCTGTGCACACAAGTCTGCACCGGGCAGTGATGCTTACCTGTGCTGGGGTCGAGGCGCTAATGTTTCCATTTGCTGCTCTCCAAAAGATTAATTGTTTTCATGCAACCGTCTGCACTGGAGGCCAGGGGTTACACCCTGCCCACAACAATACCGTGTAGGAGCAAATACCCGAGAGCAGCGTGCAGATGAAGGCTTGCACCTCTCAGGCATCCGGCTGCTTCCCAGGGCAATTCTTTCCGCAGCATCAGGGCCGGGTGGCTGGGAGGATCTGCGTTCCCTGAATGCCCAAGAGCCCCGGACCGCAGGCACCACCTGCTCCCTGCCTCTGCCAGCAAGCACTGGCCTCAGGGCAGTGCCAGGGGCCGCAGAAGCTGCCGGATCAAGGAATGGTCACCTGCCCACAGGACAGAGAACCAAACCCCATCTTAGGTTTCACCAACTCATTGGAGCAGGCTCAGCAGAAAGCACCCCAGCGTTTTGGCTGGGCTCTCCAAAGCCGACGGCCAAACCCCTCGCAGACAAACGGCTTTCCAGGGAAAGGCGCGGGCTGCGCTCAGTGCCTGCTGCAGCGCTGCTGGCCGGCATTTGCAGGCTCCAGCGTGATGGCTGCATCCAGCTGTGTCAATCTGTTTCCACCTCTGAGCTGACTATAGCTGAAAGACAGATGACCTGTTATATATTTTCTTACCTTTAACTATTCCCACATGATCGGAGTGTTTCTGGGATACAGATAATAGGTCCACTCTTGAAGTCTTTATCAGGGCCAGGTTGTCGCTGGTCCCTGCAACACCAGGTGTACAGGGGAAGATTAGAAAGAGCAATCAGATTTCCATTTGCTCAGAGCAAAGGCAGGATAAATTTCTGTTCTTAGAGGTAGTAACAAGCTGCTTTCCACTGTATTCAATGGGCAAAGCCTTGCTCTAAAGGAGCTGGAGCATCTCCCACTGCACACCGCCCACCCGCAGAGGAAGCCAGGAGAGAAGGCTGCATTTTCCAGAAGGTGTTTCAGCTTGGACACTCTCACATTGCTCCTTTGAAAGAGGAATGTAATCAAGCTCCTTATTCAAGCAAATCTCCCAGCATAGCTCCACCTAAGTGCAAAGGGAGTAAGGATTCACAAAACAGTCCAAGATGAGCCAGATTTCTGTTTATTTGCCTGTTGTCTTCTCTCCTACTGAATAAGCATGGGCAACACTAGGGAAACCATGTCATTCATAAAGTGGATGGATGTCCTTGAAGCTGTTCAGCTCCTTCTTGAGGAAAATGCACAACCTGTGTCTTACACTCAGATGGATTCACTCACTTGTGGAATTTATCCCTTGATACCATTGTCTGACACAGGCTTTCCTTCACACACACATCTGCAGACAGCAATTTCCTATTACAGATGCTGCCCATCACCTCCATGTTCCTTTCTTCCACTCACAAGGAATTCAGATGTAGGCACTTCAGAGCAAACTGGGATAGCCAAGGGACTCTGGCCCCAGCTTGTCTGCAGTTGAGCCTAGACCCGAAGGAAAGGCCTTGCCGAGAGGGCAGAGGCTGGCCAGCAAGCCTGGCCAGCACCCACACCACCAAGGCCAAAGGCACGCTACACAACGGAGCCCTTTCCTCCTGGCTGCATTTTCCTGGTGCTCCCTGGCAGTGCTCCTCACAGACAGAAAGGGGAACAATGCTAATGATGAGGGGCAGTCCCCATAGGGACGTGAGGTGGCTGAAACCTCCAAAAATTCAGCCCAAAGCAGCATGCATGCTTCCAGGCAGATGGGAGCTAATGTTGTCAGCTGCACTGTGCAAGAGCAAGAGGGAAAATGGAAAATTAAGGGAATGTGAACTCCTGGACGTTTCAAATCCTGCCTGGATTTGCTGGGCAATGTCCGCTTGCTCCTTCGTGGCTGGAGCAGATGAGTTGGGCCTCTGGGGGCTCTCGAAGAGCCTGTGTTGGCCCCACATGCTAAGATGCACTCTCCAGTGAAGTCTGTCTCCTCAATAAAGGAGAAGATGGAGACATCTGCTGGGAAGCTGTCAGGTTTATTAGATACATGAGGGTTTGGGGACGGAGCAGCAAGAAGATCTCAAGGAATCTGAGCTCAAAGAAATAAAGGCAACTTCAAAAGGCACAAGCAGACCAGCAGTATCGCTTAACAACAATAATTTTTTGCTGGCAATACAATTGAAAACACCTGAGAATCAAATCAGGATTCAACCTATCCCCCTGCCTGGAATTGCAGCTGCTATTGATTCTGGGCGCTAGATCTTAGGAAAGCTCCTCTGTAAACTCCTGACACTGGCCATTACAAGCGATCCCAGATGTGGAAGGATTTATGGGATCCCCACACTTTAAAATATGAGCAGATTAAAGACTGTGTGAATTCTCAAGCTAGAGGGAGATAGCGCTCGGCTGCTCCGCTCTCCTCGGTGCCAGGGTGTCACAGCAGTGCCACTGGCTGGCAGGGACACAGTGGCCTCAGCCTGGGGACCATGGAGCTGTGGCAGCTCATGGAGTGCCCCGAGGCATCCACAAATGTGGACTGGGAAAAAGACTTCTATAAATGCTGTATTGCAATCTATGTGAAATGGCTTAGCATCTCTATCAGGAAATGGAGTGCACATCACAAGTCACCTGCGGTTAATAGTCCTTACCCAGGAGAGCTCTTTCTCATGACTTGAACTACCTCGCATGGCACAGAGGCATGTCATGGCAAGAGGCGTGACCCCTTTGTCACCCACTGGAGGAGCCCGGGTGCTGGGACAATGCTGTAACCCGCTGGAGTTCCCACATGCCCCGCCTCAGCATTGTGACTTTTCCTTTCAATTTCATCCCACAGCTCCCATCCAGGGATCCTGTGGCAGAAATGGGAAGGCTGAAGGACGGAAACAGTATTTGTAGCCTTTGAAAAGCAAAAAAAACCCCAAAAACTGGTCCACCTTCCACCCAGCTCAGTTCCCCTAATACCATGGAAACAATTTGCATTGACTCAAGTTAGGATGAAATCAGCCCCTTCATGCTGCCAGAACAAATGAGGCTGTTTGCACTGGTAAATACCAGGTCAGCCGCCTCCAGAGAAGGTAGCTTTTCTTCTGTGGCAAAAGGCAGGAGTGTATCTCCTCACTGTGTATACCTGTCAGTATCACTGCAAACAGCAGCACAACTAAAGGCAGGTTGAGGCCATACAATTTCCTTGTTATTTGTCTTTAACAAAACACTAGTCTTTAAAGTAATTAAAACTGACCTGCTTGGAAAGCTGGGTGCGCAGCCATTTGGAGGGGTTTGATTTTGGACAGTGAGTACAGCAAAGCTAGCTGCCAGCTTGTGTTCACACACATCTCCGAATTGTCTGTGAGGTCTCAAAACTAATGATCAATATGTTGTCTGTGGTGGTAAACAGACATTTTTAAAAGATTCCTGCTTCATAGTCCACAGAAGAATTTGATTTCCATGCCTATTAAATAATGATAGATTTTATGACAGCAAATGTAAGATCTATCATGTGACTGGGATTAACTTTTGCTGATAATCCAATATCTGACCCTGTAGCAAAGTAACTAGTGCTTTGCATCTCTGGTGCAGCATCCATCCCTCTTTTGCAGCCTGAGCTTAGGGCAGTCTCCCCGGCTGGATCTTCCCTTTCCCCAGCACCTTACCAGGCTGCTGCCAACTTGTCCTGGGCAAGGGAGAACAAGTGAGCACAAAAATACACCACCAGCCCCTGCATTTCTAAATAACTGGAGGATGAGGGTGGGAGGGAAGCTACCCAGATATGCAGGATCATTCCGGAACATGATTTCCTGTTCTTGTGTCTAGGGATTGATGTCAAGTCCCTGTTCACTCTCAGGTAATGACAACCCAGTTATTCCCATACTTTCTTGACACACCTAGCACGATATGAGCCTTCACCTTATCGTGGCACACTCTGTGCTCAGGCAGGGCGCTGTCGCGTGGGGCTGTGAGCCCTGGCTGTGAGGTGGCACAGGGTGCCAGCCTGAGGGGGGTACCAAAATGCCAGCACACCCTTCCTTAAAGAAGAACTTCACTTTTTGCTAGCAGGTGAGAGACAGAGTCAGAATAAGTAACCATAAGCTTCTCATTAACAAATTAACAGAGCTCAAAACCAGAAAGGCAGCTTCCCAAGGCCTGACCCATTGGGTGAGTGGCACAGCTGCCACACAAATGCTTTAAAACTGCCAGACAAGCCCAGCTGAGCTGTTTGAAGCCCCACAGACCCCTGCACCACTGAGTGACATTTTCTTTTGCTCCTCCAGCCTCCAAGGTGAATACCTTGTAAAATTGTTCCAGCCAAGGGTGCCAAACAGCTGCTCAAGCCCTTCAGAAAAACCAAGGCTCTGCAATCATTAACAAGTACTTGTGACATGCTGCCTCATTGAAAGAGAAAACTACTCCCCTTCAGCAGCAAACGGTAAGTGTATCAAACAAGAAAACTTATCAGATGTTGATGTCATGAGGGGTATATAATCTGTCCTCAGAAATAAGGCCATGGGGGTTCTCTTAGTAGGTACTATCCTACTGGAATGATAAACATGAGCTTGCATGAGGCGGAGGAGCCAGCTCTCGTTGAAAGTGGAAACTCATTCTTCGTCGCCCTAATCCCAAGTCAGGAGTCTCTCCCTCTCTGAATATATGTGAAATCTGCTCCAGGACAAACAGCGCTGGTGTTGGATGGTGTGACCAGAGACCCTCTCAGAGCTGGAGCACAGTGTTAGCATCCTCCTAGCCAGAGCAATGCTGTGTCTCTGCATCCACTTAGCTTCTTAGCATGCCCAAATCGAGAAGGCCATCAGGGAGGCTCTCAGAAATGAGTCAAACACTACAAGATCCCCCCCTTTTGCACTCACTCAGCTCCCCTGAGAGAGGAAGGAGCAGGGAATGGGATGCTCAGATTGCCCCAGCCACTTCTGGGGCAAACATTTACTTTAGATTAAGTGGCATGTAAAGAAGAGTGGAGCCTTCTCTGGCTGGCTGAGGGTTGATAGTTAAATATTTATAATGTCCAAATTAGCATAGTGAAAGCTCAATTCATCAATTTGTTCTGGTCTGTTTGTAAGAAGGGGAAGGGGTATCAGGCACCCCGCAGGAGATGCAGCCGTAGGTGGGCAGGGCATGCATTCTGCCTCCATCAGGGCTCCACAGTGTGGCTCCCTGCTGGCACCGAGACCTGTTGCCCTGGCTTAGCCCTTTGGTGGAGTTCGGGAAGAGGCTGGCCACGGGGCAGGGCTGTGGGGATCTCTCCTCTTCTCCAAACCCAGTGCCAGGGGAGCAGCCCCAGGCCGCCAGGGGGGCTGCAGGGAGCAGCACAGCCAGGCAACACCAGCCTGGGGCTGCCCACACGGGGCCGAGGAGGGTGCGGGATGCCCTGGAAGGGTTAAGGCTTTTCAGGCCAAAATCCCCCAACAGAAGGCAGGGTCAGCTTCGGAGCTGAAATCTAAGTGCTAATGACGGATGCCCTTCACCCCTCCGCTGCCTGCAAAGGAGAGTGCCCTGGATGAGCTGGGGCCAGAGAGCATTTAACATTTGAACTTTTTCTCGTCTGCAAGGCAGCAGGCCGTTGTGCACAGGGTCGCTGACCCCCAGCCCCGCTCCCCACAGCCCCTCAGCTGCCTCCCAGCCCTAATTGAATGACAGATGGTCAGCGGCAGGGAGAGGGCAGGAGCAGGGCCCCACGTCCCTGGCGGTCCTGCCCACACACCCCCCGCGCCGGCTGCCCCCGAGGCTGCGTGGCACCACTGCCCAGCCCAGCACATCGATGGGGACGGGGCAGCGGGCAGGGCTGGGCGTGGGGTGCTGCACTGGGGAGCCCTGGGGGGCCAGCCCAGCCCCAGCACCTCACCCATTCTTCCCATCCCTCTGCCATGCAACAGAACATCACTACATCCGTGATACCAGACCGGGACGGAGTGGCCAAGGCCTCCCGCTGCTCCTGGCAGTGCCAGAGCCGGGGAAGGCGAGGAGCTGGGCTGAGCCGCTGGGATGTGCGGCAGCCGCAGGGAGCCCAGGTACTGCGGCCAGCCCCTTCCCCTGCCTGCTCTCTCCCCCTGCCATGCCTCAAGCCGGGGGTGCTGGACATGTCCTGCCCTGAGTGGAGGATGCCACAGGTGACAGCAGGGGCCTTACTGCAACCGCACAGGGGCCTGTGGAAGTGGCCCTTGGTGGGGCCAGAGCCTGCCCCTGCCTCCTGCCCGCCGCCCTGCTGACTGCCTTCCAGGCAGAGCCAGGCAGGCCTGGGTGGCCCTGCGGGGGCAGGGGCTGTGCCCCCCGGCTGCCGAGCGCAGCCCCCGCTGGAGCCCGCTGTCCCTTTAACAGGGAGCCGTGATTCCCACAATTACTGGGATTACAAGGAAAGGGTTATCGATTTGCAGCCTGCACTGTGTGATCAGCGCCCGGGAGGCCCCCCCGGCCCACCTCTCCTACTGTAAGCACGAAACCATTTATAAATGTTTTATTTCACTGATCGCCTCACCCTGGCTGCATAATAATAACCCCAGCAGCGCAGAGATATATTCTCTCCACTCCCCCTTTCCCCGCGCCCGCAGCCTGCAAAAGGCACCAACGTGATATGCAGCAGCCCCTGATTTGTGTGTATGTTTTAATTACCGCCAGAGAAACCTGTACACAAGCATAAAAAAGGGTGAGGGAAAAGGAGAGCAGGCCCAGACGGCACAGGCAATGGCAGCCTAATGCACCGCTGGCTGACAGCGACTTCCGCTCAGGCACCTTCTCCAGATCGAACCCTTCGATTGTAACTGAACCAATTTGCATACTGATTCCTCTCATAGCCTCCCGATCCATAACCAGCCAGGCAGCTATTCAAATGCAAGTAGCATCCCTAAATGCAAGGCTAGACTGACCAAAATGCGCTGTCCAACAAGCAGAAGGAGAAGGAAAAAAAAAAAAAAAGGCCTTGATTATTATTTCTATTTTTTGTTCCTTTTAACCTTTAAAAGGTTTAGCTGGAAGCTGTTTGTTTATGACTGGGGATGTAAGGGAGAGAATTGATCCTGGACTGGACTTAAAGATGGAGCAAAATGGGGCGCTGGAGAGATTTTTCGTTGTGGGGTTTTTGGTGTGGTGTTTTTTTGGTTTTTTGGGGTTTTTTTTACTTCCTATTTTTATTTTTACCAAAGCCACAAACTGAGGCTCTCTGGGGGGGAAAGAGGGTCTGTCCTCTCTCCCACTCCCCACCTCCACCAAAAGCAGCTCAGCTCCTGCAGACCCGGGGAAGACACAAAGTGCTGGCAATGCTTCTGCCTCTGGTGCGTGTTGGGCTGATGAAGAACGTGTAATTCTGGCTGTAAATTCTTCCGTTTAAGTTGGTCCAATAAAAGATCTCTCCTACACCTTGTGAGGGTTTGGTGCTTTATTTTTTAACGGGACTGGCGTGGCAGCCACGGCAGTTGCTTTTTTTTTTCTTCTTTTTCTTCTTTTTCTTCTTCTCGTTCTCATTTGAAATTATGCAGATAGATTTTTTTTTTTTTTTATGATTTTTCTCCTCCTAGGGGGCAAACCTAGGAGGTGAGCCCGCAGCGGATGCCCGTCCCGGCGGCGTGCGGCGGACGGCGCGGTAAGCGTGCCCAGCGGGGCACGGAGCGGGCGGAGGGCCGCGGGCGGGGCGGGGCGGGGCGCAGCGGCCGCGGGCGCGCAGCGGGCGCGCAGCGGGCGGGCCGGCGGCGAGCGGGGGCCGCAGCCTGCCCCGCGCCCGCGGAGCGGGGTTCGGGCGAGCGAGGGAGGGAGCCTTGTCCGGCGCCTCCGCGCCCGCGGAGCCGCTGCCGCTCCCCGGCGTGGGGCCGCGGCTGGGACCGGCTCGTTCGCCGCCCGCCGCCGGGCCCCTTCCCACCGTCCGCGCCCGCTCCGCCGCCGCGCAGCCCGGCGCAGGCAGCGGCCGCAGCCCGCCGGCGCGTCCGAGGCGAGAGCGGTCCCGGAGCTCCGGCAGCCTCCATGTTTGGGGCTGCTCCTTGCTAAATTCAGCGTGAATGGCCCCGAAATCGATCCCGATAATTTCCTGCTAACCAGGGCCCCGCTTGTGCTTTAGTCGGGATGGAGAGCGGTACCACGGCTCTCGCGGATCGGGGGAATCGATTGCGGGCTGGTTTCTCCGCAGGTTCGTGCGCTGTAGAGACCGGTCGCACGGATGCCTGAGCGTGTGTCCGCCGTGTCGCTGTACACAGGAAAAAATGATGGAGAGACGGAGATACTTTATTATTTAGCGACAGCTAAGGGAAAGGTTTTAGATGCCGTGGAGCGGGCTGGCTCCGCGTCTCTCTAAAATTCCCATTTGCCTCGGGCTACGACCTGTTATTTGACCTTTAGACACCCCCGAAGATGGCAGTTTTCCTTTCAAAATAGTAACAGAGCGGAGCGGTGGCTGCGCCGAGCGGAGCCGGCCGCGGGGCGCGCAGACCTCCGGGGTATGAGGCGGGAGCAGGGGGGAGCCCGGGGGGACACGCGTTCATTCCGGCTTCATTTGAAGACATTTGATGGTTGTAGATCTTTCTCTGGTTTGTTGCATCACCACAGCTCACCCCTTAAAACAGTAATTCAAGATGTAAGTAAAAGTGTTTTCATTTTTATTGATCCCGCTAACATCTTTCATTACCCAACACGTAACCACAACAAATGATTGCTCATTTGATACGGAGAATTTTATCGACGCTCTCCCCGGTCGGGGCGCGAATCCTAAATCCCGGCGACGCGAGAAGCGGAGAGGCGCGGTGCTGCGCGGCCGCGGAGCGGGGCAGCTGGGCGCTGCCTGAGCCCCGCGGGCCCCGGCTCCGTGCCCGCCGGCCCGGTCGCTCCCGGGGCCGCTGCCGGGGTGCCCGTTGGCGGGGCCGGGCGGGGAGGGCAACGCACCCCCGCCTGCGCCGGGCCCGACGGCGCGCACGGGGCCGTCCCGGTGCCGCGGCGTGCAAGGGCTGCCCGCGGGGGGGGTGTGCCCGGCCGCCCCCGCCCGTCGATTTCGTTCCCCCGCAACCAAACCAACAAGTAGCGGGGCGGGGGACCGGCCCCGCCGCCTTGGCAGCGCTGGGCGGCCAGCCCGTCCTCTCGCCGTCCCTTTGGCTTTCCCCCTTTTTTCCCCAGAACGCCAAATAAATAATTTTTAAAAAAAAAAGGGGGGGGGGGGGGAGGGGGGTGCATTTTGCTTCAAAAAATGCAAAGAGAATTCAACAGACCTGTGCGGTTAATAGGGGACAGCAGGCGATTCGAAAGGGCGGGTGCTGTTTCATTTACACGGTGCCTTTCAGCTACCGGCGTGAAAGGTTTTACGGCCATCAAATAAATGCTACTATTTTAACTCTCTTTGAGAATATTATTTTTGTCCTTAATACTAGAATGGAAGGCAAGTTTATGAGGGAGAGGCTCGAATAATTGGTTTCGATGCAAGAGACCTACAGTGAAATTAAACTAGGTGGCTCCTTTATTAAATGATTTTCGGTCTTCTCTGGTTTTATGAAAATAAAAGGCAGCACTTTGTCATTTTTAACAATGTAAGTAGCCAATAAATCTAATTTTCACATTGATTTCTGTAGGAATTAAGTGATATCTACACTATCTGCTGTGAATTGTTTTTGGAAACAAGTGCGAGTTTCTCCTGGCGGAAGCTGTTTCTAAAAATAATAATTTGAAAATTTAAAAAAAAAAAAAAAACCTGCTTAAAGACAGCAGCTTTTCAAAGCATTGAAAAAATGTTACCTATGAGCTTGACTGTGCATATCTGAGACGGTATCTAGACAAAGCATTTTATAAAATGTGTGAAGACAGGCACTGGAGAGCATTGTGCGGGAAAATGTCTAATAGGAATTAATTAGAGCGGGGAACAGCTTATGGAGCCCTGGGTCTGGCACCCGGGTAAGGGGAGCAAAAAAGGAGAAAATGAAAAGGAGGGGGGGAGGAGGAAAAAAAAAAAGAAAAAAAGAAAAAAAAAAAAAAAGATGAGCGACTATATTCGCTCATACATGTAACTAATAAAGACCTCAACCAGAAACCCAGGGCGCTGCGAGCAGCCCTGCCTGATTAAAATGTGTCCCTGCCTTAATTGATAACTCAGGGCCACGTGCTGCCTGCGCGGGCAGGTGCCCTTCCCGGGGGCTGGCGGAGCGTCACCTCGGAGCCACCGGCGGGGCTTTTAATAGCACCTTTCCCTAAATAATAAACCAGATTAATAGTGTTCGCTGGAGTGCTATTGATCCCTATTGTGTTACCGTGTGTGTATTTGAATACCCGCGGCTGGCGCAGGGCAGGAGGCTCCGTTTGGTTTCGGGGTACCGCGGGGGAGCGGGAGGGACCCCGCCGCCCCGGGGCCGGCCCGCTGCGGGCGACACAGCCGGGGCCGCGGGAAGGGCCCCGGGCCCCGACGGCAGGTGCTGCCCCACGAGCGGCAGGGCCCGGGCCGGCCTCGCGTGTCCGCAGTGCCCGTGGGCAGCAGCTCCAGGCCTGGGACGCGCCCCCCCTCCCCCTTCCTCCCGTTCCCCTTATCTCTGCCCCGGCCAAGCAGGGCCGCCCGTGCCGCGGGGGGAGGCTCCGCGGGCCGCCGGCCGGGCCGGGCTGGCCGTGGGTGTCCCCGGGGAGCGGGTCCTTCCCACCCCGCGGGGTGTTCTCCCGCGGGCTTCCCAGGGCACCCTCGCAGGAGCTGAGGCACGGGGCGCACACCGCCGCGGCCGCCACCGCGTGGGTCACGCGTGAATCCCTCCCCCCACCCCGGGGCCGCCCCGGCGATGGGCTGCGCCAGGCCGGTCCCAGCCTGCCTCCGAGGCGGCGGCGGAGGGTTCAAACGCTTCAAACTATCAGAAGTCATTTATCCGGTTTCATAAATAATGTCCTTATTATCTGCAGCCTCCTTAATTCATGCTCCTGTCCGCTTGATTGCGGGGTTTCAGCAGATAAAAAGTTTATAAGTTGGTCGGGTTCTTGTTTTCCTTTTTCCATCATTAACATCATTAATATAAGCTATCAATAACCCTGTCGTTTGGAGCATAGCTTCACAGTATTGATCTGCGCAGCTATTCATCTCTGCCATAGAAGACACGGAATAATTTTCGCATTACAGTAGCTTGGATTTGCTTTTAATTCATATTTAAAGCTGCAACTGGCTCTGCGGAGCTCTCTGCGAAAGACTAGAGGCGCCTAATTAATAATAAGTTAGAAACGAAGGAAGGCACCAGCGGATAAATAATTAATACAGACATCTCTGTCTCTTTGAATATTGCTACTTTAAAAATTTAGACTTACCAGGGCCATACTGTAAGTCTGCAAGTTATATTGAGGAGATGATTTAAGAAAGCTATTTTTTTCCTGAAATACAATGCTAAATTATTTACGGTGTTTTTGCAATCTTCCATAAGTTCCTTCATTAACAAGCGCTGCGGTTTGCTCCGGGGGGTGAGGGAGAGCGTGGCTGCCGGGAGGGAGTGCGGCGGCTCGGCCGGGGCAGCGCCCTGCAGCCCGCGGGGCTCCCGGTGCCCCGCTCCCCGCTCCATCTCCCCCGGCCCGGGCAGGCATCCGCCCCGGGGGGGCTCCAGGGGAGCCGAGGGGGACCCCCGCGCCCTGGGGCGGGCGGCGGGAGCTGGCTGGCAGGCGGGGAGGGAGCGCGGCCGCCGCGCTGCCGCCGCCCGGGTGCGGGGGGCAGCCGGGACCCCCCCGGCAGCCGGGCACCCGCAGCGAGCCCCTGCGGCGCCCCAGCTTCCCCTGAAGGCGGCCCTCCCCCCCTGCCCCGGCCGGAGCAGCCCTCTTTTCTCTGCCTGCCCCCGACAGATGTGTATGTTTTTGTCACCAAGCAAGTTTCCAAGAAGCTCGACAGGGGAAAGTCTGGAAAAGTTAATCCCCCCCGGCAGCTGTTGGCTTTGGGAGCCTTCGAGCGTCACCTTTGACACGCTCCCCCGTGCGAGGGGACCCGGGTGCCGCAAGCTGTCACCGCGCAGGAGGCGCGGGAGAGCCGCGCATGGACGGGAAGGCGCGGACGGCGGCAGCGCGCACGCACGCCATTTAAAAAAAGTAGTTAAAATTTTAGAAGAAAAGAGAGGGAAAATAATAACAATAAATAATAAAAAAAAAATGCACCAAACCAAAACCAACTCTGCCCGGTGCTCTCCGGCACGGTGTGGTCGCTGCCCCGGGCCGGGCCGCCCCGTCCGGGCGAGTCCCGCTGCCCGTGCGGTGTTTGCTGGCGTCAGGCGGGAGATTACGGCCGTTTCATGGTGTCATTATCTCGGATTTAAAAAGCACACACACGCAACGCAATTCAAACAAGCAAAGTTGCGTTTTAAGTCCGCTCCGAGTATCTGCTGATCAAATAAAGACTTAAGGGCGGTAACGATTATTCTGTTAAATATATGGTACTTGACTGCACAAGCAGTAATTGATTAGCGCACCGAAATGATCTCCCCGGCGCTCCCCCCTCCGCCGGCGGGGCGGGAGGCTCCGCGGGGGGACCGTGCCGGGGTCCGCGCCGAGGGGAGCCCACGGCCGGGCACCCCCGACGGCCGGCAGCAGGGGCGGTGTGCGGCCTCCCGGGCCCGGGCCCCTGCGAGCCCGTCGGGGGGTCCCGGGGCACCCTGCGGCCGAGCCGGGCCCGGGCGCCGTCGGGGAACCGCGGCCCGTCGATCCTGCGCTGTCCTCCGCACTGGCGGCTTTTGCTCACCAGGGCCGCTTCATCGTGGGGATGCCCCCAGAAAGTAACGGGGAAAAAATTTAAAAAAAAAAAGCTGCGCGTAGGACTGGGGGGAGGTGGGTGCGAAGCTACGGCCGTTCTTTTCTAAGGTTCGAGATTGAACCCCGACAGAGGCCGGCATGTCACAGGACTCTCCAAATTGTGCAGGGTTGGCTTTACCCTCCTTTCTTGAAGAAAAATTTGATGCTGTAATTTCCTACAAACTCGGGGGAATAACTTGTATTCGCTATGATGTTTGCTTTGGTAACCAATCGCTAAACGCGTGGAGATAAAATATTTTTAATTACACTGTAAATTGTATACAGATACTGATAATGAAGAAGATGACAACGTTTCGATTAGATCCGTGGCACCACTGGCGTTGGCCTGGGAAACAATCACAGCCGATAATTTTGTTTTATTTTATCCTAAACATTTCCTGAGATCATTGATGAGGTTTCGGGTCTCTTTTTTCTTCATTCGCAGATGCACCTTTCCCCAGCTGTCCCTCGCTGTAAGAAATGGAGACACTGCTAACGTTAATGTAACAAAAATTCAGAGAGATGTGGAAGCGTTTAGGGGTGGAGGAGTGACCGGGGAGGTAGGAACTGTGCGGGATCTGTACGCATTTTTTAGCGCAAAATAAAATACTGAGGAGCTTCGTGCACCCAGGGAAAATGAACGGAGGAGAGCAACGGATGTCTTTGGGAGACGCGGTTCTACGGCTCTGAAATCTTACAAATACGTACGTGTGTGTGTGTGTGTATTAATTGCAGAAAACAGATAAACCCGCCGTGGAAATTCTGATTTTATAGAGAAAAAAAGCTCACGATGCTCGCTTCTAGGGCCGTCCACCCAACATGTTTAGTACATAGCTGTGATTTTAGAAGTTTCCTGCCAGTTTGCCCTACGTCTGGGGCTGTTTCTGGCTGACCGACCGCACACACACCCGCACAGGCTGCGCACACGCAGCCACGCACACGTACATGGCCGGTCCCGGACAGCGGCCCCCACGCCGGTCTCCCAGGGCACGGTCCTCCGTGAGCACCCCACGGGGGACCGCGACGTACGGCCGTGCCTGGGCGAGAGGCGGGCAGTGGGTGGTCGCCCGCTCACCTGCGGGGCTCACTGCGGGCGGCTGCGGGGCGGGGGTGCGGGACGACGGGCACGACACCACCACTCGCATCCCGTGGGGAGGACACGCGTGGACACACTCCAGGGCAGGAGCGGAGTGAGGCCGGGCTCCGACGGCGGGGCTCCCAGCCCAAGCCCCTCCGCGCCCCCCGTTTCAGGCGCTACCGCGGGACTTCCAGCTCCAGGAGCGGAGCCGAGCGGAGCCGATGAAGCAGCGAGGCCCCCGGGGCTCCCGGGCGGTGCGCTAGCCCTCGCACGGGGGGGAACCTCCGCAGGCCTTGGCCGTGAAGTGTGGGCAACAGCTCCCCGAGAAATAACCCCGGGGTTTAATTTCAGCTGGCTCCCAGGCTGACTCTCCCCCCAGGACCCGTTACAGCCGCTGCTCCTGCAGCCCGCATTCCCCGTGGGGCTGGTGGCCCGCTAGCAGCGGGCTCCGGGCTCCCAGCAGGGAAGGCCCCTCAGAGCTTTAGGCGAAGCGAAGGAAGGGTGACGGACCCCCGTTACCGGCTCGGCACGGGTCGCGCCGGGGAGCCGCGCAGGGGAACGGTGTGCTCTCGCTCCGCGTCCCACCGGCGGCGGCTCGGCCGGGGCAGGTGCTCCAGCCCTGTCTCCCTCTCCATGCCAAAGACGCCCGGCCTCCGGGGCGAGCCCCGCCGCGGCAGGGACCTGCTTGCTGTCCCCGGGCCTCGCCGGGGCGAGGGGCCCAGACGGCTCCGCAGGGCGCGCTGGAGCTCCCGCGGGCCCCGACGGCGGAGCGGGGGGAAGCGGCGGCGGCCGGGGCGGCCTTTGTGCGCTGCCCGCCCGGTGCTCCCGGCGGCGGCCCCGCCGCTCTCCCGCGGCGAGCCCCGTCCCTCCCGCCGCTCGGCTCCGCGCACACGCTGCACTCTGCCCGGCGTGGTTCGTTATTGTTAATGGGCGAACAATAGGCACATCTGCCCTTTCTTCCAGCATAAAGGCACCTTAGCTAACGAGGGGGGCTGGCGGGTGGGCTTGCTTTTTCTTTCTCCTCCTCTTTCTTTTGGGGGAAAAAAAATAAAAGAAAACCAGAGGCACGTCCGGCTGCTGGGCTCTTCGGGGCATATGCTCGCCTTGCACCGCCGGGCACTGGCCCCGGGCCGCTCGGCGTCCCCGGCGGGGGCTGGAGGGGGGGGTCCCTCCCCATCGCTTTGCCTGGTTGGACCCAGCGGGATCTCGGGCGGCGACGGGGGGGGTGAGGGTGGAACGACACACACGACAACGGGACGACAGCTTGAGGGGGTGGGGGGGGACGAGAGCTGAGGCGCAGGGGGTACCCCGGCTGGACCCGGGACGCAGCGCCGCGGGGCTCCCGGCTCCTGTGCCCAGGCCAGGTAACGGGAAGTTTCCCTGCAGGGGAGCGCAGGGGAGCGATCCCCGGGCCGGTGGGCGTGCGGGACACGGCGCGGGGTGCGGGGCACACGGCGGGCACGGCCCGCGGGCGCCCCCGGGCAGGGCGGTCTCAGCCCCGGAAGCTCACGGTGAGGTGAGGGTGAGGAGGCTCCGCGCTCACGGAAAACGTGGAGTCACCGAAGGGGCGGGGCGGGCGGCCCCAATACCCTTGAGCCGCCCGGTGGAGGCGGGGTGCGGGCCCGGCCCTTTGTGCCCGGCGGCAACGTGTGTGAGTGGGTGGGTGGGTGGGGGGGTGAGGTGGGCGCTAGGGCCCGTGGGCATTCGGTGCGGGGGGGTGGGGGGGGGAGGGGGGCGCTAGGGCCCGGGGGTGGCGGCGCGGGACAGCGCAGCACCACCAACTCTGGGCGCTGCCGCGCGGGGCTCACCTCCTTAATAGGGGCGGTGACGTCACGGGGGGCGGGGGCGGGCGGTGCGGGGGCGGTGCGGGGGCGCCGCGCGCATGCGCCGGGCCGGCGGCCGCGCCGCTGCAGCAGCGGAGCGGTGTCCAAACGGCGGAGCGCAGTGAGAGCCATGGCTAGAGATGGCGAGGGACGCGGCCAGACACCCGCCGCGGCTGCGGAGCCTGGCCTGAGGGAGCGGGGGCCCTAAACCCACCGACGGCGTCATCCAACAACAGGAAAAAAACCCAAATAAATAAATTACAAAAAAAAAAGGGAAAAAAAAAAAAGGAACAGCCACCAGCCCGGCAGCAGCAGCACCGCCACCAGCCCACAGCGCCCGCCCGCCGCTGCCGGCCCGCGGGAAGAACCGGCCCGCGGCCGCCGCGAAGAGCTCCGGGACGCCCCGCCGCCCACCAGATAGATGTGCGGTCCAGCCGCCCGCACGGCCGACGATGAACGCGCAGCTGGCGATGGAGAACATCGGCGATCTGCACGGGGTGAGCCATGAGCCGGTGCCCGCCGCCGCTGACCTGATGAGCGGCAGCCCCCACCACCGGAGCGCGGTGGCCCACCGCGGCAGCCACCTGCCGGCCCACCCGCGCTCCATGGGCATGGCGTCCATCCTCGACGGCGGCGACTACCACCACCACCACCGGCCGCCCGACCACGCGCTGACGGGCCCCCTGCACCCCACCATGACCATGGCCTGCGAGACACCCCCCGGCATGAGCATGAGCAGCACCTACACCACGTTAACCCCTCTGCAGCCTCTACCTCCCATCTCGACGGTCTCGGACAAGTTCCCTCACCACCACCACCACCATCACCACCACCACCACCCCCACCAGCGGATACCGGGCAACGTGAGCGGCAGCTTCACGCTCATGCGGGACGAGAGGGGTCTGGCGTCTATGAACAATCTCTACACCCCCTACCATAAGGATGTTACCGGCATGGGGCAAAGCCTCTCTCCGTTGTCTGGATCGGGCCTGGGGAGCATCCACAACTCCCAGCAAGGGCTGCCCCACTACGCTCACCCCAGTGCCACCATGCCCGCCGAGAAAATGCTCACCCCAAACGGATTTGAAGCCCACCACCCTGCCATGTTAGCCAGGCATGGCGACCAACACCTCACCCCCACCTCCGCTGGCATGGTGCCTATCAACGGGATCCCACACCACCCCCATGCCCACTTGAACGCCCAGAGCCACGGGCAGATCCTGGGCTCTGCCAGGGAGCAAAACCCTTCTGTAACTGGTTCGCAGGTCAACAGTGGAAGTAATTCAGGGCAAATGGAAGAAATCAATACCAAAGAAGTAGCTCAGAGGATCACCACCGAGCTCAAGCGGTACAGCATCCCCCAGGCTATCTTCGCCCAGAGGGTGCTGTGCCGCTCCCAAGGGACCCTCTCAGACCTGCTGAGGAACCCCAAGCCTTGGAGCAAGCTCAAATCCGGCCGGGAGACCTTCCGCAGGATGTGGAAGTGGCTCCAGGAGCCGGAGTTTCAGCGGATGTCTGCTCTGCGGCTGGCAGGTGAGCCCGCTGCGGAGCGGTCGGGGCACGCCGGGGCCCCGGGCCTGGGCAGGCCGCCCCGCTCCCCGCCTGCCCCCGCCGAGCAGCCCCGGTCCCCCCCTCCGCCGCTCCGTTTCTCCTCTCTGCCCGCTCCCCCTCCAGGCTCCGCGCCCCTGGCCCCGGCCGGCTCCTGCGCGCCGCGCTCCCGGCTTCCAGACAAAGCCGAGCCGGGGCTCGGGCTGCGCACTGCGGCGGCCCGGCTCTCCCCGTGCGCCCGGGCGGGGCGCGCCCGCCAGCCTCGCCCGTCTACGGCGGGTCGGCGCCCGGCGTGCCCGGTAACGGAGCGCCGCCGACACCCGCGCCGGCCGGCGGCAGCGCGTTCACCGGCGGCCGTCTGAGCGGCCGGGCCCTGTACGGCCCGCGGAGGGGTGCGGCGGAGCCGCGGCAGCGCTCCGCCGAGGGGATTCGGTGCGCCTGCTTTGTGCGGGGGGCGGCGGCCCCGGGGCGGCGGCGGGCTCCGGTCGCAGTCTCCGGCGGGGCTGCGGGCCGGCGTCGCTCCGTGTCCCTTGCTCGGGCCGGGGTCGAATGCTGGGGCGGGGGTTCCCCACACACGGTGCGGGCCCGGCGTGCGACTGGTGGCTGAGAAGCGCTGTTGGCTGAAACAGTTAGGTTAGGGTTTTGGTTTTTTTTTTTTTACTGGTTGTAATTATCATTAGGCCGTGGAGTTAGAATTTCGTGTGGATGCCTCTGCATGAGACAGGCAGCCTGTGTCGCGGCTCCGCGCTGCTCCAGCGCCTCAGCACCCCTCAGCGTTCACCGGCTCGGTGTGCTCCCAGCGCGGCTCCCGCATTGTCTGCGGGGGCCGCCGTCCCGCCTGGTGCCCGGCCGCCCCGAGCCCGCCAGCCTGCGCTGCCAGCGCAGAGCCCGGGTTTAATACGCCGCGAGTGAGGGTTTGTTAATTAAGTGATAGGTCTCCATTAATTTGTCCCTGGAGAACGCAAGACAGTCAATCCGAGTTGGAGCCGGGGTCACTGAGCCGTTTCACAGACAAAAAACCGGGAAGGGCCAAATCTTTCCGCTCGCAAACGCACAAATGGTTCTGCGCTTTCGACTACCACGACGGGGGGAAGCGGGAACGGCTTCCCGACCGTGCGGGGCTCCGGCGCCGCCGCCGCCCTGCTCCTCGCCTGTTCTCCGCCACCCTCCTCGCTTCTGGAGCCGATGCGGCGGTAGGAAGGGCCCGTGGCGGGGTCTCCCTCCCTCTCCGGCCGGCCCTGCGGTGCACGCCGCTGGGACGACGTTGCGCTCTTGGCTTCCACTCCTGCGGAGTCCGTTTCAAAGGTCTGGGCACTCAGAAAATGCCCTTTCCTCCTTCCCTTCCTCAACAACTACCCCGCCAGGAGAAAGCTCTCGTCTTGCTGGTGCTACCCGGGAGTGGAGGATGGAGTTTGTGTTTCCAATATCCCCGTAACGATTGCTAAGGAGAACTTGTTTCGATTTGGAGCGTATTTTTACGACAATTCGGTCGACCTGAATCTCCGCTCATTTGCATAGATCGATACTGGAAACAACCCCTCGCTTCGGAGTCTGTTGGCATTCCCTCAGTGGCGCTGCCGGCCGGGGAGCTCTGCCAGCCCCGGCTGCGGGGCCGGGCAGGAGGGAGGCGGCAGCTCCGCCGGCGGCCGGCCGGGCTCTGCCCAGCTGCCGGGCCCGGAGAGGCCTATTGTTCGCTTCTGCCCCCAAACCGCCCCTTCCCTCCGGCCGCCGCAGCGCTGCCCTCGCATAACCGGCTCCCGGTAATCCCGTTAGGGAGACAAAGCCTCATTATTCCGCCTTCCCTTTCCGATACAACCTGAAAGCCGGCACCTTACAGAAACTGGCTCCCCGGGGCAAAACGGGGCGCGCGGCCCGGGGAGGCAGTGGGCGACCGTGGGTGTCGGGGAGGGACGGCCGTGGCCCAGCGTTCCGCAGCCCCTGGAGCCGAGGCGGCGCCAGGTTCCGCGGGGCGCTCCCCGCTCTGCCGGGGGCTGGGAGGCCTCGGCCGGCGCTGCCCCGCCTGGGCGCCGGCGGCCCCGCAGCACGTGGTCATTTGCATAGCGCCGCGTCCCAGCCAATGGGGGCGGCCCGCGGCGCCCCCCGCCCCGCCCCGCGCAGGCAGCGCCGCGCTGCGCGCCCCTCCGCGCTGCCCGGCCGGCGCTGCAGGCAATCTGCGGTAAATGCATCAAGTATCGATTTTATTTTGTGCAGGTTTTAAATGTGTGATGATCTCGCTAAGTGGTAAAAATCTGCCCCGATTGATATTGATGTATGAACATCAATTCAAAATATCATAAATTACTCCAGCCGACGCAAATTAAATTTCACATCCAAATTATAACTGGCTCCCGGGCGTTTAGAAAATTATCAGGTAGATAAATACCCGGAGCGGAGCCCTCGCCGCCTTCGCCTCTTCCCTTTCTGATGTCCAGGAGGTGGTGAGGGGGATGGAGCCTGCTTATTTTAGGCCTCGCGGTCTCGCCCAGCACTTTATCTCGAGTATTTGCCCCTTCCAGCCGCCCCTGGGGGATTCCTACCTCCCAGATTACAGAAGCTCCGACAAATAGAGGAAAAATTGGTAGTTACATGGAAGCAGGATTGAGGTCTTGACACTTCCTGGGCTGTCTCTTGAAATGTAAGCAGAACTGCTAATTGCAAAGCTGACCTCTTCCAGCCTCCATCTTATTCATCCCACCTTCTTTCTCCTCTCTGTTCTCTTTTCCTTTGTCTGCCCCCCTCTCTCTCCCCCTCTGGCGCTGAATATTTATCTATTTGGCCGTTTCTCCGTTAGTTAGTCTTCCTTCCCTCCCCCTGCCTTCCTGACATTCGGAAGGGCAGCGAAGGGGTACCGAAACAATACGATGTAAAGAAAATGTACAGCCCTTTGCAGCCTGCTGGGACTGCAGGGGGAATTTATTTCGGGTTATATTCTTGGGGGGGGGACACACGGGGACACACTGACAGGAGGGGATAAGGAAGGCGAAACCCCACTCGTTCAGGGAAAAATGACCTGCTTGGAAAAAAAGACCTGCTTGGAGCCGTGTGCGCCGGCCCGGCGGGGAGCGCCCGAGGGAGAAACGCGGCAGCGGAAGGTTCCGGGAAGGGGCTGGGGGTGTGCGGGCTGCCGAGGCCTCCCCGACCGCGCACCGCTGCCCCAGCCCGCCCCGGGGCGCGGGGGAGCCGCGATCGCCGGTGGGGCTCGGGGAGTGGGGGGCGGCCCGGCCTGTTCCTCCGCAGCTGCTCGGCGCCTGCCCGCGCCCCGCTGCTGTTTTCCATAGATGCATGTCTTTTTCTCCCCTCCTCTTTTTCTCGCTCCCTGCCTCCCAACGTGAATCCTGGATAAGCTGGAAGCTTGGGAAGCCGGCGAGGAATTCTCGCCAGGTTAACTGTAAAGAAATCGATGCAGCCATCGGAGCGCTTTCCGCGTTAGATGTGAAATGTAACGCGCGCCGCCCGCGCCCCACCGGCCGCCCCAGCCCTCCCGGGGAAGGTCGCCGCCGCCCCGGCCGCGGTTGCCTCATTAGGGCCTGTTTAATATTTACCCGGCGGGGACTCTGCGTAAAAGCATTTGCATCAGGGAGGCGGAGGGCATCGACCGGGGGCTTCACCGCCGCCATCCCGAGCACGGCGCGGGCCCGGGGGCAAGGGCCTGCCCCTCCCCGCCCCGCGGGCCGCCCGGGCCCGGCTCCGCGCACCGTGGGCGGTGGCAGCGGCCCCTCCGCAAGGTGCCCCGGCCCGGTGAGGCGGGAGGGCGGCCCCCAGCCCGCCCCCGGCGCTGGGAGCCGCGCTTGTTTGCCGGCCGCGTCCTTGCGGCGGGATTGATTTACAGCCCCTCGCACACAGCCGCGTTTACCCTTCGTTAATGTTTGCCCGGGGGGGGAGGCGGAGCGGGGCCGGGCGACGGCCAGCCGCCTTCCTCTGCGCCGGGCCGGCCCCGCGCCCCGCCCCGCGAAGCCCCGCCGGCTGAGCGCTGCTCGGCCCGTGCCTCTTCTCTGTTCCTTCGTTTGTTTGTTTGTTTGTTTGTTTTAATTACCCGCCGCGTGGTAGGGAGGCGCCGGGGGACCGTGCCCCGCTCCCCCCCTCGCTGCCATGTGGATGAAGTAGCCTGAAAGCGGGGCCGCTCCCGACCGCAAGCACCGACCGGGTCGCCCCGAGGGCCCGCACGGCCGGGCTGTGGGCGCGATGCCGGCATGACCCGGACCGTCTGCCCGCCCCGACCGGCCAGGGCCACCGAGCCGGCCGCAGCCCTCGCCACGTGCCTCCCTCCGTTCCCAGGGGCTCTGCGCCATCTACTGACCGCCGCTGGGCGGGAGCCGGCCCCGCCGGCCGGAGCCTCCTGCCCGCACCGGGCAGCGGCGGCGGCTGCCCCGGGCCTGGAGGCGGCGGCTCCGGCGAGCGCTGCGGGCCGGGCTGCGCCTGGCGGGGTGCGCTGCGCCGCTGCCCTGCGCCGCTGCCCGCGCGTCTCCGCCCGCTGCACGGCGCTTCCTCGGGCCGAGCGCGGGCGGTGTGCCCGGCGTCAGCACCGCGGACAGCTCCCGCCGGAACGGCCCTGCTCCCGGCCCCGCTCCCGGCACGGCCCCACTCCCCGTGCGTCCCCACTCCCGGGCGAGCCCCGCTCCCGGTACAGCCTCACTGAAGGTACGGCCCCACTCCCGGGCGAGCCCCGCGGCGGGCCGGGACGAAGCCAGCCCTCCCGTTGCGGGGCCGAGGCGGCCCGGAGCGCAGCCGCAGGGCTTTGCCGAGTCGCCCCACGGCTGCCGGCCCCGACGGGCAGCTACGCCGCATCGATCACGGGTCGGGCTGCGCCGCTGCGGGGCGGGCCGGGCTCTGCCCCCCCCGGGCTGCGTGCTCGGGCTGCCCGCGGGGGCAGCAGCGGGAGCGGGAGCGGCTGAGCCGGGCAGCGCGCCCCGGGGCTGGATTCCTTCGTGCGGGTGCGTGGCCGGAGGGGAAACGACCCCCCAGCACTGTAACTGTGCGTGACCCTGCCCCGGGGGGGAGGATGGTGCCCCGGGAGGGAGGGGAGCGGCGGGGTGCCGAGGCTGAGCCCACCGCAGGTGCCGCCGGCGGGAGCCCGGGCGCTGCCACCCGCCCGTCAGGCAGCCGGGAAGGTCGGGACAAAATTAACTGGGAACGCACAGGCCGGGAACGCATCGGTGGCTGTGCTTGCACGCACCGGCAAGGCTCCGCCGCTCGTGCTTGGCTCGGGCAGCCTTCCCCCGTCCCCGGTGCAGCAGAAGGATCCCCGTGACCCCCGCACAGGGGGCGGGTTCGTTTGGAGGGAGACCCGAGGTGACTCCCAAGCGCAGGAACCGCTGCTGAAGCGCTGGTGGTTTTAACCTGAAGGCTGCAGGCATCGAGGGGAGTTTTCCCCCAGGACCGAGCGGGGACTTAGCGTGGCATCCTGTCGTGTACTTCCACGATCAAATCGATAAATGTTGATTCGCATTTCAAACATAAATCTATCTGGATTAATCGTATACTGACAGGGAAGCGACCAGTGCTTACTGGCTTTCTTCGGAAACGCCGCTTGCTTGAGCCATTTTGCTTAAGAGGAAGTCAGTTTTATGATGCTGAAGGAGTAATTTATAGGAACAATTTATTAGCTCAACAGTAGTTTTGATTTTTTCCCCATTGCAGGGCGATAGGAAATCTCCGTGGTAACATTTTACGTACAGCCCAAATGGCAATTAAAACGCAATGGATTGCTGTTCCGCAGGTGTGCCAGAGCTGCTGCGGATGGTGTAACCTCGGCGCTGGTGTGTGCAAGCCCTTTCTGGCGGACCATTAGCAATGCTGCTGCTTCAATTAGCTGCAAGTACTAAATCGGATGACACGGGGGCGTCTTCCTCAGCGACCTCCGCGCAGAAGCCGCTGCAGTCAACCCGCTCTGAGGTTGGGGGTGTTAAGGCGCAGCGATGCCGCCTGCATTGCTGCCTGCCTTGCTCTAGGTGCGTCGGTCAGAGGTGCGGGCGGGATTCCCGCAGGTGCGCAGCGCTCCCCGCGCAGGAGCGGGCTGCTGCGCCGCTGCCGTAACGCCCCCAGCACGGAGGGACTTCTTGATGTCATCGGCGCCGCGTTCATCGTCACTTGAGACACGGCTTGCTGTTCCGATTATGGTGTCGGAATTGGCTGCGGGCTCAGCAACCGGAGCGGGGAAAGCGGGAATGGGCAGGTAGGGCCTTGGGAAAGGAGCTGGCCGGGTCCCTGAGCGCCCCGGGGAGGGTTTTGGATGGGTCGCGTCACTTCACCGCTCAGAGGCTCCATCCTCGGCGGCTGCAGCGGAGCCCGGGGCTGGGGCAGCAGAACGGGGCGCAACACCCGGGGCTCATCCGAGCGCGTCGGAACCCGCCCCGGGGGCTTCACCCCCGCCGCGCCGCTCAGCGAGGCTCTGCCGCAGCCCCGTGCGGACCCCGTGCAGCTCCGCAGCAGCCTGTGCGCTGCGCACCCGCGCAGGAGCGCGCGGGTGAGGCGGCCGGTGCTCCCGGGGCAGCGCGGAGCGGTGCGGTGCGGAGCGGAGCGGACAGCGCTGCCCAGCCGGGCAGTGCGGAGCGGGCGGTGTTTCTTGGCGGAGCGGTGCGAGGCGGCCGGTGCTCCCCGGCTGGGCCGTGCGGCGCGGTGCGGTGCGGCGCTGTGGGGTGCGGTGCGGTGCAGTGCGGCGCTGTGCGGTGCGGTGCTGTGGGGTGCAGTGCAGTGCGGCGCTGTGCGGTGCGGCGCTGTGTGGTGCGGTGCGGTGCAGTGTGGCGCTGTGCGGTGCGGTGCGCGCCCCCCGCTGTGCAGCGGCGAGCAGCGGGCGCCACCCAGGGGCCGGGGGCTGCCTGTGCAGCTGAGGCGGGGGGGGGGGGGGCGAGAAGAACAAACACGATTAAAATATTGATGTAGTCTCAAGAATCGTTCATTAAGGCAATTTAATCTTTGCTATTAAATGTCCTTCCAATTCATTTGGGGTAATTAAGATGCAGTTTAAGTGATTAAATTCTAATTACTTATGCTAGACAAAGAAATATTTGTCACAGTAGTATGGTTAACTAAAGACCCAGCTAAAGAAATTTAACATTTACTTGAAATGATATCGCAGGAAAATCGGGTGCTTTCCCCGGACTGATCCACTTAGTGCCATATTCTGTAGTGGTGATGTCAGCTCACTCAAGTGGTCACAGATCCATCAACACCACAAGTTTGTGTAAACCCCAGAATCCCAAAGTGTTGAGTCAGTGCTCCGCAGTCACATTCACTTAATTATTCCAGGGGCAGCAAATGAAGGTCGTTCATTTTATTACATTGCGCAGGAGCGAGATGTTTACCATTCAGTCTCAGCTGGGATCCGTGTGCTGCCAGGCTGCTGTCGGCCTGTGAGCCTCCCATACAGGGACGTGTTTTTACCTCTTTTCATGGTATGAAATAACAAAACTGTTGCCTGGGCTCGATGGCAGAGAAATAAGATACAAAACAACTGACCTCGGAGTAGATGGCTACACCTGCACTCTAAAGAAGTGTAAATACAAATTGCTAGAGAGACAAGTGCAAAATGCTGAATGGTGCCAGGAGTAATGAGAAATAATTTAGCATGGGAGCAGACATTTCGGAATAGCACATACTGTCTTCAGTTGAAAGGGGAAAGTTTTGGGGAGCAACCAACAAACATGCAGGCTTTCATCACTGCCATGGGAATGGCCTTATCCTACAGCAGGCTGGTGCTTTGGGGAATGCTCTTTGCAGCATCAATGCTATCTGCTACCTTCTACGGTGGCAGCACACAGCCACGAGCTGCCCCAATGTGCAGCGGCTTTGTCTCACACAGCACCTTGCTAGTGATCCTGTCTCCCAGGCACCTGTGAAGGCCCTGGGGCAGTGACAAGCAGGATGGGGCAGCCCAGGGGACCACCAAATGGTGACCTGTCATAGTGAATGGCACACAGGAGCTGTGGTTACTCATCCAGGCCAAACAGATCCACTCGCTTTGAGTTCTCATGGTGAAGTCTGCCCTCAGGTATGTGTCTAATAGGCCCCTTATCTTCTTCTCATGTTCCCCCAAATACAAAGTTTTTGATAATTAGGAAAGAAGATCTGCCATCTGTGTGTCTCTCTGCACACTCCAGAGGTGTTATTCACATGATAAGGATGGAGTTTATCACTCTTTATTATATATTATCATCACCTTGAATTTACCATAAACTTTTGGCTACTTGCTTCCACCGAGCTGTTGTAGCCAGCAAGATTAGGGCTATCTCTGACGGCCAAAGTCCTTATGCAGTTTCAACCTCCTATGGAAATCCTGCAGCCTTTTCCACCCAAAGGCAGAGCCTCCTTCAGAGGAATATTCTCCAGGAGAGCTCGTACCAGCAAAGAGATTTACTCTCTGAAAAACGTTGTTGGGTATCTTGCGATGTTTCGAAACTAGAAGCAGCTACTTTAGAAAGACATTCCCAGGGTCTTAGTGGGCACAGTTCAGGCCCAGCCTTTATAGACCTGGCACAATAGAGATGAGCAAATACACATAAGGAGAGAATTCCAAGAAGGTTTTTTATGTCTCTAAGACATGTCCCGTACACATGAAATTGGGATAGCTAAATGACTAGGCTTTGCAAGAGGAGGGGGAAAAGATGATAATCACAAAACTTTTGAGAACTCTCTCAAGTCAGTCTGAAATACTTCTCCTCTCCTACGACACACGCAGAAATGCAGGACTGTTGTCAGCACTTCTTTAAGCTGGGCTGCATCAATTATTTTGTGGGGTTTTCCCACTTGTGGGAAGGGTGACTGCTCTGAACCCAGAGCAATGAAGCTGTTGGCTTGTAAACTCTTCATTGCTTTCTGGGAACCTCGCACTGGAGTCTTTGAAAGAAGCATAAAGCGTTGCTTTTTCTCCTACCTGTCAGAAGCAAATATAATGCTCATGAATGGTAAGGGTGAGACGGTCCTCAAAACAAGACCAGTCCGGTGAGGGTGGTGCTGAGCAGCCCAGAGCTCAGTGCTGATTTTACCTTCTGATGTGTAGCCACCAGAAAGTGCCTCCTCAGGCAAGACAGAGCCGAGCCCACAGGTGTGAGAGATCCCCAATCCTCCTTGCTCCCCAGAATGAACATTTCGGCTACAAAACGGGTTCCTACAGATTGTTCTGTCTGTAGCGTCCAGCTCAACCTTCCAGGCACGGCACCAATTGCTGTCAAATAATATATCAAATGTGACAGAAATTAGCGTGGTGTGAACTGGTTCATGGGGAGCTGAACCAAGACCGCCACCTCATCTTGTACAGGGCATTCAATGGCCATCAAGTAATAATGGCTTGTGGTCAGCAGTGACCTGGGCCAGAGCTGGAAATGTGACCTGTCACTTCAGGGTGAGAGGCCCTGTACCACATCGCTGGTGGCCAGCACACTGTCTCCTCTTCATGTCAACCAGGCTCGGCATTCCACAGGGCTGGGGAGGTTATCATGGGTGCATCTCTCCGCTGCTGGTCTGGACCCCCTGTAGGTACAGGCAGAGGGGAAAAGGGCTGCCCGTAGGTGGGCACCCACTGTGCGCATCACCTTCCTCCTCCTTGGGGCGAGCAGGCTCGTGCCACGGCACCGGTGGGATTGTCTGCTTCCCTTCCCAGGGGAGCTGCAATGCCATGCTGGTGCAGGGCGCTTGGGCAGGGTGCTCCCCTGCTGCCACCCAGGGTCCCTGCTCCCTTTCCAGCCACCTTGTACAGACAAAACCCCGGTTCTGCCCATCGCGTGTGCTTGTCCGGGAGCCACAGGAGCTGCTGCTGGCAGCTGGTGAGCAGTGTGACACGTCGGAACACGTGGCCGCTGCCTTAGCCTCTTTGGGGTGTGTGTCCCCAAACCAAACCAGCAGAGAGCAGGTTGATGGAGAGTATTGCCGGTTTTGTTCTTTGCTTCTGGTTTTCAGAAAGGAAAATTCATGTTGGCCAGATACAGCTAGGCACATATGTACGCACCAAGCGCTCCTGAAAATCAATTTATGGTAATCAGGGCTTTTTCCTTAGATTTTTAAAAGAAATCCACAGTCTAGGGATGAAAGACTAGATCAAGCGTCAGGGTTAACACCTGGGCTTACTGTAATCTTGACTTTTAGACTGACAGAACGGTGTAGTTCACATCACAGGTGGGCAAAACACCCTCTTCGCTATCAACCTAAAGATGCAATTAGTGCGTTTTCATAGGGGACGTGATCCTGCTCACACCTCTGGCAGAGCAGGACCGATCCCACTGTGCCGCACGGAGCCAGGCCAGCTGGGTGCTGCAGGAGGGGGTGGCAGATGGTGGAGCTGCAGCCATGAGAGCCCGTTTGATACCGCGCACAGTCAGCCGGGCCTCCATGAGATACACAGAGCTTACAAGGTTTGGCAAGTTACCTTAGCCAAATCCCTCGGGCAACTGAGAAGGAACAAAGGGAGACAAAAATAGATTGATGGACTGTATCAGGAGGATTGCAAGTGTCAAAGATATCTGTTGCTCAGGGCAGAGGAAGATGGAAGTGACTGGAAGAGGCCAGAGTTCAGCAGTGGATTTATATGGCTCCTTGTGGCACTGATAATATTACATTGTCATATCTGCACATGTGTTGCCAGAGTCAAAGCGACTCTTTCTTCATCCTCTGCTTGGCTTTTTTCTTAACTAGACTTTCTTAAGGCTTTCTCAAAAGGCATCACAAGGGGCATGTCTCAGCCGGGGCAGCCCAGAGAGCAGGCGCACGGCTGTCACGGCAGGGAGCCAGGGCAGCCTCGGGGGAGCACAGCACCCCGCAAAGCACCCAGATCCAGCTTCTGTGCTGCAGGAGAGGGTCCTCTCACAGCGCTCACAGGCAGGGGCACGTGAAGGACATCAGTGCAAATTACTTCTATTATCTTCTGCTGCGTAAAATAAAATCCAGGTGAAGGTGTGGGATAAACAGTTTTGAAGACAGGCTCTGGTGTCTGCCCAGAAAAGGGTTTTTGTCGGTGCCTCTGGAGCCTCCGCTGCAGTGGCCACCCTGGCCGGCAGTAGAGGAGAAGCTGGCCCAGGCAGACCTAGCTGCCCGGTGGGAGCGTGTCCTGGGCTGAGCACAGGGTGCTGGCACTGGCCCCGGTGGCCCCCATTTGCCAGCCCCCGCAGTGCGAGCTGGCCAGCCGCCGTGCCTGCTCTGGGTAGACTCTCACATTGGAGCAGATTTTCTCCCGTGGTGTACATTTGTTCTCTGGCAAGCTGGAAGCTACAATTTATTATTAAAATTGATTGGCTCCAGTGCAGGAAAAACGATCGTAAGGAAACCCTATTACGGTTTTTCATTATCACCATTATTTATTTTTAAGTGCTATTAATATTCCTGGGTCTGGACAAGGCAGAAGATGAGAGGTGGTGTTCACCCTTGCTGCTCACAGCCCCAGGTCGGCAGTGCTGTCTGCAAGGGCTCTTTGAGCAATTAAGCATATTGGAAAATTTTTGCCCTCAACCTACCTCTGGCAAATGCTAACAGGGGTAGAGCTGAAAAGGAAACAGCTTTCATGTTGCCTGAAAATGATCTGGTTTTTGAAGGCATTCCCAGTCTCCCTGAGGTGGAAAAAGGCTCTGCTGGTGTGCAGCTCAGCTAGCACCGGTGGCACGGGAGGACCCAGCATCCAGACCGGGCTGGGCTGCCTCGGTTTCACCTGTTGGTGCTGAGCCATGGTCTGGCAGGGACCGGACCTGTTGCCGGTGGGTCTTTGTGTCTCGAATAAGGTCCCAAACTGCAACTGAGTCAGTGCCTCACTCTCAGCCAACACATCCCTAGTCCTTAGTTGGGAGCAGCAGAACTCCATCCAGCTTGGATGTGAGGACAAGAACCGTCTCATTCTGAAAGCTGACCTAGAGCGTATCTTCACCGGCTCCCACCTGGTGTGGACCAAGCCTCAGGAGACCAGCATCCCTGCATGATACTTTGTTAAAAATGTTAAAATGTTAAAAAATGAAGTCTGTGCTGGCCAGCGGGAGGAAGGGATGGCTCCCAGCTTCTCCAGGGAGCACCATGGGAACCTCACCACTCGCTTTCTGATGGGCTTGACTGAACTGAAGCTTTATGGGCAAAACACTAAAGTTGGCTTATTTGTATCACAGACTGGATAGGATTTTTTTTTTCTGCCCAGCAATACGCACTTTTGTCTCTTACCCCCATGATGTTACTAGCGGTAATTATGAGGTCTCTGATACAACTGAAGTTGAGGAACAAGGTGTAACTCTTGAGACATTCTAAGGCAATAATTATTCAGGCACATTACATTTCAGGAGATGAGCACAAGCTCAGGAAGACAATGTGTTAAGCGAGTTAGCTTCACAATAGGTGGTTGGGGGTTTCTTTATTCTCTGTGATTTCAGAGAACTCGTGTACTAGTTTATGATTGAAACCCAGAGGTTTGCACCACTGATTGACCTAGCTGTGTATCTACTGCTGTGACCTCATTTGTGCCATGACAATTCCTGCTGAAGCGCTGTACGGTGCTGGCTCAGCTCACATTATTTGCATAGTTAAGATTTTGTGACAAACAATGATCTGGGCAGAGAATCTAGGTAAAAGATTTGTGTAGTCTTTGAAAAAGGAAGATGTAAAGCAGCATGGCCAGAAATGAAGTGTTAGGCACAGCAAACAGCACCGGCATTTGGATGGTCTCTTTTCCTGCATGAGCCCATTAGCAGGGGCAGCGTCAGAACGTGAAGCGGTCGCAGAGCTGAACTTCTGCGGCTGCTTTCACAGCAACTTCTGATCATCAAATGGTGAGATGTTTATAAAGGACTGAGATGCTGGTGGTGCCTTCTTTGCTCCGCATTCCTAATATTTGTCGGTAAATAACAGACTATTCTTGCAAAAGTATTTTCAAGCCTGGAGTTATTGACTTTAACTTCCAATGGGGATGCAGAATTATTCCGGCAGACACTGTTCCCCACAGTGAGTTCAGCAGCTCAACTTCAGTGGGGGCTCGCTTGCATGAGAAAACCTGTTTTTCAGCCCAGAAGCTTCACAGTGTTTTAGAGGTCAGGATGTAACTTCAAAGCACTCTTCAAAGGTTTTCAGATAAAAATAACCGTGGAAGATACGGGTTTGGCATCCCAGACCATTTGATTGATGTGTCACTGCTTATGAAAGAACGTGTAGCTGGAATATATATTATTAGGAGCTCTTCAAAAGCTTCACCTCAGAGGGGGCTGAGACGCTGGCGTCTCGTCCCTGCCTGCCTGGGCCAGAAGAAGGTGCCTTTGCATCTCCTGGATCTTTCTGTCTGATCCATGTGGTTGCTGTTTCTCTTAAGTACAAAAGGTGGATGACTATTTTTAGACCTCCCTCGAGCAATTATGCCAAGGCTGGCTCTCGGTTGCAATAAAAGATGTAGGAAGGACCTCTGGTGAAGTAATCTGCTGCTTTCATTCCAAGAACCGCCAAATAGGTGGAGACACTGCACAAAATTCTTCATATAATCAGCACTGATCTCCAGAGAAATCAGGACTAGACAGGCACAGAGACAGAACATCCACATTACCTTCAGAAATACATCTCTAAAGCAGCATTAAAGGACATTGTTAGAGAAAAAAGGGGAAACAGACAACTTCAGACTCTTTTGAAAGCAAGACAGAGCAATCTCTCCTCCAAAGGAAACCTTTATCCTAGGGAAATGCTAACAAGATGAGCTGGCAGACAGTCAAAGGCTGGTGGGGGGATCTGGGAGCCACCCTCCCATCCCGGTTGGATCCTGCCTGGCAGGCGATCTGCAAGGCAGATTTCTAATTGCAAGCACCCTTTAATAACGTAGAGCAAAATAAAAGCCAGAAAGGGACAGAAGGGATGAGAGGTAAAACAAGATGAAATTCTATAAGGAATATTTATTTACTGCACCATTGTTCTTAATGTCACATGGTTTGTTTTGTTCAGAATACATAATCATCTGGCCTGTAAGACTGTAGTAGCATCCTGGTTTCTCCCAGTTCCTTATTTCTTGGCCAATAAAAGCTACAAAAATGTGTTGACAACAAATAATGAAGGTGAAAAAGGTGGCCAAGATCAACTCTATTGCTCAATGAATTTCCACTCTACCTTATAGGAATATTGCATAGTTAAATTCCCAGCACTAATGGGTGTTATTACAACGTAAGCTCTCGGTAGTAGCATTGGATGAGTTTTAACAGGCAACAACAAAGGTATTCCTTAACTTCTATTCCTTATATTTGTTATAGTTTATAATAAGTGAGAAAATTAAATGTCACGCATCCTCTCCAAATGCAGAAGCTGACATGAATGGTCCTTTCCCCCCAGTTTGCCCTGTACCATGTGCCCCTGCGGTCCTCTGCCTGCCCTCTCTAACCATCCTCCCTTTTCTTGCAGCGTGCAAGAGGAAAGAACAGGAGCACGGGAAGGATAGAGGGAACACACCCAAAAAGCCTCGGTTGGTCTTCACGGATGTCCAGCGTCGAACTCTACATGCAATATTCAAGGAAAATAAGCGTCCATCCAAAGAATTACAAATCACCATTTCCCAGCAGCTCGGGTTGGAGCTGAGCACCGTCAGCAACTTTTTCATGAATGCACGGAGGAGGAGTCTGGATAAGTGGCAAGACGAGGGCAGCTCCAATTCAGGCAACTCATCTTCTTCATCAAGCACTTGTACCAAAGCATGAAGGAATAACCACGAACTAAACCTCGGTGGAAAAGCTTTAAAAATAAATAAATAAATAAAGACAGACCAGGACCTCAAGATAGCAGGTTTATACTTAGAACTATTTGAAAAAAATGTTATTTATAAGTCCAAAGAAACCAAAGACTTATTTCACCTGCATTATGACTTTGTTCTAAGACACACACTTTAGTAGGACGACGACTTGCAAAAAATGGAGAGGAAGAAGAAGGCGAAATGGAGGGAATGAAACGGAATGCAAAGAGAAGAGAAACAGACCACTGGTCTTACACCTTTGCCCATTATCATCTTCACCGTACTTGGCTGTTTAGTGGTTTGGAGCATAGTGATTTCTTGTCATTGAACAGACATCTCTTCAGATATGGCTCTTCACTTCCACAGCAATTGCCATGAAGGTGTATCGTGTATCCATACTGTGTACACACCGGTGGTTAGGGACTTAGTCAGGGCTGGTCTTCAGAGAGGGTTGTGCCATGGCATGACTGACAAAGCGTGGAGTCGTCTGAATTCATTTGAACGGTAGTGTGATTTTTGCTGTTTCTTGGTTTGAACTTACCCAGTGCAACGCCTGGAAACGAGTTCAAACTAGGCAAAGAAATTTTGAATGGTACCTAAACCAGTGCATTCTCTTTGTTTGTTAAGGAATGTTCAGATTTAAGAAAGGAAAACTATTCCATCCATAAAAAAAAAAATCGACTAGCTACCAAAGAACACATTTAATAATTATATTGCAGGTATTTTATTGCAATGATTTTAATATTCCAAAGCTATTTTTACACAAAATACTATGTAGAGTTATAGGTATAAACTAATCTAACTGTATAACACATAAAACTTGTATTCAAGACTGTTATTTGCAATTAGTAAAACCACGTTATTGTTTCTTTCCGTGATTGGCAAGAAAGAATGTCATCTAAGAAGATCGCAGCCCCTGTCGGAGCACAGGTACTGATCATGGGATGCCACTTCCACTGAAGCCAGCCAGCCTTTTTGCCACTGGCTTCAATGGGAGCAAACCAAGGAGCCGTTCGAGCCATGCGTAAGGCAGCGTGGTCCTTAGTCGTGCACATCGCCATGTTGCATCGTGCCAGGCTGGCACTGCCGCCCACCCACTGAGCAGTGCTGGTGGCATGGTGTGTGCTGCCATGTGCATGGCTCAGCTCTGCCATCGAGCCTGCGAACCGGAGACCCGAGGCATTCTGTATGCAAAAGGGAAAAGAATTGCAAAATGTAAAACCACAGGGCTCAGTGTTTGATCAATACTCATTGACATTCGTGAGCAGGTTTTTTTTACCTATTGACTTTACCAGGCAAAGGAGTAGCAACAGCTTTGAAGGCTTGTGGTCTTTTCCTATTGAAAACAGCGGTACAACACCAGTTAGCGTTGGAGGGAGGAGCTCTGGCATTGCTTTTGGAAGGCTGAATCCTGGTGCCTCTGAAGTCAATAGCCAAATTCCCATGACACCGAGATACAGCCTGACATTTTGTGGCTTCGTATCTGTGCGTAGCAGGCTGAGCTTTTGTCCTGTGCATTCTTTCTTGCTCATCTATTAATCAGGATAATGCATGAAATAGTTCAAAGTTTGTAGCGGAAAAGCTTTGAATGCTCTGTTGCTAACAGACCCGTAGAAGAAAAATCATCCCGTTCCTACTCTGATAAAAAGAAAAGCGTGCAACATCTGCATATTAAATTTTAGTGTAAGGCAAAAATAGGCTTTAAAAACCATACGTGTGCCTGTTATATTTCTAACCGGTGTTTCAAATGACTGTAGTAATTCTGCTAGGTATATTAAATTCCGAAGTAACTAAATATGCAGGTATAGGCCCAATACAAGGATTAGAAATAGGTAATCTTACTTACAGCCTTTTTTAAAAAAAGAAAAAAAGAAGAGAGAGAAAGGAAAATTCAAGGTAAACTAGAATCTAACCACCATCACCGATAGCAGATACTGGGTTTGGGGATGAAGCCCACTCAGAATGCTAGCAATGCCAAATTGAAGCAACTTGTAGCACCAGTTATTTCCCAAGAGGACAGGGTCTAGTCAAGGTTCAGGGTATACAGTTAATTTCCAGTAAGTGTTCAGAATACAGCTGAAAATATCTCTTTATTAAAATAAAGTGAAATAAACCCAAGATTTTTGGCACTCAATATTTCTCCACATTTCCGTATGTCAAACCCACTTCAAGACTGACAAAGCAATTGGCTATGAAAATGTAATCTGTGAGGTTTTTGAGTCTCTAGCTTACCTTAAATTTTAGCAAGCTTTCTTTTAAAGTGATCCATCCCCCCGGAGACGTAATTGACATGGGAACATTAATAAGCTCACATATAAAATATCTTATGAATGCAGTCTCGTTAGTGTAAGGTTAATAAAGGACAGTGATAACTAACATTTTAGTTTTTTCCAGCATAACACTGCTTTGTAACGTACCTATAGTTTAGAAAAGAAAGCCTTATTTATTTAAAACTTGAGAATTTAAAAATGCAGGGAAATTCAAAGTACATTGCCGCATTTTTTAGTATTTCCATTGTATTGTCTTTAGAGACTACTTGCTGAAACCAAAGAGAACTTTCATACCAGCATTAAATTTGCACCCAATATGCAATTTCAGGATCTCTGATACACACACATGCAAGCCCCCAAATAGGTCTGTGTATATATACACACACACACGCATTGTTATGGGGTGTATGTATGTATACACGCACACACATATATCCACACACACTAAAACTGATGCACAAGTTCTAGATTTTAATTGTTTTGCTTTTTTTACATGTCTCTCTAAGTATATATAGACTTTCTTTTTTTTTTTTTAATAAGCCATTAGGAACAAAACCACTCTTCCCATAAGCAATATGCACCTCATACTCTGAATAGGCAAAGAACACACTTTTCTTTAATTCCTTTCGAAACATGAAGCAAATAACTATGGAACTGCTCATTCTACCTGTCAAGTTGTTTTACCTCTGAGCAGGCTGCCCGGCCGCACCGCCTGAAGCACGGAGAGGTTACCCAGTGCTCCCTGGCTCAGAGCCTTGCCGTTCCACAGCAGGGCATCCTCGAAGGGCAGCGTCCTGCGGGTGCTGCGCCTCCCGTCACGCAGGAAAGCTTGCCTCTGGCACGTTAGTCTTAGTCTTTTGGTTCACTTCATTCCTGACAAGACAGAAATTAGTTTCAAATTCAACAGAAGGACCTAAAAATCTGCCAGGAAGGGTTAGGAGAGGGAGCAGAACCTGAAACCATTTGGCAGCATCAGGAGACGGGGCTTCAGTCGCAGGTGGCTCTGCGGGCGAGAGGGCATTAGGAACGCGCATTCGGCTCATAGGCTGCATCCAAACCTGACCGCAGTGACCCACGAGGGGAGGCTGGCCAAGAGGTGAACTGTCCGCATCCATCCCCATTGTAAATGGCATTATTAGCTTTCCAGGAAAAAAAATAAAATTAAAAAAAAAAAAATAAAATTCAGACCGACCTGTACGGCTCCGTTAGCCCCCTCATTGCTTTCCAGGGGCCTCAGCCTCCTCTCCTTACTCAGGTAAAGCAAACCCACCGAGAGCGAGCAAGCCAGCAACAGGGCTTTCGCTTGAGTATTTGCTCCTGCTCCAGCCCATGCCAGAAGCAAATTCCCAAGTGGCTGAAGTGGCCGGGGGTGCCCGGGTGCCCCGACACGGGACCAGCCCCCGGGCTGCCCGCGGGCACTGCTCTTCTCCTGAGAGGGATTTCAGGATAAGGCTGCGGTGGTGGCGGGTGCTGCTGCGGGGGCTGCCGCTGCCCGGAGGGCTCGGAAACACCGCTGAGCTTATACCAAAGAGTCTTAGGACACCTCTCCTCACCTGAGTTGTAAACAAGACATTTTTACCCCGCAAAATGGTCCTTCTTTCTACTACTCTTCCTCCTATTCTCCTCCTCCTCCTCCTCCTTTGTACATAAGGATGAAAACTATGCATTTAGCAAACAAAGAGAAAGCACTTACCCTTTTCTATCTCGCTGCGTTTGGGTGCATTCAAAGGCCCAGGGGCTAATTTTGAGACTTTGCTTAGCCTCCTGGTTTATTATTGTGGTGTGGTTAGCTTTACAATACATTTGGTAACTATTTGCTAAAGACAAAGAAGCAAAAGGTAAGGAATAGCTACTTCCACGTGTTAAAAAAAAAAAAAAAAAGAAAAAAAAAAGAAAAAAAAAGTGTGTAAAGATCTACTATTTATAGTGTGAACCAAAGACGCTACCTCACTCGATTTCCATTGGTGATTTTAATCACATTGATGATACCAAAGAATACCAAAGATTTTTCATGCATGGCCTCAGTCTGGAAAGGGAACTCATCCTCCTTCTTACCCCCGTCCCCCCGATCCCCCTTCCTCACCTTCACTCAGTGTGTAACCTTGTCTTCATTCTTAATGGTAACGCTACTAACCTTACGAATACTTCTCTTGCTACAACTGCTACTACTGACGATGATAAGGATAATAATAATAATAATACTAAAGCTCTAGGCAAACATGTTGCAAACTTTGTAAACTCATAGGACGAGTGCCTTGCTTGAACCAAAGTGTTAAACCGCTGTTGACCTCTTTATCTCTCACCTTATACTCTTTGAATACCTCAGCCTGTTAGAAAGGCCACTAATGAAAAAAGGAATAATTCTTCACCGTGGTGCTTTTTGCCGTGCAACCATGCAATGAAACTTTCTTTGATACCAAAGGAAAATATTTTTTTCCACTTTCTTGCTGACAAACCAAAGGTTCCCTCTTCTTTCCCCCAAAGCAGCTTGAGTCCCTCAGCCCAGACAGGCCGTGCATTGCTTTTACCAATTCCTCCAAATACCTCATAGTAATAAATCTTTAGGGTTATGTTGTATAGAGAGTCTATGTGATAAGGCAGAACTTACTAGTTTGATAATTGTTAAGGTTACTTACAAAAAGCTTTATAATTCTTATTTATTTTGTAGGGGTTGTTTTGTTTGTATATTCCTTTTATATCATTCGGTTTGGGTTTGGGTTTCTTCTTTTTTCCTTTTTTTTTTTGGCAGAACTTCTCTGTTATACTCAAGGAAGATCTTATTCCTGGGAATGTTTCAAAGTGGGTGAAGATCGCTGTTTGCAATGAATGCGAGAAAGGGAAACATGGCTTTGATTTCTTTTGTTTCAACGAGGATGCTTTGTGTTCGCTAGTCGATGTTCTTTTCACAGGGTAAAAAAAAAATATTCTCTGCTGTGATAAATGGTTCCTATTTTTTCTCTATAATGTGCTGTGACTTTTAATTTAATTACATTTTGTATACGCTTATTTAATCACTGCTTTAATTTATGACTATGTAGTTTAACAAAAAAAAAAAAATTGTATATAGTAGATTCAAAAATGGCCAAAGCTTTATGTTACAATCTTTTCATTCTTGATGCCGAGATGAACTGAAGGAGAGTGCTTCTCTTGACTGCAGGGTGTATCTTCAGCCTTGTCTTGGCATGCACTTCCACCCGTGTTACAAACACTGCCAGGTTACCCCCCCGGGCCTCCCTTCCCCCCGACTTGTACATGCCAAAATGAGTGTTTCAAGGTAGTACTTTTGTCACTTAGAAAGCAGAAAGGCATTAATAGTGTGTTTTTCCTTTAATTTATTTGTCTTTTTCTAGAAAGGTTGCTTTGTGGGTGAAACCCACACATCCAAAGAATTTAAAAGTCGTTTAATGTTGAAAAGCACTGGCATTTGTGAGAGACTTTGCTGAGTTTTTGTTTTCCTTTGCCATTCGCACGGGTAGCGCAAGTAGCGGGCGTAAGCCTTGGGAGAAAAGCTAACTTGAATTTGGAAACCTTGCTCACGGAAAGGCCTTGGCCAGCGCCCCAGGGCCCGCGGGGGGGGCGGCCGAGGGGCGGCGGGTGATGGGGTGCTGCGGGGGAGCCCAGCTTGAGAGCTGGCGAGGGCTGAGGCCACCCGCGGGCCACCGCCGTGTCACCTGCTCTCCAGCCAGGGTCCGCAGGCACGGAGGGGTCGGGGTCTGCGGGGCGCAGCCGGGTCCCCTGGGAGCTGCAGTCGCATCCAGGCTCAGGGACCGCGGCAGCAGTGCGGTGCCCCGGCTGCGGGTGAGGGGGAAGGGACCTGTGCAGCATCCCTCTGAGGGGTCCAGGCACTGTGCCTGCCCCTGGCCCCCCCCAGCTCTAGGGAGGAAAAAGCAGTTTTGAGTTGAAAAGCAAAAAAAAAAAAAAAAAAAAAAAAAAGGAGTAATGACAATGATAATTCTGCAAAGCTGATGATGGCATCATGGCACAGAATATAGGATGCCACTCACCTCTATTTTATTTTGCATAAAGAATAGACTCTGTTTCAACTAAATGTTGTGTACTGACATGGTTTGTGATGGCTGTAAATATTTCCTTTCCCCACACAGTAGCTGAGCTCCAGATGTACCTTGTTTTCCTTTGGGGGGATAGTGGAGGGGTTGAGGGAGGGAAGGACAAGGGCAGGGTTTGAGCTTTTGGTCAAAAGTTACACTTTCTAGATACATTTTTATACTTCAAGTATTGAAACGGGGCAATAAAGACGCTCTGAAATGCAGGATCATTAAATGGTCTGTCAGTAAGCGTTGGCTAAGTGTCTGCTTTGAATACATAAGCTAATGCTGTGCAATGAGTTACGCTTCACGTGGAGGGGGGAGACAAAGTGTTAGGCTCCAAATCCGGCACAAGCCATCGAGCACTGGACAGAACTGTGCTTGGGAAGACACAGTTTCTTTTCCTGTTCCCGTAGTTTGATTTTTCACGGTCTGTTCTGCTTTTATTGCATCCTCACCGTGGAACCGCGTTAGTTTTGCAGTCTGAACCGAACAACAGTATTAAATGAAAATAAACGTTCAAGCATTGTCTTTTACTTGCTTTGGTAGTTGTCTTCATCCCCCCTGCCCGCAGCCCAGCCCCAGCCGAGCTGCAGCCTGGGTCCCTGGGTCCCTGGGCCCCCGGCCCCCCTGCGCCCCGCGCCCCTGCCACCGCCACCTTAGTTCCATCCGCCGCCGCAGAGAGGGTGCCAGAGACAATCACAGCTCCCGGACCTGTAGAGGTAGGAAATCTTCCAAGAGCAAGAGGGAGTTCTTCCAGAGCAATGAAACAAAACCAAACAAGACAAAAAAAAAAAAAAAAAAAGAAAAAAAGAGAAAAAAAGAAAAAAAAACCACAAAAAGAAAACAAAGCAAAGATTTCGATAAAAGACAACTTTGCTGTCATTTTTAGTTTGCCCATTAGGAAGCAGTAGTAGTTTATGCGTTGCATCTGCATTTCAGACTAAGTGATTATTGTACCTAATTACGGTTGATTGCTAATATTTCCTCAATCTCTCTCTTAGTCAAGCGCTTCTTCTTCTGTATTTTTGTGTGTAGCGAGGACAAGTGTGATGCGCTAGGCATTATTCTGGTTTGGTTATGAGTATCTCCTGTACTGCGTTAAGATTTCCTTCAGTTACTTTTTTTAAGCTTTGCTACTGTTCTCACTTTATGCCGTGCAATATCATCTGCTGTGTTTGCTAAGCAAAAAAAAAAAAAAAAGAAAAAGAAAAAAAAAAGAAAAAAAAGCAAGTGATGATGTCATCATGCTTTTCAGTGTTACAATGTTTCAGCGTTACAATGTTTCGGCGTTTATGTAGTCACAAAAATGTAGTAAATAAAAGGTTGGATTTTCCAGCACTTTAAATTTAGACATCTCTTGCCTTCTTGTGTTTCCCCGCGGGCGGCAGGGGGCGGGGAGGGGGGGAGCCCCGGGGCAGCCCCAGGGGCGGGGCAGCCAGGGACACTCGGGGACGGGGGGACGGGGAGGGGGGGACGGGTTCGGGGGGCACGAAACGGCACCTCGGGCTCCCCAGCGCTGCATCTTCTGCCCTCCAGCCCGGCTGGGGCTGCAGCTCCCTGTCCCCATCCCCGGGCTCCCCGTCCCCGGGCTCCCCACCCCCATCCGCAGGCTCCCCGTCCCAGTCCCCGGGCTCTCTGTCCCCATCCCCGGGCTCCTCATCCACATCTCCGGGCTCCCCATTCCCGGGCTCCCCGTCCCCGGGCTCACACCCCCGGGCTCCCCATCCCCAGGCTCCCCGTCCTTGGGCTCCCCGTAACTCGTCTCCGAGCTCCCCGCCCCGGGGTTCCCCATCCCCAGGCTCCCCATCCCCGGGCTCCCCATCCCCATCCCCATCCCCAGGCTCCCCATCCCCGGGCTCTCCCTGTCCCCATCCCCGGGCTCCCCATCTTCAGGCTCCCACCCGTCCCCATTGCCAGGCTCCCATCCCGGGTTCCCCATCCCCGTGCTCCCATCCCCAGGCTCCCCATCTCCAGGCTCCCCACCCCCGGGCTCCCATCTCTGGGCTCCCCATCTCCGGGCTCTCCATCGTCACGGCGCCCTGCAGGGTGGGCTCCGGGGGGAGCCAGTGGCAAGCGGCTGCAGGGCCAGCGCAGTTCATCCCGGGTGCATTTCCCTAATTGAGGGAAAAAACATTAAGAAAGTAAGATGAGCAAATAATCTGGGTTTCCTTTGTATCGTCTAAGGGTATGGATGCCACCAAACCAATTCACAGAGGTGTTTCCTTTTGTGTGATGGAGTCCACCTCAGGCCCGCAGGATCAATATTTAATTGTTTAAAGGGATATTGTATTCCTTTCCTGTCACTGTTGTTAATGCCTCTGCGCTCTGTAATCCCACGGGGTCTTTTCCCGGGGATCTGATCAGAAAGATTACCCATCACTCGGGAGCAGTGGGAGGAGAGTCCCCAGCCGTAAAAGATTCAGCAATGCATTGAACCGTTTTCTCTCTATCTCCTAATGAAGTGATGAAGCGTGTGCCACAAAATTTAACAGCGTTTTGTGGCAAATCGGGTTGCGCTGCTGAGAGGAGGATTAAACCTTCATCTTTGTCCCATAAATCACAGCATCAGCTACATTTATTCTGATGGATGGTCTGGACTGTACTGACAATATTTTATCTCTGGAAGCGCCTGCAGCCTGTGCCCTGATGTGCAATTTCTTTTTACTGCTAAGCCGAGAGAGACGCTGAGCGCATCTGCTCGGAGAGCACCTCTCAGGCTTGGTATTCCAAGGCCATGCCAGAAGCCAAAGCATCACCCACAACCCATGTCCAGGGCAAGCTCAGAGGCAAAGGGGTGATGGGAAGCCAGAAACGTCCTCTGTCCCTAGAAGGAGGACTGGCAGGGTTTGCTCCCTGGAGCATCGTGCCAGCCAGGCCTGGGATAATTTAGTGCTGACTCAGGTCGGTAGCTCCATGGGATGGTGCTGGCCAGGGCCGTGGTGCCAAGTGAGGGCTGCAGCATACCCTGCTGCATGCAGCACCCTCTCCCAGAAGAGAAAATCCCCCTCCAGGGACACAGCAAAATGCTTTTTCTATTAAAAATATTCTGGAGATGCCACAGGGATCGAAGCCCATCAAGTAGCTGTGGGGACCATCTACAAGGTTCTCATCCCACAGGCCAGGGGAGAACAACAGGCAGCACATGGGCAAAGCCCGGTGCAGCTGCAGCTTGAGCATGTCCCGGCTGCTGTGGCAGGGACAGCTGGGGTGCCCAGGAGCCTGTACAGATTCCCAGTTACTTCCTCATATTGGAGCTTTATGTTCCTGGTGGAGTTGCACTGAGCTCCAGTGCGCTCCCCCCACCTCAGCGTGCTGAGGGAGCCAGCCGGGCTTACCCCGGCTGCCCAAACCCCGACCCAAAACGAGCTTCACAAATGTCACTTTCCAAGCACTAGCAGAGACTGGCGAAGGCCAGCAAGCGGAGCAGTGCAAAACAGCTCCCCAGCACAGGGAGAGAAGCTGCTTTTGTCTCTGGTCTGCCTGCACCCTCCGGGGACAGAGCAGCGGTGGCTGGGTGCTGCCTTCACCCACCTACCGGGCAGGAGGCCACTGTTGGTGGCAGCACTGGCAGCAAAGGCCACACAGGTGATGCAGCACCTGGCAGCCTATTTGCATGTGATTAACTCAGGCCAATAAAGGCTGGCCAGGCTGAACTCTCCTCTCTCAGCTGGAGGAGCTGGGTCTGGTATGTTTGGAGGGAGAATATGGGCTGCTTTGTGCTCAGGTTGGAGCTTTGCACGTGCAGGGTGGTGGCAGTGGTCAGGTGCCCTGTGTGGGAGGGGGCAGTGCTGCTGTTGAGGTTATAAATTAACAATAAGTGCTAAAGCAGGGGTGTAGGGGATGGCTAATGAGGCAGGGGACAGAGGTGGAGGGATGTGCTGCCTGCAGGGCAGGGAGGTCCCCAGCAGGTACTGGGGGGTGGCTGTGCTGGGGCTGCCTGAGCAATTAGATCTCCATTAGGACACCGAGTGCTGCTCAGTGGGGGCAAAGAGGCTGCGAAGTGCCCAGCCCCTGTGCTGGGGCAGCTGGGCCATTACTCTCCCTGGGTGGCAATCGCTGCTTGGATGGGGACAGCAGTATCACACCCATGCATCTGGGAGCCAGGGCGCTGTTATTTATGCACAGGAAAAAGCCCTTTGTAAAAAATGGTCTATTCGTCAAGCAAAATAATTTCCTGCCCAAGGGAGGTGTCCAGATTTTGTTTCTCTGTTATGCTTTTGGTACTAATTATCACTTAAGGTTAAAGATGATTGGAAGGGAAAATTAATCCTCGTTATCAGCTTCATGAGGAAGAACTACTGCAATGCAAAATAGAACTTTTCATGCGAGTGAAATTCACAGTGGCTGCTAACACATAAACCACACGCAGCTCAGGATACTGACTGAAAGCAGTTGGCGGTGGGAAGGGTACTGAGGAGCGCTGTCACTGTGTGCTCTGCCCTGGGCACCCGCCGTTGTCCCCTCTGGTCACACAAACGGGCCTTTGGTCTGGGCAAGGGTGACCACTCTTCTGTTGAGGAATCCTTATGAACAAAATACCATCCAAAACCTGGCGGCTGTGCCCCCGGAGCAGCGCTGCTCAGCCGAGCCCTGCCTGAAGGGGTAGGCAGGGCTGCTCGAGAGAGCTGCTGCGATGTATAAGAAAGGATTGACAAGTCCTTCCCCTGGTGAGGGTGAAAAGGTTGTTTGGATGTTTGAAAGTGGAAGCAGGATATAAGCTGGTAGCCAGCAGCCAGGCTACCTCACTTTATGTGACCATGGTCAAAACTTTTGCATCTCTGGTGTCACCTGCAGGCTTGGTCTCCTGGCACTTTCGTTGCTGTCCCAGAGAACTGGCACTTAAGCTTTTCCCCTGCCAGGCAAGCACAGTGGTGTGAACAAGGTGGTTGGCACGTGCCAGGCACAAAGACCCGCAGTCCAGAGCAGCGTGACTCCCCTGCTGTGCTCAGCACGGAAGGGTTGGGTAGCAAAGCATCTTCCTGGGAGCTTCTCGTGGCAGAGGAGGCTTCTGAACTTTGCTGGTAGTGTTGGTCTGTAAGGAGCAGGGACTGTGAGGCAAAAGGAAGGATGGTGGTTGTGGCAGGAGGCTGTGCGAGCCCCCTGCCCTACAGCAGCAAGGCTCCTGCAAGGGGTGGGGAGCAGTGGCCTCTCCCCTGGCAGCGCATGCCGCCTGGGGTGACTTGGCTACTGAAGCAACTGTGTTCATTGTGAATGTCCCCGGTGATGCAGGGACAAGGCTAGTGAATTACTCAAATTACTTGAATCTCCCCAGTGGTGCACAGAGATTCAATCTCAGCATGGCATTAAATCAAGTCAGTGACATAGATCAAAGGATACTGCTTTAATCACCTCGTTAGGCCACAGACATCATTAGTTACTCATTATGATGTGTTGATACTGGCATTCTCTGTAACACAGTTATGTACACTGGCTATCAGACATTTTTCTCATCAAACGGGATGTCAATACCTTAACGTCTTAATGAGTTACAGTCAATATCCATTGCAATAAAGCTCATGTTTTCTCATGATTTCATCTACCCTTAGGGTTTTGATTAAAATGGCTGCTTTTCCCAGGTAATTGATTGAGGAATTATGGAAATTCCACATAGGAACGAGCACACGCTGCTACGTGGGCTCCAAAACCTTAGATTGTCTCCAAGTGCTTTAGCGACTACAACGGAGTTTGCTATTTTACTATAGATTTTGGATACTGTTGTTTAATTCTTCTTTCCGAATCACTTATCAAACAGGTTTAATATCAAATAAAGTAATTAAAATATCCAAGAGTGTTACGAGCAAATCATTGGTTTGCGAAGGTCTAAGAATGAGAACAAGTGACGCTGTCAAGTGAGCGCTGGTTCAGATGAACATGCACAAATGGTAAGGTTTTCCAATTTACTCTGTTAGCAAAATATTCAGTCATTTGCAGGAACATGAAAGCAGCCAGGACAAGCTGCAGTATTATTTCAGGCTCAGGTTTAGCCAGTGTAAGTCTGCACAAGTCCCCAGCTTTCCAAGCTAGGGGTAAGGTGGCATCTGTTTAGGTAAAGCAGATTTATTTATTTATTTGTTTGCCAAATGGACTGTGAAGGAGCTTGCTAGTGTAGTGGGAAGGAGAAGCCTTGACGGTCCCCCAGCACAATGACCACCTCTTATTCTTCCTCTGAGAAAAATGTTCACACATCACCAGAAAGAAGTTAAACATCAGAAGGAAGAAAGATGAAGCAGTAGCAGCCAGCCAGCAGAACTGACTTGCCTTACAGCTGCCTCCTGCCCTGATGGACAAAAACCAGACGCCAAATGGGACTGTGCCCAAAAGCAGCTTTCACTTTGTGCAGCCACTGAGGTTAGTTCTCCCTGCCTGGACCGTGCCATGTCTGGGCACTGTGTTAGTCCCTGTTACACTTCGGAGTAGCTATGGGTGAAGCAATGAGGCTGGATGTTCGTCGCCTGTGTTGCCTTTCCCCGACTGGCTGCGGCTGCGCTCATTGCCGGCACTCATGGGCTGTTTTCACAATCTTTCCCTTCCTAAGGCTGGGAGAAAACAGACTCTGCCTTGTTTTCCGAGTGCTGGTGTGACAGCATTGCAGGGGGAGCACTTGCTATATGCTCGGTTTGCATCCACTCCTGCTCACCACTGCTATGCACTAATGCCAATCCTTTTCCCACATCCTGTCAAGTGAGCTCTGACCTCTTGTGTATCACCATTTGCAGTTTCTTAACCCTTTCCCCCTGGATGGACTTAATCTCTGATTGCATATGGCAAGTACAGAAATGAAGACCTCTATTATGGCATACTTATGTGTGAGCCTCCTACCACGTGCAAGATCTTCTGTTACCACAACTGTGCTGCTCCCAGCTCTGGGTTTTAACACCAACTGGCAGCAGCTGCATCTTTGTGGCTGCATTCTCTAAGTCAGTCCCTAGGGCTTACCCCAGGCACCTTTAATTCCCTCCAACTCTGATGTGTCCAGAGCAGTCTCAGCTGTGTGGTGTCTTCATGTTCTCCCATGTCCCTTGTAGCCAGGACACCCCTGATGCTGCCTTGTCCACCCACCTTGCAGCCACAGAGGAGGGTGGGGGCTCAGCCCCTGGGAGCAGTCCTGCCCCTCACAGGTACCGGGAGGTGTCTCTGGTTATCAAGGACCTTTGGCTTGTTGCAGGTTGCCTGTTCAGTCCTCCTCCAGCCTTCTGGGGACGTTGTCCCTGTGGATTTGGGGGGCTATTCTGTGCTGAATTCACAGAGTATATCCACGTTGGTGCATTCTTAAGCATGCCACACAGTATGAACAGGAAAGCCATCCCAGGGTGTCAGGGGAAAGGGGGGAAAAAAGACCAACCTCAAGCCTTGACACTGGGGCATGGTAACGCTGGACTGCCCTAATGTGCTTCGCACCTCCCAGCCTTATTGCAGAGTGTATGGATCAAAATCTGCTGAGGGAAGGCTCTCCAAGCTATATGAAATGAAGGGATTAAACTAAATGAGTGAGGATGAGCCTCAGCTTGCAGCGAAACCTGCCGCCTGTTTGACCGAGCCCTCATGGTGTCTTCTCCATCCTCTGTTGCTCCCTCGGGCAGGGGCAGAGCCCTGCCTGCAGCCCAGTGGGACCCCTCTCCTGCCTTGCTGCCACCCTTTTGCTTCAATCCTCTGGGACAAATCTCAGCTCCACGTAGCTCTTCGTTTGCCTGCACTTTGACCTCTGACCCCTTATAAAATGTGTAAGTATATTACTAAAATACAAGTAGCTTCAGTAATTCTCTTTTAAACAAACCTCTGTGATACTTGACACTTCTAATGACAGGCCTGGGGCTGCAGGCTGGGGCTGGAAAGCCACATTCAAGCTGCCTTTTATTTAAAAAACCTCTTTTATACAGGAAAAGACAGCTGAGGTTTCCTGGATCTAATTTAAATCCTGGATTGGATATTTCTTTTCTGGTTATGGTAACGAAAGACTGTGTGGTTGCTGGATTTGCAGGAATAAGAATTTTTCATATTCTTAGCAGTCGCTGAAAATAGAAATTGAGCCGTTGTGATCCACGTTGGCAAACAGCAGCCGTTCCCGCTGCCGAGCTTGGCAGCCCGGGAAGGGGAAACCCTGGCAGAGCCTGGCGGTGCCAGGGGTGGGTGGGCACCTAAGGGTGCATGTGGCTGCCCTGCCGGCGAGGGCTTGAGGTGGCCGGGGGCAACCCTTCATGGACCTGCCTGTGCTGCCCTGCCCAGCTCACGCCACAGCCGCAGGGCCCAGACGCTCCTGCTAAGGTGTGGAAATATAAAGTGAAAGTATCTGGAGTTTTGCAGAAGAGCATGGCGCCCAAATAATGTGCACAGGGGTTAGCGTTGTGCTGAAAAGTATATGGAGTCACCCACCCCCACCCCCCCCGGTTCATCCACAGGGCCTCCCCTGAGAGCCAGGCTTGGGCTGCCCGATGTACTGGTGGTTTCTGGTGCTCTGTCCCCTTGTCCCTGCAGGACTACATGCTGTAGTCAGGCCGTGTGGAGTTACCAGCAGGACTGATTCCTCCAGTTACCCAACTTGTCTGGCTCACTGGAGTCCCAGAGTGAGTAAACAAGATAAGAAATCTGCTTAGGAAATATTCTGGATGAAAGCCCGAAGGAAAAATGTGGCTGAAAGTGTTCCCTTACACAAGAAGGAAAAGCCATAGTCTTTCCCTTTTGTGCGGACCTCGCCCCTGAGCTTTGCAAAGGCGCAGGGAAGCTGTGGGTGTTTCTTTGGAATAGGGAGGTGCAGGTAAGGATGGAGGTAGAAACACCGAAGGCAGCAGGGGGAGAGCACAAATATCCTGAGTAGTGAAAATAAGACACTTTGGGGCCTGATCTGTGCTGGCATTAGGCAGAACGACTGCAGAAGCAGCCTGGGTCTCTGTGTCCAAGGAGGAGCTCCCATGGCTTTGCTGGGCTCTGGATCAGGCCTGTGGCACACGGGAAAGGACGTGCAAGTGCCAGGTCTCTGTCCTCCCCCTGCCAGCCCCTTGCAGCCAGGCTGGAGATGACTAAGCTTAAAGCCATTTCTCGGTGAAGGAAATAAGCTGCTGGGAGCAGGTGGGGGGCCAGGCACCCTGCTTGGAGGTGGCTGCATGGCCAAATCTCCAAACAGGAGTGGCTTCTGGGCTTGGGGATGCAAAAGGACACGAGGGCCCATCAGCTGCCCTGAGGGCCAAAGCTGGCCCCCTACTCCTGTCTCGCTTCGGAGCCTGCCACCCACCCAACTCCTCCTGGCAAGACAAAGGGCTGCGGGGAGGAGATGGCTCTGCTGGGCCAGGAGAGTGGCTAGGGCAGCATCCTGCTGCCAGCGGCTCAAATAGGTGGTCATTCACAAGTGGAACGTGCAAGGGAAGGGCTGTAACCACAGCCCCAGATCTGCCAGCGAGCTCGGAAAAGGGGTTGGATGTGGATCAGGTCACTGCATCCACATCATGCTGTGATCAGATCAGCAGGCTTCTCTTAGTACAGCTGGTATGATCCAAACTCCTGTGATCTGGATAAGGAACCTTTTGCAATGAGTTTGCATCCCTAACAATGAGCATATATTTTATCTATAGGGTTTTAAACATTATAAAGTACAAGTCTGGCTGAAGAACAACCATATGAGGTTCTGGGCTGACCCCAGCTGTCCCCAGACCTGTCCTGTTCCACAGAAGTCCTTTTTGGATGCTCACAGGAGCAGCTTGCCTTCAGATTTATGTGCCCGCTCCCAGTTTTATTAGATTGTCTCACAAAAACTAGCTTTTCCCTAAAGCCTCACTGGCTAGAAGTGCACAAGTGAGAACTGTATCTTTCACTTGGGAGGATGCTTCAAGCTGTCATGTTTATTGTGAAAATGGGAAAAAATGTCATGATGGTAATCCCTAAAACCTTCAGAACTAGAAGACACGTAAGACATGCCAAATTCTATCAGCTGTAATTCTTTTTCAGTGAGAAACAGTGCTGTGACTTTTGAGGGTTTACTTCAGGATACTAACATTTGGGATTAGTAATAGTTTTGTCAAGTTGGTGGAGGTTTGCCTGCACCTCTGGAGGGGGAAGTCAGTGGCCAGTGCAAGGCTGACTGCGACCAACCAGGCTTTCAACTAACTTTAGCTTGCATCACCTGGGTGTTGGTGGCTTTTTTTCAGCTCTGCTCGCTTCTAAAGGAGGTCTACCTAGAGCAATTAGCTCACAAGAAGTGTCATTCACAACTAAGAGAAATGATATGTTCCTTATCTTTTTAATTAAATTATGTTGTAATGTTTGTAATGATGTGTTATCTATATATTAATTTAAAAGGGTTGTTTCAATGTCAGGCTTACTTCTGTAGGGTCATCAGTACGAGGATACGCATTAAAAACAGATTTAAAATCCCTGAAGAGTTATACTGCCCTGCTTTTTCAAAGCACTTGACCTTAGAAGTGCTTTAGATTGCTCTTTCCTTATGTTTCGCTTATTTTTTTTACATTGCGCCTCACTTGGCAAACACTAAATTGCAGGAAGTCATGTGCAATAAGAGACAGAAACAAGATAACTTTATTTGGCTGTTAGGACGGTCATTGGCGTGATGAGGAAGAGAATGACAGCATCTGAAATGCTGGAGGGGATGCTCAGCTTTCATCTAGGGATAGGCTCCCTCAGTTCAAGAGCGTGTGCTCGTGTGTTCCTCTGCTGGAATCACTTTAGCATTCAGTCCCTGTTTCTCGAGCTCAGCACTCATTTGGGAGCCTGAGAGTTGTTCACATGCTGTTTGCTGTAGCCTTGCCGCATCTTGCAAGACAAATGTTGTCTCTGGTCCAGGCAGGCACTGCTGGAGGAGCACGAGTCCTTCAGGAGGGGCATCCCAGACAGGCAGCACCTGGGGACTGCGACAGCCCCGCGTGTGCCAGCAGAATAGGGCCCCAGCCTGGGCAGGGGTTTCTAGGTGTTTCTGGGATAAAAGTCGCGTTATGCTGGGAGCTGATGCTGGCTGCCTCTGGAAGGCCTGCCTGACAGGTCATCCCTTCTGGGCTCTCCAGAAGGAGTGCCCCAGCCCTCAGCGCTGGCTGGCAGGGTGTGGGGTGCCTGCAGCAGTCTGGGGGTGCAGGAAGGGGGTGGCCCTGCCCTCACTGCCTGCGCTGACACCGCCGGGCACCCCGAAGGGGTTTGCAGCCTCCCATCCTCTGAGAGGAGGCCTGGGCACACGTGTTGGGAATTGCAGTGATATGGTTAGCTAGAGGGCAAGTCTGGAGGAGCGTCTGACATCCAGTGTCTAATGAGAACCTCCTGGACACTGACCGGTGAACTGAGCCACAGGGGTGATGACACCGATGGTCACAGTGTCCCCTGATCCGATGCCTTAGGTCTCCCGCTCGTGTTCCAACTGACCTAAAGAGATCAGCAGCGACCTCCTTCCCACACAAGCCTAACTGCTCTGGAGTCCCCGCTGTTCACAGCCTGGTGTAGTTACACAAAAATCAGAGCTGATTCCAGCCTCCAGTAATACACAGCTGTAAACTGCAGCATCCCCACAGTCCCACCAGGCTGCCTGCAAACAGCCATTAGGCTCCTTAGGAAAGAGAGAGCACACAGAACACACACGGTACTTGGATGTAGGTTCACCGCCAGTTTTGTAAGGATTTCAGCCCAGGAACGCTGTGGGGTTAGGTACGTCGCGGGTACGTCGCTGCTCGGAGAGCTGCCACAAGCCCTCCAGCTGAGCACCAGCCCTAACTAAAGCCTAAGGTTGTGTTTGAACCTTCAACAGCCAGACTGCTGATGGAAAAGCATGTCTGTGATCAGAGGTAAGCTAGGCAGACCTGGAAAAGACAGAAGAGAGACACAAAGAGTAGTCTTGAGACACGGCGGCTGCCTCTCAGCTGCGGTGGGAAGTCAGGGCACGTCTGTGGTCAGACCTACGCAGAGCTGGGCTGTGTGCAGTGTCCTGCTGCACAGTGCTCCCACCAGAGACAGAAACCTGCATCATCAAAAACGTTCACTAGACCAGAAACACCACTGTATACCGAGGCGTTGAAAAGTTTCGTATCGATGTGCTTAATCTGAACAGCGCGGCCCCGCACAGTGAACATCGGCAGACCCGCTCCCCATCACAGTGCACTGGCGGGCAGCGGCGTGGCAGACTTCAGTGCCCCGCGTAGCCCTGCAGACCAAGTGTCCTGCTGGGAAGCCACCACTCAGGACTCATCCAGGCATCATGCAGGTGAGACTTGAAAGATGTGATGTCATTTTCAGGGAAAACAGCAGACAAAAAAAAGATTTCTTGTTGTTAAAGAGTGAGTGATGGGGGACCCGTGGTGTTTTCCCAGCTGCAGGTTAAACTGGCAGCGCGGTTGTAGCATCTTTCTTAGGCACAATTCCAGCAAAACATTTGAGTATGTGCTTAATTAAATCATGTGAGCAGTTTAAAGGGCTTGAAAGCATGCAGCTAAATGCTTTGCTGGGGACTTAATATTAATGCCTCAGTTTCCCTTCTCCAACATAGAAATATTTACTTCCTATACAGAGTGCCGACAAGCTTAATTCAATCTTTGCTTGTAAAGTGCCTTGTGGGCCTCAGGGAAGAGGTGCTATAAAAATCAGAATTATTCTACACTCCCTGGCAAAACAGCACTTAGCTCTATATATTATCCTGCTGGTGATACATCTCCCTCTGGCTGACAGCAGGAGCAACTAATGTATAGAAACCAAAAGAGGCAGTTTAGAAGGCTTGCGCTACATGGAATCTGCAAACACTTGATGACAAATCCAAATCAGAAAAGATGGAAAAGTCAGTGGGTTTAAGGGATTTTAGTGCAAAACTGTGCCTGCATGTGACTTCAGAGCTACAATGGGAAAGGGCTGTTTCTCCAGTAATGTATTTTTTATTCCTCATTCTTTTTTATAGCCTCGGCTATTAATTTTTCAGGTTTTCTGCACTTTTATAAGTTAGCATACTGTACTCTAACACTGTTCTCTTATTTCAAATTTTCTTGATTGGATTGAAAAGAATCTGGAACCGACCTCAGAGGCAGCCAGAGTTAAGTTAAGGAAACTGCTGCCAAGGAGAGGTCTGTGAGTGAAGTCAGCATGGGAGAGGTTAGAGTAGGGTGGTTTGGGTTTTTTGGGAAAAATCCAGCTAGATATATATATATATATACATGTTGAAAGTACTGTTTGGGACAGAGTATCCCAAGCAACGTACATTTTCCTTAAGGTTCACTGGCATCGGTACAGCTGACACGGGTATTTTAGACATTTTTAACACTCTGTCTTTCCATGCACTGAAATACAAGTATACTGTAACGCCTGCTCCTTGGCTGAAAGTGAGTGAGAAAGCCTTGCTTCAAACTATCTCCTCGGATAAAAACCAAAAGACTGAAAATAGGAAGCCCTAACTGGTAGTTATTATGAATCCTATTTCCTGCCTATATTTCTGAACAGTATTTTCTGGCTGAACTTGGGTTTTGTCTTCTTGCAATGACAAATGATAAACTACCACATAGTAAATATCAAGAATGATATATACTCCTCTGGCATTTTTAATGTTTACTGTGTATTTCATTTGCAATATTATTAGGGTGAAAATCAGTTTTAACAGATTCCTTGAATGCCTGACAAAGTAATAATAGCAAGCTATGGGTGAGTGATTTTTAAAAAAAAATTTGAAGTAGGAACATTGCAATCCCTTCTCTCTTTGTGTACATGTTTCTTCCCTGCCTTTCCAGGATACAACCTCTTTACGGAAATAATATTTCCTCTTCTATGCCTGCCGCAAGTGGCACACAATGGAGCTTCGTTACTCAACACAGGCTGTACATGCCATGAAAAATAAATAATTAAACACCGACTATTTCAGTAGGTAAATACTGCCTTGCTCACTCCTGAGCATAAAGCAGCCAGTGTTCCACAGTCTCCCCTAGCAGTTCAGCCTCCTTGAAGACCTCTGGCACGAAACCTGAATGTGCTGACAACACTGTTTGTCACCTCCCGGGACTTTCCTGGGGCAAAGGCAAAGGGGTCAGGTAGCATATGAGTCCCTACCACCTGCTCTGGCTGCTGGGTTGGGGTCAAGGATGGAGGAAGTTTGTAACCAAACTATGTGTCCATCGTCCTGACAGACCCTTCTAGAGGTATAGCTTCTATATGTGCTAGGCAGGCGTTCATTTTCTGCTCCCCCCACATTTTTTCTGTAGTTCAACTAAGTTTGGTTTTATGATAGCTGGTATGGTATGCGGCCTGGGAGTTTCACACAAGTACTCTAGAAGGATGAAATGCTGTTTAGCTTCCATTGAAAGAGAGAAAAAATGCAGAGCTGCCTACCCGGGATGCTCTGGCTCCGCAGTTTTGAGGGCAGTGCTGGCAGTGCTGCCCTGGCAGTTCCTGTGGGTAGGAACAGGATTTGGAGGGTCAGCGAGGAGCACTGCTGTCTGCTCAGAGCTGAGCAGTCTCTCTCCTGTCTAGATTCAGCAGCGTATTTTCATCTATAATTTAGCATGTATTCCCCTTGTTTTTTTCACCTCTGTTTTGGCCATTTTTCTCTTTAGAACTATACTACTGAAAACAGAGAAGTGCGAGGGAATCTCTGGATTTTCTCTTCAGCATAAACTCCAGCTTCTCCACACGCTGTGGCAGCTCAAGTGCTTTATTTTATAAATAAATTGCAGGTTACTGCTTTGCCAGATGATATGCATGTAAAGAACTGATCAGCACCCATGGTACCTCCAGTGCTTGAGTAATGATGCAAAAAAAGGCCAACACCTCAATTTGCATGTCACTTCTAGTCACTCCATTTGAAACTCCTGATGAAAGTTGTTTGAGGGGCAGGGTATGTCAGTTGATTTACGTGGCTCTGGCTTGTGTAAGGACTTCAGGCTTAATCCCTCCTAATGCCATACAAGCATTATCAAGCCGGTGTTATCCAACCTGGAACTGCTGCCAGGTAAAGCTTTTGGGTGCCTATTGCACAGCTGGAGGAGGCTGTTATCAGAAGGGCAAGTCCTGCAGTGCAAAGAAAAACCATCGTTCCTGGTCAGCACTGGAAATCTGCAGAGGGAAGCAGGAACAGGAGCAGCCAGGTAGCAGGCAGTGGGTGCGTGGGATAATGTGAGCGGCAGGGGTGGTGGCAGGGTTCACAGGTGCCCTAGAAGCACCCTCCATGCCTGAGCTGCCACAGTGTCCGTGCGAGCCCAGCTCACCTCTGCCGTGCATGACCAAATGTACTTTGGCAATGGATGGCTGTCACTGGGGCAAGTTTCCATTGCCATGAGAGGACCCAGTTTCCAGAGCTTTAAAGAGAAGGGAGGTGAATCCAGAAAGCTGGCCACAAAGCAGCGATGAAGATTCAATGTTACAGTGACCAGAGCCATGGAAGAAGCTGAGAAAAGCGACTTCACACAATTTATGGCAGGAAGGTATGTGCCATAAGTCAGAGCAGCCCTAAAAGATGCTGCAGTTTATGGCAGCCTCCTAAGAGTGAGCTCTGTAAATGTATCTTCTTCCCAGCTCCCTCACTTTCACAAGCAGCGTACCTTTTTAAAGAAGGGGGGGGAAATATTTCAAGTCATGGTATGATGTTTCTTTCATTTGCCAAGGAAAAATCTGAAAGCATTAAATGTGCAGAGTGATTGACTTGGTGAAGCAAAGCTGATGAATGGCTTGAAATGGGTCATGCATTTGTGGCTGGGGCTTTACTGCCGATAGCTGATGACAGCTTTCTGCTGGCTCCAGACAGTGGAAAAAGTTGTCTCAATGACAGCAAACAAATAGGGGCAAACCCCTCCTCTTCCTTAAAATCGGATCAAGGAAATGGACTCTTAGCATGATGGGTTGTGACTAGGGCCCTGTTTTTGAAACATGATCTATGTGTGCAAATCCCACACAGATCAGATGCCAAAACTGCAGTGCTTCTTTGGCATTTCAGTTGAGAAGGAGAACAAATGTGTTCTGTACTCATCTTTTCTTTTTTTAAGCAAAAACAATTAACTTTGAAACAAGGGCTTTGATTGCTTTTTCTCTGACGTCAGCTTTACATTGATGTAATTCTATAGACTGGTGGAATCATTGCTGATTTGCACTGGTGTAAGCAGGAGAACAATCAGGCTCTGTGTTTTCCAGGCAGTGAAGCTGGTTATGTTTTGTGCAAAGAAACTCAGATAAACAACGTAAAAGGGAAAATAAATTAACCAAGAAATTCAGGAGCCGAAAGCAATATGAGCACAGATACAGCTACAATGTTCTAAGTGTATCACTAGTTTAAAAAAGATACCTAGCCTAATTAAGTACAGATTGACTTTGCTATAAATATGAACAGTGATCTCCCTAATTTTCAAGTTTTAATTGACACCCAAAGGTGAGCAATTTAATAACTTACTGCGATTTTGTTTATTTTTCAGTATACATACTGTACTTTATTGCCTTTGAGATCCTCAAATTAATGTCAACTTCCCTTCCCCTTCCAATAGTGTTACACAACATGAGAATAAATCAACCGTAGGGATTAAAATTATAATTGATCTAGTGTGAAAGTAGCAAAGAAAGCGCTACCCAATATAGCCTGAGTTGAAATCCTAGCTCTCTCTGTATGAAGGGGAGTTGACCTTTGTATATGGGCCAAGGATTTCACCATTGATGACATTTGCCAGGCACAGATTTTTTTTTTTTTTCGCAGTGCAGTACAATCAGGCCTTTCAGTGTTCGGCTTTTAATGCTCATTTTTTTGCTATAGTTGCTATTATGCTCTCACTTTCAGAGGATGTCAGACTCTTGAAAGAGAAATTGTTTTGGTTTAAGTACAGTAAAGCTTACAAACACTCTGCTTGGGGTGAGAGATGTAGGCTGGGTCCTCATCAGGGGAGTTTTAGTGTATGGAGAGAGTGGAGCTGGGCCCAGCACTTCTATAATAGACCCTGGCAATGAGTGAGGTGAGCCACAGCATTCTTCACTGCAAACTATACAATTACAGGACAGCAGCTCATGAGTGGAATTTTAGGGAATACTTTTTTATCTAGAAACAGGGAAAAACGGAAAAAGGAGGGGCAACAAAAACTGGGCTCCAGCAAAACCTGAATCTGGGTAATTTTCACATTTCTATATTGAAAAATCAGTCCTGATGACTACGTGCAACCCATTCTGTCTTCACTATTAACATGTAGCATATGCCACTAAATGGCCATGAATATATATTAGAAGGGCTAGGGCTAATAACTATGCAACTAAAATTTTTAGAATGAGGCCATGGAAGTTTTGCAATAGCTCTGGCATTTACCTAACAAGCCCCAACTCACTGACTACTTTAGTAAATGATATGCAACTTCTCTTGTAAACCATGCATGTGGTTACTTTAAATATTGCCCTGTATTTAACAACGTGCTACTTTCCTGCCCTACTCTCTCGTAAGTCTAGTAGGAGTTGTGGTATTAATTTAGCATGGGTGGAACTATGGGCTGGACTTGTTGTTCCAGCAAGGTAATCGCTTCTTTGCATAAATGAATTATCTTTTTCATTTACAGTGCCCATGGAAAGTTGTGTGTAATCTCAACACACTCAGTAGTGCAGCTGTAGTAATTCTTTAATGTGTTGTGAACATGCTCACTGTGTCAGTTTTCTCTTGGGTGCAACATCTGTGCTTGCAGGGTGAGATGTATGACGAGATGGCCCTTCGGGGGGATGCTGGCCCTGCTTCACCTGTGACTGCTGGACTCTCCTACAAAAAGGGTACTACTCTGATGGAGGATAAGTGCTGCCTGAAACCGGCACGTCCAAAGGCCTGCCTGACAGAGGCTGAATGGGATGGCAAGTCTGCGATGGCAGTGCAGAAATGTCGCGACGGAGGGAAGACAGAGTCACTCAATATGAGTGATCAGCAGACTTCGTTTATTGTCCCTTACAGTCACCTTTTATGCCTTGTTATAATTAGCTCATACATATTACAAAAGTTAAGCTCATTATTGGTTAGTTGCCTAAATACCAAGCCCGCCCCTAGTTTCTCTTCTGTAGTTATCTGTCCCCACCTGCAACATTCTTTTCCCACCAAAATCTTCCTGTTATTGTGTAACAAGGACAGCCAAAGACAGTGTATTTTGCTTTACTTCAGATAAGCTGAGAGCGATGTGCATTTTTGTCCAGCCAGCTGGACTATGTCTATGAGACCTTTTTCAGCTAGCCAGTTATCCACACAGAAAAATTTGGCAAGAGGTGGCTGTGGCACAAGCTCCAGATGCGCAGCCAGTAGCAGTGGAGACACATGGGGGTAAAGGCTGTGAGTGTGAGTCCTGCTGCAGATGAGAGCACTGCCCGAGACGGGAGAAGCTGCCTGGGATCTGCCACCAACTTGTTGATACGGCACTAAACCATGACCCGGATGCCGCGGTAGTAGAGGGAAAGCAAACAAGGCTGGTGGAGGCAACAGAAGTTGAACTTCATGAACTCCTACCAGTTCAAATGGAGTAACACCAGCAATTAATTTGGTGCAATTCCTTGTGTAGAACTGCGCTGGAAATTATTACAGGATAGATCAAGCCATTATCAATAGGAAAACAGCACTGTAAACCTCCAAACACCTCCTTCCAAGTGTTATGCACTCACTTTCCACTGAAATTAATAGAAATAATATAAACGGGGTGCTTGGATTCCTGCCGGATCACTGCAATGAGTAACTGGGGTATAGCTTCTGGATATACCTGCTCAAAAGTAAATGAGAGTGCTGAGTGGCGAGGGATGACCTAGATTGGAAACAGTCCTTGCACTTCTGTTTTCCCAAAACCTTCTACTGTTGGTGACATCTTGCTGTTTCTTTTGGCAAACATCTCTATCTTCTGTTCAGGGAATGTCAGGGCTTGCTGTTGCCACAAAACCTTCAATTTTAATATGGAAACCTATATATTTTCTGATTAATGTTTCAATCAAACTTAGTCCTGGGTAAACATTGTGTAATGTTAGCATTCACCAGTGAACTTGCACAAACCCCTTGAAAAAATGTTGAAAAAATCAAACACACCCACCCCACACAACCCCCGTTTCCAGTCTAGAATGAATATTACACCCACAGAAAAGACCTCCTGTGTAAAAGAGAATAACTTCTCTCTCTTTCAGGAATTGGGGATCTAATCACAAGAAGGTTGTTCACTTTTCAGTGCACTGAAATGTACTGCTGTGCATTACTGCATTAGTCAAGTGCTGATCCAATGAAACTTGACTGTTGCGATCTTACCGTGTAGGTATCTGCTGAGATTGACATTCATATGGAATGGGTGTTTAGGGTTTTTTTGTAAAACAGAACCTTTACATGTCTTTATCTTCATACTTCTGTATTGCCATGACTGGATGTTCCATCAGTCACTGCTTCAGGTGAGACAGCACTATTCTCTTTCAGAAATGGTATCTAAATTATGCATCACAGATCGTTACTTCAGAAGCACACAAGTTTTATGAAATACCATTTTAGGAGCTGCTACAAACAGAGGAGAGATTATACAAGTTACTGTTTCCAAAGCGAATTATGGAAATGCAGGAAGGGCTTCATTTCTGTTGGCAAGAAGACCTGACTGCTAGACCTCAGTCTCTGGAAGAGCAGCAGCAGCAAAGGTTCCACCCTGAGCAGTGGTAAGCTCCTGTGGCTGCTGCCAGAAGAGTGAAGAAGACACAGGGCATTCCGTGTGATCGGGGGAACTTGAGGAGCAGCACAGGATGGGAACCGGCTCGCTTCCAACTAAAGGAATCTCCTGTATGTAAACAAGGTTTAGTAGCAAAGTGTTGAGTCCAGGAAATTATTTCTGGTGAGGAGGATAAGCTTTCCTTTTGATAGGAGTGCAGCTTCTGCTCTGTTGTTCTCATAGCTGCCTCCCAACTTAGCCTTGGCTGTGTCTCCAGTGAGAAAGTACTACTCAGAAAATAAAGGAATTTGAGAGCACACAGGGAAAAATCAACAGATGTCATTTTACTCATTCCAGAAAGTGAATTTAAGAGGGAAGACCATGATAATAGCTATATATTTTTACTTTGAAATGGCCGATTAGTAGCAAAATTAAGCAATGGAGGGGTTTGGTAGGAACTGTAAGAAAAGATAAATCCCTCTAAGTTAGCAGACGCCAGGCTCTAACAGTAGAGCACCTGTTTGTTTCCTCTCTTAAAAATATTTAGCACTAGACCATGATTTGTGTATTTTGAAGAAAGAAAACTAAAATATTGCTGTTCCTACTCTGTCGCAGATCCTGATTTTCCAGTCGTGGGACAGGTTTCCTGTAGAAGTAACTCCATTGGCTTAATTAATGCACTTATACCAGATTGGTACACCCCATGGGTATACCAGGGAGAGCTGATGTAACAAGACGAGAATCAAGCCCATAGGCCAAAATTTTCAAAAATAAGTTTCTAAAATTAGGTGCCTAATTTCCTAATTAGGAAGCTGAGTAAAGGTGGACAGGTTTTTAAAAACGCTGTGGGTTGACAAATTCTGCTGAAGTCAATGGGAGCTGGAGATGATTTTTTCCTTTGAAAATCCGGCTGGTTTATTTAAATGCCCAAATACTGTTACGGGCCAATGTTGGACATCCTGGGCTGAAGGTTTTCATTTCCTATCCCTTCGTATAACTGTATCAGCATGTACTCAGTACACAGAATTCTCATCATGTAGTACTCTGTGGAACATGAGTGTAGCTCATCTTGCCAGACTTCCTCATATGACCGTCTGGGTTTGGAGACTCAAAACAAGAAGATGCGATAAATTTACTTTCCTCTCCTTGATCCTGAGGCAAGCCCTGAACGTTAACAGAGAGGAGGCTTAAGGGCTGTTCAAAATCAATGCTGGTGAGCAGCTTTGTGGAGGAACTTCTGCATGGGCCGGAGGAGATGTATACAGAAAAAAACCTCCCCTGTGGTTCCCACCATCAAGGTCTTCCTGCCTCTCAGATCAATGTGAAACAAAACAAGCAGAGGAACTCTGGAGGCGCTGCCTTAAAGCCACTCAGATGTCTCTGTGTGACACCATGAGGCGCATTGCCTGGAAATTGTGAGGATGGGAAATGCAGTTAGGGCATTTTTAATGTGTTTTTGAATCTGGTTGGGCTGATGCTACTAAAGTACTTAAATCTAGCTGTTAAAATAAAGATGAATGGGGCTAAAACATATACTCAGAAGTACTGGAGGCTGAAGCCAACAGCGGTAACACAAAGGTAGGCATGCATACAGAAGACAATTTTCTCAAGCTATCCTTGCTATTGTAGTTATAGGTATCTTGAGAAAGAACGATGAATTCTCTTCCATTCAACTAGAGCCACTTTTCTGTATATATTGATGAATTAAAACCCAAACTCAAAATGGTTAGAACCCCTAAACCTAAACTTTTAGAATATATCGATATTCTAAATATAGTGATTTATAATTATCTCAGTTTCAGTAACAGATTGTAGGAATTTATTAGTTCCTGTAGACTAATAAATTCCTACAAGCACATAACTTGTTTCTATTTTAATGGTCTTTGCAAAGTGGTTACTACTGGTGATAATTAAATTACAGTTGGTTCTTCATAGTTTTTTTAGCACTTCTCAAATTAGTTTCATTGTATACTGTATCTTCTAGTCTATTTCTGATTGTCTTCATCCCTCAGCTATAATATTGTTCCAAGTGTGGTGGCTTTATACCACAGAGGTGGCAGCCATGTCAAAAGCAGTTGTGCCACGTCACTTAACAGGCAGTAATTGTCTCCAGGAATTACAGGAATCTTGATCTGCTGCATCAGACATCACTTCTTTGTCAGCTAAAGCTGAAAAGACACTTGAGGATATAACCTAAAATACACTCTGTTCCAGGTTGCAGGAACCGTGCCAAAAGTGTAAAGTGCTGAAGTTCTGAGAGAAAACAGCCATACATTTACCCTTATCTATTTATTTATTTATTTTTAAAAAAACTTTATTTCTGTATGAACAAGGTTTACATGACACCACTCTGTCATGCTGCCCCAAGTAGGGAGTTTTTTAAAATCCAATGGCCGATTTCAGCCAAGCTTCACATGTGAGTAGTGTTCGTAAGAGGAGGGTCTGACGCATTTCAGGAAAACGAGGTAGAGCGGCCCTGTTAAATTTTCCACCGAAACAGGGGCTGCCACCGAAACTCGTGCTTTTCAGCGCTGGGGACCACATGTGCAAGAGCTTCTCTGACTGCACAGCTGCTGCAGCCTAAGCTCTCACCTGTCTAGACACCAAAGTTAATCAACCATGAGACAGAAACAGATAAGAAATCTGGTTTTGTCCTTGCTTGTGCTCCCAGAAGTACGTGTTGGTCTAGACTTGGCACTGGGAGGGCAGTTAAAGTTCTGACAGTGTTTCTAAGCTAATCCTGCTTTTGTGTGATGTGTAATACAGCCATACGCTTTTCAGATGTTTTAACATGATGTTCATCTTCTGAGGTCAGAAACGCATTTCTGTACTGTCATTGCTCTCAAAAAATTTCCAAGTATGTGTAAGCAAATTCCCCTGGCTGAAGCCTCTTATGCCATTATTTCCTCTGTGTATTCGTGCAGTGCTCATCGTTGGCTGGTGACTGGCAAGAAAGTTATGAGTTCAAGGCCATTTTTAGCCATTTTAGCCTAACTAAGTCCGCAAATTTCTCTGGGATGTTTATCCCTATTTTGTATTTAATGGTATACATGAAATATTGTATAATTAGATCTCTCTAATAATTCTCAGTTTTCTCTTCTGCTTTTTCAAGATCTGTTCTTTGTCTACGTGGTCAAAAGTGAAATCATCCTTCTCTGTCTGAAGTGAAGCAGGGTATCTCAGACATACCCATTGCTCTCTGTCGAGAAATGGTCTGACTCCAGAGGGGAAGCTGACCCTGGAATCTCCTACGCAGTCACATAAAGTAGGGCTGTGTACCGGACTGGCTTACTCTTGTCATATCCCTTAGAGCTTTCCTTTTTTATAAGTGGTTTTCAGGCTGGCACCTACATTTCCTGTTGGCTTGAACTCCTAGGAACTACAAAGTAATGGGAAACTGTGCACTTACAGTCTGGCTCATTAAGAAAACACTATGGAAGAGAGAGTGTTTTCTTGGAAGTTGGGTCTGTTTGTGTCTGGTGAGCAGTTAAAAAAAAAAAAGTGCCAAAGTGAGATTAAAAACTATTAAAAAATACTACATGAAGCATAACAGTTAAATAGTCACAGTTGTAGTTAAACAGTAGAAAGGCAGATTTGATTTTGACTGTAAAACCAATATTAGAACAAGCTACAAACTCATTTGCAATGTCTTACAGCAACAATTAGTGGCCTAAAGGATGTGACTTTTCATTAGGATGACTATCACCGGTAGGAGGATCTGACAGGTGGCTGAATCACCGCACCCAGTGCAGTAATGCTGAAATTCACATACGCATACATCTACAGTATTTATTGCTCAGTCAAATACCTCCTTTTATAATCCTGGATTGCCACATTTGCAATTATATTGCATCCGGCAGAGAGCTCTGAGATCTGTAATTACCAAACACATCTACAGCAGTCACACAGCAACAGAAGTGACACTCATGTACTTACGAGTGTAATATCAAAGCACTGCATGTGACACGTTTCTGTTTGCTTATGTATTTCAGGGTATGACTGAAATGAGAGATGTTTACTGGATGGTTTATTCTGTGAAGCACCCTCCTGGTGTAATGCTGTACAACTGATCAATGGGGAGAGAAATAGGTGCAGTTCGTATGAGCCAGACAGCATCAAATTGAGTTGTTCTGGAGTTTCACATTCTTCGCAATACCTTCCGTGGCTGCTTAGCTAGCTGTGAGCAGAGGGTGGCTGCACAGACCATGGGTGTATATGCATCTGCGGGGATCCTAGCACCCTAGAAAGGATGGGGAGTTGACTGATCCATGTGTATTGTTTCTGTATAAAAAGGGCAGAGGGTGTGCGTATTTTTAAATGATCTTGTTGTAGGGAGTGAGTGCCCCCCATAGGGACTGGTCTGTAAGATGGAAGGATTTGTAAACAATCACAGCGGCAGGGAATTGCCAGTGTAATGACTGGAGGTGTGATGGTGTCTCTGTACAGCCCAACTACAGGACCACATTAAAGCAAGAGAGGCCTGTATCATCTCATCTGTCTTTTTCTGAGTCCGACTCAGAGCAATAGAGCTGTCTGCGGGGCCCTGCCTGGCCTTGGTACAGCCGCCGGGTGAGATAGGGCCTTTCCCTGAAAGAAATCTCTGCTCTCATGAGGCCTTGGCACTGCCGCTGCTTTAGCCTGCATAGATCTGGGCCCCTGGTGAAAGGGGGAGCCCCATCATCACAGCAGCTTGTTCCCCCACTTTCCGTGGTGGCACTGGCAGCGTGGGCACTGGCAGCCTTGAGGTGCGGGATGGTGCGGCCCGTCCCTCTCGGGGAAACTTGAATTTCTGCTGGATTAAGGCGGTTGTGCAACCCCAGCCCAGCTGGCTCCATTGTTTCTCCGCACAAAATAGTTATCAGCGTCAAGTGAGTGCCAAGCGCCGCGCTGCCGCGCAGGGCTGCCAGCGGGCCTGTGAGGGGGAGGCGGCGGGGCAGTGGCCGCCCCCGGGCCAGGGGCACAGCCGAGGCCGCCCCCCGCCCTTCGCAGCTCCTCTGGCCGCCGGGCGGGGCAAGGCCTCCCGCCGGGTCGGCAGTTCACACTGGAATCACCGCTCAGCAGGCGCCTATATATACCCGCATAGATGGGCAGGCGCTCGTGTGGCAGTACGGGGGGGCCAGCGCGGGAGTCCCCGCGTAGCTGCACGGGGCGAAGCGGGGGGAGCGGGCCAGCAGCAGTGCCGAGGCCTTTCGCGGGAGCGGGCTGAGGGCCGCGGCAGCCTCCGCCAGAGCCGGGTGAGCGAGGTGGGAACCTGCCCGCCAAAGAGCCTGCAGGGCGGGGGGAGGGTGCCGTTTAGGTAAGCCGATGAGCCGCGGCCGAGCCGGGCCGAGCCGGGCCGAGCCCGGCCGTACTCGCCACCGCCGGCAGGCCCCGGCCAGGCCGGCGCGCTGTTGCTATGGCAACAGAGTTGCTCGGCGGGCGGGGGCCAGGCCGGAAGTGATGGCAGGGGATTGGCTGCCGCGGAGCACGTGGGGCGGGCGACGGGCGGTGCGGTTGGGCCCGGCCGGGGCGGGGGCGGAGCGGGGTCCCGCGGTCCCGGCGGGCGGCTGCAGCGGGCCGTGTGTCCAGTGTCCCCCCGTGCCCCCCACCCCTCCGCCGGCCAGTCGAAGGCCGAGCGTGGCGGGTCCCCCCGCGGCCGAGCTGTGCCCTGCCCGCTGCCGCCGGGCTGTGATGTGTGTGCCCCGCTCGGCGGGAGGCGGGGAGTGCCCGGCGGAGAGGAGGGGAGCTAGTCAGCGGCGAGGAGGAGGAAGGGCGGGAGGCAGAGCCATGGAGCGCGGCGCTGCGCGGCGGCCGGAGGGGCGGGCGGTCTGACCGGGGCGAAGCGCGGGGGGCAGCGCCCGGCAGCCCGGGCGGCAGCGGCGGGGCCGGGGATGAAGGTGCCGGGCAGCCCCCCGCCGCCAGCCGCCGGCTGGTGACAGGTCGCAGGGCCGCGGGCCCGGCGGGGCGGGGGGCCGCTCGCCTGCCCTCCTCGGGGCCGGCGGGAGGGAGGGGACTCCGGCCGGGGCTGCCATCGCCCGGGGCCGCGGTGACTCAGAGCCGGCGCGGCCGGGGGTGAGCCGAGGTCTGTTGTTGTGGGATTTTTTCCCCGGCAGGTTATAAATAGCCCCGCTGGGCGCCGTGTCACGGAAGGACACCCTGGCCGGGCGCGGGGAGCGGCCGCCGGCACTCAGCCTCCCCGGGCCGGCCGCCGCCAGCCTGCCTGCCCCTGCCGGCTGGGCCCGGGCCACCGCCGCGGCGCGCCCGGCCTCCGGCTCCGTGTTGTGACACGCGAAAAAACTCATTAATCTCGCTTGGCGGGGGCCGCGGCAGGCGGCTCGGCGGGGGGAGCAGGCACCGCACCGCGGCTGCCCGCGGACCTGGCTGAGGAAGCGGAGAAGATGAAGCCGGAACGAGGTAAACGCTTTATCGACATTATTTCCTTTTTTTGGTGGGTTTGTTGTTTGTTTGTTTTTTTTATTGTCCGTTTGTGCCCTTTCGCGATGGGAGGTAGCCTGGTGCTGGGTAGCGGTGTTACCGCTGCTTACCCCCTCCCCTGTCGCCTGGGGCGGGGGGGGAGCCCGGCGGTGGGGCTGTGCGGCGGGCAGGTGCCGTGCCACCGGGCTGCCAGCCCCCTCCTGCCCCCTCGGCTCGCCATTGTCTGGGCGGGCGGCGAGCCCGCACCGCACCGCGCTGCGGGTCCGGGGCACCGGCAGACAATGCCCGCACAGGGCCAAACCCAGCAAAAGCGCAGCTGAAAGACGCCTTGGAAATAACCGTAACTTCCCTCGGTGTTGGTTTTATAACCCCGCGGTGGTTTTTGTTCTAGTTATGAAGCGGGCGGATCGTAACCAGCACGCTGACACCGAATTTTTCGCCGTCCTTGGGTTACGTCTTATCCGGATTACTGACGCCTGGTTGTACAGAAAAATAAAGTCGGCCGTCTACGTATATGTTTATGACACTTCAGCTCTTTTGCAGTATAGCAACAGCTGCTGATGCCCCTAGAGTTGAAAATATGGCATGACTTCTATTTTAATCCACATGGGCAGTGATTATTGATTTCTGTTAGTTCAAGCAAGATTTTTTTTAATCTTATGAGCGCTTATCGTAGAACTCTGATAATTCCTGCTTAGATACTGGAGTTTCTCGAAGTTCTGATGATTTTTAAAATGATGATTTTTAAAATGAAGAGTTTAAAAAGCATGTTCTTTTGGTGTTATAGTCACGTTGGTGTCTTGAGAAATACTTTAATATAACTTAGATACCCATGTGTTAAATGCTAACACTTACATGACATGCACGTCTTAATTAAGTGTGTTAATGACACGTTTGCTAATAGCGACACCACGTCAATGACCACTCTTAGGTGGATTTCTTGTATGTACATGCTGTAAGGCTTACCATGGTGTGACAAGAGCACAGATAGTACAGAAATTATCATAAACATATACATAAATTAATGGGGTTTAAACACTAGGGATTTGAAATGGGCTTTTCTCTTTGCTTTCCTCCTTGTTTCTTACTTGCCTAAACCTTTACCTGAGTGATTGCAGCAAGGCAGGTTCTTCTTGGAATTTCTTTAGATTTTAATACCAAACCCTGAAGTTTGAAAGCTGTTTACTGTCAAGGTGAAAAAAAATTTCAAAATAGTCAGGTGAAACCTAAATCACTGTGGCTTTAAAATGTTCTGCAGTAGCAGTTCAAAACCTCTATGTGAACTTTGTCTATTATTTTTCTTTAATTTTTAGACAGAACAAATTAGAACATCGGAAACATTTTTAGTTGCTATATAGGTGATCAGATGCTTTGTTTTTAACCATCCTGGTATAGAGGGGACCACATTTATAAAGAAGACAAGTTACTGGTTTGCTGGGTGGTTGTGGTTTTTGAGTGTTTTGGTGGTGTTTTTTTTCTAAGCTGACAGTTAAAAAATTGAGATTTCTATCTGTTGTAAAATGTCTGTCACAAACTGGGTGAAACCCTTCAGAAGTAATGTCTTGAAACTCTTCTAAGATATTTAACAATAATCTTGAAATAAATCAGCAGTCTTGCCAAACATTGGAGGGTATCTCCAGCCATTTTAGCAGAGAGCTCCAGCTTAACCGTGTGTGAAGGTGGTGCACAAAGGGGGTTGTGAAGGTGCTGCCTAAATGCCACATGCAGCCCACAGAGACTCTTAGGAGGCAGGAATCATGCAAATGTTTACATGTGCTGCTTTCTGCATAGCAGCTGTACAGTCACCTGCTTCTAATCGTCGCAAATTAATAGCAAAGGACGGGGGAGAAGCAGACCGCTTTGCTTGCCGCAGTCTTCGCTTTTCTACAGACCCTCAAAATACTGAGAAGACTGCAAATCCATGCACAAAGCGACATGTAAACAGACGTAAAGAGGCTTGAAGTGCTTTGGATTTTTTTTTTCATTCTTACAAATAATTATATGGGAATCCATTCGGAGCAGAGAGCTGTAGTTTATTTAGTTAAAGTTAAAAACTGTTGCAATGCCCAGGCATGCTGGAAGAAGGTACGGTTTTGCCTTTGTCGTGCTACTGATAAGATTCTGGTTATCGCCAGCAAAAATGGGTGGTGCAGAAGAAAGGGGAGATCCAAGTGTGCAACCACTTCTTTAACAGTGCAAAATGTTAAAGAATATTTTTAATTTAAGGAGGTAAAAAGGATGAGCAGAAATGAAGAAAAAAGGGAAATTTGGCCTGAAGGTACTTACCTCCCTTTATCATAAGGGAAGTTTGAAAATTGCAAATAGAAGCATGTGATATATGAGAGCAGTAGAGGAGATGGAATGTGGAGTGTTGCATAGCAAACCCATGGAACAGTTTTGCAAGTGAGGAGGAGAGGTTTGAAAGTGCAGGTTAGAACGTGGACTTATTTCTTTGCCATGCAAAGGCACAGGGCATTCACAGGACATGTCTCATGAGAATCACTCTGGACTTGCCCCTCGGCTGGGGTGTCAGCGTGGAAGGGCAGTGGTTGCTCTCATGCAATCATATAACTACCTCCATACTACATCTAGAGAATGCAGTAACTAAAATACCCATGGCTGCTCTTTGCCTTTACCTTTCCTACGCTGCCATTCTTAAAATGAAGTGTTGAAGCATCTTACAATACAGCAGTCACTTTGCTTCAGCTGAGGCTTCACCAGTGCCAGTGAGAGGAATGATTTATCTCCCTTTCTGACATAGTGTTTTTGGAGTGACGTTTTGAGTTTTGGTGGAGGTTTTTTTGTCTTTCTGCAGTAACAACATATCAGTTTACCTAGCTTTGATCCATGATATCATCACGATTTAGTTGCTGCAGTACAGCTGCCTAGTCAGCTGCTTCGCGTTGCATGTTTGGACCGCCGTTTCCTTTTCTCAAGTACAGAGCTTTGCTCTTGCTTCTATTGAACTTAGTTCTAATGACTTCTGATCGCTTTGCCAGTTTATTGAGCTTGGAAGGCAGAACTAGGCTTTGTAGAAGAGTGCTTGCAAAGTGTTCCAGTTCAGCTTTGTTCATAAACTGTATAAACACACTGTTTCACCATCGGAGTTAATGAAAACATTGCATAATGTCAGGGTGATAGCTTACTGCCAAACTCGGAAGGCTCGTTATGTACTCTTAGAGTACACTCGGTGCACAACTGGAAAAAATCTTGTGGTTTAGATGAATCTACAGTATAGTCATTTTACTGTGGGAATGTTACAAGACATCAAAAGTCTTACTATAGTCTAAACAGCTCAGTTACTGCTCCTTCCTCCTCCCTCCCCCTCACTGCATGAATGATCAGTTAGAGGAGGAAGACAGGCTCGTTTGTCTCTAAATGCATGCTGGCTATTTTTTATCTTCTTATACTAGTGTCTTCTTACTTTTTTTTATTACCTTGCTTTGTTTATTCCTCGGCTGTGTGCTCTTTGTGTAGAGGCTGCTGTGTTTTCACATACAAATTAAGCAAAAAGCAGTTGTCTCTTACTTTCTGAAGCATTAATTCCCTCCTTGAGATTATCCTAATTTGAAGAAAAGGCTTTCTGTCTACAAGAGAGGAACAATCAGTCTGAAGATTGCTTTTTCTCTTCTCCTTCCTTCTTTGCAAGTCAAACTCTGGTATGTGCCTCTGGGTCTGTTTGTATGTGGTAACTGGGTTAGGAGACTTTCTTCCACCTTATTTGGTGGCTTGGTATGGAAAGGAGCTAACTCTTTGGGTTCAACGAAAGTCTGTTTACTACCTCCTGTTGGAAACATGGCTGAAGGATTTCTGGATGTGTCTCTGAGGAAAGCTGGAGGAGAGATTAATGAAGACAAACAATTGATAGAAGGCTTTTTCTTCAAATCCGTAGGAGGAAGGATGAGGAGGCATAGGGTTGGGGGAAGAGAGTGGAGCCAGGGTGTTTGGGAGCTGTGGAGTTAGTTGTTAAGTTAGGACATCTGGAGAAGATCCTTGTTATTAAAAATAAGCCTTAGTTTTATGCCCTATATTAACTTTGTGAAGGATTTTGTCGAAAACTTTTTAGCAAAGATGTACTACAGAGTATGCAGATCAAGAAGTGAAAATACCTTTTGGGAAAGGATGGCTGGTATTTTAGTGTCCTGCATTGTGCGGTGATACAGGCACTTTAATTTTATAATATCTTCTCAGTGAAATGTCGCAAAGCACATAAACTTTTCCATGGTGGAACAACGTAGCCAGTAAACAAAGTAATAAAGTGGAAATGAGGTGCTTCCTGCTTAGTAGAGCTGTCACTCCAAAAGTGTTTGGGCGATGCTTCGGGCTTGGTTGCCACAGGTAAGTGCAGGTTGGGTGATAATGAGCTGGAGGTGACGCTGCGCCCAGGCCTGGGAGGGAGGCGTGCTGGTGCCACGCGGTGCCGCGCTGGGACACGTGCCAGGAGGGGTGTGTGGCAAGGGAGGCTAGCTCTGATGGGCAGGAAAGGGAGGTGTGCCTGCTTTTCCTATGTGGATTACTTTCAAATAAAAAACCCCAACTTATTATTGAAAAGAAAGAAAACCTAAAACTGTTTAGGATAAAAAAAACCCCAATCAAATCAACCAAACTGACAGGTGGTCAGGATATTACACTCAGATTCCATTTATAAGGCATGAAGCCATCTAGCTTTAATCTTTGGGGAGAGCAGATTTGTCCTGATAACACATTATATATAGATGCAGTGAATGAGGATGAGTGATCAGGAATATAAGCCTTTTTAAATTTTATTTTATTTTTAAATCGAGAGTAGGACCTGTGAGCTTTCAATACAGCTCTGTCCTTGCACTGAAGAAATGGGAATAGATGTTCTTTTATTATTATTATTTATTATTAATAATATAAATTTTATTACCACAAAAATTTAACTTGGAAGAATCCTTAGCTTTTTCAGCTTGTACCTAGATGTCGACAGTGAGGCAAGTCCTGTTGCCGGAGTAGCCCTTGAGTTGGAGCAATGCTTTTTATCAGTGTTCAACAGCCAGAGTTCTTCACTGTGTGTGGGTTTGTCAGAGAGAAGAACCCTGCTGGTAACAACTGTGCCATTTTCTTTCTGTGTGGTTGGCGTTGTCTGTACTAGCCACCTTCAGAGGGACTCGTTACTAAAACAGATGCTGCTGGAGTGGCATTTAGGTGGATATTTTGGGGCTTGTGGATATGCCAAGCCCATAGGCTTGGGCTATGTAACTGACTGTATTCTTTACTTGCTGAAGTAAGAATACTTTGGTATACCAGATCAGATCCCAGGGCTGAAGCATGTTAGGTTGAATTTTGTTGTTAAGGGGCAGTGTTGAAACTATTACTGGATCTGAGGTCTGCCAGCTTCTAAATGTTTTTAAAAATAAGCTAGCATTCATAAATACAGATTCTCATGAGAGATGTGAGTTTGTTGCCAAATAGAGTTCTGCTTATTAAAATTAGAAATCTTCTGTGAAAACAGAGGAACTGACGGGAACAAACCAGCTATATGACATTTGTTAAAAGAACTTGTTCTGTCTGCCTCGCTGTTTACAAAATGTTTCTTTGTGATTTTGACAAACATCTACTAAAAGCAACTGTTAAATGGTGGTGAAATAGCCATAGCGTTTTATCCTATCAGCAACAAGCTTGGAGCAACAGTCCAGCAGTTACTGGCAGTTCTTGCAGTCAACAAGGTCTTGCAGTTTTAAGTATAGCTATAAGAACTGCTTTCTCCATTTGATATGAAACTTGGTAAACATGTTTTTTAGATTTTTTGAAGGTGTCTCATCATTGTCTTTCAAAGTGGTAGTAAATTGTTCGGTCTTTGCAGGTCATTTTTATTTAATGCTTAGACAGAAGCCAGTTTTTAAGCTGGAATTGTTTTAGAAGTGCATGTACAATTGCATGGTTACCTTTGTACTACCAAGTACAAAAGCTTCATTATAAGTAGGCAATTAAGGATGTCTATAAACCTGGGTGAATGCAAATACAGAAGAGTGCCTTTTGGACTTGGGTAGGTAGTTGGACTTTGGAAGACTTCTCATTCATTACATATTCCTTTCTCTGCTGGTCCTGTGCAGGGTGGGATGACTGTAACTACACGCAGCTGAAGCCCTGTGCGGTTATTCTTGATCTGCACATATAACTTTACTAAGATTGGAAGAGATATTGTTTTAGAAAGGCTATTTGTAAGCAGTATAATTGAGTTGTAAGATAGTAATGAAAATTCTCCCGCTGTTCTTAACAATTTAGTGTTGTTCTGGCCAAATCAGATCAAACTCATTTGTATTAATGCATTTTCTTCCTTGTTAAATGGGCCTGACTAATTCTTTTGGCTAGTGATTGTTGTGTTACCTTTTAATGTTAGCTTTGGGACCAAAACTATTTAAAGTTGCTCTCTGGGATGGTATTACTACATTGTGTTGACGCAAAATGCAAAGATGTAACAGGATAGTGTGAGGACATTGTCAGGGATGATTTGGAGAGGAGAGCTCTGTGTGAAGCGCTCCACATGTGAAATACTAGTGATGCTTCATGTCTGTCCTGAATGTAAGAATCCTTGTTATGAATGAAGGTGGACAAACTAGTCTTACTAAGAAGTCTTCTGGACAACTTTGTTTCTTTAAGAGCAGTAAGGGGAGTTCTTCAGTTCCCCCCATACACATTTATTTTGATTTGACCACTTTACATTTTGTGGGAAGGCATCTGTTTTCTCTCTGTCCGGATGTGTAGTACCCAGTAACCATGGGGCACTTCCACTTTTCTCTTAGCAGTGGTCAATGCATTTCCCAAACCTATTGCCAAGTATGACTTCTTTGTTCCCAGGGAAAAAGCAAGCTGGGTTTTCTTCTGAGGTATAATTAAAACAGAAGAGAATGTATCTGAAATAAGGAACCTCTGGTTGCACATGAGCCATGTCATCTGTTTTACATTGCGTATCCTGTGAAGTTAGTGGTGTGTTTTTTGTTTGGGTTTTTTTTTTTTTCCATTAAGATCCCTGGGAACCAGGTTGGTAAGTCAGTCCATTTTGGATTGTGAACTTCCTTAGTGAGACTACAAGCAGGTGACTGACTGCTTGTGCTAGTTTAACTTCGTGGTGCTGTGCACGGATTCCTTTTCCTGCTGCTGAGCCTTCAGGATTTCTAGGGCAGGTTTTACACTTCTGTGTGTTGTAGTAAATTAAGCTTCTCAGGGTGTTGTGCAAGTATTGTCTTGTTGGGTATACTGGAGGAGGGAAGGGCTGAGGGAGAGTACTTCAGCAGAACTGAGGATGGTATTAGCCCGTATCCTTAATACAGTCAGTATCATGGCAGGAGGTGGTAGGGTGGTGGTGGTTTCTTCTGAGGGTTGGGAAGGAGAAGCAGAGGTGCAGGAAGAACTGCTGGGGTCAGCACGCTCTTTTTACAGAGTGATGGGAAGCCCTTCTCCCTGCCAGGTATTGTTCTCCTTGGTTCCCTGGCAGGGCAGTAGCCCAACAACGTAAGTGAAAGAAACTGGCTCCAAGTGACACTTTCAGGCAGGTCAGCAAGTTTGGTAGAAGGCTTTGCAGACTTGGAGGGGTGGAGAGGTTGGTGCTTCTTCCTTTTGAAGCACATGCTATTTGAGTGGCCAAAGAAATCTTGTTTACTGTGGAGAAGCCCTGAAAGACAAAGTATCTGGAGGACTAGAATTGGAGGAGTCATCTAGGTAATTTCTACCATAACTACAGTAGTAGCAGTAGTCACAACGTAACTGCTTTACACCATGCTAACACAAGCACGGTGTGGAGGACCTGTTTTAGAAGCATGCATGATGTTAAAAAGTGAATGAGTAAAACCAAGTAGCCAGTTTATAAGGCTGAAGCAGGAGGAATAGTTGATAATACTAGAAAATTTGAGAGTAGAGATTAGGAGATCAATACACAACTGCTAGACTACACATCTGTCTGCCTCATCTTACATTGTGCAATTAAGTTAACTAAAATTGACATACCTGGCTATTACTGTACTGCCTTTGGAGGTTTCCTACTGGTAGTCTCACTGAATTAACAAGTTTCTATGAGAAAGTGGTTTGGATCCACTAGAAAGAAAAGGTTAAGTGATGGTGCTTGATATGCATTGTCTGTTCTTTCATCCCATTTTTGTGTTGAGAATACATAATGACCTTTCATAAATGTTTTAGGACACTTGTAAGCTGGCTGTATTTCATCCTCAGTTAAGCTGCTAGTATGAAATTTTGAGCAGCTTTGTGATATGCACTGATTTTTTTTTTTTTTTTGTTCTGTTTTAAAATCATAGTGGAACTTAGAATCTGATGCTTTCAACTTTTCTAGGTCTGCTGTAGACTATATGTAGTCTTTCTCACTCAAGAAATTCGAGTTTAAACATCAGAAAAAGGAAAACTATACATAAATTATGAAGACTGAATGGTATGTCTTACCAGCTCTTCAACATGCACTGCAAGCATCAAGAACTGACCTCAGCTTTGTTCTGAGGAGTTGTGGATCTGAGGGGGGGAAAAGGGGAGCAGGGTTGTCAGTGTGAGAGTGCTTTGTAGTTTTATATCCTGCAAATTAATAACTTAATCCAAAATGATTGTTTCAAGCAAGGGGTGCATTGATAGGAGTGTGCTTTTGTTTTTAGCTTGTCTCTCCAACTAGCCTGTGCAAATGTAAGGTGCCGTGAAGTCACTTAACGCGTTGCTCCTTTAGGGGTCATGTGCGTACCTCACTTCTCTTGCACGAGGCAGGGCTAGAAACTGAACTAGCATGTTACTAGACATCCTGTGCTTTGGCACAGGCCTCCAAAGGCTGAAGTTCTGTGGTTTTTGTAACGTGGGGATGGTGCCAGTTACGTCTACTGGCAAGTGCCTCTGAATTGACGTGTAGTTGACTTGATACTGAGATGAACCATCCTTGGCTGTGATTTCCTGCTTTGTCAAATGTGTAGGACTGCTTATTCCTAAGGTTTGCGTTGGGATAAAATCTACTTTTCTCAAGAGCTCTTTTTTTTTTTGGTGTTTTGGTAAGTGTTATTTTTGTGGCAGAAGGTGGGTTAAAGTACAGTATGTTCATCTTGCTTATTACTCGTCATTTTGCACAGTATTAAAACTGCAGGGGTATTAGTAGTATTTTAAGTGCAGCTACTTTATGATGATGGAATACACACCTTAGGATAAAGTCCTATGTATATCTCCATGTGCTACTGTATTCTCTTATGTTCATTCAGGCTAGCAATGTTATCATCTGTATCTGGTGCCTCTGCTGGAATTTGTGGAAGAGCATGAGATCAAACTGATAAATGAGTACCATGCTTCAAGATGGGGTTTTTGGGTGGAATTTCTAATATTGCAGTTGCTAAATTTAGCTTTTTGTTAGGCCAGATGCATTCATTTCTGGGGTGTTCTTCCACAAACAGGCACAGAGCAGAGTTCTGCATACCTATGGCTGGCTTAGGACCGTAAGCTTAGAAGCTGGAGTGTCAACGTGCTGTCCTGCTTTTCCTGCGTTTGAAGAATATCAGGTGTGGAAAGGATCTTTGTGGTTGCCCCCCAGTAGCCCAATGTGGGGAAACTGTTGGGGAGCGCTGTGGTGGGTGGGTATGCCTGTTGGCTAGAGGCAGCTGCTCATCAATAAAGCATTGTTAGTTGGCCTGTAAAAACAACTGGTGGTTCCTGAATATTGTCTCTGCCGGCTCCCGTGGGAATTGATTCGGGGTTGCTGCCTCTGCCTCTTGTTAGCAAAACTTTTAGACACACTGTGTTTACCAGTGTGATAAATATTCCTCTTACCCCTCCCATTCCTCCCATAGGTATTGAATAACTGTTTCACAGAAAATAATCTGAGTACTTTTTCCAAAGGCTAGGTGGTTGCTTGGTTAAGAAAACTGGAAATTGTTGTTTTGGGGGTTTTTTTTTATTTTTTCAGAAGACTGGGGTGTTTTTGTAGAAGTAAATGTTCCATGAAAGAAAAATACTTGGAAAGCAAATTGAGATAAAATATACAGGAAGCCTGAATGTCATAGTGACAAATGAAATGGTCTATTTTGTGTGTAACTTTCTGTAAGGCGCTATCTGCATCTACAATCGTGAAATGGACCAAGAGCTAAAAGTTACCCAACTGTCCTTGGATAAAATGTCTACTTAAAAGTCTTGTACAGGTGATGTTTTCTTGCAACCAGAGCTAAATGATACTGCTCTATAAAATGCGAGTGGGGACAAGTCGCAGTTCTGTGGAGTATGCAGCATGTTTTCCATGCTCTTGAAGGGGTTAGTGCTGCTGGATTTTCGGTGTGGTTGTGGAGTTCTGTGGTATCTAATTACAGAACGAGAGTTTTAGTCTTGTTTTGTGATGTGGTTAGGCTGAGTGTAAGCCTTTCATATTTTTTTTTTTTGGGGGGAGGGGGCGATGATGTTAATGCAGTGAATGCCATCTGACTTTGGTTGTTGTAAATGGGTAAGAACTGGCTGAAATGAGTGTGGGTGACGTTGCTTAGACTGCACCTAGGAGGATGTGCACAGCCTTGAGGGTAGTCTCTTGAAACAGCTTCATAAATGAAATTATAAATATAAAATTGAGGGAGTGTGTGTGTGTGTGGGTCGCTCCGGCTGGGGCGGGGGGCTGAGGCCGGGGGGACGCGGCGCCGCAGCTGGACGGCAGCGAGTGCTGCCGGGGGGGTTGAGGGGTGGGGGGTGGGGGCGGCCGCCGTGATTTCCCACTCCAGCTCTAAATGCACACGGCCTGGCAGCCGGCGCCGCTCGGGGCTGGCCTTGGGACGCGGTGCCGGCCGTGAGCGTTACACGCGCCGTGCCAGGGCGCCCGGCGAGCCGCTGGTGCAGGTAGCGGTGCCAGCGGGGTCCCCTGCGCTGCCGCCGGGGGGGGCGGGGCTGTGCCCCGGGGACGCGGTGCCCGGCCCCGCCCGCCCCCACGCGTGTGGGCAGCCCGCTCCCGGGCAGGGGCACGCGTGGCGCTGGCGCCCGGCCGGGTTGGCAGCGGCACCTCGGCACCGCCTGCAGCCGCGGGTCCCCCCCGCTCACCTGCCCCGGCGGAGCCGGCCGGGGGCGGGGGGGGGGGGCCGGGCCGGGCCGCCGAGGGGCCGGCGCTCGCCCGGCGGGGCCAATCGGCGCCGGCCCTGTTGCTATGCGCGCCGCTACTCTGCCTCCTTTGTGGAAGATGCCGTGGGCACCCACCCGCGGCGGCGCGGCGGCGGGGCGCGCTGCGGGAGCACAGGGCCGCGCAGAGAAGGTGTGTACCGGCGGGGAACCGGGCCCCCCGCCGCTCCCCGCGCTCGGCCCGGTGCGGGACCCGGCGCCGGCTGCCCGCGGAGGATGGGGCCGAGATGACTGCGAGGGGGGGGCGGCGGCGGGGGGGCGGGGGGGGCTTCCCGGGCTGGAGGCGAGCCGAGCTGTGTGGCTGTAGGAGGCTCGGTGGGGGCTGGCGGTGGTTTGATGCGAAGGGGGATTTGCAGTCCGGCAGTGCTGAATGCTGCCTGCCCGGCCGAGCCGGGGGAGCGTGCTGTACTTGGTCTGTAAATAGTGCCTTTAAAAACCCAAACACTTTCACCATATGTTCTTCCTTTTGGGCCGTATACTGAGCCTATGAAACGTTAGCCTTTTCGAGGCCTTTTTTTTTCTATATATATATATATCTTTTCCAACCTCTCTTGAAAGTAATGGACAGCCTACAAATTATACCTCTGTTAATCCATTACAAGGGTAGGGCAAGGGTATTAAATGGTCTGGGACAGGAGCAGGATGTTTTTAAGTCTTACAAGAGAGACATCTAGTTCAATGTCAGATCTGCTAACAGTTGTAGTTAGTGTAGCCATATGTAACTGCTTGACTTTTCATTGTTAGGGAGGAAAAAAACCTCTCCCCTCTCCCAAAAACACGCTGAAGCTTAACTGAGTTTCTTCTGTGCCTTGTTATGTAGGTCAAGTTTCTCTCTCCTTTTTTTTTTTTTTCCCCTCCAGCAGGAGGAAACTATTACAGTATTTTGATTTCTGCTAGAAACAATGCATGAAAGCATTATCAGCCCTTTGCCACCACTTGTTTGTCTTGGGGCAAATGAAGCTTTGGGGACAACTTAAAAATACATATTTTTAATTAGCAACTTGCTGGCTGTTCAACTGTATGCTGTGTTTAAAGCTAAATAGCATACTGAACTCGGTGCTGAATGGAGGATTATCCATTCCTTTTTATGGAAACCTGTTCTCTAAAAATGCAAAGTTGTTCCAGCCAAGTAGGTGCATGTATTTTCATCCTGGGTCTAGAGCTTGTTGGTGGTCCTTCGAAAGGTACTGGAGCTCTAGCTTCAGTGAGCCCGCTGATGTTAGATGTTCACCTCCCGATAAAGGAGGAGGAACAATTCCACTAGTGTAGTCTTGTGGTTTGTGTGGGAATATTGGTTTTGAATCACTGAAGCACTGCTTTGTGAAGTAGTAAGGAATTTTTGAGAGGACAAAGCAAAATTTCATAATTACATATATTAAATTTTAAACGTGTTCACGTCTGCCATTTTGCTATACAGAAAATTGCCATATATTAGGACAGAGGGAAGCAAACTAGATTCTTGGCTGAAATTCTGTTAAGCCTTTAAATTTTGACCTTGTGTAACATTTTATTCTTTTGCTTACCAGAATACTATTAAAGCTTAATAACATGACTTATAATGTGGAAACTTGTAAATAGCTGAATTGTGCTGTGTGACACAGTTCAGTTCTAAAACTATCAAAAACATTCTTTTGTTTTGTGCATTTGAAGTTCCGTAGTAGGCTCTGGTGTCCATTTTAAAATGAGCAGTCTTTTACACAGCTTGAGAGTTGTGATGTCCTCATTTATCCTCCCAAATTAAAAACAATTTTACGGGCCTGGCCATTCTCCCAGAATTTTAAATGAGAAGCGTATATTGTCTCTCTTGTAACTTTTTTACTTTTGCAGGTTACTGTTTAACCGCTTAAGGGCAGGCCTTGTAGGTGAAGGTTAATAGCACTGGAAAACTTACCTGAGGAGCTTCATGCTGCTCCACCATCCTCAGTTTCACCTCAGTTCTTTCAGAGCCCCTTGCAATTCTGATGAAGAAGTGCAGTCTCTGCTTTGGTCTGCTAGCCTTACTCCTTTCCCTCCACCCCACCCTCATAATAATCCGGACTGCAAATGGTGAAGCAAACCTACTGACGCTGGAGGTAGCCTCACTAGCTAGGAGGAGGATTTTTGGGTGGTCAAACGTGTTCTGACAAGGTTCCACAAGATAAATTACCCACCACTTGGATGACAATGAACAGGTTGTAACATCAAAGTTTTGAGAGATGAAGTAGGAAAGCACAAAGAGAAGATGAATACAGAAAGAAACTGCAGTAGAAGAGGTCAGATGTCACGGAAGTAGTTTGCTCTGGGCTTTTTGTCTTTTTCTTTATTTCAGATAAAATAATGGGATTCTTAATCTACATTCCTCACCTGAGGACACAGTTCTTCACAAGTCCTGTGCTTTTTTTCCTGTGCTTTTTTAAGTACCCTGATAGTTTTGTTCTAGCAGCAGCACTGCAGAAATTTCCAGCTTGTAGGTGTGATTTCTGACATGATGTTGTAATAAAGTTGAGTATCAGCTCCTACTTAACCTGAACACATATATATCTAATGTTTAATGTGTTGTCCATTAAAATAAAATTCTTGAATTCTTGAGTGTTTCTATCTCTTCTCCTTGTGAATATTCTTTAAAAGCTTTTATTATTAACAGTGCATTGGCGCTGTTTGGTTTGTTTCTTATTTTCTTGTTTTTCAGTTATTCTGGGGAATTAAAAAGGCAGTGCAGTGGCATTAGTAGGTGCCTCGTGTAGGTAGAAAACGTGCTTAACAGTTCTTCCCCTGTGTGACTGTATTTATCTTGGGCTTAGGTATGCCATCAGTGTTCACATAGCCTCTTGGAGTTGAAGCAAGTCTCTGGAGTTGACGTGGTTTGATAGTCAGAAAGCTGCCTTGGTTGTAATTCACCAAGCCTTTGCATGTGAAGTTGAGTGTCTGTAATGGAGACTTTTCCTGAACATGCTGAAAGAAAAACTTTTTCAGACACCTCTAGACTGTTCAGTTGCATCGCTCTTATTGGAACCAGAAGTAATGAAACTGCCTTTTTGTTTTGATGCAATATCACGTGGGTCTCTAAACCGCTGTGTTATCAGATCTGTCTTATGCACGTGTGGTTGTATTTACCAAATCTCTCATCTTTGCAGAATCTGAGAAGGCATGTGCTGTCCTCTGCACCAGGTGTTGCCACACTGAGATTGCTGGTGCATGTAACAGTCTGCCAGTCTGCTTGTCATCTGAATGGAAGACTAGCCTGGAAAATACTGTCTTGTTATCTGGATGTATGAATTAGTCTTCTGATGCTCTGTAACTCTCTTTCCATATTCCCACGTAAATACTTTTCACATTTTTCTTCCACTTTATAAGTTCAGAGGATCTGAGTTTTACTGGCTGTACCTGTGTGCAGAGTGCTCTTAGCCTATGTGATGCAGTGTTTAAAGTGTTAAATGGCTGAAACAAGGACTCCCTGCTGAAGGCCTCTTACTTGCTCCTAATAGTACTGATTTTTTGTTTTGTTTTGGTGAAGTAGTTTTAGGCAAAGAAGCAGTCATGTTGTTTCCCTTTTGTCATTGTATAGCTTCCCACTTTTTCTTCTGAGGGCATGATGAGTGAGGAGCAACAAGACTGGCCTGCTTTCCTAGGACTAGATTCAGAAAGAGTATTTTGCTTTTTAGGTCATACAGATTTGAATGAAGATAGTGAAGTCAAGATAAGGTGGAAGATTTTTAACTCCACAATTCTGAGCTTGGAAGCGTGAGAACTTTCTGTTTTCTTAATATATACAACTAGTAGATGAATATATTTCAGATTCCTGTAGGGAATAAGAGGCAGTATTTCCTTGCTAGTAACACATGGCTGAATCTATGCTATTTACTTTGAAATAAAATTACCACACTGTTTTTTTCTGCAATGTTGAGAAGATGGGACATAGAAGATCAAGGGATGCTGTGGTACTTGGGAATATAACATAGAGTTGAGTGTGCTTAAATGGGAAGGTTATAGCCTGTCTTGAAGTTCAGCTGCATCATCTACTTCTGATGAAATTCTTATCAAATTGATGTCTCTAGCAATAAAGCTTCTGCTTTCAGAGGTTGGTGTCTGCATAAGTGTATGCTTTTTCCTTGGTGAGAAAGGAGAATATTGACCAAGTTTAAGTAATGGTGGTCATCCTACCTGAAAGATAACTGAGCCCTCAGATGAATTTCCACATTAATTAGGGGATTTACAAAAGGGCTGAAGGTGAGGAGATAGATTCTGTAAACTGAAATAGCAAGTACCAGCACTAACAAGCAAGACTGTTGTTAAATAGTTAATAACAGATGGCTGAACTTCTGATGCAAATGATCAGCCAGAACAAGAGAAGTTCTCTGCATCCTGACCCAGGGACTCCTCACTGCTGCCATGGCAACTAACACTTTTTTTTTTTCTCTCCAGTTTTAGCAGAGTTTATGAAACTGAAGATAACTTGTTGGTTTTACAACTTCAAAATTTTAAAAGGCAAAGCAGACCAGCTGGAGAAGGCGAAAATGTAAACCAAGAGAACGTGGATATGAATTCCTAGAGGCCTCACGTATTTTAGTTCCTGTCAGATCTTTCTAAAAGATGTCTGAAGTACTATATACTTTAAAATGGCTGGCAGTTAAAGCGTTACTTTAAATACAGAAGTTTATAATATGAGCAGATCTATCTGAATCCTTTTCATTTCCCTTAACATGAAAATTACCTGCTGCCATTCGAATAGTGTTGCAAGGGGGAAAAGGAGAAGGAGGTCGGAAGCTCTGGAGGTCTGGAGGTCACAGAGGAGCAAGGAAGAGCCTGTGTAGCTCGTGGGGTGGACGTGGCCTTTCATCTGACTTGTGCGTGCAGCTGGGTGTTTATCCTCCTCGGTGGGACCAGGGAATGTGGCCGTAAGATAGTGGAGGCCTGTAGTGAGGGCCACAGAGGGGGCTGAAGCTGTTTGCCACTGGCCAGGGTAGGACCTTCTCTGCCCCTTTGGTGCTGTTGCTAAAGACTGTTCTGGAGAAACACTGCTCCAGCCCTTCTTCGTCTGTGCTCTTTTTGCTGTTTGGGTGCTGGGAGCAGGGTGCTAGGAGGGCCCCGAGTGTTACCTTTATTATTTTGATAGCCAAGTTACCCTACAGTTCCTGTACCTGCTATAGTTAAATTCAAGGTGGAAGGTTCAATATCTCTTTTTAGGTAGGACACCTGAAGGAGTGTTCATGTAGACGAACCTTCGTGGCACAGAAACCGCTGGGGGGAAGTGCTTCTGAGGTGGTTTTTGATCTGCTTCCCGGGGACAGCTGTGAACCAGACCTGTGTATGTTACTGAATGCAGGTCACTTCTCATAAAGTGTAAACAACCTGTTGTAAGTCTGTTTTATCGATGCTGTTAAGAACACACAGTTCCTTCAGCTCTTGCTGGTTTTGAGAGGTGCATCTATGCCTGCGGGTCTTGCACCACTACAGTGGCTGCTTTACAGAATCAGGTCTGTCCTTCATGTAGATGTGTACCAAGCTGTTGTATTCTCGGACTGTATTTCCAGAGTGTATCATATCGCTGTGCTTGATTATCTAGAGGGATCAAGGAATTCTTCAGCCTCCAGGTGTATAACTTGGTCATAATACTAATTCTAAAGGGAAGGGAGGCAAATTCCTGGAGTTCTTACTTGAAGATTATTATTTGTTACTTGTAATACAAGTAAAGAAGCACATCCAGGTATCACATCTTGCTGGGTATTATACAGGCATGGAACAAAAGACTGTCCTCACCTCAGACCTTATGCAAGTATCAAACACAAAATCAATGACTTCTAACAGAGGGTTGTAAGGAAACAAAGGGATAATACTGATGAGACAGATAAACTGTGCTCCTAGGTACAGGCTAACAAGGTACGGGTTAACAAGCCTTTATCACGTAACAGAGAGGCTGGAAAGCAGGGTCGTTTTGCATCGAGTGTATTCTTCCCTGCTATAGGACAACACAGGGAGGAGGAAGTGCAAGTAATTAAAGCAATCAGAGGCTAATTGGAAGCTTAGTGCAATAGTGAGCGGGAGACAACAGGAATGGTGGCAAGCCATGGATAATCTTGAAAGTGTTTTGCTTTTTAAAAAAGTTAACTTGTTTGTTATGAAAGATGGTGTTTGGAGAGGCAAAAAAAAAACCCTACAGGAAAATACGGTTTCCTGTCGGACACTGACCAGACGTACCTTCCTCACGAGGCTGGATGCTGATGAGGCATAATCTTTTCTGTCTCTCTCACGCTCATTTTTGGTGATGAATTCCATGAGCAATCCTGCAGGCACCGCTGGCATCTCCCCCAGCAGGCAGATAAGGCGCTGCCATCTGTTAGCCGAAGCCCAAGTGGCGTTCGTGTGGGATGTGCCTGGCTCAGAGGTCCCCACTGGCAGGGCATGTTTCCAGCTTCGCAGCCTGGACTGTGAAGAATTTATCTCTGAGGAAAATCTTGGGACTTTGGACTGTGTTTTTCCGTAGTCAAGAGTAAAACCATTGCATGCTGAAAGCAATTCTCTTTCTTAAATGCTATTTCCTAGGGATCCAGCCTGGCAATAAGGGTGTAGTGAACACAATTTGCATGATTTTCTGGGGATGAAGAGGGCAGGTTGCTTGTTGTCTGCATTCCAATGCCAGATTCTGGTCCTTTCAAGATCAGCCACTAATTCAGATGGTAAGAATAAAATGTTCTGTGCTAAGAATATCTCAGATATGTTTTTTAATTAGTTCTTGAAGATAAGTGATTGCAAAACCCAGCTGTTTACAGTAATAACCCATGTAGTCATATATTTCTAAATGTAAACTTAAAATCTTTTTGACTATACCCTTATACACTTCTTTCTTATCACTTAAAAAAAGATCCCCTTCCTCCAACAAAATTATGCATTGTTGTCACTTGATAGTAATGAAACTTGTTTTCTTTGATTTCTAAAAAAAAATAATAATAAAAAAAAAATCTCCGTACAATCTTTTTGGTAACTGAGAGGGTTGACAAAACACAGTATGGCTGTCAGGCACTTGGATTCTGTAATGTTTGCAGGGGCTTTTTTTCTTTCTTTCTTTTTTTTTTTTAATTGCTTGATGCTTAAATTGAGAATTCCAAATAATTTATTAAATCTATTAAAACTGGCAGGTAGGTGAATCCTTAATGTTGCCTGAACTATGCTAGTAGATGATGTGTAGCAGATAGTGACTTTTTGGTATTTCTGAGCTGAAGGCAGCTTGGAGCAACTTTTTGTAAAAGAAAGTAATTTTGACATCTTCTGATTTAAGTGTCCTTGAATATTTACTTTGGACATTTAATTTTTTTTTTCTGCTGGTCCGAAATTCAACTTTCTTTTTCCCTGTTGTGTGCTTTTGATTAAATATCTGTTTGCAAGTTATCAGGGAAGAACTAAAGCGGGCCTTTATTTGTGTATCTGTCTTAGCTTATGTCAGCTTAGCTTTGCACAGAATACAAAAGAGGCTGTGGAGGGCCTTGAGCTCTGACTAGATAAAAACCTTGTTCTTCATACGCTGCTAGTGTACACTATTTTTAGTGTAGTCTTTTGTTTTTCCTAATAATTTATTGCTCTGTCTCTTGACTCACAGGTCACCTGATTTTAGAGCATGCAAGCGTAGAGTCTGGATCCTTTACTTTTCTGTAAACTGCTGGTTTATCTTGAGGAGCAGAATGGTGCTGCTGCTGGTGAGATTGGGCTGGAAGTGGTCGCTGAGGGGTGAGCCCTGTCCCTTCGGTTCTCTGGAAAGTATGTTCTAAGAATACACAGTACAGGGTGTTACAAAACACACGTGCAACCAATAAACTTGGAGCAGAGGCCAGGGATGATGGGTGACTCGAGGTCAGCGCTGTGCAGGGAGACTATTGCCTGCTGGCCCTCACCGTGCCTGTCTTTGCTCCGTGCCAGCAACGGCGCAGTCATCCATGAACTCACTTTTTCCCTTGAAGGGAGAATTGTTTTGAACAGATATGTTATGAATACACCACTATTATTCTTGCTCTAGTAGTGTTAATTTTGGCACTTTGTGTGGGTGTCTTGCATCTAGGATTGTTATAAACTTGTTTTGTTCCATGAGGTGCCCAGTGGCTGGATGTTTCTGGTAGCTTTCAAGGCTGCAATGCAAGCCTGCCTCAATGGTTGAATGAAGGGGAGAGGGAAAGCAGACACTTATTTTGTAAGCAAACAAGTGTGTTACTTGAAATTTCAGTGTTCAGGTGGCCCCAGTTTTTGAAAAGGTACATTCCAAGATGCGTGTATGTTTGGAGGGAAAACCTAACAAGGTCTAAATGCTCCAGAATTTCATTGGTCTGATTGTTTTTTAAAAATCTTAAAGTAAATCTGAACTGTAACAAGCTAAATGTCACTCAGCTAGATCCTGGCAATTCTTCAAATTATGTGAAAACAAAGAGGAACAAAGCCTGCATCCATCAAGCTATTCAGAACTTGCACAGATGAAATAGGTCTAGACATGTAAAATGACTATTCTGATGGTTTGGGTTAAACAAAAAGTTCATTACTGCCTAGATAGTTGCAGATTTTTTAATTCCTAGCCCATGAGGTGTCTTCAGCCTCATGGAAAACTGCACAGTCTGTCATCTTCTCCAGGATTTAAAAATAAAGCAAAATAAACTTCAGCTATCTGGATCTTGGGTTGTCTGAAACAGGGATATCAGCAGACCTGGGGTAATAGTGCTGGCATTCTCAGACCTTTCTGCTGATTCATAACATTGTAGTTTTTATAACTTCATCTAAGACAACAGAATATTGGAAATTGAGTGTTGTGCACCCCTGAGGTGGAGGAGCTGCTTTTTGAGTGGATGAAGGGCTTATTGCTGTGCTGGTGAGTTGCTGACGGCACCTCTTTAGCACTGTCACCGAATTTGTAATGCTAGTAACGAAACCAAAACTTTTTGAAAATGTGTCACTTCTAGATGAGGATCAAAAGTCTTGCCCCTGAAGAAAGAACATACGAATGATGCATGTGGGAGGCCTCAGGTTTTTTAATAGTCTTAATAGTGTAGATTACAGTCACCAAGAAGTGGACTAGGTCATCGATGGTTTTGTTTTCCCAAAACATCTAGACTTATGCTCACCCCCATCTCACAGCCTTCTCTGGCTTTACTGTTATTTTGGGTTTTTCTGGTTACCACAGTAAAACTGAGAAATTGCAGTATCTATTAAAAATAGATACTGATAGGTAGCTTTGAGGAGATTTTCAACGTGAGACGTTCCTCAGCAGTCTTTACAAACAGTTGTATCTTTTTGTACATTGAAGAAAAGATATTTTTCAAGAGATTAAAAGCAGGGAGGAGTTACCAGGGATGTCTGATTTGTGCAAGTTCAAATTAACTGAAGTCAGTAGTTCCTGACTTCAGAGTCTGAAGATTGTGGCTATCAAAAACCATCAGCTGGGCTTGTTGGCACCTTATCATAGTGCGAAGATGATTTTGGCTACTAGTTACTGTATGTTTCAGACTGTGGAAGGCCAAGTGCTTTAGTAACTTCGCATGCTTTGACAACAACATTGCGTTGAAGGCTGAGTGCTTAGTGAAGGGTTTCCGTAATGTGCGATCCAATAAGTCAACATGGTACTTCTCCAGGGGGTTTCCCTGACTGCAGCGGCTGTGGCATCCCTGCTGATTCCACCCAAAAGTGAGTCAGTGCTTTCACATTGTACTTTTTATGTTCACTCTGGTTTATTTTCAAGAGCTCTGACTGCAGTCTGAAGCAAATGGGATATCTAACGGTTCTTTGTCTTGCAGTGGTTTTAGGGATTATAAACCAAAGTGGAACCTGTGCTTACACACAGTGTGGCTGGCCTTCCCCAGCAGGAGTTTTGTGTGCTCCCATTATTACAGTTTTGTTCAGGCTCTTAATGACTCTTACTCAAAATCTTTTTGAAAGCTGAAGGCTGCTAGATACTTCTTTTCTAAGGAGGAGTGTAGTTTTATTGGTACTGTCACAAGAACACTTGAAAATACATTGTCAAAACTTTCTAAGCACAATAAATATTTAAGATGATGAGATAAAGCGTGAAATACTCCTAGCAGATTTAAGTTTTGGTGTTGGTGAGGAAATTTAAAAAAAAAAAACACAACATTTTTTTAAGTGCAACCCTACATCACTGTACTGTTCCCAAAGATACTTGAGTATATTGTGAAGATGATAAGCTATGGAGGAATGAACTGAGTAACGCTTTAGCAGAAATCTGGTCGGCACAAGATGCAAACATATTGTGTTCTAAGTAGAGGGCAAGCACTCTCTGGCAGTTCTCAGAAGCACTGAAATACCTACTGTAGAATTTTTAAGCAGTCCCATGCTGTTTTCCAGTAACATCTGAGAATGATTTATTATCACAAATTACCACTTTCCATCTTTAAACCAATCTCTGTATAAAATATTGCAGAAGTCTGCAAATAGTTTAATCTTTGTCAAGCTGGATTGTTAAACAAATTAAAGAGGAAACTTACGTCTGTCATCCTGAATTGTATTGTGTTTAATGCCTCAAATTATCTGGCATGCGTTTTTATTTATGTATTATAAAAACGCTATCACAGCTGGAATTTAATGCAGAGCTGCTGTCAACCTGTTTAATGGGAGGGATATCTTGGCTTCCAAATGGAGTTAGACTTGCCAGTACTCAATTGCTGCAACTGTCATGGATGATAGGCCTTCAGAAAGAGATGAGGCTTAGCCATATATATGTGCTTTTTCATTGTTAATTCACGTTGAGCTTCCTTTGAAAAGAAAGCAACAGCTATGGAGCCACTGCAGTATGACGTTTACAGCTAGCATAAAGTGAGTAAACTGATGAAAGCTTTCCGTCTGGGAGTCTCCAGCCATGTAGTTGCTGCTGAGCTGGTTCTTGAATTAGCGAGTAACAATAGTGAAGATGGTCATCAGCTGTCTTCATCCTCATCTCCAAACAAAGTTTGGGGAAGCCTTGATGAAAGATGAAACAGTCGTCGTCATCTATGTCAGTGAAAGAAGCGTGAAAAAAATAATGGTTGTGTATATATCTAGAAATCCCATATTAGAAAAATCTGTATATTGATATCAAAGGTCTTAATTGTTTTTCCAGAAATATCTTAGGAAGAAATGTTCACGTATTCTGTAAGCTTAAGTGCGCTCTGTTTTCTGTTCTAGGGTGACACACGGCTCCTTCAGCTGGCCAAACCAAGCATGTTGGACGCAGTTTCACATTATGGTAGCGGTGACTGTGAAGGTAGCCTAGGTCTGATCTCCACATTGCCCTTGTTTCCTCCTGTGAACTAGGGTGGGATTGAAAACAAGAGCATTTCAGTAATGGGTTTTCAATATAATTCTGCAAAATTTGTATCAGCCTATTTACGAGGGTGGTAAATCACTGTATTGATGGTGAGAGTGAAGGCTTGATATAGACCCTTTATTCCCTTCCAACTGCAGCAGAGTGTCCATTCTAACCTTAGTGGCACATATTACTTACAGGAGATGTTTTCTCCTAATTGTTTTCTTTTATGAACCAGCAGAAATACCTGAAAAAATAGTTTTGAGTTGCAGAATTAGAAATCCTATTGCTTTGTCAGGTTTTTTAAGTGGTGGCTGTTTTTTTTTTGTTCAGGTACACTTATTGAATCACACAGTTTGTTCTAACATAATCTAATTTAGGCAGAGCATCAGCTAATCAAGGGGAAAATGTAAAAAGCTAGAGAAGAATGAATGGAAACCTCAGAAATTGCTTAGTCTGCTCCTGGTAGGCATGTTTGTTTCATTATATTATAACATCAGAGTGTTTTGTGTAGTCACATTTAACAAAATTACAATCTAGGAAACTGTAATGTAAAGGAAAACAAATGAATGTGTGCTTAAGTAAGGGCATTAGCTGAGACAAGTCCTCTTTGCTTTCAGTACCTGTCCAGTTATAGCATGTCGGTGCAAGTAGCGTCTTTTGTAACCTGTTCTGTAGACAAGTAAGTTTAAGGATCAGCAAAAAGTGCATGTTCTGTTCCTCCAACTGACTTATATTTAAAATGCTAAAGATTGCAGCACTGATAATCTTCCAGCTTTACACTGACATTTCAGCACTTATTTACCCATGTCAGGATACAGTGGAACAACTGTATTTTAGAATATACGAGTTCTCTTGCAACTGTCGGTGAACTGTGGTTTGAAACGAGCCTCAAACTTCACATTTTCAGCTACTGCTCTCCTTCTGAATACAGACAATGAAATCATAATGATCAACCCTGCTTCACAATTTGTGATTTTCTTGTGGAGCTATAAACAAATCAGCTTACATCATTTGTTCTTAAGTATTCAATTTCTTTGTCCAGTTAAGAGAAAATAAAACCAGTTTCCCTGATCAAAATGCAAATATTGGATCTAGAATTTGGTTTAATGCCAAAAAATCAAAAGAAGCAGGTCACGCTGTTGTTGCTTAGGTAAAAATAGAAAGCTACAGTTGGAAGAAAAGTGACTCACTAAGCAGTATGGTGATGGCAAAATAGGATGTCAGCCAAAACGCAGGAAACAAGATGGGAACACCCAGATCAGTTTAACAGTCTGTATTTTACACTCCCAAAGAGTGGTAGTTTCAAAGATTACTGCAGGAAATTTAAGCTTTAAATGAATGTAACTGGATTGTATTTCTACACTTATTAAGCTGTTTGAATGTGGGTAAGTTTTAGTAAAATGTGAATTGTATATTTTTGGGGGGTTTTTTGTGTTTGTTTTTAGTTTGTTGGCTTTTTCCTCCAGTCCAACTGTAAGACAATCCCTTTTTGGTAACTTTGTTTACAGTAAGGCTGCCTGGAGGTTAGCTCTGGATGCTGTGAGAGGTGTCCAGCAGCAGCACGCAGTAGATACAGTGGTACACACGTACCAAGGGAGTTACTGCAGCACTGCAGTCTGGAGTGGAGCTGATGGCACTGATTGGAGCTGATTGATTTTTATTGCTCTGGAGCAACTTCAACTGCCACGTAGCTGTGTCCTGATTTTTAAAAATCCCCCTGTACTTATAAGATGGTATGCTTTGTTTTGCTTTTCTAATTATAAACCGGTGTAACAACACAAAAGGAAGTGGATTTCTTCCTATTCTCATGCACAAAACCAAGCAGATCCAGCAATTTTATTATGGCAGGTATGCATCGATCCTAGTGTTGGGTTCCTGTGCTGCCATTGCTTGCCTGCAGCTGAACTGCTTTGATCAGGTAGTGGTTCAGTTTGGTACCCTGGAAAAAGGAAGGAGATAGCAAGAGTGAGATGAGGTACTGTGCTGCTCTCATGTTTTCATAATGGCTGTCCCCAGCTCAGAGCTCTTGAGCCCTAAGAATCTAAGACAGCAGTCAATGTGGGGGGCAAAAATCTGTATAGGGGTATTCCTAAGATAAGGTGAGTCACCAGTTCATTGCATTTGCTTGAATTTAAGTGAACTTAACTAATAGTTCATTTCATGAAGCAAGTAGACCATCTCATGACTTTTTAAACTCTTAATATTTCAAGGCTTTTGAAGCGTGTGACTTCAGATATAATTACAGGTTTGTAATACGCAAACACAACACGACTGCTCATTCAGAGAATCATGAATTTGGGGGGTTCAAGGGCAACTTTCTTTTGAAGTGAAGTGCAAGGTGGAATTAGTTAGCTGAAGCATCCGTAGGTGTTTCTAATTCCAGGAGAGAAGCTGTTAGTCAAATGTTTACATTGTGTTTCATTTCCTTTACAGTAGTTTCTTGAATCCCTGCCTTACTTTTAAAATACGGAACTACCTTTAACCTACTTTTTGGAATAGCAAGATAATAAAACTAATTCAGAGCTGACTGTTCTGGGGGAAGGGCTAGAGAGCTTTTGCTGTAATTTTTTAAATGCGGAGTATGCCTTTGCTAGGAGGTGATGGGTTCTGAATACTGACAGTGCAGCTGCTTTTTCTCCAGTGTACCTGACTTTCCCGCCATGGGACTCTTAGACTGAAGCATCTCCTTACGAACTGTCTGTACTAAGAGTTCAAAAAAATAAGATCCAAGTACTTAAGCAGTATTTTTAGCCTTCCAAAAAAATTGTAGCAGATGAGGGAAGCAGAGGTGAGGTGGGCAACCATGCCATGATGCCTGCTGGACAGCTGGGGCAGGGCAGGAGCAGGGCTTGTGTCAGCTGGGAATTCAGGCAGCCAAGACCATACCCTCCGTGTTCTGTTTAGTGTTTTGCTTGCTCGGTTTCAACTCTAAAAAGTGAAGTTGAAATCTGATTACTTTAGATCGGTGGCCTTCAAAATCCATTATGGATGCCTAAAGATTTTCCAGGGAAGGTTTGGACTGTTACCGAGCATATTTAAAGGCAATTAGCAGTTGTTTCATGGCTTCTCTAAGAAAATAGCTCTCCAGATCAGTGGAGGCCAGGACTAATGGATACTTCAAGTTGAACAAATTTGTCTGTCTTTGAAGAAGGGCACTTTATGAAAAGGAGGACAAGCTTGGTAGATAAATGTCTTTTCCAACCTAAACGATTCTATGATTCTATATTTGTGGTGTCCAGTGCAGTATGAAAGGTGCTAGGACACCAGAATAAGCGTGGACTGAGAGAGGTGACGTGTTGGCACTGTGGAGTGGTGACAGGAGGAGGGCAGGGAGCCGGAGGAGCTCTCCTGGGCTGTCCCCGGGCAGGACAGGGCAGCAGCTTGCAGCTGGATCTGCTGCTGGAACATAAGGGGTTTACGTGATACTCGGTGGCGTTTCCTGTCTAAGCCTAGAAAATAGATTAAATGCTCTTCTAATATACATATTTCAGGAAAACACTTTCTGTAATTACTACAGAAAATGCTGCGAAAGGAAAGGGAAGGGAGTTGGTCCACACAAATGTGACCTGGTTGGGAAAGGAGTCAGCTGGGCACAACTGGAGTAACTGAAGTGTTGGGAGAATCCTTGAGTTACAGTTAAGTGGATTTGTGACTCACTAGTACCACGTACCTAACTTCCGTAGGTGGTGTAGGATGTGAGCCAATTCAACTTTTTTGGGGTGAGGGTGACTTCTTTGCCTCAGTGATTGTGCACGGGGGAGGACGAGGATCTGAAGGCTTTCTTTGTGACGTTGGTTAAATGGGCTTTTCTCTTTGTCTATAAGGTGTAGAACATCAGTTCTGTTGAGGTTGGTATGTGCAGGAAACAAAAGGAAGACAAAATGATGTGCCTCCAGGTTTCAGTTCTCCAGTTTTGTATGTTTTGGTTTATGTGTAGTAGCTTCAAGTCTAAATTTATACTTGTCTCTTTTTCCCTTCTAGAGTAGTCTTGACATCTGCTGCTATTTCTTGTGACCACCTGGTCAATAAAATTTAGTTTCAATGTATTGATTAAAGGGCTGTAGTGCCTTGTTACTTTAATTCCTATGTACTTGTGTCAACTAACTGGGTTTTTTTAACTATTTTAAGGGGAATAAACCCCAGACGCTGCTGGGATGCATATTTTATGCTATATGCCTGCATATTCTGTTGCTAGACATGAAGCAGAATGATCATCATATTTGTATAGTTAGATTGTAGGATTGATGTTGTTCTATGCACAGTATATGATGTATGTCTTAAACAGGGCTGATTCATAAACAAAAGCAAACAGTTACAGTGCGCGCACACAGAGTAAGACTTTCTTTAAACTAAACACTGAGTTTGCTGTTTCTATAAATGTCTTTCCACCCTTGCCCTCAATTACATCAACTTGCATCATCTGTGTCTGTTGTATAGGAACAATTACCAGGCTCCTTAATATTTATAGGGTTTTTTACTTTATGAAAATTCTTAGAAGTTGCTAAATGATATGGAAATATAGTGGAGCTAAAAAAAGTCAGTATGCCACATAAACTTCGTAGGAAAACATATTTCTCAACACCCATGGCTATTTGTGCTGTAATTTTTCTTTTTTTTAAAGTTCAGATCAAATACCTCGTTTGTAACGTTGCTGACATAATTTTCAAGTGTTGGCCCTGCCTTTGTAATGCTGCTAGAAAACAGTAGCATCTTCTAGTTCAATACTTGCTGTTTATCATCCTTTAATAAGATGCAGTTTTGATTTTGAAACAACATTGTGTTTTTGTAACTGCAGCCAATACGAATGTGTGTCTCTAGCTAGTTTGGTCTCTCCTCCATCCTTAAGGCAAGGAACTGGTTGCTTCTGAAATAATAGGTCTGATACAGGAACAGAGGCAGTGTTTGCAAATTTAACTTAAAAGTAAGTTTCATCTGTTTACATTAAGTAATATGTATGTATTCTGACTCTTGAGTAATGATTATCTCAGATTTATTTACCTTGCTTTATTCACTAGATCTTGCTTATTTACTGCATTCACTGGATCTCGCATTTGGACATGTTTAGACTATCTATGGCTTGTATGCAGACTTGTGATTTTTATCTGTAAAGATACTGAGCATTTTAATATATAAGCTTTGGTATCAGGGTGTTTTTAATGCAGAAAGTGGGTGGCTTTTTACCTGAATCTAACTAGTTCAGCAGAAGCACTCAGGCCATCAGATTTACAATGAATTTGTGTCAAGTCCAGAAGGTTTTGATCAAAAATGCACGATTTTTGAAAAAGCCAAATAAATAATGTCTGCTGTTTCCCATGGTAAGCTGCTAATGTTAATTGAAGGGCATGTCTATTTATTTTACTGTTACTTGCCATTTACAATTCTGTAGTGTAAATGGTGAGGTATTGCATCTTACTGTGCATGTTTCTGCTACAGTAAGACGTTTGGGATGGGATCTGTCTGCATAAACACCTGCATGTCTTAAGCTCTTTAATTTTTTTTCTTTAAAATGATAGACGTCTCTACATATTTTAACTAAGCGGAAATTCCTCTTACACATTTTCTTAAGGATGAATTCCCGTTCTGTTTAGTCTGCTAAGCATGAGGCAATTCTTGTTTAAATTAATATCACTCCTGCTGAACACTTCTTAGTTTTTTGGAACTTCTGTGTCAGAGTAGGAAAAATACTCCAGTAGTGATCCTTCCTGGTGTGGATTTCTTAGCATTACCGTGGCCTTTAGACGTACAATGATGAGCATGGTGCTTGTGCTAGCAGGAAGATAATGCTGCAGTTGTTTTGGGGTTTTGGGTTTTTTTGTCAGCTGTAATACCCAAATCCTTTTCGGAGCCCTTCCAAATCCTGTTTCCCGAAGTATGACTTGCCTATTGTTCACCTGACTTTTAGCTGGGGGGGAGGGGGGAAAAAATGTGCAGGTGCCTAATTTGGTAGTGATATGAGTCACCTACAAAAGTATCTTGTCCTCTCTGTTATTTACCATTCCTTTAATCCTTCGTGCACTCTTTATTAGTCATTTTCTGCCATCCGTCAGATGAATGACCATTTTAACTCATGCCGAATGATTTAACGTATTGTTCATGTGCCATATGGGGTCCTCCAGGGGAACTCATCTATCCTCTGGATTTTCTTCTGCCTGAGGGCAGGTGGTGGCCTGATGAATTGTCCTGGCAGCATCCTGTTCTTCCAGGGCCCGCTGTCCCTTCCTGGTCGGGGTGCTCCCGGGGTAGGGGCAGGCAGCTGGCAGGGGTGGCTGTTTTGGAAGAGCCCCTTCCCTGCTCCCTCCTGGATGGTGGAGCCATGGGACTTGTGCAGGTTGTGGTAGTCCAGTGTAGTACGCACAGATGCGTGCATGCAGATGTGGTGTATGGCCACGTGTGCCACGGACAGGTGTGGGTGCATGGTGGGGAGAGGCTCCCAGTTATAGCCCATCCCTGTCACCCAAAGCAGCTTTGTAAGTGCATCCCTTTAAAAAGGGGGAAAAGAGTCAGTGAAGGTGAGGACTCCTGTGCAATGAACAGAGTTCCCTGGCAGTGGGCTGGCTTCTCTTATTTGCCTTATGTCGTTCCCTCAAAATAGGCTGGAAGCCCTGGGGTCCGTGCAATACAAGCCTGGGCTAGGCAAACATGTACATGCAGAAGCTAGTTTTACACACTTTACAATTTGCATATGCAGGTAATTGCACATTTAATTGGAGCTTTTGTTTCATGCATCCCTTCTTGTACTGATCTCTTAGGTCTGTCTTGCTATGTTTGCCAAATGCTCTGCTATTACGGAATGAAGAAAAAAAAAAAAAGACTGCTGAATTCTTTCTTTTTTTCCAAGTTGAAAATTATTTTATGCATGGTAATCAAAAGATAAATAGAAATTAACTGTATCCCTGTGGCTATTTTGTTTTGGTAGATGACATAGGACACTTAAGCTAAATTGTGAAGATGTCATGTGCTTTTGTTCCCCTAAAGCATTAAAATAAAGAATCTCAGCAGCCTTGCCTCTACCTGCTTTTCTTTGCTGCTCTTAAAATAGACTTTGAAGTGAATATGTTTTAGCTTTCTCAGAAAAGAGATTTTTCTGTAACCACTTCGGTAACTAAATCATTTTGATACTTAAGCCTTACCAAGCAGAGAGGGGAATGACACAGTCTGGTTGTACTTGTATCTGTTTGAATGATGTGTGACATCCTCGTGATGAGGGAGGAGGAGGACAAGGATGCCTTACAAAACATGATAAAATCAGAGGACTGGTGCATCCTACCTCTGCAGGAATCACGTGTGTTTGGGTAATTCATGAAGAGCAATGCCAGCTGCTGCTTTGTCTATGGAGACTTGTTGAGTTTTAATTCTTTGCACAAGTATAGACTGGCCGTGGTACAAAACAATAAGTACTCTGTATGTTCCTTGGGAACCTTCCCTATGTGTTAATGGTAGCTAAAAATGGACTTCTCAAGTAAGCCTTGCCTCTCAGCAGGAGTGCCTCACAATACAAATCTTAAGAACATTGTGTCCCACTTTTTCTAATAGAAGTAAACCTTTCCTTTTTTTCTTATTCAATTTTTAATGTATTTGATGATGTACCATGGCTTCTCTTTATCTGTCACATGATACTAATGATGCCAAGTCATACTGCCATCAGACGTCTCCCACTAGAGTCCAGGAAACTTGTTTTCTTCCAGAGAAGCTGTGATTCAGCTGTGGTTCACAACACAAACATGTTTCTTGGCTTCACTGAAATCTGGTACATTGACCGGTTACTACATGAAGCTTTCTTTAGAGTATCTTTGATTTCATCTGCTTGTAGTGACAACGTTGTGAGGTGAGGAAGGCTGGTACAGTAACTTGGGCCTTATGGGGGGTGCAGCCAGACTGATAGAAAGATCCATTTCACATATCTCTCGTTTTAAGTGTAAATTGAAACAAACCGCGGGGTCAGACAGCAGTTGTAAGCTTGTTATATAAAGCATATGTAATTATTTTTTCTCCTTTTGAAATGACAGATACTTTGGATGAATACTTTGAGTATGAAGCTGAGGAGTTCCTGGTCTCCTTGGCCTTGTTGATCACCGAAGGTCGAACGCCTGAGTATTCAATCAAGGGCAGAACAGAGGGCTTTCACTGCCCACCGGCACAGTCAAGTCAGCCGCCAACAACTAAGCATGAATGCAGCGACAAACTGGCTCAGGTAAGATGGTACCCATGTTATTTTAAGTGTGTTGGTGTACATCCTTGCAACCGTGATTAAAGTCAGCTGAGAACCCCGTGGCAGATTCACAGTTAAGCATGAATAGCAATTTATTTCTCAGTCCTGCATTCAAATTAGTATGTAATTCAGTATTGTACTAATAATAGATACATCCTTAAAATGAGAGATCATTAAGCCTTTTATCCTTCAACATGAAATTCTGCATGACTACCTGAATGCAGTACCTATTTGAGTCTTTATTATGCAAATGGAGAGTGCTATACTTAGCATTCTTGGTCTTGGGTTTCGTTTTTGGTTTATTTTTTTTAAAAAAAAATCTAGGCTAACTTGCCGAACTTCTTGCTTTTCCAGGTTTTCTTGAAAAGTTAGTGGTCCAAAAACCACAAGCACATCAAATTTAGCCCATCTGGGAGTAAGGCTGGAGAGTCCCATCTCAAGTAGAAGTTCCTAAGTGCTGTGTGAATTTAAGTTATTATTCATACAGAAATTAGCCCGTTCCAAGACACAGAATTTACAGAGATACCGCTTGAGTGTGTCTATCCAAGAGGATGACTTGAGAGTGGTACAAAGTAGCAAAGTATAGTGCTCATTTATGAGCTCGTTTAACTTTCTACAGAAGCTGCTCAAATGGCAGCCATAAAGGATTTGTTAATTATTTTTCATTTAATAGCTCTGGAATCTTATCTCTGATTTGGTGAAACCTAGTTTACAGAATTTGACCCTTACCCTTTTCCAGTACTTTGGAACATGTTTTTAAGGTAGATCTAAATTTGGCTAGGATTTTTATGGCTTGCTTATGTTGACATTTTTTCTTTCCCACAGTGTCGTCAAGCCAGGCGAACCAGATCTGAGGTTATGCTACTGTGGAAGAACAATATTCCAGTCATGGTAGAAGTGATGCTACTTCCAGACTGTTGCTATAGCGATGAAGGGCCCACCACCGAGGGGAATGATTTAAATGATCCTGCAATCAAACAAGATGCATTGCTGTTAGAAAGGTGGATTTTGGAGCCAGTTCCTCGACAGTAAGTTGGATGTTAGGGTTAGCTGATAGTTGCGGGAATCTTGTCATATTAAAGTCCTTGAAGTAACCAGTTAGTGGTTTTGAACTGGCCCATTGCCTTGGGGACTGATTTAAGAAAACCACTATTTGCCAGTGAAATTGAAGCATCTTTTAATCTTAGTCCTCTACTCATAGTTTCTGCAGTGAACATTGAACAATGCAGAGTATGAAATGCTCCTAGCTGAAAATGGTCATTTTTACACGTTATTTATGTTAAATTGTGTAAATTATTATGTGGATAAAACCAAATCAGGCTCTGTAATCATCGAAATGTTTGAGGAATTTGTTTTGCTTGATTGAGCTGTGCTTTATTTTCAGAACGAAGATCTGATAATGTCCTAGTTTTAGTTCTAACCGTTCTCTGTGTATATTCTTACCAACACCCATGTGTTTCTCTTAATACGTTTTAGGAGTGGAGATCGATTTATTGAAGAGAAGACCCTTTTATTGGCTGTTCGCTCTTTTGTTTTCTTCTCTCAGCTAAGTGCGTGGCTGAGCGTTTCACATGGTGCTGTTCCCCGAAACATTCTGTACAGGTGCGTCTGGGGTGGAAAAAACCCTCGTTTGTTCTTTGTAGGTTGTTTCAACTTGTCTTAAAACCTTTTTCCCTTCTGTTTTTCTGTGCTCTCAGGAAGTGCCATGCTGTTGGCCTAGTGCTGTGACAGTTATATAGGATCCATATACTTCACAAAGTACAGCAATTGCTGGTGTTGCTAGTGCTTTTTCTTAGACATTTGTTATGAAGTAGATAATTAAGACTCTTCACTTAAATGTTTCTGTAAATGCCCTTCTGTATTGTTTCAGGGTGAGCGCTGCAGATGTGGACTTGCAATGGACATTCTCCCAGACACCGACTGAGCATGTCTTTCCTGTTCCTAATGTTTCTCACAATGTGGCCTTGAGAGTCAGCGTCCAGTCCTTGCCCAGACAATCGAATTACCCGGTTTTGACCTGTAGTATTCACACGAACCTTAGCTTTTACGAAAAGCGAATGCAAGAGCGTAAGTTACATCAGCGCAGCGATTCCAGTGTGGCACAGCAATGCAGTACCTCCAGTCCACAGCGCTTCTGTGGGAAACAGACATGGACAATGACACCTGAAGGCCTACTTAATGGAAAAAAGACAACTGAGTTTACTACATCTATCAGAAATTTAAAACTTTATCCATCTACTGGACTTGGATCTGACTTTGGGGCGTCACAGCCTAAAGTTCAGGGCTATAATGCTACAGCGGACAATAAGACAAAATCTCGTGAAACACCTGTGAGAACTTTTAAATCCTTTTCTCTAGTTGATTCCCGTGGTTCAAATAGTCACTGCGCTCACCAGCCCACAGGAGAAACCAATCCTTTGATAGGCTCTTTACTTCAAGAGCGACAAGAGGTCATCGCGAGGATTGCTCAGCACTTGATTCACTGTGATCCGGCTACTTCACCGGTTGTTGCTGGACGCCCGTTCAACATACATGAGAACGGCTCAGCTACACCAAAAGCTTTTCGGAGTACTTACGAAGATGAAAACTTGCCAAGGAAAGGCAAGGAAGCCTCCCCAGTTTCTGTTGCCAGCTTAGACAATGCAGTACAAGAAGATGGTGGTGAAGGCAAAACGAGAGCGGTACCAGAGATCAGTCTGCTCGATGCCCGTGTTCCAGTGAACCACTGTGGCCGTCAGTTGGCAGGAGAGAGTAATCCCCTGATCGATTCTCTGCTCCAGGAGCGGCAGGAGGTGATAGCAAGGATTGCCCAACACTTGATTCATTGTGATCCAGCTACTTCTCATGTCACTGGACGTCCATTCAAAGTGCATGAGACTAGCCCTGTTACTTCCAAAGTTTTCCGAAGTACATATGAAGGTGAAAATTTGCTGAAGAAAGGCAAGGAATCATCTTCTGTTTCTTTTGCTAGATCTGATTTTTCTTTGTTAGAAGACAGCAGTAAATCAAGGATGAAGACACCTGATACTCCAATCAGTCCTTCTAGGTTTGATGGAGAATTGAAGGCTTCTCTGAAACTCCAAGCAAGAAGAAAATTGGTTTTAGCAAAACCCAGTGAAGCTGTCCGAAATGCATTTCATCAGACTTCAAATAAAACTTCTCATGCATTTACTAACATTCATACATCATCATCGTGTGTTAAAGAAAATAAATCTGAATTGCCAGATAAATTGGAAATGATAAGTTCTGGTTATGCACAGAAAGACCAGATAACCAACAGAATTAAACAGTGTTCAAATTTGAGCAGCATTGATGAACAGATTCGCACAAATAAACTAAAAGAAAGAACAGTTGTTAGTGAGAACAATGGCATAGACAGTTTTAACAATTTACAGGTAGATAAATGCAGAATACTTGAAGGTACAAAAAAAGCAACTGTGATGCAGGTATCTGACTCTTTGCACAAAAATGAGCTCAAGTGTTTAGATAAAGACTCAAAAAAACCAAATATTTATGAGCAAAATACTCAGCTTATTAGTATTGAAAATTATTTAAATAAAGACCATGACAGTTTCAAAAACAAAAGCAAACAAGATAAAACAAAAACTGCACACGATGAGAATGAGGACCCAATAAGCCTCGATTTCCAAAGCACTTGTCAGAAGAAACCTACAGAAGACTGCATAGTTAAGTGTGAGCGGCTGAAGAACCCAGATGTACAGGTAAATACACAGAGGAAAAGATGAATTCTTAGCTGCGCTTAGATAGCTTGTGCTGTGTCTCCTAAGGACCAATATGAAGAGGAATTCAAGCCTGACTTTGTATGAAGCCGCATGTTACTATTGTCTTCTTGGTCTGCAGTAACGTTTGGCTGGTAGTGCCTCCCCCATACCTTCTTAATTATAAATTTAACACTGAGGAGAACATTGTCTTATTCTGCTCACGGTGATAGCATTATGAAGGACAGTTTCCATAGGCAGTTAGGCACCCTGTCGCTTTATTCAGACACTGCTGTGTTTATATGGTATGTGATCTTTAGTGAGCAGTTTGTGTGATTGTAGGTTTGAGTCAAGGGGAATTTACACTGAATGTTTCATAATATCCCGGTGTGATGCAGATCCACCTGGTTCAGAAGTCGTCTTTGTTAGAGCAAGCAAAGCGTTACTGTGGTAGGTCATTGAAATATCCCATTGATATCTTGAGTAAATTTATTTTGCTGACAGAGAGCACCATCTCTAAAACACACAAATATATGGCGGAAACATAATTTTCGATCCTTGGATGGAACTTCAACCAAGGCTTTTCATCCAAGAACTGGATTGCCTCTGCTTTCAAGTCCTGTAAGTTACTGTTGAAATTACAACTTACCTTTTGACTGACAAAGGAAGCATTTTGTTTAGTGTCTGTGTATGGTAAAAAATTTGGCAAATTACCTAGGTGGGGGGTGTGTGTGTTTACTTTCAGTGTCAGAGCGAATACTCTTGCAAGTGGACATTTGAGAGTTCACACTCAGATGAAATTGGACAATAATTTTGGAAACGAAAATATTAGAACTAGTTGTTGAGATCCTGTCAAGGTTAACAAAAGACGACATTAGAAAAATCTACGGCAAAAAAATGCTTTGGTGCTATTTTAGAGCCACAAAAGAAAGCAGTTTGGAGATTAGTGTTTTAAGTTTAAGCTAATATATTTTGTCACTTAAGAGGTTTTGTGTGAATTATTAATACCTGATTGCCTATTATTCCAAAGCTTTTGTTTCTGTGACCGGTTTGTACTGGATATTCTTCAGCAATCAGAGATGTCACTAAGTGAAACACAGATGCTGTGTAAGACAGAAAGACATTGGGGAATGTTACAGTTCTTGGTAGGTTGTTGGGAGTTTTAAAGAAAAAGGCAGTCACAGTAAAAACTACTGAAGTAGTGATGTTCTGTAATTAATACGTGACGTGTTTTATTCTTCAGCGCTTGTAAAGGCCATCATATTTTCGGGAAACTTGGATACAAGTTGTTACAGCCTGTTTATTAGTAGCGCTCTGGACTATTCCAAAGAGACATCAGCCTCTTGAATGAGCCTTTATTTAAGTACTTGCTGTTAATCAAAATTTACAGTCTTGTCATTAATAATTTTAGAATTTTCTTCACTAGGTTTAGAATGTACAGGAATTACTCTCTTCTGCTTTGTTTTTGTAATTTTGTAATGTAATGCAAATTCTTGGCAAACTTGTGCTCACTTGGCAAAATTGTCCTCACTAGTGGTACAGTTTTCAAATTAGCATCTTCTTTGCCTCTTGAGGTTCCTCAAAGAAAAACGCAGTCTGGGTGCTTTGATCTGGATTCATCACTGCTGCAGTTGAAATGTTTGTCTGCAAGAAGGTATGTTTTATTTACCAGAATTATTAAGAATTTTGGGGGAAACATAATGTATATACATACCTGTATGCAACAACAAAGCATGTTGGCAAAGCCAAAAATTGGGTGCCTTTCAAAAAAACCCTTTTTTTTTTTTAAATACGTATTGGCAGCCGAGTTGCCCCAGGAGTGTCCCGGTTAGCTCTGGGCCATAACCATGGTACGACAGCTGCTGCCGGCATGAACTCTGTCCTGTGCAGGGCTAGGTATGCTGTAAAAATACCCTTGAATTTTCAAAAAGAACAGATAGTAATAGTTGATTCTTCTTCAGATCAGTGGGTTTTTTGTGTTATGCTTTGTTTGTGGTGTTGAACAGGTTAAACATTTTGCCTTAACTTGTTCAGAGCACTTAACATTTAAAAGGGACCAACCATGACCTTTTATACATTAGTACACACAAGATAAACAGCTTTTAGTAGGGTGGTTTGATGTTGGAAACTTCATGGTATGAGACAAAAATATCTGCGTACTAGAGAAAACAATCTGATACTTTGATTCCTGCTAATGGAATTAATGAACAACCTAAATTCTTATTGTCTTTATTTATCCCTTGTTAACTGAAAAAACTTTCAGAAGTTTTACATTACTAGAAAACGTTCTGCTAAAGCATTAGCAAGTGATGTTCAACTGTTACTTCTTTAGGACAACATTTTGTAATACAGTAAGTAAACGATTCTTTATAGAGCTGTTTATACCCAGAAAAAAAAGGCAAATGGTTTTAGCCTTTATGTTTATTCTATCTTTTTTTTTTTTTAATAGCCCACAACAATGTATAAACAGAGACAGTGATCCAGAGAGCCATGGGAAACCAATTCTAAGTTCTAGTGCTCCACCAGTAACAAGTCTTAGCCTTCTGGGAAACTTTGAGGTATTGCATATTCTCTAGAATTCTTGTGGGTATTTTTAGTATTCTACTGTACTGCTTTTAAAAGTGCATTACTGTGAATAATTCCAGCCTGATCACAATGTAAAAGTTCATAATTAAATTGAATAAAATTTGTTTTAATTTCCAGCTGAAAGGCACATTTCATGCCCCAGACATCATCGGTCTCAGGTTCAGATACAATGAATTGCTTAGAACTTTTATTTCCCACTGTGGTCAGGTTAGGAGGAGTTCTGTTGACATAAATGAGATTTAACAACCTGTAATTGTTCATGTTCATAACATATACCTAGAAAAAAGGATTTACATTTTTGCTCTTAAAGTCTACTTAATGTGTCACAAAAGCAGTGTTAAATCAGTGTAGTAAACAGAATGTGTTTGAAGCATAGCCTCCAGCTTTTCACTTCACGTAGCTTATCAGCTATCAATAACTAATAGCTAGTGCATGAATGGATTGTGTTGTGCTCAATATTTGTGAAATATGGGGGTGAATATGTTGAGGAAAGTTACAGATTCTAGACTTATTTTTTCAGATAGTATATCTCAAGGAAAATCATGCATAGATCCTGCTGCAGTAAAATTCTCTGTGGGCATTTGCACCAGTTTCAGTAGAGTGATGACTGGATTTGGATGATGCTTTCTCTTAAACCGTTGTCATCTTGCTGAATGTTCTGCTGTTCATCATAATTTTTGCTTCAGTGTTGATTTTTGACAGGTCACCTTACAAAAGACCCAAGTTCTTATATAAGTTTTCCTTGTTTGCTGCTTAGTTTTGCTGTGTTTTATTTGAGGCTTTCCCAAACGAAGCTGTATGTGTTTTGTTTTTCAGGAATCTGTCCTGAATTTTCGCTTAGACCCGCTTGGCGTCGTGGAAGGTTTCACAGCAGAAGTGGGAGCAAGTGGAGTCTTTTGTCCCACGCACATGACTCTGCCAGTTGAAGTGTCATTCTACAGTGTTTCAGATGATAATGCTCCCTCTCCTTACATGGTAGGTGTGTGGTTGGGTTTATTTTAAACAAGTTCTGATAGGTAGAGGTGAAGAACAAGAGCTTGGTGAGTAGAGGGTCAGGAAGCAGGGATTTGCAGGGACCTGATTATTTTCAACTGCTTATCATGGAACTCTCCTGTTCCCTTCTATCCCTACCTAGTGCTTTTCCTCCCATTGCACTGCCCCACCATCCAGCTGCTCTTGTCTTGGGATATGGAACGTACTTGTCTCCCTCCACGCTGGACTGATCAACCCCTGCCAGATATCTCTTTATCTAACTTAAAATAGGCAGTGAGGCAATAGCTGGGCTTAATGGGATACATTTTGTTGTCTCAACAAGCAGCTGCCCTGGGCAGCTAACCACTCTGCCAGTGCCTTAGGTGCAGGCCAAGGTACAACTGCTGATGGAGACCTTAGACTCCAAAGTTATTCAGCCCTTCCTGTTAAAGCAGGTGTTGGCTGAGCTAGCGTGACACACGGTGCTCACATAAGCTGCGTGGTTTGCTGATGTTTGCATCAACGCGGTGTTTGTGTTCTGGGTATCTGCGCCCTGGTTCTGTTCCACATTTCTACAGTGACAGCACAATTTTTGGGTGTTTCAGAGTGCTTCCTTGTAACCAGGAAAAGATGTCTTGTATGCTAGCACTGAATCAGATGGCTAGGTGTGTTCTGAACGACTGTTAAGGAACAGTGTTACCTGGGTGACAAATCTAATTTTTAGAGGTTTTCATATGTGTATGTCTAAAGTATGCTAAATAGTCAGTTTAAACATGAAAGTAAAGCAGTGAACATCTGATTATCCCAAGATTTAGATTTTAAATTCATAGAACTTGCCATATTTCTGACTTTCTGTTTTAATTTAAAAGTATTCAGAAAATGACATGGCTTTGCAAGTTGATTAATAGAGTTTGAACTTGTATATGTCTCTTCTGAACCACTGCAAAGAAGTATCTGTTGTTTTGCTTTCAATCTTTCTAGATTATTTCATGTGATTTTCCAGGAGCTTGAAGGGATTCTGATGTTCCTCAAATGGTTAAAGTAGCATTGCTTGTTTTCCTAGCTGGGTTTCATTGTTTCAGGCTTTTCCACATGGTCTAAGCATGCTTTTATGGCTGAGTCTCCCAGGATTAATAGACATTTGTATAGTGCCTTCATCATCAGAAACATTGTTTCTGTTTGTATAGCTAGTTTCTCTGCTCTGGGAGCTTTTTTTTTGGTGTTTGTTTGGTTTTGGGTTTTTGAATATTTTTTTTTTTTTTTTTTTTTTAAGCCCAGCGCAGTGGGGTACAACAGTTGTGCGCTGCAGGTGAATCGAACATGTGCTCTAGGGCAGTACCATCAGGGTGGGTGGCCTCAGCTGTGTTACATACAGCGCTGCGTGGGATGCTCCCATCTGTAGATTACAGCTGGTACAAAAGCAGATGTCGTCGTAAAAGTTTGGATTAGAAGGGAAGATTAAGTGCATCTGCTGCCTTTGAAAAGCATAAATTGTTCTGTGAGATTTGGAGTATTATTGGTGCAATTGTAGGTGATGTAAAAATGGAAAGGAGGAGGCAAATCTTCCATTTTAACTTACGAGCCGTTTTGAAAAGAAAGCTGTGTTTTGCCGTAGCTCCCAAACTGTTAGTTTAAAGATACAGAAACTTGGCTCTTGTTTAAAGAGAAGAACATACCCCTTATTGCCCAGCTTTTAATGATCTGACAAAGTATCTGTAAGGCCCCTGCTGCTGATTTTTAACTGCATCTTAAATGTGTTGACTTCTGGGTTTAGTTTTTATATATACATTACTGATTGTTTTTCAAATAGATAGAATTATAGGAATAGAACGTTTGCATTTGTATGTAACTCTCCCTGTGAATTAAATGTGTGCCTTCTTTTCCTAGGGTGTAATTACTTTAGAGTCCCTTGGTAAAAGGGGTTATCGGGTACCGCCTTCAGGAACAATACAAGTGGTACGTACTCAGCAGATAAGGGTGACTTGAAACCACTGATACCAAGAAAGTCATGCAGAGGCGGTGAGGTTATTGGAGATGAGCATGAAGCTATCAGTGGAAATGTGCATCTCCGTAGGTAGTAAAGTTATTCAAAGTTAAATCTTGTGTAATTTGTGGGACAAAAGAGACTCCCAACCTTTTGAACCCATCTGTGCTGTGAAGAGACTTAAAATCAGTTACTGAAGATTCAGAATAGTTGAGGGCATCATGGCTTTGAAGAAGTAATGGGGAAGTAATTAGGCTACAGTGTTAATTCTGGAGTCCTTCTAAAGGGGTTAAGATTGAATACTCAGTTGTATCTAAATCTCGTAAGATTTTTGACCTCATCTGTTCTTTGTAATAAAATCAGAAAGTAAATCACAGCTTAGAACTACCAGTCTTCCCCTTTCTTTTAAAAGAAACCCAACCCGGGGTAACATATTGGTAGTTTCAGGTTTAAAAGTGGAGTCCACCACTGTGCTTCCTATGAGCATATTGTGTCTAGAAAACAGTGTAGACAAAAAGCTGACTGGAAAAATAAACAAAAAAGGGGATGCAGATTAGCAAAGTAACAGTGGTTATATACTATAGTGTTTCATTAAGATTAGGCTGTGTTTAGTATTATATTTAAATATGGGAATTTCTAGTAGCTGAAATGTTGAAAACCAGAAAAACTGCACAATCTTTTTACATAAATGTTTCTGTATGGCACTGGAACAAAGTGGAGGACAGTGACTGTTTTGGCAGGTGGGGTTTGGTTTTTTATTTGTTTGGTGTTTTGTGGTTTGTTTTTTTTTTAATTTTTCATTTCTAAAGAGTATTGTATTGAACTGTCTTTTCAGACCTTATTTAACCCTAACAAAACTGTGGTGAAGATGTTTGTGGTGATCTATGACTTGCGAGAAATGCCAGCTAATCATCAAACATTCCTACGGCAAAGAACTTTTTCTGTTCCTGTGAGACGAGAAATCAAGAGAACTGTCAATAAAGAAAATAGTCAACAGACTGAAGAAAGGCTACTACGCTACCTCATACATCTGAGGTAAGCTCCTTGGATTCAAAAAAGAACCCAGCACAACAAAACAGATAAAAACAATCCAAAACCAACCAACCAAAACCACAGAAGTCAAGCACATGCCCAAATTTATCTCAAGATTTCTTTCCCAGCCAGCCTTTCTGTATACAGACTTTTTATTAAAAAAAGAATGCTTTTAACTTGGTCTTTAAGATAGACAGTAGAGGAAGAAGAGCTAATAAATAATTTGGATTCTGCTTGGGAGAAACCAAGTTAAAATATTAAAGCTTTTTCTTGGCATTGAAGTATTTTGTGTAGCCTTGTAAAGCTTAATTCTTTTCTTAGCAAGAGAGATTTAGTTCTGGTTGGATCAACGTACTTCTTGAGGTTAGAGGAAATAGCGAGTGTGGATGTTGCATGGGCGAAAGCCAAAACTAAGGATCACTGTAGAGAAGGTGTCCAGTGTCCTACACACATGCCTCTTCACCAGAATAGCTTGCGACATGAAAAGCATTCCTCCTAAAAATACAGTGTTTAGTGGTAAAAATGTAAATGCCTGTTTCATGATGCAATACCGCTGATAATGCCTTTCACTTCATAAAATATTCACACAATCTTCCTTAAATGATTTACGAAGCACTGCCTGAAACCAGATACTGTGCTGCTGCTCTGGGGATGTTCTGGAGACAGCAGTTTGAAGCAAAGGAGGAATGATATATGTACTCTGTCCTCCTGCAGTTTGCAGACCTTTGCCTGCATTGTTGTAGTAAACAAACCCACGTACGTGCCGACCCAGTGCTTTCATTGCAGCAAACCCAAACTGGCAAACCCAACAGTGGCTGACATTCTGAAGCGAGCAAGCAGAACAAAATCAAATCTCTTACACTTTTTAACTTGTAGAATTACTTCTGGTACATATTATTTTCCCTGTTTAGCAGCATTGATTTCTACCCAGCAGACTTTTGAAACACAACTTTGTCTAAAGCAGTGATTCCAGCTTTACTGTTAAATGAAAGTTGACAGTCATAAAAAATGTGTGATGGTTTACTGGAGTGTGAAAATATCATCACAATGAGGCTGTTAAACTATGTTTTCATTGCAAATTTTAGCCTGGATTGAAATTCATCCGTTCAGGCCACACTAACGTGCCATGTCTAACTTAACCACTTCCTAAATTTTTTCTTGCGGGGTACATTCTGCAAGAGTGTGTAGCCCAAATAAAAGGTTCTGTACATTTGTAATGTTCATCTACCTGAAAGAGGAACTGGGGACACAGGCATCAGCTGCAGAGGTGGGCAGAAATCTGGCCAACTGGGTCTGGTGTACAGGCATGACGAGCAGTAGACTTGTGTCCTCTTTCAGTTTCTGCTTTAATGTAGTTTGCAAACTTTTTTGTAGACAGACCCCATAATTACTTCTATTTGAAGGCAAACTTGCTTTCTTCTCTGTTGTCTTTCATAGCTAGAAGTCGTCTTTTATGAGCTTCCAGTTTCTGACACCTGCTGAGAGGCAGGAATGTAGCAGTTCTGATGCTTTGAAATACCTGTACAATTTCGTTTAGCTCAGCTTTCAAACCTCTGGTAGGGATCAACTCATGGATTTATAATGTGTAATTAGAAATTTGGAAAGAGAATACCTGCAGAGTGTGTCAGAAGGTTTTTTCTTCAAGGTGAACCCAAACAGTGGGTCCTTTTCTCATAATGGAAGAATGGCAAAACTCCTTGAAACATTACCATAGCTTATGTTGATCTGTCTTGTGGTTCGTTATACAGAGTACTTCAGATTTTACAAAAGACTCAATTGTCGGTTTAGTAATAGCCTTCTTTACTAAAGATGGATTTTAATTAGGAGAGCTTAGAAAGTTTTAGTAGTATATTAATTCATATGTGAGTTGGTTTCAAATCTTCATTGTTAAAAGCAGCAATGCTTCCTCAAACCTGTTTTACTGAAAACTTATAAATAAACTGAAAATATTTAAATCGGGAAGATTAATTTTTTTGTTACTCTAGTTGGCTTAGAACAACTGTTCACTTTTAGTTGCAATAGTTGTTGAAAACAAGCATCTTAAGCCTACATGTTGAAATTTTGCTCCAAAAAACAAATGAAATCACCACCAGTAAGCTGCATTGTGGTCGCATCTGCTTACAAGGCCTTAATCACAGTTGTCAGCACTCACGTTATGAAAGCTTCTTTTCAAGTGGTAATTCGGCAAAAATGCTTGCATAGGCCTGGAACTTGACATTGGCAGCCAGATTTTCTACACTACTCTTTAAAAGTGTCAGACCTACTGTGTACAGTTTTGTATGTTTGAGATGCTGATCGATATGCCATCGAAACCACATTGGTACCCACAGGTACAGTATCGTGATGTCAAATGTAGTTGTGGTGGGCAGCAAAAGTTATTCACATATAGGAAGATCAAGAGTTGCACCTGCAGTTTATCCCCCAAGCATCTTCCAGAAATGACTTAACTTTTTTGTTGCATGTGAAGCAATGGTTTTTGTGTTGTGATTAAATCTTCATGAGCATAAGAGCTGTGAGTCCAGCTCTGCTCATGCCTCGTTTATTCCCAGAGTTCAGAAGGTGACGACCCTCCGTTGGTTTCTAGGTCAAATTCTGGCACCCCTACCTGTAAAAGGCAATTAACCAGTTAACCTGCCCACAGCTCAGCATTTTTCAAGTTTTTAATGCTTGGTCAACAGCTTTAGTTACTGACATAATGCCTCTTTTAATTGCAGGGAGCGTAATTGTTGCTTAACAGCAAAACGGGTTGTTACTGAAGGCTAGGTGGAGAGTAAACTTGAAACTGGTTGTTAAAAGTAGTGATTCCTCAAGGTATTGAGAAACTTTTTAAAAAATGTGGCATATGATACACTTATTGGTGGAACCTGGAGACGCCTGCTATTACTGATTTACTAGTTATTTCTTGATCTTTCTGATCTCTCAGCATTTTTCCTGATCTAGAAATTTGTATCCTTGCCCTAGTGATTTTACTTGCAGATTTTATAGATTGTGTTGTATAGTCTTTTCCACTTGCAAAACATACCTTGCTACATATGTTTTTGTGATCATCCTGCTGTATCCTGTTCCTGTGGCTTACTCTCTTTGTCAATTTTTATGGCCTATAAAATCTGTACGTTTTGTGCTTGTATTTGTAATTTTTTCAGTAATGTTTGTCACTTTCTTTACCAGGCTTTCTAGCTCATCTGATATTTGTTTGTTTAAGCCTTCCTGTATTTGTCTGTTGTTACTGTTCCTAGGACACCATCTGTTAGAGACCTCTGTGTTTTTCTTGATTCCTTTACACAAAACTACTGGAGCTGCCACAGATCTGGAGCTGGTCCCATGCTGGCCACTCCACATCACCCTGCCAGGGTGTATGTAATGGTTGTCTCTTGATTATTCCAATGTATTTGCATGTGTGAAAAGCAACATTTCTAAATCCCAGTTAGTAAAAATAAACATTTCTCAAAGGAAAAAATTGGGTCATGGAAGCAGAGGTAAGAAGAGTCTCTTCAGCTCTGTTGCTGTCTCCCGCTTGCCCTCCTTCAACCAGTGTGAAATGTCATGCTCAGAAATGTCACGTTAGAGGGAAGAGTTATTTACTGGGCAAAGGGAGTCTTGCAGGATTCTCACTACAAGAAAATAGTGAGCTTGAGAAGTTTAAAAACAGACCTTGTTAATTATTTTCTGATAGATCTGTGTGTAAAATGGGAATTGAGCTCTACTTTATGATGGTGCTTTGATACCTAGATCTGTCTGTTCTATATGAATTAATATAAATCATACTTTTGCTGCAGAAGATCCTTCCATGAAATTTTTCTTTTTAAAATGTCTTACGAGCTACATGCCAAATTAACCGTTTGTGGTGTTCAGGTCGTTCCTCGCCTCTTTCATTCTTCTTTCTTGTGCTATCCTCCAGTCATAAGATAGAATCTTTTCCCCTTTGCCTACCAGGGAAAGGGCTTTTGCACTGATAGCACTGAGCAAATAAATACTGACGGATGGGAGCTCTGTAGGAGCCAGTATAGGAGCGTTCTGCTGGACCCCGCCACATTTAATGCCCTTGACAGCTGTATCTAGGAGCAGAATTTTCCTTTGTCTGGCAGTGAGGATGACTACAGGCTATTCTGCATCGCTCATCTGAACGAAGCAGTGGCACAGAATCCATTTCTACAACCTGCCTGCCCTAGATGATGAAACCTTGATGGATCTTCTGTAGTTGTCTTTCTCCTGCCTCTCAGAATTTGTCTGATTATGGCTAGGTTTATTCTAGAGATACTGCTTTTGCTTCAGTGGGGTCAGTGAGTAAATGCTCATTAAAAATCTGTGCAAATTGTAATGCATGTGATAATACAGCGTGCCCTGCTGTCTCAGCATTTGCAATGGTATCGTTTTGTAATTACAACAGCAATAGCTTTTCTGTTTCTGTTAGAGTAGGAATAGCTTTTGTCCCTTACCGTGGCTCAGTGATAGTGACATTAAGTTCAGTTGCCGTAAGAAATGCTCCTTAGACTCTCCTGTCTTTCCTGGTTGAGGGAAGGAAATTAAAGGAGTTCTGCCAGATGAAGACTATAGAACACAGTTATCTCAAATGCAGATCTTGTCTCTCTATATATAGTTGTTAAATGTCAGGCAAAGTGGAACTGGCACATTCCTGGCAGGTTTGGAGGACCTGAATTAGGCTGTTTAGCCGCAGCATAAAAGATAAATCGGCCTGGGAATTGGCTGCTGTTTGCTTTGGCGACTGAGCCAGTGAACTACAGTCGCTTTGAAATGGCCCTATATTCTGTGCAAAAAACTTTTTTTGATCTCCTTGCAGAGATCCCTATACCTACTGCTTTTCAAGTTGGACTTAAAATTTGGCGTGTGGTATAAAGCAGTAGCAAACTTCTTACTGATACATTCATGAAGGGAGCAATGCAATCTGTCTGTATGACAGCTAGCACCGAAACACATTTGATATGTATATATGCCTTTGTTGATATTTGAACCTTCCCTTTTGCCTGTGCTTAGGCCACCCTTGGGTGGGCATTTTTGGGAGTGCTCACTGAAGAGCACTTTTTGCCATTCTAGATTGCCAAGAACTTGAATCTTCGATGTACAGAACTGCAGTGTGAACTTCGAATATTCCAAGCCGCTTCCAAAGCTGTGCCACGACATTGGTGATTAGGAACAAACCCATTACATTCCAAAGGAAACAAAGTAGATTGGAAAGGCTAGGTTGTTCGTTCTTCCATTTTAACTGAATAATTTTGTATGTTCAAATGTTTTTGGCCTTAATCTCTGAAAGAAAAGGTACACATTTTATTCAATAATAATTGAAGAGTAATCTTTAGTTTAGATAATACAGATATTCATATCTTTTCAGGTTCCAGAGTTCTAAATCTGGAAAGATCTACCTCCACAGAGATGTAAGGCTCCTATTCTCTCGGAAATCCATGGAAGTTGATAGCGGCGCTGCATATGAACTCAAATCTTACACTGAATCTCCAACAAATCCTCAGTTTTCACCAAGATGCTAGCAAACAATGGCAAACTAAAGTATTCATTTTACTGTTGATTACTCCTTGTGAGCAAAGACTGGTAGAGATGACAGTATAAAGTTAAGTCTGTAAAGGAATGAAAATAGCGCTCGAGAGAGAGAAGGTTCTTATGTAATCCTGGACCAGTTTTTAAAAGGTTTCTGGAATGAGCTTTGTGTATTCCAAGTAGACTGGAAACATACTTAAATGTAATCTTTTTGTACTGTTTAAAACCACTTCATTGGATGTGTTGCAATAGCAAATTCCCAAGTTAGTTTAGTGTTTACACTTTTTATTTTATTTTTCAGTTATTTAATATTTAATGTTTCATTTAATACTCAAGTGATGTTTGTCTTTAGTGTTCTAATGTAGCATAAATCCTATGTAAAATCATACTATGTATTTTTGGCATTAATATTGAAATCTGAAATATATAAAGATGTCTTTAATCTGTGTGATGTTTTAACTGATACTCATTTAAGTTATTGAAAATGGGGTCAACAGGTGAATTTCCATAACATTTCATACTATGCAAGCATTTAGCTTTCTTTTTTTTTTTCTCTTCAGTGGTACCCTTTACCATTTTTTCTCACAGATTTAGTAACACTTGTGACAGTAATGCAGATTATTTATTTACTTATTCATGCATTGAGATCATTGGTTCGATTCATATTTTGCTGCCTCAGTTTCTTTCTTTCCTTAAGGGCCACTTTTGATTTTGCTTTCTGTTACTATTTTTTCCTCACATAAAATTCACACCCCCCCCATTTTAATTTCTCAGATTGTGTTAAAGGATGTACTGTGCAAGCAAATTAGTATTTATATCTTAAATATATGCAAATTCTATGAAACTTGTACTTTTTGTTTTGTTTTTTAGATAAGGAGGATCTTCATGTAATCTTAAATATTTTTAATAGGTCAATTCCATTTAGGCCACTAGGTGGCCATTGGAAGTTTTGCTAGAAAATGCTACATGGGCAAATATTTTCCAATACTTATGTGTATTCCTCAAGCAAAACAGTCAGCTAAACAGTTTATGCTAAGTGTTAAACTGTGTATCTGAGAGAAATAAAGTTAGAAGCATTTGATTATATTTGAGGTATATATTTAATAATGAAAATGAAGCATTACTGTATCTGCCAAAGATTTCAGAGTTTCTCAATTGTTTTACCTTGGCTTATATGGTTTTTTTTTTTCTTTACATCCCTGTAGGTTTTCAGAGTGTCAGTAATATGAAAGGTGACCTTCATATTTGGGGGTATAACGTGCTTATCTGATGAAGGCTGTTCAGAAAGAATGAACGTGCATCTTAGATAAGGGCAGTGCTGAATATACGAGAAGTCAGTGTATCATGAAATCTCTAGGAGGTCTGCCAGGGAAAGTAAGGGAGACCAGACTTTCCAGATGATACGTATCAGCTATCTTGTATATTCAAATAACTGTTGCTACAAAAGGGCAAAGCTCAGATATTACTGAGTCTGTTCCCCACTTCAGCAGTATTTTCCACTCTGTTACACTAGGTTTTCAAAGGTTATAGCTAGCATTTATTTTATAGAGACTTTGGAAAAACTGTACAGGAAGAGATTGTTTGCATTTTCTAGTCATTTGTGTGCCCTGTAAAACCAAGAAAAGGTTTCTTTTTTGTAACAGAAGTCAAATGCAACTGCAGTTTTACTGTGTACAGAACTAGGATCTAGACTAGTGTAATGAGACTGTGTCCTAGTTTCTTTGTGGCTACTATTGAGTCCTAAGCAAACAGCATGTATCCTCAAAGTACTTATTTGTGTCATGGTGCACATTTGCTTGTGTACTGGGTGAAAAAAAGGATGAGAAAAGGACACACTTCTAGTGAACAGTCACAATTCACCTGTAGTAGATTAACCTTTTATTCTGCACTGATAATATGCAATGTTTGTAAGTTTGTATCTTGGTAACTTTAAATGACTTCTTCAAGCCATTCTTTTCTCCCTTCAGAGTAATATATTAATTTGTTTTGAACAGCAAAGAAGTGTGGATTTTGAATATGTGGTCATTACACATCATGTCTAGGAAATAAATCTGTATTGACTTAAATAGTTGAACTGCACTTAGTCCCTGTATGGATTCAGAATGAAAGTGACCTTAGCTTATCCATGCACAACTTTGATTTAACTGTCTTTGTCCATTGACAGCTTGATCTGAGATAAAACACTTTCCATTAGGGATACACGTGGAGAAATGCTGAATGTTCATAAAGTATGAACTGATTTCTACATGACCTTCTACAAGTAGGTTGAGAAATGAGACTAATTTTTGAGAGGTCATTTGGTTCTTCTCTTTACTCCTCAATAGGCTCAACCGTACAGAATTGTTTTTGAGAAATGTTTGAGTGGTTTATGAGGGCCTCCAGTGATGGACGCTCAAAGTATTATCTCTCTCAGTGTTAAACTATACTTATAATGAGAAAGCTATTTATAATGCCCAATTAAATCTTGCTGCAGCTGAAGTCAAGTACTACCTGGCCTCTTCACTATATGCAAAAAAAACCCAATTTAGTTCTTGTTATTCCCCTTCTCAGTCTTGTTTTCTATATCTAAGACAACCCCAGGCTGTTCGGTCAGCCTTGCCTCAGACTTTTTATTTTCTGCACCGCTAATCATTCTGTCTCTTTGCTTTCTTCTTTTGGTCTGAATCTGTCTTCAATTGCCTCAAGCTGGACACAGCATCCCAAGCAGGGCCCCCCTCTGCCAGTTAGACTGGTTGATAACTGATGGATGAAAGTCCTCTTCATACATCCCATTATAATGCTTGGGGTTTCAGTATCTGGAGATGTTGACTTGCATTTGTCTTGTTACCCACTATAACACAGGTGCCCTACCTGCTTGTTCCCAGTATGGTAGCTTTCCTGCGTGTGTCATTATTGAACTTCATTCTCTCACTACCCAAGATTTTGCGTCTGATCTTCTGCTTGAATCTGAATTGCAATTATTTTCTAGTGCTTGTGTAGCTTCTCTTACTCAAGGCAGTCTGCTATTATTAATAAAGTTTATTTATTTATTTATAAACTACATTATCTGGGTCACCAGTGAAAATGGTGAGCAGGATTGGCCCTGGGAAGCACTTTGTGAAATACTACTAAACACAGCATTGCTGTTTGATATCCATTTCCAACAAAACTTGAATCTACCACATTAAAGTTTCATCTATTTAAGTTTCCCTGATTTGCATGGGGGGGTGTCCGAAGCCTTATTAATGCCAGAAGGTGTCTGGAACTGCAGCCACCTTCACCCACTTCTCCACTTTTTGGTTAAAGGAAACAAGATTGTGTGAAACCCTTATTCTTAATTGTGAATTTATGTCTAGCTACTCAGTTTCCTTTGAGTGCTTATTTTAGATGATTTCTCAGGTAATTATTGATTAGACAGTTTAATTATATAGCTTGTATTCTGTCCTCCCCATACTCCTATTTAAATTCAGAAAAATGGCCAAACTATCAGTCTCCTGCAAACCCACTGGTTTTCTACAGGCTTCTGTATAGATGACCACTAAATTACCTGGAGATTGCTTCAGTCAGTTCTCTAAATGCTCAAGGATAATTGGAAATACTTACCAGATGAGCAAAGAAACCCTGAATCGAGTATCCTATAAACCTATCCTTCCTTATTCCAGCTTGAGGTTATGCTCTGTTAGACTAGCTATCTTGGTCATGCCAGATTGAACAAAAGAACGATTAAATCCTTTGGTCTTTACAAGGTTTGTTCAGTAATTTCCAGTAATGATTCCTTGCCCCTTTGTCTTCATGATCTGCTTTAGATGCGCATCCTTAAAAACACTGACCTAGTTTCTGTATGCTGCTTTCTTGTATTTGAGGCCATTGAAGACCTTGTGCTTTTCCTGAGGTTCTTAATTTACTTCCCATCCTTCCTTTGTATTGTATCATTTACATTTATTCCCTTAAAGAAATAATGTCATTAAGGAACTGCTGAATTGTCAAAACTGTGTTTTCCCTCACATCTTATTTCCTAAGAGATTCGGAAGAAATTCCTGAAGTTTGCATTCTTGTCTGCTGTCACTGCTTTGTTGTCCTGCTTCCTTTCAAAATCTATGAAGTTCATCCTTTTTATGATCTCCTATGCGTTGCTCTTTTTCACACCTTTGGACTATTTCTCCCTGATTTTGCTAGAGGCAAATGTGGCACACCCACTCTTATCATTGCTTTTTCTATCATTAGGAAGAAAGTACTTATTAGTGCTTTCTATGACTTTCCTGTGCAATCTGCCCTGCTCTGTCCCCTTCTGAACAAGGGATACGTGCGTTCCTTGTGTTCCCTGCTACTACACCATGCTGGTCTCTGGACAAATCACTCAGTTGCTCAAAAAAATGCTTACAACTGCTGGTTGTAAGCAACGCGTAAAATTTGGCTGTGGCAAAATCCTTGATTTTACAGCTTGTTTTGATTGAGAGGCTTTCCTGACCTGTCTCGGCCTGCGTTCTGGACCTTTACCACCCCAGGCTTGTCCTTGCCGCCCTTGCTGAGCCGTGCCCAAGGCGGCTCACCGCCACCAGCGAGCCGGTTATACACACTGCGTGGGAGGGCTGGAGCTCAGGACCACAGGAGAGCGGTGTAAGGTGCTAGGAGAAGGCATTTTGTGCTGAATAAGTGGAAATGTACATCCATTGAACGGACTAGTAAGTAAAAGCTATGCCCTGGTGTTCTCACAAGCCCTGTATTTGGGACCCCTGAAGGTTTGCTACTGGCGCGCTGTTGAAACCCCTCCTGCGTGTTCTTGAAGCCCCCAGGGAGCCCGACAGAGGTGATCGTACTGCCAAGAACCATGCAGTGAAAAGTAGATGAGGGAAGCAAATACTTCCCATAACTCGATACCAGGCCATTAAGAACTTCCAACGGACTGAGCCCTCCCGTCCTGTCAGCTGGCATCTGGGATTCCAAGCAGATCCCAAGCAAAGCCCCGAGGGTTCGGCTCCCCGTGTCACCCGTGGGAGCAGCCACACGAGCCAGCGGCCGCTACGCAGCAAAGGCCGTTCCCCCTCACCCCGGGGCCGGGCGGGCCGCGCAGGCCGCGGCGGGGCCTGGGTGCGGCCGGCGGTGCGGGCCCGGCCTGTGGTAGCCGCACCCGGGCTGCCCGCTGGGGCGCGGCCGTGCCCCGGTGCGGCGGGCGGGCCTCTGCCAGCGTCAGCCTTTGTGCTTCGAGCGCAGGCGGCCGCCCTCCGCCGGGGCCCGCCGGGCCCGGGTCGCCAGGAGGGCCCCGGAGCCGAGACCCGCCGCCCCGCAGCGCCCAGCGGCGGCCGTGACGCCAGGGGGCGGGGGCGGCGCTGGGAGCGCGGCTGCGCCGCGGGCAGGCTGAGCGCGGAGGAAGTCTGGTCCCGCCGGCGCGCCGTCGTGCGAGCGGCCGCCATCTTGTGCGGGAGGTGGTGGCAGCGCTGCGCTGCGCGGAGGAGCGGCGGTCGCGCCTCCCTCGGCTGCCCTCTCCCCGCCGTCGTGCTGCCGCGGCGCCATGTCTGCCGAGAGTCCCGAGCCCGCCTCGGCCGAGGAGCAGAAGGTGGGTGGCCGGCGGCCCCGCCGAGCAGCGGGAGGAGGCCCGCGGGGCTTCTCCCGCCTCCATCTGCGCGCTGAGGCGGAGCGGGGGAGCCGCGGCCGGGCCTCTCCCTCTCTCCGCCGGGGGAGCCTGGCGGGCCGCCGCGGCCCTTAAGGCAGCGGTTCCTGGGCCTGGCCACTCTCCATGCCGCGGCGGGGGAGGAGCCGCGGCCCTTCCGCACCGCGGCGGGCAGCGGGGAGCCGAGCCGGCGGGCTCTTCGGCAGGCCGGGGCGCGGGGCCTGCGGGGAGCGGCGGGGCGGGCGCGGGCCCTGCCGCCCGCCGCGGCCTGGGGCTGGAGGCGGAGGAGCGGCACCGCCGTGCGCTGTTCTCCGGCAGATGGTCGGCGTGCGCTGCCCGGGGCGGGCTAATGGCGCTCCCTCGCTCCCCAGCCGGGCCTGGGCCCCGCTCCGCCTGCCAGGGCCGAACAGGTTCGGCTCCTGGTCACAGCGGTGGAGGCCAGCGAGAATCCGGTTGGCTAAGCGTTTGTTTCGCTTTTAGGAATTTTTCAGCTTTTAATGTAAGCGATTTAGGGCGACAGATAATCTGAAAACAATGGCTGTGACCTGTGCTAGGTAAGGGTTTTAGAAAGAATAACTGGCAGGGTTATCCTGTGATGACACTGTTATGTCATCTCGGTAGCTAATAACGTTATAGTTTTAAGTGGGTTTTGGCTACACAGATGACTGTGCTGTTAGCAGTTTCCCCCTGTGGAATGTGACTTTAAGAAACCGTGTGGGTTTCAGTTTTGTCATTGCTGTGTGGACTCGGTGCGATCTCCACAGTTATTTCTGCTAGGGAGAAGTTATGAAACACAAGTACCGCTTTGAAAGATGCTAAAAGAAAAGCCTTAATCTACCTCGGCTGTCAAGTTTTTGTTTAATAATTTACAATTTGTAATGTGAGTTAGGCGTACGAGTAGAGCTTAGGGGGTTAATATGGAATGATACCTTCTCAATAGGTGCAGTAATCAGAACCAGCTTCTGTGGTAGGTCTGTAATCTACCCTTAAATGTGCGTGTTCTGCAGCTCAACTTAACGTTCATATTAGGTAGATTACTGGAAGGATACTGTTCCTGTTCAAAGCCTATAAAAATAAGTCCCTGGCCTGTGCAGCACTCCTAGAATAGCTCTGTAATAAGAGCATGGTAAAACATGTGGTAGCAAGTTTATTGTAATGCCTTCTAGTGTGTTCTGATTAAGTCAGGTGACTGGGGCTGCCTTTGCCAAGTTTCAGACGGTAGCCTTGAAATCCAATGCTTATACACAGTTCTGAAAAATCACCTTTTATTTGAGGGATGGGAGTCCCTTACTGATCTGCTAGTTTAGTTTTAATACGATGAGGTGTTAAAGGCAAATTAATAACGTCAATATAATAAAACTTTGATTTCTGTGAGTTTATGTCGTGTCAGAATACTGTGATACCAGTGCTGTTACGGCATTGCAATATTAACCTCCGCTAAAACTCAGTGTCTGGGTAGGCAAAATTGAACATTGCCTCAGGTAATGCTTAGCTCTGAAATACTTATATAAACAACCCGTGCTGCAGTACTCATCTGTGTGCCTCAAAAAGATGAAGCCCCTAAATAAACTTTGAGGCAGTGTTTTTGTGATCAGGCCTCTTTTCTAAACTCTGACATGCTGTGAGAAGTTTGTGCACGTGGTAAGTGAGGAAGGTGTTACACAAGAGAGTGATATGAATTGAAAATTTGCCAAAGGCCGACGTTTCCTGTTCTCAGTGTGCGAACTCGGGATAGTGGCAGGGGCAAATTCAGCAACAAAGAAACTTCACATTGGAGAACATATGCTTGGTTGACTGACTGGTTTGGGCTTAAAAGCCTCCTGTATTTTTCAGGAAGCTGTTAGAGGTGGTGTGTTTTGTTTCTGGACTGGCTCTTGCCACATCAGTTCACTGTTGAGCTGTGCTGTTGTCATGCTTTTCCCATTTTCTGCTTTATGTTTTGTCTAATGTCTTGCTGAAGAGGATGAGCTCTTCATACCAGAGTTTTAAAAGGCTGATGGCTGTTTTTCTAGGCATTTGGTTCAGTTGTCCAACAGATAGGGAACTTTACACTGCTAGTACCTCTGTAAAGATGAAAAGCAAAAGCTATCCTTAGATGAGTTAGGTAATTACTGCCCTTCCTGGTAGATCCTTTTAATGAAGTAAGCAGACTTCATTAGCTGTGTCAAATTCCTGTAGAGAGCTAAAATTATAACTTTCGTGTGGTTGTCACTAGGAAGAAGAGCGTGGTATGTCTTTATTTCCGCCCCCCTCCCAAGAATTTTTTATTCTTGGTTGTTGCTTCTGTAACTCAAGGGAGACTGTTGTAAATGTATGAATAGCCTTGCTGGCTTGGGTTAAAGCCTCTGTGGCTCAACAGCACACCTCCAAGAGTGCTCAGTACCATCTAGTCCCCAGAGAAATATAAGGTTAGGACATGCACGCAGTCATCCTCCCCAGAAAACTATCCCAGGTCTCAGCAATCTGTGGTTTAAAAGCCTTCTGAGCTGCGAATGGATATCTCGAGTTGCTTTCGAATCCAGTCTAAATTCTTGGCACCCCTCTGTGACAAGGAGTTCTGCAGCTTAACTGTATTTCAGATGAGGAACTGTTGTCTTAATTATTTTTTGAACCTGCCATCAGCTGGTTTTGTTTGACACTCGAGGTCTTTGTGTTGAAATTCTTTAATTCATCTTAGGTAGTTTTTTGAGTCTTAGTTGTTCTTTGGTCATCATGAGTTAGTGACCATAGCCTGTATCCTTTTCAGCTGCATTGATGCATAACACAGTGTTTCATGTTTTGGTAGCCTGCTGTGTGATCATTTGTCAGCCCTGTGAGTTTGCATAAATGTCTCCTTTGATGCACTGTGAATACATATTTATATAAGCTATTTATTGTTGGCCCTCTGTTCTTAAAAAGTATTTCCTTTTGGTGAGTTTTGGCAAAACATGCCGCCATAAGTTCTTTGTCTGTTGGCTCAACAGTGAGTACCCAGTGATTCAGCATTAGATGTTGAAAATGTTTAGCTGAAAGGATTGCTTTTGAGAAAATTCAGACAGTGCCAGCATGATGGTAAAGCACAATAGGAAGAACAGCAGTTGAGGATTTATTTTTATAACGTGAAAACTGTGGTCTTGTCTAGTATGATATCATACAGTGAGAAATAGTATATATAGTTCTATGTTCACTAGTGTCAGGGAAACTTTGCCCTTTATATGTATTTGTATTTTGTTGTGTTGTCATCTAATAAAAAATATTGGTTTCTGTATTCATGGAAGTTTCTCTGAAACTGTTAGGAGAATTTCTATCTTTCCTTGGTAGAACTGGTAATTCGGATTCCTGCTGTATTGTGCAAAAACTGTCTTTGAAATGTCTTGGCCTATTGGTTAGACGGTTATATTCTAAATCTGTTTTTATAACCATTGTTTCTGAGGCTCCTACCAGAAAGATGTTGAATATTATAGAACTTTGAGTTTTTATGAGATAGAGGAAAGCACTAGGGTTAGTGTAGTGGCTCTACTTTAGCACTTTGGCAGTTCTGGCTTAAGTAGCTCCCAGCTGCTTGTGTTCCTCTGTCCTCCCTGGGAGCTGCAGGGCTAACATACCCTTTTGTGCAGCTGCTTGGTGATCCAGACTGTGGAAACTGATCCAAATGAAACAGGGCGGGACGAGGGGGGTGGGGTGGCGGGGTGGTCAAGGATTTGTTGTTTTTCTGTTGAATTAATTTCTGTAACTCATTCCTGTGGAGTACATGCAGTCATTCTGACTGATGCAATGCAAGGATGATGACACGAATGGAAAAGAGTGTGAAGGGGCTGCCTAAGCAGCTCTAGGTGGATATGAAACCTTAGTCACAGGTGAACTTGAGGCCCTCTTGATTTCAATGGCCGTTCTTATTTCCTGCCTAAACGTCTTGCTGTCTTCAGGTTATGGTAACAATTCAACACTACAGCAGTCAGTGCAAATCAGTATACAGTTTCCCTGAACTAGCAATGGTTTACATGCAAAGGAAAAAAAAAATAGGCCAGATACTGGGAAGTGGCAAAACAAGAATTTCAAATGGAAGATATTTTAGAAATGAGCTAATAGAAGAAATTGTACTTCATGCATCAAATTGCTGCATGGCCTGGAATAGATGAGCATAAAGTAGAGGTTAGTGTTGAAAGACTGGATGAATAAATTGCAGGTTTTGCCAAAATAGTATGTTCAAATGATTACTTTGAGCATCCATGTTTTACAGTATACTCACAAAATAGGCATTTTATTTTACACAACTGCACTCTCAGTCTTCATCCTCCTTTTAAGATAATTATAGACATGTATAGAGAAATACTGTATTGTTACTATTAATATGATAGCAGGCATGTTTTTGAGACTAAGCTGCTTTAACACTGTTCCACGATGAATATCAACACGTTGCAGTTAGAGCGGTCATACAGTCTAGATTGTGGCAGTCTGTGCAGCAAGTGCTAGTCTGTCTGTACCACTTCGCGATCAAACAGGGACAGTTGAAGAAGTCCTGTGGCGTTTGCCCAGCTTTCAACAGTTGTTTGTTCTTAGTGGAGCCCTTGCTTTGACCAAAAAATGTTTTTTGTTTGAGGGATATATTTTTTTATTTATTTATTACTTTGATTTTGGTATCCACTACTTTTATGTGAAACAGAAATGCACTGATTAGATGCAGACATATCTCCAGGAAGGGTATCTAAGATGGGAGGCTGAACTCCTACAGTTGCTGTCAGTATTCAAGAGAGAATGTATGAAAATGTCTTATCAAATAATTGGTATGTTCACTTGGTAGCAGCAATTGGCCTGTTAGTGAATTATCTGCAAAAGTATTCTGCATGAGTCATTCAGTACTGTAAATGAAATATATAATGATGCTCATTGTCTTTCAGGAAATGGAGGATAAGGTGATCAGCCCAGAAAAAGTTGAAGAAGCAAAATTGAAAGCAAGATATCCTCATCTGGGCCAGAAGCCAGGAGGCTCAGACTTCTTGAGAAAGAGGCTTCAAAAAGGGGTGAGTTCTTTATGTCCACGGGGTATGGATAAGAAATTCCCAAATTCCTGTATCTGTGATTTATTTTTTTTCCGCTCCACAGGCCTTTGCCTGAGTAAGCGTACCAAGAAATTTACGCTTTTGTCTGTGAAAGTACAAGGAAGAGAAATTTGTTTCCACAACCCAAATATGAATTGGCTGAGTAGCTGTTTACAGCATCAGTGGCTCAACTGCACCTTTAAGAAAAGACTAAACTTAGAAGCTGGCTTTGTGCTGCTGTGGTAGACTTCATAAAAAAACATAGTAAATACTAAGGGTCAGAATCTCATCCCTGTTTTGTACTGATCTTGCCTTGCTCATTGTGTCTGCAAAACGTATGTCCGCTCTTATTATCCATGTTTTTAGCACATGAAAGCTTGGTGTCCTCTGTGTTACACTAGGCAACATCTGACATCAGTGGCTTGAGAATGGTGGTGTAATTCTGAATATATACTCATAACCAAAAATAGAAGAGTGAAGAGTGAGTTAGACTTTTAATATTGTTCCACGTTTAAGCAGTGTCTCTTTAATTTCTTAGTTACTTAAATATTTTTTTTTTAGTTTAATTATGCATAAAGTGATTATGTAATGCCTTTCAGGCATGCTAGAACTCTATTCTTGGAATAATCCTAATATATCACTACTTCTGATGGTGCTTTCACTGCTGTCACACTGTTTTGTTTTGTTTCTTTTTTTCTTCTTTCTTTTTTTTTTTTTTTTTTTTTTGCTATTGTCTAGGCCCTTTGAGTGCATGCAATGACTCCAGGTATACAACCTTCACAAACCAGCTGTTGGAGTTCAGTGCTGATCTAATTCTGTGCTATCTGGTAACATCTCCTGGGAATTGTTACTGTTGGCAGGTTTTTTTGGATAAGCTTTCTCTTGTAAGCTGGAGCATGTGCAGCATAGTTATTGGCTGCTGGGCACGGGCAGGTGGTAGATTAGGTGAATGCTTTTATGAGTTACGCTGTTAGGTGGTCAGAGGCAGCCTAAATGAGACTTCAGTGGGTTCAGTGTGTATGTAGACGCAGGAGGGAGAAGGTAGGTGTGTGTTGTGATAATCTGGGAAAACGGACCAGCATCCACTCCCTGAGGATGCATGGCCCTAAAGGAATGATGACTGCACTCAGTGCAAATTTGAGAAAAACTCACCACCAATAACAATCTGTACAATCTCTTCATCTTGATTACAGGACTGTTTAATGCAAAGATTATTGCAGCCTATGTTTTCAAATTTGAGCAGAGGTAGACCAGTGGGTATCTATGTTGACAAAGTGTTTGGGATTTTGCTACTTTGATGAAAGATGGCATAAGGTTGTGGATTCCAATTTGTAATCTGCCTTCTTCAGTTCTCTACTCCTGATGTGGTGGTAATAACTTTCTTCCTTTTTTATTATTTTTGTGTAGTGTGCTTAGTGTCTTAAATGAAGAAGCATCTTTATTTGATACAGATGCTGGATTTACTTCAGCCTGCCTGGATTGCTCAAGTTTAAAATAGAGTGAGGATAGTGAGTATGCTTTCAGATAGTGTTTCTGACACAGACACCTGGACATAGTCAGTTTGAAAGAGATGATCAAATAAAGGCCATCTATGAGAAGCTAGAGTAAATCAGAGGAAAATGCAGGAATAAGTTAAAGGAAGAAGTGGACTGATACGCTAATGCGTGAAAGGTGGTAGGTTTTCTCAGATATTTGAAATTTCATTTTTTTTCAAATTATACACATTGAAATGTATATAATCAACTGTAGCCCAGATATTCTTCAGTTTGGCAACTAGGACACACTCTGCCCCTTAATATTTGCTCTCCAGAAATGTTCTGCATTAGGTGCACACACCATTATTAGCACTGTTTCTCTAGAATAATAGTAGATGAGAACCATGCCACATCATGCTTCTGTAGAGGGATTCTGAGCACTTACATGAACAGAAATCTGTTAACAGCAGTAACACATCTAAAGACAGAGTAATTTTTTTATTACCTAGTTGCTGTTTGAAAGTTTCTTTTGGTTGCTTCAGTCTTAAGAGCAAAACATGAACACCTTTCTCCAAATCAGATTATGTTGTATCTCGAGATCTAGTGTGTAGGTGCGGTGCTAGAACGTTGTGGTGTGGTAAACATAGGGATTACACGGTCAAAAGGGTTGAATTGGGAAGGTTTATTCATAAAGTGTGTGGTTTAAATGTACTACTGACTGCATGGGAAGAACAGATTGGTAACTTTAAGGCTCTGGCTGGGAACATTTAAAGCTGCTTTCATGAGGCCTTGCACAAACACCCCTCCACCTCTCCATATTCCCCCTCCCCTTAGGTAAAGGCCAGTTCAGTCAGCTGTTCAAATTACTTCTAACAACTGCTGATACTGAACATTTTGCAGCTGGTTAGTATTAATGCAAAATAAAGAGTATGGTAGTAATACACTGCCTGGAAGCACTTAAACATGGCAGGTAATGGTGGCTATTGTTCAATATATACTGAATATATATATTCATATATAAAATAGCTGAGGAATAAGCCTATATAAAGCAAACTAGGGAGTGTTCTCTTCAGAAGTGACTGTGATTCTAAGCAGCAGTTGCTAGTGTAAATCTTTATCCTGAATCCAATTCTTTTGAACTCACATGCCAATTTATTCAGAATCATGGGTTACAAGTACCTTAATGATAGACCTCATGGTAAAGTGTAAACAAAACACAACTTTTCTTGCAAAATGTGTCAATGAGCAGTTGAGGACAATGCAGATCTTGGATGAAATGCCATGCCTCATCTTACCATGATGCAGACAAATCATAGAAGTCATTTGGCTTTAAAATCCATAGATAACTAAATATTTTGAGAAATCTGACAACAAAAAAGACTGTTAAAGGTTATGCTAATAAAAATATGCTGAAATATTAAGGAACACTTAGAAATTCAAACTTAATGTGCTCGCTTTTATATTCAGAAGAAACCTGGAGTGTGGGATAAGAATTTCTTTCCCATAGTGCTTTTCAGAAGGACTGCACAATAGATTTGACTTCACTAAATAATTGGTTTGGGAACTTTAGGGATTATAGTTTTGCTGTTTTAATGTATGCAGATAGGTTTTCTTGTTAGCATGTAGTTTTATGCTGCTTTGGTCTTCTGGTATGATAGAGCAGGCTCTGTTCTCCAGCTTTAGTTGATGCATTAGTTATTCTGTGTAGCAGAACTTGTTCACTGCAGCAAAATTTACAAATGCAAAGGTTTCACTTGTGAGACCAAAAGCTTTTGGGAAAACTTGGTCAAAAATAGTGTTCATGTATGGGGTGAGTTTAATGATTTATGTAGAACCGTAACTGTATATTTACCTAATGTTAAAAGAGTTTGGCTATGTGTGCTTAATAGTCTTGATACTATGTTTTTTTTAACCAACGCAGAGCTACCTTGCCAAATTGGGAAGATTTTGTAACTTTTTAAAATGTAAAGAATCTATTCAACCATGTAATTCAGTGTATGCATCTGATAAGATTTCAGACTTTTAAATATGTGTGTGTTTTGTCTTCTAGCAAAAATACTTTGATTCTGGTGATTACAACATGGCTAAAGCGAAGATGAAGAATAAACAACTGCCTACTGCAGCTCCTGACAAGACAGAAGTTACTGGTGACCATATTCCTACTCCACAGGATCTTCCACAGCGGAAACCATCTCTTGTTGCTAGCAAGCTGGCTGGCTGACGAGAACAGCTGAACTGCATGATTATTCTCATTCCTGTTATTTCTCCTTAATAGTTATTTCTCACCCTCACATCCCCCTTTTTCTTTCTTACACTAAGTCATGAGACTGACAGCTTTGCAGGTAGCGATAGCATGTGCTGCTATTGTAAGGGAGTACTGTTAAGAGTAAAACGTGTAGTATTTGGACTAGTTGAGAACAATGCACTGATTAAAAAGGACAAGTTTGGTTGGAGCAATGTAATCTACTTGAAAATGTACATATTGCCCATTTCCTAGTGTAGGACTGGTTCCAGCAAGTGACATCGCAAGTTTTACAACTTCTAATGTTTCTGCTTTTGTTATTTCATCTTAATTACAGCATATTTGTATTTAATATAACCTCCAGTTGTGTTGGGTTTTTCTTCTGTGTTTGGGTTTGTTGTCTAAAATAGAGGTTTAGACCACAAGTTGCTAGATGGTACAGCATGTATAAAAACAAAGACAGGGCTCTGATTGAATTTTGTTTCTGCTTTTGAACTTGAACGGCCTTAAACCTGTTTCAGCTTTAACAATAGAGTTTTTACTTGGGCAATATTTGCCCATTCTGGTGTAACTCTTGTGAATCTAGTGCTTATTGACAACTGCCTGTTGAAGCTGGTATTCTTTTCAGTTCCGTAGCTTAGGACACACTTTTGTTGAAGATGTGAATGAAGTGTGCATGTGCATAGACTGTTGAATTCACTCTTGTGCCATTTTTGTAAATACAATAGTTTTGCACAACCTTTTGCAAACGTCTGTTAGTTTTACATTTTAAAAAGCAGATAATGTGCCAATCAAAGCACAAGTGATTCTGTATCTTTCAAAGTCTTGTCCTGAAACTAAGAGCCCAGAATCTTGCTACTGAAAGTAAAAACTGTATACCTGAAATTTGTGAAACACATTTACACTTGACTCAGCCTTATGCTTATGCAGTTGTATGTTTTGTTTTGCAACAACATCCAGCATTCAAATACAAATCCAGAATTTGCACCTGTCATGGTGGCAGGTGCCCTTTCTGTTCAGCAGCTCTTTAAGCTTTTAAAGCTGAAATGCTCTGTCTAATGACATGGAAGATGGCTAAATGTACTGTTCTGGAGAATTTCCTGTGTGGCAGACACCTAGTCTAGGCTTGCTAAGATCTGATATGCAGTTGTCTTTGGGCTATTTTAGACTTCTGGAAGCAGAAGGGTATAATATTTTTTTTCTTGGACTCCTGAAGTGGTAGTAAACTATCTCCTTTTTGCTTTGTTATACAGCAGTCCCTCACTGGCTTTGGGGAAACAAGGAACTGGAAGTGATATTTATATAATGATCTGTTGAGAAATAGGTAACTTTTCATATCAGTAAATAGGAATGAACTTCATCTTTATGATGCAGGTTGTTAAGTACTAGATAGCCAAACTACATAGCTGATTTTAGACAGGTAACTTGATGAATTTAAAAGAGTGTGTGTTCATTGAAATCAGAATATTAAAAGTGTGGTATGATCCATAAAGTAATTGACTTTCATACAGGTAATACAGCCTTGATGTTCTTTGGGAGTATAAGAAACTCTTTAAAAAGGTCAGTTTATTGAATACCTTTGTGTTTAAAGGAATTCTCAAACAGCCTATTAAAAACAAAGCACCAACGTGGATATTATAAGAGAAAACAGTCTTGTCAGATGCATGGTTTTAGAAGGATGTGGTTTGTGTTGACATGTTTAGAAAGGTCTTACAGGATAAAGGACTGCTAGTCAAAAGAACTTTGGCCTGCCTTTTGTGCAATGGCCTCTTCTGAGGGCAAACATGAGGAAATGATCGAGAGAAAATGAATAGTCTTAATTTGGCCCTGTTTTGATAGGAAGATGAGCAAAGTAGATCAGTGTCTATGTAATGTCTTTGGTTCGGAGAAGTTATTCCGGAGAATTTAAAAATTACTAACCTGATGCTTTTCAAGTCTGTATAGTCTTTTTCTGGTAATTAAATGGGCTCTGTTAAGCCTGTCCTTATTGCTTATCCTCCACTAGTATTATAAAGAGTTTGATATTTGTGGAACAGGTTGAAGACACAGACCTACTTCTCTAAGAATTTGGGCTGGGAGAGTAGCAAGGAAACTGGATATATTGAAGCAAACTGCTTTTTATAGATGTTTGTCCTAATGTGAAAATCCCTCTTTATTTTTGTATGTATAAATGAAATTGAAACTTAATGATAGGACTGGGTCTGAAACAAATTTTGAACGGTTTAAGGTGACTTGCTGTGTATTGCCTGGTGCCACTATTCTGTAGCTCACATAAGGTGAGCTTTTGCGATGTTTGGGAAGATACTAAAAAAAAAAAAGCCATTTAAATTAAAACATTCCACTCACTTAGCTACAACTCAGCTTGTCCTGCTGGTTGGACAATACAAGCTCTTCTGATGTTCACGCAGTGACTTGCAGTTCTAAGATTGCTACAAATTCAGCTATGAATATATTATCCATGTGTATACTTGAAGTACTGTAATGCTAACTAGGTCAGTGACTGATTATGAGCCTTCACATCTGACAGACCTCAGCAGCAGGCACAGCTATTTTGATTCTATACACTGTATAAAACTTAAGTCCTATAATCACTTAACAGTAAATCAGACATGACTGCAAATCGATGCTTACTTTCAGCTTACTCCAGCAAGATAACTCAGCTATCCAAACTTATGTACATAATGTATTATATGAGTTTTACCATTTGATAATTGCCTTTTTCAAAGAAAACCTGTCCACACTGTAGACTGGCAGTCCCTTTCATATCTTGCATTTAAAGATAGACAGTGTTTAGTTATTAGAATAGTACTCATGTAGGCTTATAATAGCAGTTAGCACCAACTTTTTATTTGAGATAAAGTGGATTAATTACAACTTCAGATATGTCCCCAAATCTGTAACACCAAAGGCTTCCCTCTCATTGTTCTTGATGTAGTAGGACAGTGTTTGTGTAAAGGCCACAGGAGTACATTTTGTTGGACATATTTACACCCAGTCAAGATGTTAAGGTGATAAAAATGTCAATTGTTCTTTACAAACTTACACATTGTATAGTATACAGAATAAATTGATCTACTTAGTTTTTATTGCAACGTGGAGGTTTGTCTCGTCTTTACTGTGGTTTCCTGAAAGATACTGCATACTTCGGTATTCTCTATGGAAAATTTCTAAAACCTAAATCTTGCTACTCTGTATCATTAAGAAAATGACTAGGCTTTGGTTTTAGTATGTTAGACTACAGAATTACTTTAATGTAATCGCATTTATATATATTTCAGTGCTTATTTTTCTAATAAGGCAATTAAAGCTTATTGTTTGAAAACTCCGTAACAGATGATTGTTTTGGTCCCTTGCAGAGTGAAGGGGATATCTGGGAATTAGCTTGCCATATAGAAGTTGGCATTGTTATAGACTGTTGGCCTGATTTCCAAGAAATCAAGATGCTGGAAAAAGTCCAGTTAATTTCATAATCAGCCTGTGATGTAGGGCTGATCTTTGTGCAACTTCATGATCCGTGTGGTGTATTTACACAGTTAGCTCAGTCATCAAGGTCATAGTAACGCCCTCTATCTAGGCTCTGCATCTCTAACAAAATGCAGAGAAAACTGTCCAATGTAAGTAGCATCGTTCAGAAACCGTGCTGAGGCAGTGCAGGGGCTGCGTTAACACTGGCATTAGTAACCTAAAGTCACTTACCTGAATTTCTGTATGGGGAGTGGCATCAGTTTTCAGGTGAAGTCAAACCATTTGCATATGAGCTTATTGCCCAAATCTGTTTGTAATTAGACCTGAGACAGTTATGGTTCCACAGATGTGTGCTTGGAGAAGCCTTGCATTTAGTGGCGGTGCTTGTAGGATATGACCACATTATTCAGGAGAGAGGCAAGATTGCAGTAACTTGTTTATTTGATGTCTGGGGGGCTTGCTGGGAGCTTTGGAAGAACAGACTGTGTCCATGGTTTGTGTATTGGGTTTTGTTTTTTTTTTTTTAAACTTGGTGTTGGGCTGAATGTGTGATTTGATTATTTATTCCTGCTTTAGTACAAGCGAGCCACCCTCTTTCACATTCACATCTTTGGGTTTTTCATTCCAGTTTCTGGCATCTATAGATCCAAGAGTAACTTGAAATCTGAAAAGTTCCATGGATATTCAAAGCATTTATTCCCATTAAATATTTATCTTGAAAACGCTTCTGGAGTACTCACACAGAGGCAGACAGCCTTGAGCTCAACTGAAGTGCTTGAAAAAGCTTTCGTTTAGGGACAGATGACTGAATTGTCCCTGTCTTTCACAGGCAGTACGTCTTCGTTACAGCAAGGATGCTGCTTGATGTATGTTCATGGTAAATATTCTTGTGTATTTATAGCAGGCACAGAAGTCTGTTTATTTACTGCTTTGGAAAATATTGACAAAGCCTCCACCAGTTTTGGTTGGATGTTTGACTTTGGTTTAAAATGGGAACATGAAAGTACTTTTTGTTTGTGACTGTCTAAATTTAATGACAGATTTCAGTTTGGTTTAGTTTTTTTTTACCTTAATGGCCAACAATGTTGTAGCTCTTACTAAAAGAGCAATATGGTTGGATAATCTGTCAATTTCTTTGACGATATTACAGAACAATCAAATAACTGTCATTGACATTCCTGTTTTTGGGAATCTCTACAGAGACTGGATTCAATTTCTTGCTTGTACTTCTGTCTGTTAGTACAGTGGGGTTGTTTTTCTTACTGGGTTTGAAGAGAAAACAACTGTTAAAAGTCTTCCTGGAGAAACAGCATTTGGATTTTTAAAATGTGTGGTGTTGAATTACATGGATGAAATTACACAGATGCTTAAATGCAAGAATGGGAGCTGTGAATTCTTCTGAACTTCAGTTCTGTTCTCAGGTGATGGTTTTTATACAGTTGAAAAAAAATCTGGCTAATACATGGAAAAGGAAGTAGGTATGTGACATTCTGGAGACCAGAGGAGTCTTCCTAGTATAGGCATAGATGGATAGAGGCAAGCTTTCTGCTTGGGAATATCATGATGTAGGTTTTGGTTTGTCTTTTTTTCGTAAGGCCAAAAAGCCTGGAAATAAATCCCAAGCGTTGCTGGGAGAATGTGCGCATGGTATGTGATTTTCTCTCTTCCTACCTATCTCTTGCATTACATTTCAGAGTTCTCGACTGGTAACTTCAGTCAGTACTGGCTGAAACCAGCCCTGTTTGTTTCCTACAGCTAGAAGTTACAGGCTTCGTCCTTGTAGTGTGAGAACATAGGAAAGGGTCGCAAGGGGATTTTAGCCTATGAACTTCTCAGTTTTGTCTTTCTGGTGAAAGCTACTTGGGGCTAAACTGATGGTCAATGTTGAATATATAAATGCTTTTCTGAAGGAGTGGATAGGCCCATCCACTGTACCACATAAGCCATCTCATGTTCCTTATGTTACCACTATATATTATTTCTGCGCATCTAATGGTTTCTGTTTTTTGTTTGGCCAACAGAAAATCCACTGCTCACTTGCAGTACAGTGTAACAACAACAGAATAGGAAATCCGAATTGAGAAGGGGATTTTTCTGCCACAGTTGAACAGAACATAGATGTAAGAAAAGAGATAGGAGATGCAGGAGATGCATCTTAAAGTAATGAATAAGTAGTCAGTCTAGATAAGTTACAAACAGGTTGTTTCTTGCCAACTTTCAGTGTCCCCAATTCCTGTCCTTAATGACAGATTTGAAATCCTGGTTTATGCAAATTGTGTCAAATCATAGCATATTTTGGACTCTGATATCTATTTTTTGCTGGGGCTTATAATTACATTTGGCTTTGAGCTCCAGCTGATACAGTAATCCACAGTCCGAGCGAACTCCTGAAATTAGTGTCTTTGAATTTAGAATAGAAACCATCCTGAAGAAAGGGTATCAAATATTGGATATGAAGCAGCAGAGTCAGAGGGGAGGTTCAGGTCCCTTCTGAAAACAAAACTGTTGAGATTTCTGTGGTTCATACATCCAGATTCTTAGATTAAACCTATTAAAGGGGGATGATCGCACTCTTAAATATGTGCTGAACATGCACGATGACTGGTAGCTTTAGTATATATCTCTCTGTCTTGCCATAGTGTACACATGAGGAGCTGCTGTGCAAACTTCTTGGCCAAAAACCTCACCCCTGACCTGGCCAGAAATTCACATGAAAGAGTTCTGGGCTTCTCACAGGGCTGAAGGAAAATGTCCAGTTCTGCTGATGGATGTGAGCCTCCTAGGCATGGAACAGTAACAGTAATTGTGGCTGATAATCCTGGACATACTGGCAGAACATGGGGAGGCAGGTATTTTTTTTAATTCAATTCTCATTTGAGTTTCAACTCTGAACAATTCCAGCAAAACCAAGGTTTTCTTTTAATCTCTTCTCTGAAATTACTAACCTTAGTTTACTAGCTGTGAAGACTGTGCCTAATACAAACAACTCTAGGTAAGGCTCCATATTTTCATCTTAACTGTTTTTCGTTTGTGCTTGCTACTTTCTCCATCTCCTTCAGTGAGAAGCAGTGAAGTAGATTGATTATAGCATGTATTGGGAGTGTTGATTTTGGGAGTCCAGATAGTAACAGCCAGAAGTAGAAATCCAGCTGAGCTGATGAGTGATTTTTGAGCAGGTCACCCACCTCTTTCATGGCTCATTTTCTCTGTACGATGGGTCTGTCTGTTTATTTGGTAGTTGCAGCAAGTGTCAGGAGTACAGTTACTACCCATGGAATACCGAGCTGTTATTTGAACAGTTGAAGTTCGCCAAGATGATACCATTTAGTAAGTCAAAGCATTTCGGTGGAGAGCATGGCAAAGATAACAGTTTCAAGCTTGTTTTGTATTTTGGATGGCTTGGACTGTGGGATGCCATGCCAAGGTGAAAAGGGAGAATGCAGAAAGACAGCAACAGCTTTCAGTTCTGCTGTGGAAAGCACTCTTGCCATAACATGACCTGTAAAAATTACTCGTTAATGATTCATAAAGCAATGAGGTGCTGTCTCAAGAGCTAGCCAGAACACGGATTACGCCTTTCATTCCTTTCTCCATGGATGTTCAACTTTTCAAGGATGTGTGCCTTCATTTCTTGGTGAGAACTGGACTTGCTTATGGGAGCAACTGTTTCGGGCCCAGTTCTCTTTGCTGTTTTCAGTAGTGGTTTGAATCATTAAAAAAAAAACAAGCTGGAGGAGGTTGTAAGCAATTTGAAGGATGGGATCAGAGTTGGAGAGCGAAGACAAAAAAAACCCTGAAAACTTGGCACCTGAGAAATACACGCTGAAATACAGGATGGGGATAGCTGGGCGGGCGGTGGGGTGGCGGCTGTGACCCGGGCAGAGCGCTGGAGGGGCGGCGGGAGCGCGGCCCCTGGGGCAAGGGAGCGGCCCGAGAGGCCGGGGCGGGGGAACCTGAGGGGGAGCGGCCCGTGAGGCGGGAGCGCGGCCCCTGGGGCGGGGGAGCGGCCCGTGAGGGCGGTCGGTGCTGGGCCTCAGCCCGCCTGGGTCGCCGCGGGCGCGCAGCGGCTGGACAGCGGCGGGCATCACCGACGCGCCCGGCGGGGAAACGCGTGATTTGTTCAGTCCGGGGGAAGGACGGCAGCAGGGTCGGGAGGAGGGGAGGGACACCGGCTCTTGCTCAGGCGGGCGGAGGCCGCGGCCCTCCCGCAGCCCGGCTTTTCGGTCGGCGGCCCCTCCGGCAGCGCGGGGAGGGCAGCGGGCAGCGCCAGAGGCCGGCCGGCCCGCCCGCCCGCCGGGGGAGGCCCCGCGCCGCCCGCCGCTCCCACAATGCACAGAGCGGCGGCAGCCCCGCCGCCCGCCAGGTAGCAACATGGCGCGCCGCGCCCGGGCCGCCGCCTGAGCATCCTCCCTCCCTCTCGCCCGCCCTCCCGCCGCCGCCTCCGCCTCCCGCCGCCGGGCTGCCGCAGAGGGGCCGCCCGCCCGCGCCCTGCGCCATGGCGGCCTCCGAGCTCTACACGAAGGTAGGGCGGCGGCGGGGCCGGGGGCTGCGCGGGGGCGGGCGCGGCGGCGGCGGGGGGAGCGCGGCCCGGGCGAGCGGCGCAGCGGCAAGGCAGGGCAGCGGCGGGCGCTGCCGGCCCCGGCCCCGACGGTCGCCCCGCGGCGGGGCCGCCCCGGCGGGAGCCGGCGCCTCTCCCCAAGATGGACCCGCATCCCGGCGGGGCGCGGCGGCGGGGCCCACCGCCCCCGGAGCGGCTCTGCCCGCCGGGCCGGGCGGGGAGGCAGCGCGGGGGAGCCGGCCTTGCCCGCCCCGGGCCCGCCGCGGGTAGCGTGGCTGCACCGCCCGCGCCGTGTGCGGCACCGACTCGTGCGGCACAGGCGCTCTGCAGTTCAACTCGCCGCCTGGGTGACACTGCACCTTTAGGTTGTGTTTGTTCCCCTGGCAGCCGCTCAGGAGCCCTACAGTCAGCAGCGATGCGGTGCGTGGCTCTCGTGCGCTTTTCAAACAGACGCTTTTCCCATCTTTTTAGTCCTGTGCGTTAGTGTCTGTCATCAGCTGCCACCTGGAAGCAGTTACTCCCTGCTCGTCTGGACGGTGGCAAAGCCTGCAGATCGAGAGCTGTGGAAACGATTCTTTGGGCTGCTAGCCAGGCATTGTTTTCATTGCTCTGCCTTGATCTGCTGTAAAAATCTGAAAAAAAAAGGACAGACCACAGGTCTTTAAGGGCAGAAGTGATGACTGGGGTCGCCAGAACTGCTCACCACAGGACAGCATTGCAAACTCCAGATACTTCTTTCAGAAAGCTTGCACAGTCAAAGTGTGTTTTATTGAAAGCTGTGCCATCTAGATCCTCGAGCCACTTTATGAAATACTCCAGAATTACCCCCAGTCTAGTTCTTTGTGTGAGGAGAGAAAGGAAAGGAAACAGGCTTTTTGTTCTGGCAAGAATAGTTAACCTTATTTGTAGAGTCCTCTCACTCAGATGTGATAAGACAGTGTGTTAACTGTGCATCAGTACAAATCCAACTGGACAGTCCCTTCAATAGGCTTGACCATACCTGAATATTGTATTTGTGTAGGAGAGACTGAATGTGAGGAAGTGAGGTGAGCCTGCACCCCTTTAAGGATGCTGAATACATTAATTGTTACCAGGCATCTTGGTGTCTTGTGCCTCCTACAAAGTATCTCTGTTAACTGTCATTGCAAAACGGGATGAGGATTAGCATTCTGGTCAAGAGAGCAATGGTACTGCAGAGTTGTTTCCAAGTGCCCAACAGACCTCCTCTATGTAAGGAGTTATTTTGGAAAGGTATTCTGGATTTATCTCTCTCTGTGGGTGTTCTTATTATGGAGTTAAAGTGTCTCGTAAGAAGTTGATGAGAAATACTTCTTTTTTTCTTTTTTCTTTTTTTTAATTTCCAACCCCATCTGACCTTGAATTCACTTCCTAGAGTGGTTAAATCCTTTGGTCAGAAGGTGCCCTGAAAATGTGGATTCCTGTTGTCTTGGGATTGTTTAACAGTGGAAGGCTTAGGGCCCCGTGTGGTTCTTGAGGAAGGCATGGCTCTGAATTGGGTGCCTGGGTGGGAAAGCTGCTGGGTGTTCAAGAGAGACTGTCTCTGCTCTCTTCCCTCTCTGCTGACTTTTTCCCCCATGTAAAGCCATCTATCTGTTTAAATCGCGTTCAGTATCTCATCCTTGATTAAGTAACATAAATAATGGATTTAAGGTCGTAGCATGCAGAGGCAAAAGTAGTGAACACAAACAAGCGCAGGAGTGATCCTGCTCCAGTAGGGACCTGCTGGATGACGAAGGCCAGCGAGTTTGCTTCTGTGTTTTACTCTCACACCACAGGCTGTTCTTGTCCTCTTTAGAGCCATATGTAGGCACAGAAAGAGCGACTTTCACGTCTATTTTATACTGGCAGGCACGAGTCAGGATTGTCATTCAGGGCAGCTGCTTAACGTACCAGAGCTTCCAGCATAGCATCGAGGCTTAATGTATGGTGTTGGCATAGATATTTTGCTGGTGAGCAGGGTAGTGTGTGAATTTGCAGCACATCGTTGCTGGCTGTGTGTTTGCACGTGTGTGTCCTGAAGTGAAGTACCTGGCAGCTGTCTTACCCTCTCCTACTGGGAACCCACGTCCCAGCTTGCCTGAGTTGTTCAGGTAGCTGTGTTCATGCGAGTTACTTGGAACAACAGTTGGTAAAATCATATTAATGACTGGATGACCAGTGTTGCAAAGAATTTGTCAGCATCTCTTCAAATGTTGTCTGAGAATGGGAGAAACAGACTTCTTATTTCTGGCTATTGTTTGTGGAAGTGAGGTGCTCTGCTGCATGCTTCAGTGTGTCCAGTGTTGCTAACATGCACTGTTAAGCCTTCAAATTTGGTCTCTTTGCTTTCCAGCATAAAAAAATAGCACCCACTGACCCAACCAGATGTACTGTCTTGAAAGAGCGTAAAGGAGCTCTTGCTTTCCCAAGCTAAATTCTTTTTTTGTCAGAAAGCAGCAACACAAGTTTTTGAAGAAGTCGTGCTATCGCTATGAAAATCTTACTTCTTTGAGGCATCTGGGTGTATGTCTGAACCTGGTGACCGTAGAGGCGGCTTCATTGTTGCGCATGGTTGTAGTTAATCTGGAAATTTGGATTTAAGTGAAAGGACTGTCTTGAGCTCTCACACAGGCTAGTTACAATGGACCCAAACAAGCTTTGTGTTCCTGTGCCCAGTGATGCTGCAAACACAGATTCTGCTTGAAGGCATTAGCTTCAGTTTTGGGGTGCAGCAGTTTAAAACTGCGCCATGGGTTGTATCCTAGGCATTCTTATTTAAAATATTATGCCTATGAGCTCTGGTTAACTTGTCCTGTTGGGTATCTATCACTGGCGGGTTGGTGGTCCTGCTGTAGCATCATTTCTGAAAGTTTTGGTTCTTTGACTCTGGCAACAAACTTAGGAGAATCTTGATGTGTTTCCTGAATCACTGAAGCCCTGCTGAGTGGTGCTCGGGTGTAGTCAGTCAGCATTTCAGTAACTGTTGACCAACAACAGTTAGATACCTGCTTCTGCTGACCCATAAGAATTGGTGGGGACAATGTAGGCCATGTGTCAGCTTTTGTTAAGTGTAATCTGCTTTCCTTGGAGATTAAGAACAAGTGAGAACATTTTGCCTAGACCTCGAACTCATCTGACTTCTCTGCACTGGCCAGGTTTTGTGTGAGATTTGTGATTTTCAGGTGTGTAAAACCAACCCCCAGCACATGGTCTCATTGCCTGTACATGAAAATTGATGAAGCAGATCAGACACTGTGTTTATGCCACCTCTTTTAAAGTCAGAGTGAAGAGTTAACATCAGTCATTTTTGTTCTCCTTTTTCCCTGAGTTTGAGTTGTTTCTGTTTCACGCTGTGCTTTGCTAGAGCATGCTGCTTTGCCCTCTTGGGATTTCTGTTTCAGTTTTGTGTGGCTGTGTGCAATGGACTTATTTATGTATTTATCCATTCAGTCAGGCATTAATTTATTTTTATTCTTGTTGCTAACAATGTGTTCCTCCGTTTCCAGTATCTTTGAGATTAAGGGCAGCTAGCTTCAGCTAGCCTGCTCCTAATTTAGGGCCTAATCTAATTTCAGTTTGAGTGAATGGAAATATTCCTTGGAACACAGAGGAATCAGTAAATGGTTTTTGCTGGAGAGTACGGTCTGGGCAGGCTGAACTCAGTAGCCTGACCTTCAGTCCTGCTGCCCTCTCCCTGAAATGGTTCAGTTTGAGGGTTTATAAGCTGTAAACTGAGTTAGGGAAGTGTCAGAGGGAACTGTATAGAACAAAAACCCTGCTTGTGTGGTCCCCAGTGTTGCAAGGAGCCCTTTCTTGCTTTCCTGGGGGTGTCTGCGGGCAGCTGCTTCAGTGGGAAGCCAGGGTGTTAGGAGACTTGGTCTTCCCCTTCAGTTGTGCTGGGCCCTTGCAAGCGAAAATGGCAAAAGGCAGATTCTGACCAGGTTATGGCTCTTGGGTACGTTAATGGTACGTGGGGAGGGAAGTACAGCAAGAACCAACCTGAGTATAAGACACAAAATGTAACCGTGTTTCCTTATGTCTGTGCTTATTACTGGGTTTTTCTTGGGGGTTAAGAAAAAGCAGCCTTAATTATGTAGTCTTGTGTATTGCTGTTCAAACTATTGGATGTGACATAAGTGTTTTCTGCATGTTAAACAGTAACCAGTTGTCTCAGTAGATCGCTGCTTTGTTCCCCGAGAGCAGTGCTGCCTGGTAAAGCAGAGGTGGGAGTTGTTCATCTCCACCACAACCTGGGTGTGCTGCTCTGCTTCGGAGTCGGACCCGTGCGGTGCGGCTCAGAGCAGAGAGGCTGTTGCGGAAGTCAGATATGTGCTGTCAAACAATTACTTCTGCAAATGACAGTGAGCCTTTACAGTGCATTTTATAACTGTCTCTGCCTCTTCTAAAAATCTAGTGCAGCAGCAGAAGAGGGGATATTTCAGTTGCTTTTCTGCTTTGGGGATGTGCTGTGTCACTGGAATAAGCATGGTGGCAATTCTGCCAGTGACAACTCACAACTGTGTGCACCAACTTTATTCTTGCCTTTAAATTGAAGGTGCTGGGGATGTAATTACTCAGCAGTCTAACAATACTTGGTTTAACCTAACCTTGACATTTTATTATGTTTTTGTAAAAAAAAATTTTTTCTTGTAGTCGAATGCCAACCACGTCAGCCTAACAGAAAACTAGCTTTCTAATGGCAGTTTCATGACATGTCAACAATCCATTACTCTTGTTAAAAGAAACTGTGAACCTTGGGAAGCAAAGTGAGCGATGGTGTGAGTCAGAGGCCGGTCTGTGCCAAGAGCTGCTCCCCTGGGCACTGAGTGTGTCCGGAGGAGGAAATAATACCACCCTGGGCAGGTCAGTGGGGCTGGAGAGGTACCAAGCTGTTCGTGAAAGCTTCTCACAGCCCACAAACAGTTTTTGGGAGGGCATATCCTGTAGGTCTAACAGAACGCTGAAAGTGTAGCATCGTTGGGAGCTACTTTGGGGGGGAGAAAGAGATCAAAGCTTTATATTAAAAAATAGGTATTTTTTTTTCTGTAGACATAATCTTGAAAGTTGTGTGAATTCTTTGTTACATGTAAAGAATAGTTGTGAAGGTCCCATTTATAGTAATTGGTCTTATTTGTTTAATTCTTTGAGTTATTGTTTAATGTTAAAACATTTACCTAATAATTTTGGTGGATTATGTGGGATCACCCCCAAACTGTCATCGGCAATCCTTGCAGAATAGTAATGTCTGTACATTGAGCTGTCACTGATTACTTGCAGTCTGTTTCTACTGCAGCGATTTTATAGCATGAGCCAGATGGCTTAGGTAATGGATTACTATTATTTTTTAGATAAATAAATCACCAGATAAAGTGCTGTTGAGCTCCTGCTATGTCAGGAAATGTGTGCAATGACCATCATTATCTTTTGGTGAGCCACAGAGCGCTGGGCTGAGTTGGAAGGGATAGGCGGCCAGTCAGGCAGATGTACCTGGCTGCTAGGGTCTCCTCATGGGGTCTTTGGGAGTTTAATCCTCTCCATGTGTTCTCTTAACAAAGTAATTTCTGCCTGTCTTTAATGAGACCCATTGTTTAATCTCTGCAGGACTAAAGAAAGCATTTTTGTTACTGAAATTTGCTCATTGAACCAGTTGAATTGGAGGAAGTCACAGAAACGTCCAGTATCACAAGGTTTCACTGTTTCTGGATGGTCTATTTTTAATAGGATTTAAAAAAGCAAGAAGTGATAGTAAGATTAATTGTAGATGGTGTTTCAGCTGTGAGGGAATGTCCTGGGATAGAGGTAATCTTCTTAGTAGCTGGTGCAGTGCTGTGTTTTGGATTTGGTGTGAGAATAACATAGATAAGCTAACAGGCTGATGTTTTTAGTTGTTGCTAAGTAATGCTTATGCTAAGTCAGGGACTTCTCAGGTTCTCAGGCCCTGACAGTGAGAGGGCTGGAGGGGCACCGGACATTGCGAGGGGACACAGCTGGGACCTGGACTAGCCGAAGGGGTATTCCGTGCCATAGAACATCACGCTTAGCATATAAAGTTGGGGGAAGAAGGAAGGGGGGGACGTTTGGAAGGGTGGTGTTTGTCTTCCCAGGTAACTGTTACCCATGATGGAGCGCTGCTGTCCTGGGGATGGCTGAACACCCGCCTGCCGCTGGGAAGCGGTGAATGAACTCCTTGTTTTGCTTTGCTTGTGTGCGTGGCTTTTGCTTTGCCTATTAAACTGTCTTTATCTCAACCCACGAGCTTTCTCACTTTTACCCTTTCCGTTCTCACCCCCATCCCACTGGGGGGGGAGTGAGCGAGTGGCTGCGTGGGGTTGAGTTGCTGACTGGGGTTAAACCATGACAGGGAAAAGCAGTGCACAGCTGGCAAGTCTGCTGTCCTGTGGGTACCAGCGGGATGCTGCCTGGATTTCTGGCAAGTCAGAACAGCCTCTGAAGCAGACCTTGGAGGAGCCAGCCACTTGGGGTGTCCTGCAGGGACGTCCATTGAATTCAGATTTCATTACTTGAAAACACAAGGCGTACACAAACCAAATATTTAACTATTTGAAGTCTTGCTTATATTATTGGAATTTTTGACACCTGCATGTATATACAGGCATCTGTACAGACATTGCTGGTTTAAAAGGCATCTTGGCAAGGGGAAGATGATAGACCCAGTTTCACTTGGCACTGTCAAGCAGCAAGAGCTTCTTAATAAGAGGCGATGGTTTGTTTTACGCCTCTTGATTAAAGTCAGCTTAGCTTGGTTTGCATGTATGAAGTTAGGGATGAGCAGAGTCTGAACTCCTTTACTTGGTCAGGTTTTCTTTTGTGTGATTGAGGGTGCAGAGGTTATCTGTGATCTAATTTTGTGCTTGCTGTAGTACAGCAGTGTTTACTATTATGTGTATCGTGCTTGACTCAGATAGTGAGTATTTGTACAGTTGGGCCAGGGCCAAGAAACGGCTTTCGGGCAAGGCTGTTGTTCCTGGTGCTTCATTAGCAAACTACTCAAACAAGTTGAAGCAGCAGTGTGCAACTTCTGCTTGTCTTCTCTGCTGCTGAAACAGCAAGGAAGAACTTATTATTTTCCCTTAATACTAGGTGGTTCTTGTTGCAGAAAACATGGTGTTAAGGTCAGAATAAACCCATGGTTCTGAGAAGTTTTTGTCATGTCTGTGACTTTGACTCATTCCTCAAGCTATGACTTTCTGCTTAAGTTATTTTCATAGATCATAACCCCACTCATGACACGCCACAACAGATGTATGTTTTTGTTTTGGCGGTGATGCTCCTGAGAGTTTGATTGGTTTAAATTGGTAGGAAAACCTTTAAGTAGAAATGCGTTAGGTACAACATTAAACCTGTTACATAAAGGTCATGAGGCTTTTTGCACAGTAACTTTTTCCTTTTGTTGGCTTTACTTCTGAGCTGCATCCAGGATGGGGAGTTGTATGATTGGGTTGCTAAGGCCCTGTTTACTAATGCTAATAGCAAGGCTTTTAGTGACTTTCCTGGCAGAGAAGAGTGCTTTCACGCCTGTGCCAGTGCCACCCTTTGCTTAGGACTGCATCATTTCCTCTTCACTCTCCGTGTTGCTTGGCTCTGCTTAACCCTGGGTTTGCTTAAGCCTGATCCTGCAAAGATTTATCTTTATTCCATGTGAGTAATCACATTGCTTAATTTTATGCTTTGAAATCAAGCATGTAAATCTGAAAGATTGCACCTTTTATTCTCTTATTTCCTCTTACTGCAGGGAAATAACTTTGCTGTCGTATACCTGCTCACAATAATTTGTGTAGGAAAACAAGGGGAAACATATCCTAGGGATGTCATCAAGTTCTTTGTGTTAAGCTCTGTGTATGCATTGTTGCAATAAGTTAGGGCCTGTCTACTTAACACCCAATTTTAATATTTAATAGCAAGAGTGTATTTTCAGGAGTAGTTTTCGCTTTCAGGTCTCCCACCATCTCAGGGAGGTAACAGTTTCACTCATCTTCTTTTAGCATAGCCCACTTTCTCGGTTTGCTACAGGCAGCAGCCTCATGTGAAATACTGTGTGAGATGGATAACCTGAACTTCCCAGCACTGCACAAATGTGAAAAGCACCAGCATTATCGAGCTGATGATCCTGATGATTTTGGGGTCTTCCTGTTCCTGGCCATCTGGGTTATAACCTGCACTTTTCACAATATAGCTCAGTTAATTGCAGTATTCAGTAGTTTTGTTTCTGTATATTAGTCTATTTATATACAAATATAATGTAAAGAGGAGAACAGTGCTGGCTAAAAGGTTTGTGGGGGTTTTTCTGTTTGTTTGTAAAAAGCAGATAAGTACTTGGTGCAGTTACATTAGAGGAGTGCCCATCTTGCTGAATTCTGGGCATTAAGCAGCTGGAATGTAAGCACAGGAAACTGTAGGCACTACTAATAAAGTTTAAAGATTTTACTCCTACTGAATTTGTGTGGATTGCAGATATTGACCCAAGTTCTGATGTCAGTATCTGTGAATTTTAATGCAAATTCTGAAGAAGTTGGAAATGGATTACTTACAAAAGCAGAGATCTTGTGTCTTTACACCATCTGTTCTCCTTAGTGGCATGGATTTAATTTCTTTGGCCTGTTAATCAGGGACAATAGCAAGAATTGTCACGGATCTTTCCCTGAATAATAAATGGCATGGAGGTACTCAAGGCTGCGGTAAAGCTTCTTAAAATTGTAAGGGAGAAGTAGGTACAAACCTAACATCAGATAAGCTGGTATGAATGAGAAGTCACCATGCTGGTGAAGGGTCTGAGGGAGCGGTATGAAGATTAAACTGGAGCAGAGGCAGTCAGGAGTGCAGATTGCAGCTGTGCCTGCAGGGTTGTCTTTCAGTCTGTTACTTCCACGCTGTTTGGTGAAAATTGTGGTTATTTTCTGAAGATCTTGAAAGCTGTTGCATTCCCCTCATCACTCACCAAGTCTTCATTTTTGCCTTTTAACCTCGCTTCGGGTATGACTGTAGGAAGGGCTGTCAGGGTAATTCACACAGAATAAAAGCTGCTGCCAGTAATTAGCAGGAGAAGTGGTTTGCTGAAGTTATTTGGCTCTTAGGAGACAGCGGGGATGGTTGAGAGCAGACTCTTCCAGGCTACTTACTTACATTGTGGTCTGATGAGAGCCCTCACTTTAAAATTAAATGTAAAGCCTAAAGCAGCATTGCTTTGAAGAGCTCTCATTCTGTCTTTGTAGTAGGTAAGACGGGGGGGAAATAACGTGTGACGTGTCAAGTCAGTCAGTTTCATCAGCCCGACATAAATGCCTCCACGCAAATGCAGGTAGATGGGGAATAAACACGAGGAGTTAAGAGAACGCGCATGCCTGCAGGGCTGTGATCTTATTGGCGTCACCAGAGGGATGGGATGGTACCTGTGGAGTGCCGGAATGGAAGGATACACAGGCTTTTTAGGAAGGAGCAGGGAGGGGAGGTGAGAAGGGGGTGCTGAGCTCTGTGTCAGCGACCAGCTGGAGTGCACGGAGCTGTATGCCTGGGCAGGGATGAGGAGCCCACAGAGAGCTTATGGGGCAGGGTTAAAGTGAAGGCAGGGACAGGTGACATTATCGTGGGGGTCTGGTACAGGCAGGAAGACCTAGCAGATGAGGCCTATCTGTCTATAGACAGATAGGAGCAGCCTCACCTTCGCAAGCCCTGGTCCTCATGGGGGACTTCAACCCCCTGATATCTGTTGGAGGGACAGCACAGCAGGGCATAGGCAATCCAGGGGGTTCCTGGGATGTGCATTGATGATAACTTCCTTCTCCGAGTGACAGAGGAGCCGAAGAGGAGAGGGGCCACGCTGGACCTTGTTCTCACCGACAAGGAGGGACTGGTGGGGAGTGTGGTGCTCCAGGGCAGCCTTGGCTGCAGTGACTGTGAAATGGTGGGGTTCAAGATCCTTAGGGCAGCAAGGAGGGTGCACAGCAAAATCGCTACCCTAGACTTTGGGAGAGCTGATTTTGGCCTCTTCAGGTGTCTGCTCAGTAGAGTACCATGGGGTAAAGCCCTGTTGGGAAGAGGTGCCCAAGAAAGCTGGTTAAATAATCAAGGATCACCACCTTAAAGCTCAGGAGTGATGTGTCTCAACAAAAAGGTAGTTGGGCAAAAATGCCAGGAGCCATGAAGTCTTGCTGCAATTACGGATGGTGTCTTTGAGTTCTTCTGTTTGATTATCATAAGACAAGAGAATTTTGAGATTACTTTGTAATTTACAGGAGGACACTCTTGCTCTTTGTAGAGCCAGAGGCATAACCTAAAAATACTATGAGTTGGTCTAACAATGCAGGAATTCATTGCCCCAACATGGCTTGTCACACGTTACTTTCTGCAGACTCCATGGATTATTCATGAGTATCTTTAAAGCAGATGACCTCAGTTGTTTTGCTGAGGAAATCAGAGAGATTCCCAAGTTGCCTTATGAGTTAGTGTATGCTAATACAAGAAGTGTACATGGAGATCAAGCTTATTTTGCCTGGAAAGGAAACGCCAACAGCCTCCGAAAGTGCTGAAAATCTGTGTTACAAGAGATACGGGATGGAAATAGATGGTTTAGACTATATGTATGTTAAAGTAAGTAGAATATGTTTTGTTGTTTTCTTGGTTTTGACATAGGTGAAGGCTATATAGCCAATCATATAATAGCTTATAAATATAATAGTTTATTAATAATAAAGGTTTAAAGTAAGTAGAGTTTTGACTTAGGATCTGGAGATATATAAAGATGCCTTTTTTCAAACATACCAGACAGTAATTTCATTGTTTAGGACATTTTCTCCCTTAGAAAAATCTTATATGTGGAGAAGCATTTGCAGAAGTTGTTAGAATTTCATGTCAGCATGCACTTCTTCCTTGTGACAATCTTATATATTGGAAATAGGAAGGCAATATAAACTTTTTGCAAACAATCAAATAGATAATGCTTGTGGAGAAAAGGAGTGGAGTAGTCTCTCTAAGGCTAAATATGGTATACAATTTCCAGCTAGCCTGAAAGGTTCTAATTTCACTCCCCTCTCCAACACAGCGGTGTCTTCCCTGATTTCTCACGGTAATCAAGGTTAGAAATGCACTAATGACATGAGCTGGACGGGGCAGTGCTCAGGTCCCGGCGGTGCTCGCAGCCCAGCTGCGCCCAGCGACTTGTGTGCACTTTTTGCCCGGGGTTTTACCAGGGCAGGGCTGACAGTGGCAGGGGGAGAAATGCAGCTGCTTCGGCTGAAATGTTCCTGAGAGCAGCACTGTGGCCGTTAACCCTGGTTCTGCTTTCACAGCTTTGCCCAACACTTGCGGAGGGCTCTTTGGGAGGTTTAACTCTGCTCGCTGGTTTTAAGTTAGAACTTGCTGGATCACAAGATTGCAGGGTGGTCAGCGTTGGCAGGGACCTCTGGAGATACCAAGTCATTCTGGTTTCCTTGCATGGGGACATTACTGTTAATTTCCCATGAAAAAATGGTGGGACTACACATAGCTTCATTAGATGTGCTTCACTGATGCCAGGTTGCTTGTTATAATATGGCAGAAAAAAATGTCTGTATTGAGGACTTGACCGTAATGACAGAGTTATGTTCTGGGTAGCTGAGTATAAGACTAGTTTTCCCTGAATAAGTCAAGTTAAGTCAGTAAAAGCTCTGTTTTGGTGATCTAACTACATCTCAGCCTGGGGCCTCTGTGTTGTTCTAACAAAAAATGATCAGTTCATTTTTTACTTTTAGAACCTCAAGCAGGTGTTTTACTTTCAATGTGACTTTTTTTTTGTGGGGCTAGGATTAAATAAAAAGAATTCTGTTTGGACTTGAGCTCAGCTTTACAGAAGGATGCTCAGAAAAGTACAGCCTTGTCAACTATCAAAAGTTTATACCAAATATCTTTCCTTTAATTTTTAACTTTTAAATTAAACTTTCACAGTGAAGTCAGTGATTGTCCGTAATCCACATGTTTTACAGATACCAGAAAATTTAGCCTTATTTCACCTCTGTGAGCTAGGTGATCAGTTATGGCTCCACTGCTTTTTTCTTAATAACTTCTTGTTTCAAACTCCAGCGCTGTAGCACGGCACGGCGCAGTGCATCTGTCTGATCAATGGAGCCCTTTATTTTCCCTTCCTGCCTAAGCGAGTGCTCGATACACCAAATAATCTCATGGCAGTGATGCAGATGGCCCTGCTAAAGCAGGGGCGCGGAGACAAAAGACAGTGCCTTCTCTTTCTGCCTGCACGAGCCCAGGATGCGCAGCCAGCTGCAGCCAGCGCCATGAGCCCCTTCTGTCCCCCAGCGAGACTTGGGCTGTGCTGTGCGGTGCGAGAAACGATTCAGTTACCCTGCCTGCCTCCTGTGGGTGAGGTTTCTAGAAGCTTTTGGGAAAATAATTGTAAAAGGCTTCTGTAAGGTCTTAAATCCATTTAAGAACTTCAGAAAATGAAATCCAACATTTCGTTGTGTGACATCGACGTGTAAAAATATATAAGAAACAGGAGGGTCTTGACTGAATTTGTACCGGTGCTCTGGAAACAATACTTATTTCAGCATTTAGTTAGTTATGCTGTGAAGTCTATATTATGGTTTGCATCATCTTAGAGTTGAAACAAGATCATACAACAGCTTGTTTCATTTGCCCTCATAGTATTTGTTTTCTTGGATCTTAAATTCAGGCACCCATGAAGTTAATCATGACATGGTGAAGGTTTTTTTGTGTGTATTCCTGAAGTACTGGCTTTTGAAAATTTTTTGAATTGGAGAATTTTTTAATATACCCACAAAATTCACTGTAAGCACACAGACACAAAATCGTGCATCCTTTTCCTAATACTATTTTTTTTGACACAACATGTTTCATTAGCTTAATATTCAGGGGATGGCTGTAGCTGTTTCATTTGTCCTTATATTTCTTGTGGCCACTCTTCTACAACTCTTGTAACATGTTTTTCAGGTTGGATGAATTAGGTGTTTTAAGGCAGACTTATAATTAAATTCTTTTTGAAATCACTAGCATATAATTCAGTGTTGGCCATCGTTTTGGTGGTATGGATCAAAATGCAATACAGCGTATGCCTCTCTGTGTGTATATGACCTCAAATGAAGTTTTACATGAATCAGAATATGTTCCTGTTGCTCCGTCTGGGGTAGGCGTCACGGTTCTGCTTGGCATTTCCGCTGTTCTTCTTGTGGTTATTCAGTTATTCTGTGTCTCGAGTAGTGACCAAAACATTGGTGGTTTTGCTCTAGCTGTAATTGCTGTCTTTCTTGAAGGTCTTTCAGAGCCACGTTCATTCCTTTGACATCTCAGTGTATTCCTGACTGAGATTTTATTAAAAAAACCCAACAACTTTGCTGCATTCACATCTTACTTATACCAATGTACTTAAGTTTTTTGATTTATAGTAATGCATACTTCTTTAGACATTTAATTCTTGGTACTAGTTACAAATTACATACTGTCAGAGTAAAAATGCAGTGAGCTCACATCCCTTTGACAAGGGCCTGGATAAAGGAACAGGGCTGCCTTCAGTATTTACTTAAAAATTGACATAAAAATTGCAGACACTTTCGCTTAGCAGTGTGAAAGCGTAACACTGAAGAAGCATCACTTTACAAGAGTTCCAGCTTGTCACCAACAATCTGAGGAAGGGTTGTTGACAGGAAGTCTAGAAATAGAAATTGGGGATGCAGGGAAGGATGTAGCTGTGCATCCCTTCCAGCACACTGGCCAGGCCAGCGTCTGTCCCAGTCTTTGTGTGACACTCTGTGAAACGTCTTTTGTTTTGCTGTAATGGATAATATAGCCTTAAGCTCTGTCAGAAGCTTCATGTGGGCAAATTCGTGGTGTACCCAGGTGGTGCTGCATGTGACTTCCCATCGCCGTGGTGAGGTTTTCAGTGGCGGGTACTACTGGCATCACAAGCTGAGTAAGTCGCTGAGTAAGTCACTGAGTACGAGATGGAAGCCCTGGCCGCTGGCTGTGAACGGCTGCTTGGGGAGGGTGGAGGAGACCCTGTGAAAGGTGGTCTGTGAAATACAACAGGAGCTGACAAATGCTCGTTCCCTCATTAGGGGGCTGAATGAGCAACATTTTGATAGCTCAAGTCTTGTCTGGGTTAGTAATGACAGGGTGTAAACCAGATCTGTCTCCCTCCTTAGAACATTTTGAAGAGAAGGTCAAGTACAATAACGTAAAATGCAGAAAGCTATGTTTTTAAAGATTAAGAAAATGACAACTTTTAAATGTTTCATTTGTTTTAACTCCTTAAAGATGTTTCTTACAAAACCCATATCAACTACAATCTGGGAATATAACTGTTCTTTGATAGATTTGATAGTTAAAAGTAAAACAGAGTTTTCTGGCTCGATGTCAGGCCCAGTGTGTAGATTTTCAGGGGTGTAATTTTCTCTGAATTTCAGTGGAAAGGTTGCTAATAATTTTAAAATGTAAAGAAATAAAAACATTTACATTTCTGTTTGCTGATCAAAGTTGCCTGTAGTAGCATGTATATATATATACACACTGTTGCGGGTTTAACATTTTTTGCATCACTTTGAAATATGGTGAAATTTCAGGTAAGTATAAGTCAATGGACATTTTTCTGGTGGTTGAAGAAGTAAAACTTGCTGCACTGATTCTTTGTGGGGTGCTGATAATTTTTGGTTGTACCTTGTACAATCGAGGCATGTTTGGCACACAACGTACAAGTTGTTTTGTTGTTACAGGTCATCAGGTCCTAAATGCAAAGAATGCCTTATAAAAATGCTTGAAGGAAAGAAAAAGAAAGACAGGAAAAAAAGGACTTTTATGTCTTTAGGATTCAAATGTATTAGTAGATGAAATACTCAAGTGCAAGAGATATTTGTCATTGAGCTGCGGTTCAAGGAGTTCCCTTGTGCGCGGTGAAGGATGCGGTGCCTTACCTGCCTAACCTTGCGTGCTGCAGGCGCTTTGACCCAAATTTGCAAACCCAGTGTCAGAAGGAAATTAGCAAGTTGGTAGTGGTGGTGTCCTAGGGTGGAGCTCAGAGCCTGGGTCACCACTGTCCCCTGGATGCTGTTTGGGAGCTCTGCTGTGCCCCATCAGGGAATTCCCACCAGTCAGGGTAACATGGGGCTTCTGATCTTCTTATTAGGTAAACTAACTACATGAGATCGTTTTTTGCAACATTAATACATTTGGAACATGAATACAAACTGTCACATATATTTTCCGCACTATGTATCATGTTATAAATGTTTTTTTTAAATGAATGCTTTCTAAATATCAGGCCTTAAACTGTAAAAGAGGTATGTAAATGGCTGAGCTTGCTGAGCAGCAAGGCCAAAAATATGCTCCATGCCAAAAGAATGTTACTGTCTTTAAGAAAATTGATAATTTTTTTCGATTCTTTTGCAAAGTTAATGATACCATTTCCTCCAGGCTGCAAGAAGAATTTAGATGAGTTGGTCAGAGGTTTTGCAGCAGCCTGCTTGTCATGGAAATGCTCTGCTTTCCAATCCTCCCTGGTTACTTGGTATTTTTATGAAAGGAGAGTAAAGTCTTGTCTTGTCAAGCTGCAACCGGCAGCAGCTCTTTGTTAAGAGCAGTGCAGTGTTTCCTTGGGACTGCCTCTGTATCGCAGGACAGACAGCAGAAATTTTAGCGGTTTCAGCAGTGGAAGAAGTGGGACCTCCTCCTGCCTCATGTGTGACTGATCAGGATCTCTTTGTAGGGGATCCAGGTTGGTCAAGTTAAGACTTGTGTTCGACCTGTTACTCACCTGGCCATGCATCTGCTGATGTTGTTAATATAAAAGCTGAAGGTTTCTGTTTCAAGTGTTTCTAGGCTCAGTATTATCATCCATGGTGGTGGCACTGTGAACCAAGTATAGGGGAAAATATAAAGCTGAAAGGAAATTATTCTAATAGCATCAAATTATGTTTTCAGAGCAACCCAATCCAAGGAAATCCCACAGCTCAGATACAATTTTGTAGTAAGTTTGCATTTTGCATAGATAAGTTCAACACTTCTGTTGCGTGAACTTTTATGACTTTGTGTTCTGTTTTGTTGTCATTTCTCGCTAGGATAGATGCTTTTTCCAGCCTAATAATTCAGCCTGCTCTCTCCAGGGAGCCCTGTTCAGTTAGCCACAGGTTCACACTGAATGATTTTGGTCAAATTTGGCTTTGACTTTTACCACCTGTTGCTGTTCCATTGGCAGCTTCAGCTGGTGATGCCAGAATTGACTATATCTCCTTGGTCCAGCCATCAATGAACTGGTTTATTTGTCCCCAAAAAGGGGTAATTCTTGAGAGGTAGGAGGGCAATGCCTCTCGTAGGTTTTTCATGGTTAACACCTGAAAGACTGTGGGTTTTGAGGCTGTCTAAATAAATTAATAGATGATCTCTGCCAAAGGGAAAAACATAGAAGTTCACTTGTATGAGTAGATCTTGCTGAGGAACTGCAGACAGCTTTCTATGAGTTGAAATTTCCCTTTTCTTTTTAGGATGTAGATCATTTCATGAACTCTTTCAGCTCTTACCAAAAGAGCTGTTAAGCTGGGAAGATAGCTGTATCTCCTTCTGCAGTACTTGTGATTGTGCAATGGAAGTAGAAAACTATTTGACTGCTGAAGCGACTGCTGAGCCGCTTGCGTAGCTAATTCCATTTTGTCAGCAATGCCAATTAGTACTTCAAGAGGTTAATATCTCAGAAGAGAGGCTTTGTGAGTCATATGGTCTCATTTGATAATTATTATAGTCTGCTGATTTCTTCATGTGACCTAAGATGAAATCATGAGGTATGAGAGAATACTGCCATTTCCTATTATATTTTCTTATTACATAAAACTGTGGTAATACAGCTAGCTTTCCGACCCACCAGCAGAAAATGAAAACTTCTCCCTGTGTTTTTTTCCTGTTCTGGCCTCTTGTAGAGGCACAGTATAGGTATCAGTAAGCCATTGCCTTTCAGCAGCCCAGCTTGTCCTTCTTTGAACAAAGTATGATGATTCCACTCTTCCATGTGATTTTGGAGGTGGTGGAGTTTTTTACATTAGTCTGCTGTGGCTGGTAGACAGTCTAGACAAGAAACTGAATTTTGGAATTGTCCTGTCAATGTGCATTTAATTGTTTTCTTTCTGAAATCAAGGGTATCTCACCTGTGTGCCTTATACTTTAATTCAGATGTTTTTTTAAGCTTGTTTAGAGTAAGTGGCAGTCCTGTGAACGCCCAGCTGAAGATAGCTGTCTGCTGCCTCCAGCCCAGAGTGCCAGCGTGATGGTGTGGCTGTGTCATAGCGTGGCAGGATGGGCTGCATGCCCTCCCCGTGCCTCTTCCAGATGAGGATAAGAAGTCATCAGTAGTGAGCCAGAAACACACCTGCAGGGAGAGTACAACATTATTACCTGGGTAGGAAAGCTAAGTTTGTTAGAGCCAAATCAATACTGAAACACTATTAGTAAGCTTGGGGTGACATGAAAGGTAACAATATTTACCTAAAATTTCATTACTGCCTTTCCTTGGGTAAATCTTATGGTTATCTCCCCTATCAGCAGTTTTATTCTGGTGGATCCAAATTTGCATTGAACTATTAGAACGAGTAATATATTCATTGATTGTAATAAGGCACAATTTGACTAAATGTCATTTGATTCTAGCTGTAATTTTAATTGTCATTTCAGTGCTAGAATTTTAGAATTTATTGTCATTTTTAGGCTAGAATTCCCTTCCCTTTTTAGAAGGCTGATTTCTAAATCAGTGTCTAGAAGTTTATCGTATTTTAGTCTTATTTTAATGTAGTCATAAACTTGATCTTATATACTAGTAAACAGGAATAGTAGAGATACTAGAGTAATGTATTTCCTGAGAGAGGCTCCATCAGCAGTGGTGCTTTGCTTTCTGCTGTGGGGTTGGAGCCCACTAAAGGCTAGGTGGCAATGGCTTTTTAACATCAACTGATTATACAGAAGATAGAATGAAAATCTGATTTTGCAAATCATTCTGCTAAATTGATGAGGTGAGAATGTTGCGAAGTGATTCAGTACTTATAATTAGGAACATCTCTCTTTTTCCTCCCACCTGTTCTTTTTACCAGGTGTTTTATTTGGCAGGGATTTAAGGCTAGGCAGTGATGCTAGTGATGAAAAGCTACAGCTTAGTGCTCACAGGATGACTTTAATATCTGAAGGGTTATGTCATGAGGAAGGTTCAGCTATCCGTAGTAACCCAGTTTCTATGGTGATCTGTTTTCTGCTTTCTCTTTTCCTTCTGTAGACAGTAGAAAATGTACAGTTTCAGCTGAAAAAAATACAGGTGCCCATTTCATGCTGGCACAGATCACAGAGTTAGAAACCGCTACACAGCATTTGCTACCTGAAGTTAACAGTGTTTGTGTCTTACAAGGCTGCTGCTGCCATTTTTGCATCATGAAACATTGCTTTGTGTAGCCCAGAGGAAACCAGCCTTGCGAGGAAACCTGTTTTGTTAGACAAAATTTAAATGCTTTCCTCTTTTGTGTTACATTTACTTTGCATTCTGTTAATTCCTGTGATGAGGAGGAAGCAATTTCCCATCAGAAATACTGAGGATGGGGAACTCTTGCTATAGCTGGGGGTAGGGGGAGAAACCTGGGCAAAATGGGGTATGCATTCAGTCTTCAGCTGTGTCTGAACACCGTAGCATCTTTGCATTAAAATAAAAAACTTCTCTGCTTTCTGGCAGGGTTTTGATTTTTAGCGTTGGGATTTTTGTTGTTGTGTTTGGTGTTGTTTTTTTTTAATAAAAGAGAGTTCTGTGAACAGGTGCACTGTGGTAAGTTTGGATATTATTTATGAAGTTTTACAAGGAATCCTTTATTTAAAAACCAAGCGGAAAGGAAAGAGGACATTGATCCTGAGCGCACTCCTTGACTCTAATACTGCGCTTCTATTGTCACATCCTGGTTAATTATTTTGAAATTATTCTGTAGTCTCTGTAGGTTTGTACTTGCATTGGCTCATACACTTGTTAGCACGCACCTTCATTTTAACTGAGACGTTTCTTCGCCTGTGAGTTGTGGATGTAGCAGGGCTGAAACAAGCAAACAATCCAAGTGCTCAGATGACGGCTGGTGCTGCTCCTGTCCCAGCTGCTCCACTGCCTTTCTGTTGGCCTCTGCTGCTGTTATATACAGTGCTCTGTGAATGGCGAGAGCACATACTGAAGCATTGTTCTAAGGATTTTTCCCATTTCAAATACTTCATGAGTATTCATATCTTTTGGGGGAGTGGGGAAGAGAGTATGTAAATAATAAAAGTTATACTGCACTTTTGTAATGAAAACAGTAGCAAATGTGTATGAAACTCGTAAAGCTCAAAGAAAAAACCAAAACACAACCACATATTTCCTACAAAGAAGAAATTGTCTTTGTGTAAAGTAGATTCTTAGGGCTGGCGTAAACATTCAGTGAAGATGAAGACAGACCAGGTGTGGGAGCATAACATTCTGTAGTGGGAACGATGAAAGTGAATTTTTAATTCTTTATTTCATTATTTTTCTCCTTTCACTCAGTAGGGAGAATCGGTTTACATGTATGGTATACGCTTTTCAGGAGTTTGGGAGCTTTCTAGAAGGCGGCAGTGGCAGTGCTTTAAAGGCTGCATCGTGTTAAGGGAAAAAGCCGTTGATTTAGGCTGTTGTAAATTACTCACACACACTGTTCTTGAGCAGCATCCTGGGTATGGGAAGCAAACTGCTTTGTGAAGTTCGAAATAATTCCGGGCACTGAGCTTCCCTGGCAGCCTCCAGCCCCGCAGGGTGCCTACCCCTCTCCTGGGCCAGGGGCTGGGACTCCTCGGGTCTCCCTCCCCATCCCACTGCCTTTGCTGAACACGTTTTATTGCTTCCCGTCTTACAACAAGAAGTCAATATCAAGTTAGTCTTTCAACAAATCCCTAGTAGAAACAAGAAGTGCGTAATTTTAAGTGGCGGGAAGACTGGGTTAATAAGAGGGGGGGGGAAAAGAAGCATCAGCATTCTTTGAGGCTGAAGATGCTACAAAATAGCAAAAAAAAAAAAAAAAGAGCACAAAATAAAAATAGCACAAAATAAGTTGCATAAGATTAGGTGATGAAGATGTATGACCAAATGCAGTTTTCTCTCCCATCAAATGCTGTGTGTTAACAAATACATTATGGTTATTTTGAAATAGTTTAGTGGATTGAGAATGTTTTGCAACATGGCTGCACCTCTAAAGCCAAGAAGCTGTTTTGTTTGCAAAGGTGATGGGAGTGGGATGATCTCAGTGCTCTCTAGGCATTGCAAGAGCGTCAGTTCAGAAGCTTTAATATATTAAAAATGTCATAGCCTTTTCCTTATGTTACTCAAGAGCTGTTTTCATATGTACCTATTTGCATGTACATGCAACTGTCTAAGTAACTAGATGGTTTCCGTACGCCTTCGACTGATTCTTGTATATGAGATAACGATTATGTTTTCACTCATTTAAAAGTGTGAATATTATTTCTGTTTTTGGAAAGAAGTCATATGTTTGTTCCGGTTACTTTTATGAATAAAGTTTGGGTGAAAATGGTCATTAACTGGAATGCTGGTTTGGCTTGTTTTCCTATTATTTGGAGGGCTTTTCAACCAAAAAATTTCATGTTTTTTCTTTTGGCATTGTGGAGATAATCCATTTTAAACTTGCCCTATTTGCAGCTACAAAGAAAGGAGCTTTTAATACTTGAGATCAGATGGCTTTGCCTGAATTAACACAGATGTGCCAATGTGTTCTCTTAGGGGAAGAAAAAAGAAGGCAGAAAAAAGCTATATAATGTTATACTGCAAATGCATTTAGAACCTACTTAGAAGAGTTACTGCAAGTAATTTTTTGATAGCCAAGTTTTTGATCTCTGAAAACACAGATTATTTTTTTTCTTTGTAGATTTCCAGCATTGAATGTATGTCTTGGAGCATTATTTTGCATGGGAAATGCCTTTTTCTTTGTGTAGGTAATAAAATTAAGCTCATGTAACCTTTTTCCAATAGAACAACTTATTCACATCAAACATACTAATTAACTTGTCTATTGCTTAAAAGTTTGGCTGTTAAACGTGTATTTAAAAAACAAAAACGTGGTTTTGGTGTCATGTGTATTGATGATTTAACTATAATGGAAGAAGTCGTCACTGACCTTTTGCTGTTGTTATTGTATTGCAGTATGCCAGGGTTTGGATCCCTGATCCAGAGGAGGTCTGGAAGTCAGCAGAACTTCTCAAAGACTATAAACCTGGAGATAAAGTCCTCCAGCTTCGACTTGAAGAAGGCAAGGTAGGTCTGCATATTGGTTGTAAGCTGATTGTTCTTGTCGACAGAAACTGATGTGTCTTAATGCAGGAAGCTGTACTGTCAACATATATCAGTATTTATGTATGTGCAATCATTCTTGGCCACCAACTTCCAGTAGTATTTTTAGTTACAAAATTGATTTTGCCTGATTTCTAAAATAAATTAAAAAAATATTGTTGCTTTTATCTGACTGCCTGTTATGTTCAGTTGCATCATCTTTTAGTGCTTACGCTTTTAAACCTGTAACCCTGGTTTGATATTCCAGTGAGAGCAGTGTTGCTAGGAGAAGAGTGTTGCAGAGAAAGAACTGTGACTTTTAAGTTGAACATAACCATCAGGAGATTAATAAAGATAAAAAGGGGCAAAGATTAAGGGCAATATGAAAATGATGCTGTATATGGTGTAGAGAAATTATGAGATGTCTACAAAAAGCTCACATCCTTCTAGTCAAGGCCTGTTCATTTTTTTCAAGCCATCTAAATGATTCTTTAATTTTGTTGTAAAATGATGGTGATTCCTCAGGTCTTCTAATGGAAAATAACGATCTACTGCAGTTGGTCAAATATTTATTTTTAATTTCTTTTTTTCTTACTGGTGGGCAGCTTAGATCCTACTCTCATGTAGAGGCCTGCATAACAATGAAGCAAAAAGAACAGATTATATATATAGAATAACTTCTAAATAAAATATCTTACTTGAATGAATGTCAGTCTTTGACTCACATTTCTTATATGGCAAGCTGAGTACAATGTTTTTAATCTGACAAGATTAATTTTCCCCCCACATATTCCAGGCTGTGTGGTGATGCTGCACACTTGCACATTGCATGTAGTAGAATGGGGGTGTTTGCCAGTTAAGTCACGTTGTGTGGGACAGCAGGTAAATAAAGTGATTTTAGAGCTAGAGACAGATGCAATTAAAAGATCTATATTAGAGATTAATTTAGATCTGCAAAAAATGTAGTAGCTTTTTTTTCAGTTTATGTGTTCTTCATAGCATTCTGCCAGCATTCTCTTGTAATATTACTATCTGTGAAGCTGGCTGTAGACTGATGTGAATCTGCTTCCTCTGTCTGTTCCACTCCAGAGGAAAATAATATGGAAAGACTAGTTAGATTTATGGTATTAAGTATTTTGTTTTGTTTGACGAAAAGATTTGGCAGCAAAAGCAAGGAGTTTGCTTAAGTACTAGTCCAAAAATATGATCCATCTTTATGGTTGCCTGTTATACATATAGAAAACCCTTTTGGGAAATTGTAAATTATGTTTTTGGAGAAAGAACTGCTAACTTGAATCTTCAGAGAATTTAAATTTTGCATTGTGTTTTTATAATTTGGGCATGTTTTGCTGGGAAGAATGGTTGGAGGGACTGAATGAGGAAACCTAAACACCAGCTCTTTCAACACATTTCCATTTGATTTTTCAGGACCTAGAATATTGCCTAGATCCGAAGACAAAGGAACTCCCACCCTTGCGAAACCCTGACATACTTGTTGGTGAAAATGACCTCACAGCACTCAGTTATCTCCATGAACCTGCTGTTTTACACAACCTCAAAGTTCGATTTATAGACTCTAAGCTAATCTATACCTACTGTGGCAAGTACTGTTGTTTCATACCATAATCTTTACAGAGAATGCCCTAGGCAGGAAAAGGAAAGTTGATATGCCAGCCTTTAACTTAGTCATTTAATGATAGGGCGTGTTGTGCTATTCTTACAGAAGACTGTATGTTTGTGGTCGTTAAGTGCATCAAGTAGACTTGAGAGTATTAAGCTTCAGAGAAAATTGACTTCTCTGTGTGTTCCTCTAGCTTCCCAGTGGACTCTGTTTATAAAATATGTATACAGCAATTTTAGCTTGCCAATGAGATTCCAGGCTGGTTGGTGTTCCCCTTAAGCTTGCTTAGATAGGTGTGGGCTGGAGGAGGGCTTCACAAGGTGCAGATGCAGGAGGCTAGCCTTGCTGTTCGGTGGATTTATTGCCCAGCTATGATCGCCTGCCTCTGCATTCAGCTCCTCCATATCTGTATGGAAGATACCAGTTTATTTTCTTTTTCGTGTTTTGCAATCAGTGTAACCTTAGGAGCGAATTTGTAACAGTACGTGAGCCAATGCTTGTCTGATCAGAATTAGGAACAATCCTGGTTTTAAAAATACTATTTAACTTGTGGTAGAGGTTACGTGAAGTTGAAGTTGCCTGTGATATTTTCCAGTGACCAGAATCGGGGGAAATTAATGATTGCTTCATTGTAAGTGCAAAATTGCAGCTGAGTGATCTGTTTTAAAGAAACCTTGTGAGATAGTTTGGCTTAAAATTTAGATGTCACGCTTCTGGACTTTTTTGTTTCAGTGTGCATGTGTTTCTTTTAAATCTCAGTCTTTAGTCAAAATACATTGCTAGCTTTTCATATAACCTTTCAATATACATAAACTTTGCAAATTTTCCAAATATTTCTCTAGTTTATCTGTATGTTGGATGTTGTGCTAGTGCATAAGAGACAGTTTAAGTCATTCACGCATTTTTTTACATTTTAAGCTGAGTAAAACAGAACATAATATGATGGTGTGATTGCTAGAAACCAGATAGTGAAAATTTCCTTCCCGTAATTGCCTGATTAAGGCAAAGGCACGTTTGTGTTGTCAAATTATCATTTCTATATTCTTTGCAGCCCAGTTTATGCCAGCAGAAAACATGGCCCATAATTTCTTCTTTAATGTACAATTCAACTTTGTCTCTAATCAGAGTTTTGTAGTACAGTCCCAGTTCTTGGTATCGCAATCCAGAGCCTTCTCCGTGTTGTTATATATCGCTAGACTTGCTGTTTATAATTTCATTGTACTTTGTGCTGTTTTGCAAGCTATAGAGCAGGGAAATCATGTTGCAAGGTTGTCCTTGACAGCTAATCATGGCTGTAGGTACCTGAAGCAGGAATTTGTGTTTTGCAGCTGAGGGTCTTGTCCTGTTCTGGTCTGTATATGGAATTTGCCAAGGGTCAGATTTTCCCTCTTCTGGTTGCTCTCACAGCTCATGGTGATGGGTGTGGAGAGCTAAGGCAACCAGCACGTTAGACATACTGTGATGGACAGGCTGCAGGCAGTAATGGCCTGCCACATTTTGCTCACTCCGGCTATTCCTAACCTGTGGATGCTCAGCAGAGTTCATCTGCTTGCAGTCCTGCTCTCAACAACATCCAGACCATGGGGGACTGAATCAGACTTTGCCACCCTCTGCTTGCAGCCAGCCTTAATTCCTGTAGGAGTGGGAGATGATTCATACCTACATCCCATCATCCCATCATGCAGTCAGAGGATGACTAGAGGCACAGAATAATTAAGGTTGGAAGACACCTCTTGAAGTCTTCAGTGAAGCTCCTTTCTTAAAACAAGTCTGACCAGCTCAGGTTGCTCAGGGCTTGGACAGTCAAAGTGTCTTGAGTATTTGAGTATCTCCAGCGATGGGGATCACACAGCCTCTCTGGGCAACCCCTGCTGAAGGTGCATCTTCTGGTCCCGGCACTGGGAAACCACCTTAGTTCCCCCTGTTCAGACAATGTCTGTGTTTCTCTCCCTAGTGCCCCTTGAGCAAAGCTCTTCTTGGAGGAACATTTTGTGAAAGGGCTTGTGTGCAACTGGAGTCTTGTGGCCTGAGCTTGTAAGGGCTTTTCAGTCTGAGTTTCATGGTCCCGTGCCTGCTGATGCTGCTGTACCCCTCCCATAAGACAGCCTGCCTGGTTTGTGTTTCGGCTGCTCACAGTCATGCTCTGTGTTTAGCATCATTTAAGAGGCTTGTGAAAGGAACGTGCCGTCTGCTAGTTTTGCTGTGTTTGGGAAAATATGTTGTTTTCATGTTTTCCCGAATGCAGCTTTAGTTGTGGGTTTGGCTGGTTTTATAGTTCCTCATAGGGCTGGAAGGCCTTTAGCTCTTCATGGATGAGTCTGCCAGAGGGCTGGGACTGGTGGAGCTTGGTCATCTGTTTTGCTTCCAGACAAGACTCAAGTGACTTGCATGTGGATTTATTTGAAACATGGATCCAGTAGCATGGAAGGTCCTGGCAGTCAAAGTGCAGGTGAAGGAGGTTTAACGCTGCCTGGCGACCTGAGGAGTGCAGTATGCTGTGGGTTTCTTAGCTTGGGATGTAGGCGTATGTATATTATGTTATAAGCTAAGGAAAATAATGGTGGCGTGGCGGCCTTTAAAAAGCTGATCCTTTGGCCGCAGATGTTCGCCTTCCAAACTGCTCTATCAGTTCCCCTCTTAAGTGCAAGTTACTTTCCCTCTGCAAAGATTAACGCCTTAGAGCTCTCCCTGCAGAAGGAACTGTATTTGCCCCCTTAATCTGACTCACACATTAGCCAAGCTAGTTTAAATACCGTGTGAAGGTGGTTTGAGCTAACCCAGCTGATTTAGCCTGAAGGAGATTAAAAACACTTTAATCCACCGTGAGTATTATGGTGACAGTATTCTCAACCAGCAGAACTAGAACTGGGATGGATGAATGTCCACAGCCCTAGAAATGAATTCAACCATGCTGTCAGAGTGTAATGTGTCAATTGGATATTAAATTCTTTAAAATTTCATTTTGAAGTAATCCAAACTTTTAAACAGAAAACCTCCTGATTTCTTTATTTCAAGTCAGCCTTTCACCAGCAGTTCAGAAGTGATTTATAACTTGGCTTTACTGCTGGGAATATGGAATGAAGAATTAATAAAGTAAGCTGAAAAGTTACAAAGGAAAGTTTGAATGCTTTTATGGAAAAACTGCTATGGCTGTGATGAAAACTCAGTGAATACTGCTGGTTAGTTCAGATGTATAAAGTACAGCCTGCAGTGCAGGAGAGCAAACTTTAAATGAATAAATTATTTCTATTAGTGGGCAGTTTATGTGCAGATGGGTGAATATGTTCAAGATAAAAGAGTTATATACACTCATTTTGGGTATTTATAAGAAGATTGGCAAAAAGAATAGCCAGAGTTTAATTTAATGTAATTGTAGGAAAGAAAACACACATAAATCTGATTTGGGAAAGGTCAGATATTTCTTAAAATAGCAATATGTTTTAGTGGAGATAAAGAGAAGTTATATATAAATTAATCTGAATTATAGTCCCGTGAGACAGACTGATTTAAAAGTTCCATAGAAAGCGTATAATTCCTAACTGACTTATTTTGGATATTCCAGATGGTAGTTGCTTGTTGATTTTACAGATCGCTACTGAAGTTAAGTGATTTAATATGCTGGAGACTTGTCATGGGGCTGCTTGTTTTGAATTCAAGGGTTTGTTTTTGCCAACATAGTCGAAAGCAGGAGGGAATTGTCTGAAGCCTCACACGTGTTTTTTTAATGTGTCTCTGATTAGACTTGCGAGCATGGGAAGCTCAGCTCGGTGGCGCGGCCGTACTTTACTTTTTACTATTTTTTCACAGTTACAGAGGGCAGATGTTAAAAACCAACACTTAAAATATTCCTTGAGTTTGCTAGTACTGATGTCCCTTCCCCTCCCTACCCCCCCCCCCCCCCCTCTTATTTTTTGGCTCATCATTACAGCATTACTTGGCATAAAATTTTATAGAGACTTTTCACTCAAGCTCCTGAGTAATTTCAGTGAAGTCATGGCTGATGGAAAAATCACTGACTGTACCTATACGGGTGGGTCTAAGACGTAAAACTTGCCATATATTTGAGGAAATAGATCGAGGTCTGTCAGATCTCTTGATGAAAGATATTCTGTTGTTGTTTAATGTTTTTGCTATGGTTTGTGCTTGATCTATAAATGCATGACAGGATTTAAAAATAGGATGATGCTCCCAGCGCAGTGCCAGACTGTATGTGCTTTCACTTCCCTTCTCCCAGCTTTTCCATGGAAGATTTCTTAGATAGACATCTCAACACTGTAATCTGCACAGAGCAGAGGGCTGGGATCTGCATTGAGGAAGTCTAAATGCATGCGCGCGCGCGTGTGTGTGTATTTCTGAATAAACTTAGAAGTGAGTTGAGTGCTAGGGAAATGCTTCTGGTGCAGGTTCCTCAGCAATGGTTTGTCCAAGGAGCGTGGGCAGCATGCCTGCTGTAATCACTGTGCAGCCATCTGCACCCGCGTTGTCACTTCTAGGCACCAACATATATGTGTAAGAAGAAATTCCAAGTTTTAAATGGCCACTGTTAAAATTAGAGTTTGTTCCCCCCCCCCCCCATCACGTTGTAAAGGTGAGGAGGAATTGCCATGTCAAGAGAGCACAGTTTCCCTGACACGGCTGGGTCTCACATGGCAGTGACCAGTGTTTTCACCCCTGCACGGAGCAAATAAGTGTTCCCTACCCATGGTAAATGCTGCAGGAGAAAAAGGTATAAGTAATCTTTTTCAAATCATTCCTGTGGGCAGAGCAATCCTTTAATCCTTTCTCATGAAAAAGAAAATCATACCAAAAGCATTTGAGATCTCACTTTGTGGCTGGGAAGGATGTATGGAGTAAGACTTAAGTTTCCCTGTGCAGGGAGAGTAAAAGAATGGCATGAATTTAGAAATGCTGTAGTAATGAGTGGTATTAAAAAAGGCAGATATGTGTTTAATTGGGATGGGAAAACTAGAATATGCAAGGTCTAAGTAGTTATACACACAGGTGTGTAAGAGGAGGGTTTTATGGTGCCTGCTAGAGCTGTCATCACTTAACTTCCTGACACCTCTGTATACCGCTGTGTATCAGCCCTATGAAATATGTCTACATAGGGGTTTTTTGATCCCTTTGAGCAGGAGGTTGTCCTGCCTGACTGACAGGGATGTCTGGAATGCCGATTACACCATGACTCTACTTTGTTGCTTGTTATAAAAACTGAAGATTCCTGGGCATAGCATAACAGCTGAAGGGTTAACACACTTCACGTATCCAAACTGACAGTCATTGAGGCCATGTAGTAGTTACAATTAACAAATCACCTTATCATTTGTAATCCACAGTAAAATACAGGGAAATACAGTGCACATTCGTTGGCTTACTACACTGAGCAGGCTGTGTTTCAAGTTGACACAGTCTGAATCTGTTTCATGCATGCTAGCTTTAGAAAAGGCAGATTGAGAGAAAAAGTAAAAAGTTGTCCCTAATATGTTTCCTAAAGCAGAGTAGAAGTAAACTCTTCTGGTGCTTTTTGTACTGAAAAGTGTGGTCAGAATAAGTACCTGTTGAAGTCAGCATGTCAAATCCTTATTTTTTAGTTAATATTTTTAGAAAGGTTAGAACAAAAGTTGGTGTTAAAGCCATTTTTTGGTTTGTTTTATTTTGAAACAACTATTAATAATTCCTTTTTTTCTCATTTCCTTTGTAGGTATTGTCTTAGTGGCCATAAATCCTTATGAACAACTGCCTATCTATGGCGAAGATATCATCAATGCATACAGTGGCCAGAATATGGGGGATATGGATCCACATATCTTTGCGGTGGCTGAAGAAGCGTATAAGCAGATGGCCAGGTTTGTAGACCACGTGTCTTGAACTCACTGTTTTTCTAAAAGGAGTGAGACTTAAAATTTCTGGCCAATGGCCTTCTCTTTAATTCATATTTTGCAAGATCTGTATCCAAAGTTTTAGTGCCTTTCACGAGGGGTAAGTTGCCTAAGTTAGAAAGCAGGAAAGCATGATGAATGCCATGGAGATCATGGCCACTGACATGTAAACAGGAATAACCACAGACCTTGTCAGTATTTAAGTCTAAAATTAGCCCTGTGTTTTATAAGATTATGTTTTTTTCATTTGATTAGCAAAACGTGGAGATGCTTTTTAATCATCAGTGGATTTTTGAAAAGTGCCAGATTCTTAACTGTTTTATTGTATTTATTGTATTTATATGTGATATGACAACAGGAAAAAAAATCACTTGGCTTATGAGTGCTGTTAGGGGCTCCTAGCTGTGTCGGTCAAGTTCCAGCTACGTAATCTGCCTGTGGCTGTTGTTGACTAGAATTAAGAGGGAGCAGAGGGATGATTACACAGAGTGCCTGAAAATGGTGTCTCCAAGGACACTGTAACAGCTGTGCAGGAAATCCTCATTTCTTTAAATATTGCATGAAAATGAACTTGTCACCCAAGGGGAGTGGTTATTAGAAACTTCTGCCCCTTCACCCCAAAAGCCTGCAAATTTGAGGAGCTTTTGAAATATTTCATTTCTAGGATAAAGATCTTTTGGGCTACTGTGTGGTCTTTGGTTAACAAGATGGTCCCTAGTGTCCTCACTAGTTATCTGCAAGCTATTAATTAATACAGTTTTCCTTGTTGACAATACAGCCCATGATCAAATTAATCCAGTAAAACAGTGGCAGATCTGTGGGTTAACTGCGGTGGCCTTCAAGCTGAACTGCAGGAGGGGGAGGCAAAGGGAAGATGGGTTGAAAATGGTAAAATGTTCATCTTTGAAATTAGCTGTCTGTTCATTTAAGAATCCATCTGAGAGCTAAAGTGAATAAAATGCTCTCTACACTGTGAAGTGAGTCAGCTGCATACATGAATATGGTGATTCACAGTACCCAATTAATAGAGAATTTCAAAAGAAAACGGTACGGTACAGTGCAACATTTCATGACTTAAAGGTAATTGCAAAATAGCCAATGTTTCAAAAATACCCTGCATCTGCACTGCTGAATGGCAGAGGTATTCAACTTCCTTTCTGCTAAGAAAATAGACATATAATCTGGTATGGGAACATAAAGGCAAAACTGTGTTATGACAGTCACATCTACATTGAGGCTCTTTCAGTCTGGATCACTGCTGTTTTACAGATCTAGATCACTGCTGTTTTAAGCAGACTTGTTACTCAAGTCCCTTTAAAAGCTCTACAAAATAAGAATTTATTAGCCTTATATTATATCTGAGGCACTGTACAGTGACCTGCAGTTATATGTCAGTGATGGATGTAATCCAGATTCCCAGAATTTTTGTTCTTAATATTAACCAGTGGAAGTAAAGAGGCTGGAGGGAGATCTCGCCACACTGGCTGCCTCTAGTCACTGTTTGAGGCGGGCTTACGTCTTGACCTGTGTTGAAATTTCAAATTGTGGGATTGCCTGCATTGTATGTGTGTGTGTGCTTGTTAGCTGAAGCCTGTGCAGTGGCGATTTCTGTTTGCCCCCATCTGCATTCTCTGCTGTCATAGGAAGACTCAAGGGGGCTGAGATTTTGGCTAGAATTTCTGCTGTGGTTTTTCCTTTTTGTGTTAATTGCATGCTCTTCAGCTCTTGCTGTGCCCTCTGGCAATTCCGCTGTCCTGAATAACAACAAATAAGATGTTGCAGAAGTTCTTTTTTTGAAACAAATTATGAGGAATTATATAAGCATGGAAACGATCTGAAATAATCCTTTTGCATTAATGAATGAATGATTTCCTTTGCGTGTCTACAACATGTTCTAAACAATTTGTTATTCTTTTATAAATAACTGGCAGTACTTTCATAGGTGCAAAATGAAATCTGAGCACATAATGAAAATTTAAAAATTCCTCTACACTGAAGTAACAGTTTCATTTAGTTTCCCAGTGTTTATTTCCTTTTCTCTCTCTCTCTCTTTTTTTTTGGGGGGGTGTATGTGTATGTGTGTGGTATTTGTTTTTAAGAAGTTTTTCTGTCATTTGGACATATAGACATTTGCTCATTCCATTTATTTTCTAATGCTGTTTCCAATTCCTTAATCAATTGTCCATCCCTTAAACTTCAGCAATACCTTCTACACTCTGAACAAATCACCTTTTACTCCTGAATTACGAAGTTAAAGAAGAAAATGTGCAGATTTACATTTCTGCAGCTGGTTATTTAAAATTGAAAATCAGATTATCTATGACTATTTCTTTAATGCTTTAATAATTGCGTTGGATATTCGTATGGTAGGTACTCATGTGGATTAATCTGCATTTATGCATGTAATTGGTGAGATTTATTTTTCTGTTGTTTCTAATCTTCCCTAACTCCACGTTTAAATGATCACTGGAGTAATTAGTCATGATGTTCCTATGCATAAGGCTTCAGTGAGCTCTTCTAAATATTTACTCCTTAGGTCTTTTTCTTAATTCATAATTTAATGATTTAGGATTTGTTCTTGCCAGTTCATTGCTTCATCTGATGTGGCTGAGAAGCTCCTTCCATGTGCATGGTTGTAACTAAATGATCTCTGTGGTCTTCTTCAGCCAAAGAAAATGCCCCATGACAGCAGTCAGGAAAGCTGTGATTGTACATGTTGTGCCTTCAAAAAATATAGTGCAGAAATGTTGACTGCTGGAATGACAGGGATGGAGCTCACATCTGTCTTGTTCATGAAAAGTGATATTCAGCAACTGCTTGGGGTTAATTGCACATATAAAGCAGCACGTAAAGATATCTTCATATGTGAAATTTTCTGCATAGAGCAAGCCAAATGGTGTGGTGTGCATGGGCTGTGAAGCAGTGTGCCGATTTGGGCATCCATTGTTTCCTCTTTCAACCACAGTTCTATCATCAGTTTCCAGTGGAGGGTTAGGGAGAAGGAATATGGCTCATCTTTACCCATAGCTGGCAATACGTGATTACTGTTTGCTCAGTAGTTTTTTGTCTTTTTCAGCACAGCTTTTTTAAGACTAATCTCATTTTGATTTTTTTTTCTATTTTTTCTCTTCTCCCCCCCTCCCAGCTCTCCTCTTCTATTCCCCCTTCTCATCTGTATCTTTGTGCCTTTTTCCTTTTCTCTCTCCATCTGCACAGACTGACAGCTTCATTTCCAATGCTTTTCCTCTACTGTGCCCAAAACAAGCAAGAAACTAGTTTTACGCTGCATTTAAATTGTATTAGACTTAGGGTTATGTGCGCCTCATGCTTATCAATAACATTATTGGTTTGGGTTGTATGATCCTCCAGACTGCAGGTCTAAGGGTTACAGAGCCGATCTCTTCCTCTGAGTGGGAGGAGATCCACCTGCGAGTGGCTCCCAGTGGGAGGGAACAGGATCAGTCGGATGGGGACCTGTCCGAGGGGCTCGCCCCTGCCGCAGGGCTTTTGTGCAGAGCAGTTTGGGGGCTGCCATGGTTCTGTAGGAGCAGCTGTAACAAGCTGTGCTTTCTGCACAGTCTCCCTCATGGATATTGTTCATGGGTAGCTTCATTTGAGCAAACTTATACAGGTTTGAGACAATGTGTAAGGCTGACAAACAATTCAAAAGGAAGTAAGTTGTTACTGAAGAACTTATTTTTGTCTCAGAAATACAAACCACAATATCAGCATGTGGATGTTAGAACAGTGCACTGCAGTTCAAAGGGTTCAATACATGCAAAGTCAGCATTTGCAAATTATGAACAAAAAAGTTCAGTCTTTACAGTTACCCCTCTGTAGTATGAAAATTGAGGCAAAGCATCAGTTGGAAACTATTTATTTATATATATATATATATATTTTTAAGCATTACAATTTCAGTGGGAATCATAATCACCAGCAGGTGCAGTTCATTTTCATTGTAATATTCAGTAGAAGCTTTCATTTTTAACTGCATGGTTTGCAGTAAGAGGAGACGTTGATGATTATACTCTTGAAACTGTTAAGAATTACATTAATGTATGAGACTTATGATTATGAGTTTCCTAACACCATTAGGGAGAGAAGTTCTAAATCAGACTACCACAGGATACCCTCCCCTGCCTAGTAAGGGTATATTGCAGCAATTAAGAGAATGCATTTTTTAATAAGCACTTTGTTGGTCTGGTTTGTTCCATCCTACTTATGGCTGATGACAGACAGCAGAATTCAGTGCTTTTCAACTTAATAAATTAACTTGGAGATTTCCTTCTGATTAATTGGTGAAGTTGTCTAGCAATGTGCAAGTGGAGAGTAACATTTGCAAGCAGAATTACATACTGATGAGATCCCTATAAAACTCAATGAAAACCAGGACGGAAAGCAACAGTCTTTAAAGCATCAGTCTCCAAAGTTTGATTTTTCTGTTTGGACAAAGTATAATGATTTATTCAATGTTAGCATGTATCTTTTTCATTAAATTACCTGTAATAAGCAGGATGCCTCTCTTGTTTTGTCAGATTTTGGCATGTGTCTGATGGCTCTCAGCTACGGGAAGATTTTTTTCTATTGCCTTTTGTTCGAAAGGAAGCTTGGTGAGCTGTTGAGTAGGTGTTCTGAAAGCACCTCGGCTGACAGTCTCCAGTTATCCCAGGCATCCCAAGATGATGTCCTCTTACAAAAATGCATGTTTGATCAGCTGCTGCTTTGCTTTTGAGTGTCTGATAAATGGATAGTCCATTCTCCCCTGGCAGGAGTCGGGAGGGGGGTGATTAACAACCCGTAACGGATCTGCATCCAGTTATGAAATGAGAGCCTGCTGTGGTGGGTATCGTACAAACATACAATGGCTGCCTTTGACTTATGTCTTTGACATATGACTGTTAAAATTAAATACTTATCTTGAAAAGAGATGGTACTTTTGGGGCTCCGTTGTTAAAATTAGAATGAAAAGGGAAACTGTGCTTTCTGGTGAGACCAGATGGTACTGGAATAGTCTCTTATACTTTGGGTCTCACATTTTATGATGTTAGAGGTACAAGACAGTGGATGGGGCGACCAACCTGACGTAACTTCAGGGACCTACTTGTCTGAGCAGTGATTATTTTTAAGTAGCAAAAGGGTTAAGTATGGTTGTAGCTGGAAGCTAGAGTTCATGTGAGGTGTCCTGCTGGTAGCTAAGCAATGAGCTTTCCCAAACTATTGCAGGAGTGACCTCTGACTAATCCCTAGATAAATCAGTTGCATAGTGCTGGCTCATCTTTGTGCTCCTCTGGAGTGCAATCTGTCATGATTTTGCAGCATGTGCTGACCTCAGTTTTCTTCATTTGTATGTGTCGAGAGATGTTACCATCAATTCATTATCTTTTCACCTTTTGCCATTTTTACAGTCAAGAGCTATGTTTCCTGGATACAAGTGAAATGGCAAGTGGTGCAATTTGTTAATTAATTATTTTTTTTAAAGTACATCTGCTGGTTTTGAGAGTACTGCAGAACTTTTTTCCCAAGCTGTTGTTGAAGAGGATCAAAAGTGCTTAAGAACTGAGGTGTTTCGGGATGGCTGAGTTTGCAGCTGGAACAGACTCAAGAGAATTCAGGTTATGTATGATAGTAATATTTCACCTTCATTTGGCACTTTCTGTGAGCAGATCTCTAAGTCCTCTACAGAAGAGATCAGTGTCCTTATTTTCATATTATAAGTTGAGACAGACCTGGGGAGTGGGACACCAACTTCAGTGAATTCACCAAGGCGGCAAAAGGAGGTCATAAAGCCCCTGAATTGACAGTGTCTGATGACTTGAGCACACCAGCTTGGCAATAAAATATGCAAGAACAGAGCAGGTAATTGATAGTGCAGCAGTTAAGTGGGTTTCCTGGTAATGTTCTCCCAAAGCTAATTTGTTTTCAATATACAGAAATTAACATGCTATATTTTGCATGCCTTCAGCTCCTGCAGCATTTAAGGGGTCTCTGTGCCGGGTAACATATATTGCATAATAATGTTTGCTTTCATGGAAGGCTTCATGTGTTCCTGGCACTTTACAAGCCTTCGCCAAAGTCTGCTCCTCTAATACTGTGGTATCAATTTCTGTTTGTGTAGAAGACAAGTAGGGCAGAGGTGGTGTGCTGTGGCCATGCCTGGGTCAGCCCAGAGCTGGTCCCAGGTGCTGAGCTTCCAGCCCCCAGTTCTGTGCTCAGAACATCCCCTTTTCTCCTCCACTGGCTAAAGATGTCAGTGAGAAATGCTGTTAGGCTTAAAAAAAACCAGTTAAACTGGAAATATATTTAGAAATGTGGTTAAAGAACGTAGTTTGTTGGACTTACATTTCATGCCTATTAAAAATGAATGATTTTACAAAGAATTAATTTACTGCTTAGTTGGGAGCAATTGTTGTGACTCAAGGTGCAGCTGAACACACCTCTGAATTGTTAATGCGTGTCATCTGCGAAGACCGGGATGTGTCAGGTCACAGCATGTTAGATCCAGATAGTTGAAATAATCCGATGGGTACAGGGTGTGCAGGTGGAACAGACCAAGAAATGTGGCTGCTGTTCTGCGCAAGAAGTGATGCTTGCTTCTGGAGCACAGCATGAGTAACTCACTTTTTTTCTTCCCCTCCCTCCCCGCCATCACTTCATCATCACAGAATGGTTCGAAGCACTTCAGTCTCTAATAATAATCCTTAGCGCTTACGTAGCATGTTGCACACTCTGGGCATTTTGCAAAAGTTACTTTGTTAATCCACACAACAGTCCTGCCAGGGTGGAAAAAACAAATTAACCTGTGTGGGGCCGCACCTTTTGGGATGTGCCGGTGCAAGTGAATTTGGAAGCTTTGGCACTGGGAACGCCGGGATGGCGTGGCTCTGTGGGGAAGGAGGGGCTGCGCCCGCTGTGCAAAGGAGCACTGTAAGCAGGAAACTTCAAAAATGAGGGAAGAAGGTTTCCTGCAGTACAGGTGTACGTAGGGTGTGGGGGTGGCATTTATTGGTGCTGCCTGGTTGCAGGGGAGACTTCTCCAGAGGAAGGTGACCTCCCAGGGAGAGGGGCTCAGCAGCTACCTAAAGGGAATGGGAAGATGTGCCTCCATATATGTGGGCTGTAAGAAGCAGGTGGAAAGTAAAGAGGACAAAACAGGGGTGCTTTCCCATGTTAAGGAGGCCAAGAGCCAAGCTGAGCAACAGCGTGTAACAGAACTTATTTAGGGCTGCAAAGAACTTTGTGATTAAAATAGTTTGTTCAGAAGGTTCACGAAGGGCAAGATGTTGCCTCCTGCCCTTGATGTGAGAGGTGCCAGGAAGGCTGCCTGGACTGGGCTGCTGCTGTTCTTGGTCAGTCTGAGAGCATTAGAAAACTGCTGAACGAATTCTTATTTATTTATTTATTGAGCAGCTAAATTGCTTATTTTTGAAAAGCAAATCCTGGGTTTGTAGAGCTGCCAGTTTTTATAATGGCTCCTAACAGATGCTGCTCACCCTGGGCTGAATTTCAAAGGCCTTTGCACTGAACAAGTGCTGCTAAACATGTACAGCCCTGTTCGCTGCCACACAACACCACGCTTAGGCAAAGGTAAAGCTAAATATATTGCCCTGACTCGTGTTAAACCTTCCAGGGCTGGTGGGTTTTACAGCTGCCTTTCATTTTAGGGTAAGCGTAAAAAGCAATTTTGGTCTTTCAGCAGAGCAAGTTAACTGTGACAGTGGAAGTATCACACAGGAGTGGAGCACAGCTGCCCAGAGAGCGAACCCGGGACCTGCTCTGCCAGGGGGCTGGGAGTGGCAGGTATTGGGGAGAGCACAGGCTGCTGGGCTCTGCAAAAATAATCCTTCTGTTTCTCCCAAACCACGTTTTGTGCTGAAAAAAAGAGTGTTCTCGGAAAAGAAAAAAAAGGGAGGTAATTTGTTTTCAAGTTTATATAGGAAACACAATTTATTTCAACATTTGTTGAAGTCAGACTTATTTAGTGAGCTTTCAGATGAGGTGTGCAAAACCATCTTACACCACGGATTTGTCCTTCTGTTGCTTTCTTCTTTTCCCTGCATTTTCTGCTCTGCATCCTCTTTCCTCCCTTGGAAGATGCCCAGTCCCTTGAAGGCTGTGCTCCCTTTAGCCTGCTGGGGCTGGCCTTCTGCCGCTGGGAAGTTCCTACCTAAAGTTCTTAATACTGCTTTCTGTGAAGCTCACAAAACGTTCAGTACTACAGAGAGCTCTTAATTTCATATTGATACCTGATGAAAGCCCATGGATTTCACAAGAAAGGAGTTTAAAATCTTCTCTGGATAATTTTTCCAAGACTGAATAAGCTGTTTGCAGTGGGTGGAACATCAGGTGTATTTCTCTAGTCCTGTAACATCAGTACTTCTGAGTTTTTTGGGAATGTTGATAAAGCAGTTACAATAATGCTTTGTGCTTCCACACTGCTTTTATTTTCAGCGCATTGTGTAAGTTTCTTTTACTTCATCTTATCAATGAGGAAGTTACTTGGTAAAATTTCCTGTGCTTTTGTTTTTCTTATAGCTGCCTCATGAGGGGAACTGATTTATTAAATAGAGTTGTTTAGTAATGGTCTCAAATACAAAGATGTGTGAATGTTCAGACTGTAGATACGGCAGGTTATTTTGGTCATACGCTGTCACAGTTATGCAACAGGGATACTAAGAGACTGGAAAAAATAGGATGCTTACATGGGTCAGAGTTGTGTTTGCGTTGCTGGAGACAATCATGTCAGCTGCATGTACGTATCCTTGCAGAGTTTGAAAATTTGCTTTATAGTGTTGGATGTAAAACATGTCACTTAAACTAGGTTTATGTTGGTCCCTTATTAATCCTATGGCTCTCAGAGTAGCTGCAGCTAATGGAAGCATAGCAAGATTTCAAACATCCCAGCATTTCAGAATGAATCCTATCTGACCTTTCAGCAATGTCATTAGTTTTTAAGTTACTTTCTTGGGTTGGTTTTCCTGCTGGCATAATTCAGCTGTAGGATGGCATATCACTAAGTTCCTTTTCTGTCTTTGATGGGCATGACGCTCATTAATGTTAGTGGTAATTATGTGTGTATGCTGAGAACGGGATCTATCCCAACGTCCCTCAGTGACAGGTTCCTTCTCTGGGAGTTTGTGTCAGGTTCTTTGATCATTCAAAATTCACTGTTTTGAAAATGTAAAGTAATTTCAGGCTTACAAGTCTGCCTTAGTACCACAGAACTGCAGTACTGGAACAACAGTGAGATAAAGCAGACCAGACTGTCACTGCTAGATTAAATAAAAGCTATTTATTGTGTTCTTGTTCCTGCATTGAAGCAGTAGGAGATGTCAATGTTTGAAGATTGCAGGATCAGGCCTTTAGCAGCAGTTTGTGCTGTTTTGATGTAAATAAAAAATGAAATTGTCGTATGCCATGGGCTTGGTGCCCTTAGCCATAACCTAAACCTGTTATTCCAGAAGAAGTAACCAGTAGCAACTCCACGAAAAAAAGAAAAAAGGCAGCAGATTTAATTAAACCTCTTGGCACTGGAGCAGTACAGGCAGAAGATGTCCTGAAGGTGGTGGCCTTCAAACCACCCTGGCAAGAAGTTTCCTTAAAAACATCAGCACTTTGGCTGTGTCCTCAAGGTTAACAAACACAGATGGTTTAGGATCAAAGGCAAAGTAAGTTCTTCTCGTTAAATTGCCCTGTTATTTGGTCTCTGCATTTTATATTAAGGATATCTCACTCTGATCTTTTGTACCAGTTTCGTCTATGTTACATGGCATTGAGACAACTCAACTTTGAAGTAGTTCATCACAGGCAAATGTTTCAAAATCCACATCAGAACTTTTTAAAATTAGCTGTTAATGATCCACTTATCCCAGACAGAGATGTTGGTGGCTTGGGTATGAGTGGGTTGATAAGAATATTGAGGTTGATATCAATAATTCTGTATTCCTTTCATTTGTTTTCCCAGGCAGATGTTTTTGTGGTGTGTGTGCTTATATACATCTATTTGACATTATTTGCTGTGGAGTCATGAGTCTGAAGGACAAGATCAAGTGATACATCTGATGCATCAGTCATAGGAAGCAAAAAAACCCCACAAAAACAATGTTGTGCTTTGATGATGAAATTGAATATCTCTGGGCTTTTTTAATCCCCTCTGAAATGCTTATTGATGGATAGGTTTTGAACCATTGTAGCGTTCCTGCTTAAGAGAGGGATTTCTATTGGTACAGAGAAAGAAGGTAAACAAAGATATCTGTAGGGATTTTTCAGTCTGTATGTCTTCATTATCCTGAACTGTTTGGACAGTTTGCTGTGGAAATAATGGCTGTGATGCAGTAAGCTGGCTTGGTTTTTGAAGGAGCCAGCTTCAGTGGGTGTAGTGACCTTAAGGAATGAAAATTGTGTGAAAATTGACAACTCTGCCTTTAATGTTAGTAACTTTAATGTTTCGTTTCTTGCACTGTTTTTTCTTTTTTTGCCTCAATTTTTCCATTGGTCAACTGAAATAATTAAAAGCTGCCTTAGATGATGACAGCTATCAATGATTAGTCAGTCTTGTTGCAGCACTCTCTACACATTGAAGGTACCCCATCTTGTTCATGCTTCTACTGCAGCTGATGGCTGCGACCTCATGGGAGTAGTGTTTCCTTCATTCTGAGCCCTTCTGAAAGCACAGAAATCTTAGATTTCTGTGAAGTGCAGAATTTAAAGTTACTATTAGTCAATGCTATCAAAATTATTGCATTAAGATACATGCACATCCTCAATAAAGGTGTTTTTTTTCAGGTCTTGAAAACTATATTTTTTAAACCACCTTCTGGTTTCTTGTCATTGTCATTTCATTCTACTCTGCAAAACCCTTTTCTGCACATAAGGTATCTCAAGTCAGTTTGTAGCCCTCTTTTTTCCACAGTGCTGAACCTCCTTTGAGCTGAAGATATCTTCAGTGTTGAATTTTGCAATGGTTTTTCAAAGCATAAAAAACCCCTCTGCTGGAATGTAGGTTGTAATCTCAAGCATCCAGGAGTTAGGTAAGTCTACATCTATTCTGTTTTGGCACTCTGACAGTGACTTTCTTCATAAGCATACTGTCTGTGGACAGAATTTTGTAGGTAAAGCAAAATCGTCTCTATAATTTACCAGCCTGTTCACAAATCTGCTTCTGTCCTTTACTGGAATTATTATATGAAAAACTAGTGACATTTATTATTCGTTCTGTGGCCATTACTTGTCATAAGGAGTGGAGTTGTGTATGGCTTGGATACAGCATCTGAGTATTACCTTTCAAAGTTAGACATCGGCATTGTTTTTGTGATAGATAACAGTGTTTTAAATTATCAGTTATTTATTCCATAGTGTGGTACTGTTCTTTGATTTGACAAGAAATAGCTGTTGCCCTCGCGTGACTCTTGAATTACAGGTCTGAGAGAATGGATGTGGAAGGTTTCTGAATGAAGTCCCCTGCTGCTGCAGGCAATCTCAGCCTATCATTTCACATTTCGGTTTGTGAAATGTTTGGGCCTGTCATCTTAAAATGGAAGTTTTGTTTTAGTTTTGTCATTCCTTTATTCTGCTGCAGTGGTCAGAGATGGCAGAAGCTGAATGTGATCCTGACCAGTGCCTGAACGTAATACTGTGTGTTTCCATGAATGGTAAAGTGCTCCCAGTCAATCTGTTTCAGTCTGCCGGGGTTAAACACCTCTTTTCAAGATGATTTGGCTTAGTGTCTGTCACTGTAATGTAGTTCTGTCTCCTAGGATGCGATAGTTACCCACCTTTGGGCAAAAGAGGACTCTACCTTCTCGTCTCCCAGCTTGCTTTCCCTCATTTCTCTTTGTAAAAGGATAATTAAAATGTTCCCTCCATTCAGAAATAATCTTCGTTTTAAAATCATCTAATTACGTGCTTTATTCAGAGAAAAAGCTCCAAGAAGATGAAGACTATGGCATAGATAATGGATTGTGGCATCAGGCTGGAAAGTGGTGTCACACATAGCGCTGTTGCCCTACTTACTTGTTTCATTGGCTGAAAGTTTTAATTATAGATTTTTTTTCTGACTGGTGACATGTTAAGTGCTCACAATGTCAGGTTAAAGGTTTGGGACTAACTATAAATAACTCCAAAGGTGTTATTTATACCTGGGAAAGAACTCAAGGTGTTGTTACTTATGTTTTCTGGTGATTTTTTCCTTTGGTTTGGTTTGGGTTTTATGTTATTCTATTTTTAATGCAGCCTGATTATGAAAATTTCATTTGGCAGAAGAAGAGGGTATATTTTAGACAGACCAAACCATTAAAAATAATTCTCATCACATTTCGTAAGCTATCCAAGGTATTTTGATTCTGTTTTACTTGTGATTATCTTTTCAGTGTGGCATTTTGTTCTCTTAAAGTTTAATGACATAAAAGAGCCCTCTGCTGAGTGGACACAGCTGCCTGGCTGGACTACTCCATCCTCCTTGAAAGACTAAGTATCTTGCTGCCCGTGGTAGGACCTCTATATGCCCAGTGGTATATATATACTGTTGTGGCAGTAACAGCTCATCCCCTGCCGCTGGTGTGCCTGGGGAGTCATGATATGCTGGCCTTTCTCCTTCAAATGTCGAGTGCGGTCTTGGGCATTTTGTAGTGTTTGCCTTTCTCTCTGCCAAAAAGCAGAAAGAATAATATGCTAGAGGATGGTTACTCCAGTGTGTTAAAGCAAGACAATGGACTAATGTACTCTGGAAGACAAGAGCAGCTCTGAGTGTGGATGGAGCGCTGGCAGGGCGGTGCGAGAGGACTCTGCTGCAGACAATGAGTGAGCCCTTTGTTCCTCATGATAGCCGTAGCTGCTGCAAACACAAATACTCATTGCAGAAGAGATGGCAGCAATGTTTGCAGCTCACACAGAGCCAGCCATATCTTCTCTAGGCAAATTTATGAAAAGCATATATGTGTATGTACTTACACAGTAATATTATAATGGATTCCTTATTCCTGAGCACATGGATGAGTGCTAAGGAGGAGAGTATGTCTTCATATCTTACGATGTGGCGGAAAGGAAACTCTAGGCTAATTAGCAACAGTATTCGTAAGGAGAAATTATTTCAACCTCAGTTTTCTGTTACGGTCATTGGAAATGTGGAGCTCCCTCCTCTGCAGTGCTCTGAAGAGCCTGGTGTTTCCTACCGCTCCTGAGCTCCTGAGAAGGGACTAGGGACTGGAAATCCAGCGTGTCCTTTCCATGCTTTCACACACGTCCTTTGGGGATGTGACAGTTGGAGTGAGACACCTTCATTTCCATGTTCCTCTCTTGGCAACAGAGTTAGTTTTTTATTGATGGTTTTATCAGAAGCCTGCAGTACTGAGGTTGCATTACTTTGTTTTCTTATTTTTAATAAACTTAATCATCAGAGGATACATTTCATAGGACTTGAGCTTCCGGAGTCTTCATATATTTAATGAAATTTAATACATGAAACAGAGCTGGTAATCTACAAATGAAAAGCTTTTCATGTTGTTGCCTGTCTGCTGTGTTAGGCAGCTGCTGAAAGCAGAGCAGCAGTTTCATATTTTGGAATGGTGTGGGGTTTTTTGTTCGATTTGAAAGAGCACAGGAGGAATAAAAGAGCAGTGCCAGTCCTATGTAGAAATTGTTCTCTGTTTTTGACTCACTGCAGGAGCTGTCTGTGTGAGAGGGAAAGTGGTTGTCCCATTTAAACCTAGATGTTATGCATTCGGTTGGACTTCTCCCATGTCCTTCTGCTGCTCTTCTTGACCATGAGTATCCGTATCACTCGCACTACACTACATCCTTACGTACAGGGCTACAGGCTGTCCCTCAAGCATGTCTATCTACTGCTGGTGGAGTATGGGAGGGGCAGTGGGGAAGAAGCAAGAGTGTTTCTTCTTCCTTCCCCAGCTGGAAATCTTCATCACCACTGCCAGCCGCCTCAGGCATGCGTGCACGGCAGGCTTGGTGGCCGCTGAACCAGAGGGCTCCCTGGCAGGTGTTCTCATTTTCCTGTGGCCAAGGCTGGCATCGCTGGCAGTTCAGACTTCGTAGCCTGGACTACACACAGCTGGGTACCAAGCTGAATAGTTCTGCTTTCCCACAGCTTTCGCACCCAGGCTGACAGCTTGGTAGGTACGAATGTGTGAACTGTGCTGTAGTCATTCGCACCTGTCGCATGTGTTAAATGGAAGTTGAGAACATAAAATTAGGTTGCTTTGATCTTCTTAACGCTTTCCTATTAAATTTAAATCAGCACTCAGCCATTTCAAGTAATTTCCTTTTACCAAAATGGGGAAAATCTGCTTCAGCTGATGCCTTCATTCAGTTAAACTGTCCTGGAGATGTGTGACGTAACCAGTGGCTCCTCTATCCTACATTTTTGTGCCACACAAAGTACATGCTGGAGTTTTGCTCTTATCTGGGGGCTTGGCGATATTTTTGAAGATAGGTAACAGCTTGAGAGTGACAATGTGATCTGTAATTTAGCTTCATGCTTGTTTTTGACTCTCTCAAAAATAGAACATCAGATCTTCTGGAGGACCTTTAGGTTACAGAAAGCACAAACAGTTTTTCCATGCATATTTCTTTGCTTTCCCTGCATAGCATTTACTGATGGCCTCAGCAGGCATTTGAAGGCCATGCAGACTGTGTATGTGCTGCCTGAACGTGTGTGTGCCTGAAATTTCGCTCCGTTACTTAGTGCTGTAAGCGCAGCCTCGTCTGGGGCTTGGCTATACTTTCTGTGTTCCAGCCCCAGCTCTGTAAAGCTTTGGGGTAAAATTTTATTCCTTCTTTCTCCACTTCCAAGTATGTGAGATAGAGCTAAGCTCATCCAGCCCAAAGGTGTATTTTGAAATATCATTCATTTTAACTTTTGCTTTGGAAATAAAAAATACTGTATAAAGCATGTGTGGTTTTATTTTGAAAGATTCAGGCTACAGAAATGCTACTTTCTATCCTTGTTATTTTGTAGCATGTTTATTAATCATACAGTTGGAGTTTATGGATAGAGCTGTCTTTGAGATGAGAGAAAATTGTTTTTGTAGCAAATGGAGATATTTATTTTTTTTTTAATGAGAAGAAATTACTTCACAACAAAGGGATTGTCTTTGCTCCAGAGCTGTGAATTTGTGTGCTGAAGCCCTGCTTGAATTTTTCAGATTCAGAACAATTCTGGGAAAAGCTGGTGATTAGATCAGAAGGACGAAAGGTTTCTGTTGCTGACTCTGCTGTTGATTTCTCGATCTGTAAGATGGCATTAATGATCTTTACTAATGAGCACTGATAATGTAGTGGGGCGCTGCACCACAGACTCTGGATAGAAGTAGCTGCAGAAGCACGTAGTGAGTAGTGGTAACAGGTACTTTACAGTAGCCAGGTTTTCTAGAGCAGCTCTGCTGGCTGGCTGGGCTGTTGCAGCAGCGTCAATCCCGACTGAGCATCCTGGCTGCAGGCAGTCCAGTCAGCCATCCAGGCAGCTTGGTCACTAACAGCCTTGTTTCTGCCACATGCATTTACATTATTGCTGTATTGCTAACATTTATGGTGGAAGGGTTGTTGCCAAGCTGGGGAAACAAAAAATACATCTCCTTGAGAGGACAGCTGGTGATTAACATGTCTTTGTGTTTCAGAGATGAGCGAAATCAGTCAATCATTGTCAGTGGGGAATCTGGAGCCGGAAAGACCGTCTCTGCTAAGTATGCCATGAGGTACTTTGCCACAGTCAGTGGATCTGCCAGTGAAGCCAATGTTGAGGAGAAAGTCTTAGCCTCCAACCCCATCATGGAGGTAAAAGAGCTACTGCACTAACCCTCACCCTCCAGCTGCAGTTATTATTCTGGGGCTAACATAAGCATTCAACAGAGAGAGCAATCCATACTTTTTTTGAGGAGCAAAGAACCTAGAATAAATATATTTTAAATTTTTGGGTTTAGTCCACTTACCAGGTGGTGCTTCAGGCATCATTTTATGTAGTATTTATGAAAGACTGAAAGAAGGTGGGAGGTAATGTTTCAGTATTGTTAAGTTATTCACATAATAAAGTAATTTTGATATGAATACTGCTTTAAATGCACATGTGCATGCCTATGGAAAACCTAAGAAAATGCTTCACACAACAGATGCTTTGGCAGATATTTAGTGACTCTGCAATAGTGTGAAGTATTAGTGGACAGACATGGGTAAATGGAGTGCATGCAGTGAAACATGAAATGCAAAATGCAGCCACTGTTTTCTTTCTTGGGTATTTTTTTAAATGAACTATGTTTTATTCCTTCTTTCCTCCTGGCATGAGGAGTTCATGATGCTCAAACTATAGGTGTCCCATCACAGTTGTGTGTGTTCTGTCACAAGGTAATTGTGCCTGGTTTGTGGTGCTGTGTGGTGTTTTGAAACTGTTTTGTGGGATAAAACAAGCTGTGCCCTGATGGGCAGTGGGCTCTGCTGTTGAGGGATCCAAATGTCCAGCCATGGGAGGAAGCTGGGGCAGCTGATCTTTTCCTTGAGCTGCATCTACCCCACTGGGAGCAGCCTGGCCCGGGGCAGCAATGGCAGTTTTGTAGGCGTGAGCTCATCCCAGAGTACTCCTTTTACCGCTTCAGTTTGCAGTAAGCGTCATACCATCCTTGGCCACGTTGAGATTGGGTGCGTGGCTAACAGAACTTGGGGTGCCGAACACCCCCTCTGCCTTCCCCTGCATGCCACCGAGGTGGTACCTGGGCCAAGCAGGCGTAGCATCCTCACTGTCTGCTGAGTGAGTGGCAGCGAGAGACTCTGCAGGGGGGGTCTGCAGTTTGCTGTGTTTGCTGGGTGAAATAAAGGCTGGCTGCAGGTTTCCCTATGTCGCTTCCTTTGGTCTCAAAGCCTAAACCAAACATTATTGTCTCTCACTCCTTGGACCCCATCTCCCAATCAGCAGCCATCAGCTCACAACTAATTGTCTGATTTAATTTCCAAAGCAAGGAAATTTAAACTGAGGACTGGAAATGAACTTGCCATCCACACCGGTTTTTATCCACTAAAAAACAATGGTGGTGATTTTTTAAAAGAATTTTCTAAGGATAACGATTTCATGAACCTGTATATATCTAAAATTTTAATTAATATAAACATTGTTGTAATCAGATGAAAGTTACCCTTTTAACTTGAACCCCAAGCTTTAGAGTGAGTGTTGTGAAATCTGGTGTTGAGACAGACTCTATGGTAGCAAAATTAATGTTTCAAACTCTTCAGTTGATAAATCAGTAAAAATACAAATTAACACCTGTCAATTTGGAAAGAAATAAGTAATTCATTTTAGAAACAGGAAAATCCTCATGTCCTAAGTTGATCATAAAGTCTAAGGAGCAGATGGCAATTTTTTTTTTTTATTTCTATTTGGACAACCTAAATATCAGCGTTTTATGAGCTACAATCATTAGTGTCAGAATTTTTTCTGGCATGATCTTTCCCTGCTAGATACTCTGTAATATCAAGTGACCACTCTGCATTTCTAGCAACTATTTGAATAATTAGTTTTGTAGTCAATAACTATATACAGTGTTCCTATTGCAACTGTAGAAATTGTCAAGTCTTAAAAAATGTCTTTGTATGTGGTTTCCTGCCTCTCATGGTTTGTTGTTACCCTGTATAGCTCTGTGAATTGTACAGCTTAGTATGTACTCTGGTAAGCAATCTTAAAATGCCAAAGACTTTCTTAACCGTTTTTATAAGTAATACCTTTCAAAGTAATAATTGGTTTCTGAAAATATTGTAATACTATATTGCTACCACCATCAACAAAATATATCACGGTATCAATGATTTTTAAAAGACAAGAAATGCAGTCTTTGTATGTTCGGTTTGAATGAATTCTCCGTACTTAGAACTGCAGGGAGGCAGTTTGTTCTTACATCCTTCATGGCAGCTGTTCACCTCGTACCCACCTGGGCACCTGCTGGGTCAGGCGTGCGCACTGCTGTTGCTGCAGGGGGCTTTCTGGAGGTCTGATCCCCACTTCCCATGCTGTACCCTGCTAGCCCGCACTGACTCACTGGCCTTTTCTTTACAGATTTGGAATACTGATAGTCAGCATGGCTGTTTGCTCTCATTTGTTTTTCCCAAGTTTTATTTCAGTACAGAGTTCCTGTGAATGGCTACGTGAACTAGGAAACTAGGACATAGGTACAACTCTGTGTTCTTTAGTTATGGTGCACTTCAGACTTAGGTACTTGGTAATATACACCAAGTGGCATTTGACAAAAGGTACTGTGCTGTACCTGAATTACTCCAAATGCCATTCCTTTTGATACAGAGGTATCTTTAGGATGTCTTGGGGAGGTAAATTGCTACATGATGTCTAAAACATGACCTAAATGAGAAGAGAAAATGCTTTTCTTTGAAGTTCAGCATGTTGTGATTTGCATGTCTTGAATTCTGCTATATCCAGCTGGTACGTGTTGCAGGGTGAATCCTCACGCTGATGAGGTAAGGCAGAGGTGCACCAAGCCCATTTAGGAACCACAGTCATCATTTGCCCTGGCCATCCTAAGGCCACGTACTACAGAGGAAATAGATTAAATATCATTTATTGTGTGTGAAGCTGTATTGAATTAATCTAAGAAAGTTAGGCACATGGGGCAGCATTGACAATTGCGTCTGAGTTGGTAACCAAGCTGCTGTGGAAGGGATTCAGTTTCAGACAAATTACATGAATCTGTACATGTTAACTTTTAGATTATGTTTAAGTACACAGTAAATATTTTATAATGATATCTTTGCAGTAGTTTGGAAATGTGGTTGATTATAGAGGAGGAGTAGAAGTAGGAGTAGTAGTAATAATAATAATAATACAATTGTTAGCTAGACAGAACATAGAGGCTGTGTGCTGGACTATGGGTTTATGTTAGATAGACTTACAGAGGTTGCAGGTACTATAGATATATCTGTACACATGCATATATGAATATATACAGTGTGAAATAATTGTTACAGTTTTATTAAGTCCCTAGAAGAAATCTGGGTGTATGTGAGCATTCTGTTAGACTTTTTTAATGCTTTTAAAAGATTTCAGAGAGCAATAATGGATTTTTAGCTGCAAAATTAAGACTATGTGGAAATGAAATCATTGCTAGGAAGATGAGCTCCCGATCCTGTGTTAATGAAATAACCATATTTTGATGTAACTTTCTGACCAGGCAGAGATCCTTCTTTATTAAATTCTTGATTATTTTGAAACCAGGACAAAATTAATGTTGTTAAGTGTTTATGAGCCATGTAGACCATTAAATAGATCTGATAATTTCTAAAAGCTGTTAAACCTTTACAATATGCCTTTTTTTCCAGTCTATTGGAAATGCCAAAACTACGAGGAATGACAACAGCAGTCGCTTTGGGAAATACATTGAAATTGGTTTTGATAAGAGGTATCGCATCATTGGTGCTAACATGAGAACTTACCTCTTGGAAAAATCAAGAGTGGTGTTTCAGGTAACACTGATGGAGTCGTCTTATTGTATATTTGTGTGACTATGCTAAAAAAAAAACCAAACAAACTTTTGTTGCTGATATTAGTTATCTCTCCTAAGGGTTTGGTGTAATAGCGTATTTTTAATATGGCACTTGTGGGGAGGGGGGGTGGAGAAGGAAAACCAAGTCAGCTCTTCATTATATGAATTATTTGTAGTTGTAAAATGTGTATTATAAAGGCTGAGTATTTAAACATGAAATACTTTCAGCGCACTACTAGATGATGATCTTGTGCTTACAAAATTTACTTCAGAATTATGGTGTTGGTCATGAGTCATACCCTTCTGAGCTGTCTTTGTCCCTCATTTTAAAATTCCAGCTTTGCCTTGGCAAGAAAGATACTCCCCTTACCAGCTTACTATAAATGCTGAGGCAAATGGTATTAGTTATTTTTGGAAAATGAAGAGCCTTTAAGTGTGATCATTTCACCCACCCATAGAATGCTGAGCTATATTTAATAGTAATCCACAGTTCTGAAAAGTGAAATCATACACTTTTTTTGAAATTAAAATGTCCACATGCTTCTTGCTGGTGAAAATGGATTAAATTAGTCAAGAAGGGGATGGTAGATGCTGATTTATCTTTCCTTCTCCCATGTGGCTTCTATGCTCTTTAAGGTAATGCCAGAGAAAGCATTAAACATAGTAATTCTTTTCTACTCACAGATGTTTCTGGCACTTGTTAAGTTGTGAGAAATAATCAATTCCTTTCTTTTTAAAGGCAGAAGAGGAGAGAAATTACCACATCTTTTACCAACTTTGTGCCTCTGCAGCATTACCTGAGTTTAAAACTCTACGATTAGGTATGAAATTCACATTCATTGTGTTGTGCAATTGTAGGTACAAAGCAGCATCTGTGAGCTTTTTGAGCCATAGAACCAAAAGAATGGCTGGCTTTTAAATTCTAAACTTTTAAACCTTCAAATACTAAAATACATTGAAAATAACTAAAATGGCAGATCTCAGGCTTTGTGTTTTTTAGATAATACTAAAGTAACAGATTGTCTTATGATTGTCTTATTCTGCATGGTCTGATACACTCCAGTTGTAATCACTAGGACTTACTACGGCCTGGATTCCAGAGTAGCTTTCTGGTGGCGAGGGTGAAATTCTCTTCTTTTGGTCCTTTAAAACTTTTTTTCACAGCTCCAGCTACTAGAGAATTTTACCATTTCTGGTATGAGCACCTGAAAAGTTTATTTTGCATCTGCATACTTTCACTTGGGCTGTTACTAACAGTTACTTTGCCACCTCTGCTAACAGGGTGATCACAAAACTGATAAGTGACATTTTTCATTTTTCAAATTAAAATGTTGATAAAGGAAAAGTTTCTCGTTTAATGGGAACTGGCACTTCATACAAGAAAGGCATGATGATGACCTTGGGACAGGCAATCACCTCATTGTTTTCAAAATTCAACATGAATTTCAGTGCTGCTTCTGTATTGTTAAAAGTTAGCTTCATAGTGGGAAAACTGCACAGCCTGTTAGTGCTGATTTCTGAAATACCGTTCTGGTTTTAAAGTGTTTCTCTGCTCTTCTGCACCGTTCTGGCACATTTAGGATTTGCATCTGCTGACACAGGAAAGAAAGGAACTGATGTAATTATAACTAAAGAAGCCATTCAGCAGAGTCATCTTACAGCTTTCTTGAAACCTTAGCAGATCAGAAGAAAAGGAGTCTGTTACTGCAGCTGGAAGCGTGGCTACTGAAGCTGTAGGAATTTACACAGTACCTGGGTACAGTTACTGCTCTCCCAGCGAAGCCTAGTCCTGTCCCCAGAGTCGTATGAAGCTATCAGTTCTCCAGCCACGACTTCTCTGCCAGAACGGTTCGCAGATCATAAGATCACAGATCATAAGACTAAACCAGATGACGAATTGGAAACAAGAAGAAAATGGGCAAAATTGAATTTTTAAAATCCTGATGCCATAATGGCATAATGGTATCTGTCATGTCATTCCAAAGGGCTGCTGCTGTCAGCTCTGCACCTACCACTTGGGTGGCTGGCTCAGACTTGGAGAAGAATTGCTTCCAAAGTGATCGTTCCACAGGTGTGGAAGTCTGAGCCAAGGTTAGGTTGAGCATATGCTTGAGGGCCTATTGTAGGAACCACGTAGCTTAACAAAACTTACTCACACTGTTAAATCTTGAAAAAATCCTTCTCCAGAATAAATAGGTCCTATGAGCCAGAAGGCAAAAATATACTGACGTATTTGAAATCATGGATTCTGCCAAGAGCAACTTAAATCATTACACAGCTTTACAGATGTGCTGTGAATTTCTGCATCAGTGTATGTATAAGACTTGTTTTTTCTCTTACAGAGAATGCAAATTACTTCCACTATACGAAGCAAGGTGGAAGCCCTGTGATTGATGGTGTTGATGATGCTAAGGAAATGGTAAACACCAGGCAGGCCTGCACTTTGCTAGGTAATTTGTAAAACACAGTCATATCCTAAATCTGATATACTAGCAAGTGTTTTCTACATTGTTTGTGTGTATTTTCTTCTTACTCTGTTGCGTTTAAAAACAGGGGAGTTTGATAAACCTTGGAAATGAGATATTGTTACCACATTAAGAAGGTATTTAAATTGCAGTGGAATCACATTATCTAATGTAGGAGGAACACACATATGAACAGAATCAGTGGATTCCCTTGGTGTGGCATATAATGTTGGAGGTCACTGACAATGCACTTTGAAACAGCAAATTAAATAGTTCATTTTAATGGATTTTTTTGCGTCTGGTTGTAAAATGTTTTTAATAGAAGTGGAGCCAAGCAGTACTGTCAAATGCCAAAGTCTCTGAAAAAAGCACACAGTGGTCACCGATTTTCTCTTCTTAAAATTCTTCAACTGCAGCTCATGGTTCTTCATTTCCCTCTTCATTCAAAGCATTCTATTCATCATTTTTCAGGGATTAGTGATTCCTACCAGATGGGAATTTTTCGAATCCTTGCTGGCATCCTTCACTTGGGCAACGTGGAGTTTGCTTCTCGGGATTCTGACAGCTGCACTGTTCCCGTGAGTAGTAGATGAGCTGAAGGCATGGTTTCTACTCTGGCGGTTCTGCCTTCTGCTTGTTTGCGGGCATCTCTTCTGAAAAAGAGTAACAATATGAAAACGCAAGCAATGTGTTTATTTCTGATTTGTTAGCATTTTCACAGTTCCTTCTGTGTGGGGTTCAACTACTCTCAGTTTAGAAACTTTAGACAGTACTCTCTGTATTATAACAGGGGCTGCCTTAAATTTGTTCCATAAAAAGTCTACCAAGGCAGGCTAGCTTTCAAGTCCCAGGCAGGTGTCTAGATCGTTATGTTCCTACATGAATATGTTCCCTGCCCACAGCAAGTGCTTTGCAGGATGGGGTTTTTTAATGTTAAATGCCAAAGTGGCTTAAATAATTGCAAAGCAAATGCTTCACAAAGTCCTCTGGGGTGTTGAGACATGAGCATAGGATATACAGATATGATTCACGAGACTCAGCTAAGTGTTGTGGTTTTACCAGTCTTTCTTTACCTTTGCGGAGGTCAGCAATGAGGACTGCATAGTCTGATCTGAAAAAACCCACCCTCATTCAGTGAGGACCAAGGCTTCTTACTGAAGTCCGTATTCTGGAGATGAGAAACAAAAAAGATCTGACTTGTGAATCCCAGGAAGAGAAGAGTGCCAAGTGACCGGATTCTCCTTTTGCCTTTCCTTGAATGTCTACTGCTGGGCTACTTCATCTTTCTCTAAAAAGAGTAGCAACAGTTGCAGGTGGTTTTTTTCTGATTTTAACTATCAGTCACTTTGTCACGAATATACAGTAGCAGATGCTGGAGCTGAGACAAGAGGCCCTTCATTGGGCCACAGATGATTAGCGTGCCTGGTCTGACACCTGTCCATGGGATCTAACAGATAGCTGCTGTGAAACCACAGCAAGTCTGGCTCCTTGGTGTATCTTAAAAAGGTTTTCACTACAAAGAAAGTTTCATTTAATGATCACAGGTAGAAAGCTGATGAGCCCCAGGACATGATGAGCCAGCCTGTGTTGTAATGGGTATCTCCAATGCAGGAATCCCACTGAATGAGCTAGTACAAAGCTGCAAGTTCCTGTGCAGTCCTATCCTGACTTGGTAAATGTCTAGCAAGCGCCACTGAATATCTGCTCAATGGCATTCGCTACCTGAGCTGTGCTGTTCTCTGACAATAGCTGTGTCATTGCAGAGCTGTGTCGCCATGAAGCGCTGGTGTGGTGATGCAATGGTGGTGCTTCAGGGAGCTCAGCGAAGGGCTCCATGTGAATGAATCAGTTTGTTTAATGTCAGCTTGAGTAACGTTAATGCGACACTCCTTTATGCAGTAGTCATTATTATGTTATTATTCTCTTCTGAGCCAGTTGAAGTGGTATGGCTAAACTGAAAGAAGACACGCTCAGATAACTGGATTTTGGAGGTGTAACAGCACTAGCATGGGACCTGTATGCTGTAAGGACTGGAAGAAGCCCCAGAGAAGTCAGAAGGATGTGGAAATAGGATAAAGCTGATGTACCCTGAAGCTACCGGGCATGTAGTAACAGTCCCCTGTAATCTGTTCTTGTCAAGACGCCTCTTGTCAGCGTGCTGTTGAGCCACTGGGTGCAAAGTGAACGTGATGAGGAAGCAGTGTTAGGAGAGTTCCTTAGGAGGGAAGACCTGTCTGTCCTCCTTGATTTCTAGCTGTCAATTTGCTTTTTAGTCACGAGGTGTAGTATCTTAACTCATTGAGTGGTGAATGCACTGCACGGATTTTTATGCAGAAATCGTATATATCCATCTTGGTGTGCAAGACTTACTAGTTGATTTTACCTGGTTAAACAAAGGCCAATTTTTCCCTGGTACAGTCCAATTTGAGAGTTGGAGAACATCATTTGTGTGCTCTAAGCTCTTAATGTTTGTCTCCAGAATTCTCTGAGCACGTACTGTGTTAAATGCTGAGAGCAGAGCACTAAAGCCCTTCCGTACTTCTTTGTTCTTGGCTTGGGCTGCAGTGCCCCATTGCCCGTCACTCCCTGCCGTGGATGTGTATGAGCAGACGAGAGCACCACTCAGGAGCTGTAGTCCACTCTGTCCCCAGCACACAGCTGATGTCCTGTCCTCTGCATTTATCTAGCTTCCTCACTCAGAACTGAGACAGTTATAAGAATGCAAAATATCAAGTCCATCCCTGGGAAGCAAGGTGATTCATTTTTGGGAGGGTTGCAGGTTTCATGTGTGTGGCTTTTTGGTGAACACAAGTATAGTAAAATGCCTTTAGAGAAACTGTGATTCACTAATTTATTTCAGCAATGTGAATGTGAGAAGTGGGTAGGGAACTTGTTACGTTTGTAATGAGGAAGACCTGAAGAAGCTGCTGTTGCTGTTTATTGTTGGATCACTGCAGGCAGTTCTGATTGCATGATTGGATGTGTGCTATTGGTAATACTGTTTCAAGACCTAATGAGATTGTTTTTATTAGCCCAAGCATGAACCCCTCACCATCTTCTGCGACCTCATGGGGGTGGAGTACGACGAGATGGCCCACTGGCTTTGCCATAGGAAGCTCGCAACTGCCACTGAAACCTACATCAAGCCAATTTCTAAACTTCATGCCATCAATGCCAGAGATGCACTTGCCAAACATATCTACGCTAATCTCTTTAACTGGATAGTAGATCATGTGAACAAAGCCCTTCACGCTACTGTAAAACAGCATTCTTTCATTGGAGTGTTAGACATTTATGGGTGAGTCTTTTTGTCAGAGATATGACACCTCTTGCATAACTATCTGATTGCAAAGCATCTTTGTCTTTTATGTAGCGCTGCATGGATTACACAAAACCCCCAAACCCTACCAGCTGCTTATTTCAGCTGAAGGAAGTAGGTGTTTAGTTTTGACATGCTATCTAAGATCTTTGTCTTGACTCTCAGGTTTGACATTTATAGTGGGATTTCAGATTTTTGCTGCTGGTAGTTCCTTTATGTATTGCATATGGGAAAGTTACAAGGGAATTGTCATCTCACGGCTCCTCCAGGGTGTCACTTCTAGAGAGGACAGAGATAACTAACATGCTCTCCAGCAGCATCAGTCCCTTCCCAGTGTTACTCATCCCTGTCCAAAGAGGGAGCATCGCTGAATTGCCCGCACACTCCAATTTGCGATTTCCTTGTGTGCTTCATTGCTTCATTGTGGTTAGTTGTGCCTGGAATAGTACAATGCATTTAACTGGAGGGAAAGAATGTAAAATTATGGGGTCATTTAATCTGGGGGTTTTTGCTGCACTAGTGATTTTGAGTATCTGCATATTTTAGATTTGAGACGTTTGAAATCAACAGCTTTGAACAGTTCTGTATCAACTATGCCAATGAAAAACTGCAGCAACAGTTCAATATGGTAAGTAGGAAATGACTGGCATTTCCTCTTCCCTTTCCCCTCACCCAAGTTCATTCTGCTAATTGGGTCCCCAGCGGTTACGATGAATTCCTTCAGTCTATTAACCAGCTGTCCTGGCTGTGGGGGAGGGGGAGAGATTGGCTATCTCCTAGAAATAGATTTTATGACTAAGGGCTGCTCGGGGACTGTTTGAAATTCCGATCACAGTAACACTTGTAAGACAGAAGCAGGGCCTGGCAATTAAGACCCCGAGATTGCCTGTCAATGAGAGCACAGTGTGGATGAAGTTGGCGGTAGCGGTGTCTCCATAACCTCCAGCGAGAGCCTGCGCACGGGCAGCGAGGAGCGGGGCTTCACTGCTGCAAACCTGCCGCCCGCGCTTTCTCTCCTGGCATCATTTTTTGAGGGATTTCAGCCGCATCCTGAAGTTGATGACTGATGCGTGGCAGGAGGTGCCTCTTCCCCCTCCTCCAGAGACATCACGATGTTCTCCCTCTTCAGCCTTAGTGACGTTTGTAATTACATGTCTTACCTACATAATGATGAGGCGAGTTATTTATGCCGGGCCTGTTGCTAGGCTGTGCTGCAGTGCAGGAACGGCTTTGCAGCGTCTGGGTGAGCACAGTGCCCTGGCAGTGCGTGCTGGCCGTTCGCCCCGCGGCAGGGATGCATGCCGGCCAGCCAGCCGGCCTCCAGCCCCCGCGTGCCCTCTCCCTGCCGCTCGGGACACAGCCGCCTTTGGCTCCCTAAGTGGGATGTCATAACTGCCAAGCGCAAGGTATTTCGGAGTTCTCTCAGCTCCACAGCAAAGACCTAGTCTGTAAGGGCTGTAAGGGTTTGCTGCTTTGCTAAAGGTCCCTGGGTTCCCTTCCTTCTCACGCTGTTGCTGTAAGTGCTCATCTAGTGAAGGATGGGGCACAGCGGGGCTTCGGTGCGGGTGCCCCGCCAAGCTACGCAACCCCACACCGGTGGATGTGGACCCGTTGGGCTGCCGTGGAGGTACACAGAGTGGAAATTTCTTTAAGTGAAAGCCCAGTGTGTGGTGGCAGCCAGCAAGCCCTCACGTGCTGCTCAGGGATGGCCTGGCCGCCACTGGTGCCTCTGCAGCCTGCCCGCCGGCCCGGCCACCCGCCGTCCGTGAGGAAAATGAGCTCTGAAGACATCTTTCACCACATAATTGCTAATTCCTTTACAGTGAAGAAATGGTTTTATGTTTTATTCCAGGACTTAGGTTGGATACGACTCACCAGCAAAAGGCTGCCGTTGGCTCTCCTGTCAGGAATTAACTCGGCGTGTAACGCCAGCCGTTAAGCGGCGGGGTGGGAATGGCTCCCGCGGGTGCCGTTAAGGAGTGCTGCTTTGGAAAGGATGACGTTAAGCTAATGAAATAAAAGGGATAAACCACTTTGTCAGGGCAGTTGTGTGCTGCCTGGCAGAGCATGGCAGCAAGCTGCAGGGAGGCGTTTGTGTGTTGAGCCCAGGCGTGGCGGGGGCTGGCCCCGGGGATCCGGGTGCTTGTGGCGGCCCCCAGCCCTGCCCACAGTGCTCCGAGTTCGGGTCTGCTGCTGGAGCAGTTACTATGCATTAAAATGTAAATGGGAGATAAAACATCATTTAAAATAACTGGAGTCAGCAGTCTTTTTCAAAGAGCGCTTCTGCTATTAAGGCCACAGTTTGCCTGTTTAATATCTTATTATCTTTTTTGCCTCTAGTTTTAATTCATCTCCTATGCACATTTCATGAAAGCTGTGCAGGTTTTTAGTGATAACATTTTTGAGTAAATGTACAATTGTTACAGATCTTTGTACCAGATAAATCTTCCACAGAATTTTGCTTGAAGGATTTCTTGTGCTAGACTCCTAGAGTCATTCTTGCAGGTTTTTGCTGAAGAATAAATTTTAATGTAGTGCGTCATCCCAGAAAAAAAATCAGCAGCCATTTAAGAGAAAATGGAGCTCTGTTCTTGTACAAGGAAACACAAAAGTATTTATAGTGAAGTTTTACTTGAAATAGAGCAGTATTCTTAACTTCAAAATCATAAATGCATGGCATGTCCCACTTCGTAAGTTGCTGTTCCTGAACTTGAGGCTTTTTCTGGGTTTTGTGTTGGGTTTTTTTGAGGTAAAAGAGCTTACAGTAATTGTGGGACAATATAGTAAAAAGATAGGGAAAAACAGACGTTATTTGCAGAGAATATGGACAAGTGCTTTAATTTAGTCTGTTTGGTTTAGGCCAGGAAAATTAGTTAATTTATTTTTCATACTTTTTTTCTTTTACTTGTTAAAGGGTTTATTCAGTTGAACTAGTGTGTCACTTGACAGCCTGGATTTATGTGCCAGGCTGATTTCAAGTGAGAGTTGGCTGTATTCTGCATTTTACTTCACAGAAAACTGTGTTCTTTTTGCCCTGTAGCATGTCTTTAAACTGGAACAGGAAGAATATATGAAGGAACAAATACCATGGACCTTGATTGATTTCTACGACAATCAGCCTTGCATCAACCTCATAGAGGCCAAAATGGGAATTCTGGATCTGCTGGATGAGGAGTGCAAGGTGTGTGTTCAAGGGCTTTCATAGAGAAAGAGGTCACCAGCCATCCTGCTTCTGGGGCCTCACAGGGAAAAGTCACCTGCATACAGCCATCCCTTTGACACTCTGCTGTTGAAAGGATTTGGAAAACATACAAACAAAATTGGCAATTATGGGAAGAGAAACAATGGGTTTAGTCATGATTTCCACGCACCCACCCCCCATCATATATCTGTGTCTGTTCCTGGGTCTCTGATCAGCCTTTGCTTTGACTCTGGGAACTTTTTGTTTCCCCAAGTATAGCAAGTGCAGGCTTTGGTCCTGTCAGATTTTTCCAAATTGCCTCTCACTTGGTGTCTCACCTTTTGTCTTAGTTTAATTTATGCCAAACCATGTACAGGGGGCGGCGTGTTGCTTCTACTTCACTGGAAACTCAGCCTGGGGTTCTTGTGTATCACAAAGCACCACGAGAAATCTTTAATGAGAGTGGATGAGTTCTGACCCGCTGAGATGCTGCTCAGTCAGATAACGTAGCTCTTGGATCCCTGCCTTCAGGTGTGTGACAGTGGAAGCATTATTAGTGTCATGTGTGTCACACAGCAGCTATACCTGCTGCTGGGCTGCGCCCGGTCCAGGGTGTTAGACAGTGCATAGCTGGTTACTGGCTTCCTTGCCCATGGCAGTGCTGGAAATCTGAGGAGCTGGAGATTGAAAGCAAACCACAAAGTGTTGTCCCCTGTCGTCTTAGTTTCTTTTACTCCTGAAAAATTTGCAAGACATTTCAATGGCTGTGTCTTCTCTTTTGTAGATGCCAAAAGGCTCAGATGACACTTGGGCCCAAAAACTATACAATACTCATTTGAATAAATGTGCCCTCTTTGAAAAACCACGTTTGTCAAATAAGGCTTTTATCATCAAGCACTTTGCTGACAAGGTAAGGACTTTTCCTCCGCTACTTATTTCCGTGGCTTGTGTTGCTGAGCGTGTGCACGGGAGGGGATCCTGGGGTGGGCAGCTGTTGCAGGCAGGGGCTGGGCAGCAGCATCCCTGGCTCTACTCGTCTTCTTGCAAAATTTGTGCCTGCCTGTGCACCCTACCAGGAGAAGAAAGTTGATCTGGCAGCAGTGCAGAGCAGAGGCACAATCAAGAGCTCCTGACACATGCTTTAAACACTAACCATCCTTTTTCAAAACTAACAGCCTAGTGTATTTGCAATTCACAGCACAGTTATGCCATGGAAATACACAAAATAGAAAATCATTATCTCACTGCAGTTTTAGCGATGAGCGACAACAAAAGGATGTTGGTTTTGCTGCCATCTGAATGTGCAAGCAGGAGAGAGGGTAACACACCCTTCCCCTGACTGCTGCAGCTGCGTGTGCAGCTCTTACCCTCCTCTCCGCGGGCAGTGAGCAGCGGGTTCTGAGAAGCTGGGTGAGGGGTATTTCAGTGGAGTCCATGTGTTGTTCAGCTGCCACGATACATCAGCAAACTGAGCAACTCCTCGGGTTCAAATAAAATAAAAAAATCAAAAATCCTGTTTTAAGATAATTGTCTTGTTAAACAAAGGAGCTGCCTCAGAATACTGTCATTTTTGCTGAAAAAAGTTCGGAGAAGCTCTGTGATTCTTGCCAGCAGGTCTGTAGGTGCTGGTGGCGGGGGTTGGAGGCCTTTATTTGCCTCCGTTTCTCCCAGGTTCTTGAATTTACGTGTAGAAGAGGGGTCCTGTTCTTGTTGTGTCTAGTGTTACCTTAATGAAAGCAGCAAGGACACCTCTGTAACTGTTCAGATTCATGAGTTCTGTTTTATTTGGTGGATGAGAGAACAAAAAGGATTTAATTAATATTTCACGCACTGTCCATCACGCTAAACTTCAATACTTGACCACAAGGCTTTCCTGTGCCTTAGCTGGGCAGCGAGGGCTAAGGAACGCCCAAAGTCACTCCAAGCAGGTGTTGGCTCATCTCTCCGCTCTGATGCACTGCCTGTGCTAAGCATTTTGTGCTTTTCTGTGTGCTTACGTGAATGCACCCAGGCATCTTGAAGGGAAAAACAGAGCTGTAGCTGGCAGGTTAGTGACTTCAGTGCCTTGACATCTTCTCTGGGAGAAGGCAAGAGATTCTGCTGCCCTCTCGTGGCTTTGGCCCACGCGGTAAGAACGTCAGTGGTACCCACGGTGATGTTCCGAGGGGGCTTTCAGCCCTGGAGAGATCTGGGGGAGAACCTCAACCTTCTTCCCCCCCCCAGGAATTTTTTGCAGTCTTGCAAGAGGGGCTGCTGATGGTTGTCAGTCTGTCTGCTGTGAAAGCACAAATCTGCTGTAAGGGTCTGCTCTTGTATTTTATAGTCTGCGCTTCTCCTGGTACAAGATTGGAGAGTTAGCATGAGACACTTCATGAGAATTAGCATACTTTTGACAATAGTTTTGGGGTTTTGTTCAGCCTTGAATTAGGACAATGAAATAAATACTAGGGTTTTGTCTGATTCTCTGGTTGTTTCTTGGTCCAGGAGCCTCTGTGGCCCTATGATAGGGGATTGTTATGTATTATCACAACATTCAGACTTTTTATTGCTTCTGGTAAAAATAGTCTTTCTGAGTACAAATGAGGCATTTTCAGAATAAGCTGCAGGCAGATCTATTATTGCCTCTCAGCTAATGAGATGAGATTTTGTTCTCAGTTGCATCTGGATTTCACACAATTTTGCAGCCCTGATAACTTCAGTGAAGGAGATGCTCGACACACATTTTGATTCTTCACCTTTACGGTAACCATTCAGTCATGCTGTCTTCCCACAAGCATCTCTCAGCAGTGAACTATATCTGGTATAATGCAATAACAGTATTCATCTCTATATGTTTTAACGGTTTATGTTTTACCAGAAAGCACTCTCCTTGAGGAAAATCTGTGTTTATAAAAGATGGACTTCGGAGCTGATATTTTCAACATCCACAAGAATTACCTGTTTTAAATCTGAATGTTACAGCTGCTGAATTCTATGCAAAATATTAAATATTTTAGTACTTACTTTTGTGAAATGATGGTTTTCAGGTGGAATATCAATGTGAAGGCTTTTTGGAAAAGAATAAAGACACAGTTTATGAAGAACAGATTAAGGTCCTAAAATCAAGTAAGGTTAGTATAAGGATGTTTTTCTCTTCTTTTGCAGTTATGAATCATTGACTTAAGTGTCATATAAAGTTTCTTATAAACACAGGAAATATTTCTCCCTTAGCATCAGATCCACTGAAATTGAATATAGTTTGTGTTTTACTTGGCTATCTGTATTAATTTAGAATGTCCTGTAGCCTAATTTTGGTCCATGTAAGATCAGCCTATATTTAGCGACTGATTTCACTGTTTGTGTTTTTTGGATTGTGTGGTTGGGGTTTTTTTTGATTGGTTTGGGGTTTTTGGGTGGGGTTTTGTTTGTTGGTTTTTTTTTTTTACTTTCCGCAAAACTTAGCTGTATTTTCTGCAAAGGCATCAAGGAGTTCTAATATACTACAGTAGTATAAGAAGGGTTAAGAGTTAAGCCCTTAATTTTGTAATCTGAAAACAGAAGCTCTTTGCTAATGGCCTGACAATTAAACAGAAAATTTCTGGAGGAGAGACAAGTTTTGTTTCAGAAGCAAACTGAGGGAGGAATGAAATGTGTAGACCCTCATGACACAAACCAGAATTTACAGAGACTTGCTGTCTTGATATCTATGAAGGAAAGAAAACGTCTGAATTGAAAAATACTGCATGAAGGAGTATTATAGAACAGGCCTTCAGTGGCATCATCTGCTTTTTTTAATGGCAAAAATGCTAGTTGTGCTCTTCTGAAATGTAAAGGCAATTAACTTGACATTGTGCTGTGATGGCTGTTGGGAATTTGCTAGCGCTGATGGCCCAGGAAGCTGGGTATCAAGGACAGGCTATTTAAAATCATGCTAGAAAACCAACATTTTTCTCTTCTGTTTCTATTCTGAGCAGGTATGTGAAGCTAAATGATTAAAACATGTGATATAAGGAAAAACCACAGCAGGCTCTTCAGTGAGAGAAGTGGTTTGCGTGAAGTCAGTTGTCGCAGTGTGGGAGGCAGGGGCATCCCTGGGGCACTGGCAGGGACCAGCCGCCTGTAGCTCTGGCTGTGCCGCGGTGTGGCAGTGTGCTGTGCAGGGCGAGGGGCAAGGGGCTCCAGGGGATGTGGTCCAGTGAGTAAGGGACAGTGGGGATGTAGCTGCAATTAGAGCGTAACGGCTTGGGCAAGCTCAGCAGGTTGAGTCAATTCAGTATAAACACTAAGAAACAACAAGGTTTTCCCTAATGGTAAATTTAACTAAACCCAGTGTTTTAAAAAAAGACAAAAATCAACCGTCAAGAACATAGATTTTCAAAAGAAGAGTGTTTAATTTTTACTTTTCAGCAGGCTCTCTTTATTTGTAATTGTGGTGGGATTGCATTTCTGATTTTTTTTTTATTGTTGTTGCTGTTTTCTGCGTTTGCTGTGCACATTCAACAGAAGGTAATTCTAAATTGAATGCATCATCTGTCATCCTGCCCATGCTCACTCTCACATACAGCTCGAATGCTTCTTTGCTCTCCAAAGTGCATGACACAGACTGCTCTTGGCAGGCACCGTAGTGTTTAGCTATTTATTTTGGCCTTCTCTATAAATCCACCCCCAGGACCTCTTTCAACTAGTTCAGTTTCCATGCATGTGTCATGAAAGCAATACAACAGTCCTCAGCTTTTATGCTTGTTACTGGCGTGTTGTTGAAATCTTCTGTTGTGGCTCTGTACTGAAAGAAACGATCTGTAAGGTTGTTAGCAGCATGTGTGTTAAGTCTGAAAAAATTACAGGGGAAGAATGCTTGCTTGCCTGTTTTCTACCACGTGAATTACCTGCCCTTTGATCAGTGTTTTCCCTTTCTTGGAACACTCCTACTCTTCTGCAAAACAAGGAAAATGGATAAGATACTAAAAACCAAAATCAAATGAAAACCTGAAGGCCCCAACAGTGGCTCATCTCAGCAACGCTGTCCTGTTGCGGGCCTGTGCTGCAGAAGGCCCTGCATTGCTCCTTTCTTCTGCATGCAGGAACTGGGGGCCGCGTCTATGAAAGTGGTGCCTTTGAAATGCACCACAGGCAGATTTTCCCAGGGTTGGAAAAAGGGAATAAGGCTTAAAGAACTCATCCATCTGCAACTGAGACACTGGGGACCCCCTTCCCACCCCCACCCCAGCTGTGTGAGAGCATCAGGAGTTTCAAACAAAGCATATTGCATTCAGATAAGTTTCTGTGTGGGATGGAAAGGCTTGGCTCTGTAGCTCAGATGCCTGGGCATAGTGACTTGCTCTGTCTGACCGCGCGCAGCTGAGCAAGGTGGTGGTGGCCCAGTCATCCTCAACTCTTTGTTGAGTCAGTGGAAGGAGGCGGAGTAAGCTACCCTCTGGAAATGCCATTCTTCCACCAGCTACAGAGGTAATCTAAGGTCATCATGCTCCTAATCCAGCAGACTCAAGTGAGATAAAGCTAAGCTGTGATACTCCTTTTTTTAGTTCAGGAATTTAGGATACCTTTGTAGCATTCGTAGTCATTATATTATGCTAGAGTGCTGTGCTGGATGCTACTGAGGAACGTTTGATGCCTTCTGCTAGCCCATCTGGCACAACCACAGAGCACAAGCACCATTTTGTTGCACAGCATGTTTCATTGATATTGTGCATGCTCACCAAGTTTTATAAGGCAAACCCAATTTTTTTATTTTTTAGGTTGTACTTAGCTCAAGCACTTTCTAGTACTGAAAATTGAATGCTCCTATCTCTTGGGAGAAAATGCACAGATGCTAGATAAAAGATTATTCAATGACAGGTAGAGAAGTTCAGATTTTCTTACTCTTATAATGCTTCTAAAGTGCTGTAGTTGTCAGTGGAAAGACCTGGTGGTGTTATTTTTAGTTACAAGTTACTTCAAAGCAGCTATTATATATGGGTGTATTTTGTAGCCATTAGAGAAAGGGAACTGGAAGCCCTGTGTGATATTTGAAAAGATGTTCTAGGTTTTTCCTCCACTCCCACTGACCTGAGAGTAGATCTTCAGTCAGATAAATTTGGCTAATGTTTTTTTTTTAAGTTGGTGGTTCCTCTTTTAAGTTGATTATTTCAATTTAGAGCGATAAAGCAGGAATATACTTTGTTGCCTGGCTGGGTTATTCAGTGTCCTAGATATTTCTCAACCACAAAGATGTCTGATGCACCACTGGAATGTGAAAGGACCTTATTGTTTCTTTCTTAGATCAGCGCAGCCGTATATAATTGCAATTGGTACTTATGAAACTGCTGTCAGTATCTTAACAGTCTCACATGGAAGCTATTGCTGGCTCTATGAAGAAAAACTCAAATCAGAATTTTATCTTCAGAAGGAGACTCACTGATCAAACTCACAGAATTTTTAGTATTAAATCATGGCCCTCTCACTATACTACTAGCTTGAATGCTTTTTGCATTGTCCCCATGTAGAGTTTGGCAAAACCACAGTGCTTACAAAAACTGAGCCTGGGTTCTACCTACCTTAAGCACAAATGGGGGCAATCACTTGCTGGATTCTTACTCTCTATATTTTTTCTGCTGTTATACCAGTTTAAGCTGCTACCAGAGTTATTCCAGGACGAGGAGAAGGTCCTCAGTCCCACATCAGCAACCCCTTCAGGGCGCGTGCCTTTGTCTCGAACGGCTGTAAAACCAGCCAAGGCCAGGCCAGGCCAAGCCAGCAAGGAGCATAAGAAAACTGTGGGACATCAGGTGAGTTTGAAGATGCAACTCTATTAAATAACGTCTCCCTCTGCCTCCCTCTGTCTCATAGGTCTCAAGGTGTGCTGGTGCTTCTTGGGATGCTCTGTGATTTTGAGACAGGTGCAGCTGATTATGGCTTACAGTTTGGAGCAAGTATACCCTAATTACTAATACATTTTGGGCCACAGTTTCAGGGAGCTCAGTTCTTACTGTGGTGCCAAAACCAAAACTCATGTTTTTTAAAATAGAATTAACATGCTGGATGCTGTGAAGCTTCGAAAATCTTACACTGGGTCTTTTTGATCATGTGGCACATCGTCTGACTCAAATAAAAAGTGGGAGTTCAGTCAACTGGGAAACTTGGTTCCAGTTATCAATGGGCTAAACATAAAATATCCACACGTATGTGCCAGAATTAAATTAGAACTGTGCAGATCAGTATGGCTGGAGAACTCACTTCTTTGTTACTTCTCACTCCACAGAGAAATAACAGATGTTTTCTCAAGATGGTTATGTCCCCAGTCCGTGCTTTATATATGACGGACTGTCCCTCAGACAGTATGCAGCAGCCAAGGGGAACTTTTTTGGCAGATTAGTACCTGGTTTTTATTTACTTGCCAGCCTGTACCACTTTGGTAGTGAGCAGTGGCATTCTTCTTTTGCCTGGGGCTTGCACCAGGGCTGTCCACTTCTGTGTCAATAACTCTTTGTGTTACTGTAGGAGAGCCTGGAATACAAATTAGCTCTCAGAGGGCATCAGTTCTTTGTATCGAGGTCCCCTGCCAGTTCCTGAAGATGAACCAACCACAACTCTTGGGTGCTCAGAGTTTTAATAAAATCACAAAAAAATGCCTTGGCTTTGTCCACTGCCTTGGGTGGTTGTTAATTCCCTAACAAAGATGTTAGCACAGTGTCTGTGCAGTGTCATGAGCTAGTCACACTGCTAAGTGAGAATCAGGGAATTCAGAGAATGTTTGGTTTGGAGTTTCATAATTTCTCTATAACCTTCCTGAAGCAAATCATGTCAGGCTGCGGGTGGGAATGGGAATAGTTATTCATGCTACTGTACAGAATGCAAATCTGGTTGGCACGTGTTTGTGGTACAGGCTGCAAATTCCAGTCTTCTGCAATCGATGCATGAAAACCCCTGCCCAGTTATCTTTTTAATTTGAGCTTCATCTCTGATTTTGCAAACAGACTGTATCCTGGGGCTGGCAGTTTTGTTGTCAGACTGAATCTATGAGTTGAAGTGTTAGGGGTACTCCCATACTACTACTGTAAATCAACCATGTATATTAATTTATAAATTTTGAAGACAGCTAATACAAAAGTGATCTTTATCGTATTCTGTGTAGAAATAGAGGTTGGCTTAGAATCATGAGTTCAACAGAAAGAGGGAAATCCATACTAAGACTTTTAAAACATGTTTTCAATCATGTTTTTGTAGTTTTCTTTATCTATTAGGGTATTCTGTGCTTAGAAGAATATACTGCAGTACATTACGTATTTGTGGTCCTGATACTTCTTTGAAAGTCGAGCTCCTAAAACTCTCAGATACTGGCTCTTTTCAGTAGATCTGACGTGTAGCTCTGGGATCAGTGGAGCTGAAGAAACTAATACTTTTTTTTTTTCCCCTCTGTTGATTTTAAATTTGATTTAAAATTTATTTAAAATAATGTGACTATTCAATAATATGCCATGAGATTTTGTCATGAAGAGATGGATTAGACAAAGATCGGGGTACATGATACAGTCAGAAGCTGAAAATAACTCGTCTATCCCATGTTTTTGTAACTTGTCACAGCTTTGCTCCTGTAAAGACTGTCTCACTATAACGTAATTCACCCAAAGATGATACCTGAAATGAAATGAAAATCTATTACCATAACAAAAACAAGCTGGTGTTTATTACTGAAAGGATTATTGCAAATAAGAAAATATCCTTAGGTCCACTTCCTGAGGTTATGTCAAACATGACTGAGCTTATTGAGGCTATTCCCTGATGGTTTTCCGTTTTTTCTTTTTCAAAAAGTTTCGAAACTCTCTTCATCTGCTGATGGAAACCCTGAACGCTACAACTCCACACTACGTGCGCTGTATTAAGCCTAACGACTTCAAGTTTCCATTCACGTAAGGTGGTTCACGTAGGTTTGTGTAGCCTGTGCATGGCAGGGGATTGCCCAAAGCCTCGCGGACTGAGGTTCTGCTAAACCGTGCTCACACAGGGGTGGTGGGTCTCCTTTCTCTTGTTAAGAACCCACTGTGTATGTGTACATGGTACAGCAGGGGCTGTTTTGGGATGAACAGAAGGAGAAATACTTCCTGATGCATTTTTTTTCTTTTTTAATGGTAATATATGAGGAAAATTACTAGCATTTTAATTGCTGGCTGTTTTAAATGTGACTGGCAGTTTGCACTGCCTGAGTTCATTTGACATTTGCTGGAATTTGCTTTTGCAGATTCCAGTGTCATTCTTTATCTTTTTTTTTTTTTTTTTTTCATGTATGAACTCACTTAGAGCCTTTCTCAGAAGTCTGCTTAAAATCCGGGCACACAAAGGCTCCCATGGCTGTTGGGCAGGCCAGCGGGAGGCAGGACAGGATAAGCAGCTTGCAGCAGCCGACGGGCTCAGGCAGTTCCCTGGTCAGGCTGTCCTCTGTTAGCGCTGAGTTGCAGAAGCACTAGCGGGACTTGTTAACTACATCCCACCCCTGCTGCCTCTCTGTGCCACGTCTGTCCTGGGTGTGCACAGGGCCAGAGGTCCCATGTAATACAGAAGTAGCCCCACACCCACAGGCTGTTTTTATTCCTATGTAGATTTGATGAAAAGCGGGCAGTGCAGCAGCTGAGAGCTTGTGGTGTCCTGGAGACCATCCGAATCAGTGCAGCTGGCTTCCCCTCCAGGTGTGTTTGCCACTTTTTAGATTGCTTTCAGCTGCAGATCTTCTTTTTAAGAGAATTACTCATTGTTGGGACTGACACTGTCTCTGTTTTTGGGACAGGTGGACGTACCAAGAGTTCTTCAGCCGTTACCGTGTTCTGATGAAGCAGAGAGATGTCCTTAGTGACCGAAAGCAGACGTGTAAAAATGTCCTGGAGAAGCTGATTCTGGTACCAGACTTAGTGCTGAGAGCATTTGGAATCTGAAGGAGTAAAGATAGCATTGCTTACCCCTCATCGCCACGCTGTTGTAGCACTTCTACAGAGTACTGAACTGCCGATATTGGCGCAGGAACTGTAGAATTTCCCAGTGTATCACAGGAAAGGAAGACAGTGATTTTTTTTAAGTGTGGGTGGGTTGAGGGTGAGCCTTACCTTGCTTAACGGCAAGACGCATTAACCACAGCTGAAGGAAGGTATAGTTATCTGGAGGTTTTCTAATGTGGAGGTGTTTCTGTCTGTGTACGTGTTTGTGCCTTTCTCACCGCTCCTCAGCTCCTGCGCTGAAGTCAACCTTTTTCACTCCTTTCATCCTCGTGACATTGTCTCCCTGCTTAGCGCTGTGGCTGTCCCCGTGCCTCGGCAGCCTCTTGCTTTACCTTCTACATCCAGTTGCAGCCCTATTCCCAGGCTATGCCATCCACACCCCTGGTTTTGCACCTGCACTGATGGGTTTCTTGGGTTTTCTTAAGAACTGGTGAACCGCAGGCAACAGGCAGGCTCCAAAGAGACAGTGCCAGCCAGTTCTTAGTGGAAGGTGGCTAGTTGAGACCTATTCAGAAGTGTCAGGAACAGAAAAAGACCAAGGATACTGGTTTGGGTTTTTTTTAAAAAAAACTTAAAAAAATTACTGAGGATACAAAAGCAAGAACGCTTACCTTGCTGTGGTGCAATGCCAATGTTAGGACGTTTATGGAAACAAATAAATACTGTGCAGGCAGGTTGGGACTCAGCTTTTTAAATTCTGTGTCATTGGGTGGACAACGAAAATCTTTTGGTTTATATGCATGTGTCTGCATTTATAGTGTTAATGTATAGTGTTAAATGTGTCCTAAGCTGTAGCTCTTTGACTGCAGTTCCTTTTAACTTAACATCAAACAATCAACAAAATCAGTTTTATTCAGTGTACCTTTGTATATTCTCAGGTTTTCCCTCCCAGGAGTACTATAGCCTATAGTGACAGAATATTCCTCTCTTTCTGGTTTAGTTCTGAAATTTCAGATGTGTCTGAGCAGCACCAAGATGCTTTGTTCTGCCTTAGTAAATGCAGTAAATGATGTGTACATGGTTGAATCCCCAGTGGGTTGGTTTGTGCTGTGTAATACGTTTTAAGATGGACCATTCAGAGGGGTTATCTCCAATTTAAACAGGACATTGTACATGTGTGTTGCCTGTATTTGCTTTCATCCTCTTTGTCACCTCCCGTAGCCTTCCGCGTCTGTTATAATCTTCGTGGCATTCTTGTCTAAGCAAAAATCGCACAGTACTTCTTTAGGCCGTGCTTGTGGCCTTGTATTAATTTGTTAACAGAATCATACAGAGAAAATACACTCCTCCACTACTTAAATGAAGTCTAGGTGTACTTGGAAATATTATACACATAATTTTGCCTCTTTACTAACTGTGCTTTCATTTAGCCCTTAATGCCTTTTTTTAATGCACTAACATTTAATGCTGTAACTGATCCTCTTTTTACCTCTGAAAATAGGACAAGGATAAGTACCAGTTTGGTAAGACAAAAATATTTTTCCGGGCTGGTCAAGTAGCCTATCTGGAAAAAATAAGGGCAGATAAGTTGAGAGCTGCCTGTATCCGTATCCAAAAGACGATCCGAGGCTGGCTGATGCGAAAGAAGTACGTGCGTATGAGGAAGGCTGCCATCACCATTCAGAGACATGTCAGAGGGTACCAAGCACGCTGGTAAGCAATGCTCATGGGAAAACCCACACTAGCCTCAATTGAGATCCCTTTAAATAGGACATTTAAATGTGAAACATTTGTTCTCTCCTTCCTCTACTGGCTGAGAGGAAATGATTTTCCAGGGAAATGAAGGAAATTGAATATAATGAGTATGTCTGTCCTGTCTGGTTTTGACCTTCCTGAGAGGACAGTAGCACCCTGGCTGTGTGATACTTAGAACAGTACGTCATTAGTGGGAGCAGCGTACAAGTAGTACTAGGAGGTATGTTGCAGGTGAGGTAAAGCAGAACTCTCGGCTGAGTCCTTATTGCCCAGTTTCCATGTGCCCTCCCAGCTGGGTCTGTCTGTCCTGCTGGAGAAGCCATTCCTCAGCCAGGGTGCAGCTGTGAGGGGAGATACATCAGAGTCATTTGTTTGGATTGACTTCTGAGGGGTGGCCATGGATGGGTCTGAGAAAAGGGTAGGAGTATGGATGGTATTCAAAGACAAGGTGGTTATAAAGACTGTAAGGATCAACCTTTGGAAACAGGCTTATGTCAAGATGCTGTGTAATTGTCTTGCTGAGAAGACCAAACACAGGTGAATGTTTTCTACAGGTTGAGGTTAGAAGAGGAGGTCTGGAAGGTGGCATAGTGGAAATAGCTTTAAAGCTGGAGAAAAACCGATGAGAAGTTAAGCGGAGTGTATTTGCTCAGTTCTACAGCACAGTTCTCAGAGGAAGTGAAAACATTTCTCTGTAAAACCTTGCAAGGTTTCTGATAATTTGTCATTCTGTGTACTACCATAAGGTAGAATAGCAAGTAAATATGCTGTATCACTGGCAGCGTTAGGAAGAAACGGAAGTAGAAAGTCTAGCTCTTGAGAAAGAGAGTAATGTTATAGGATGTGAAAAAAAAATAGCATTCAAGCACTGGAAAACATAATTACAGGTAATCTTTTTCCTGCTTAGCTATGCCAAGTTCTTGAGGAGAACACGGGCTGCCATCACCATTCAGAAGTTCCAGCGCATGTATGTGGTCCGCAAAAGATACCAATGCATGCGAGCTGCTACTATTGCTCTTCAGGCTCTCTTAAGGGGTTACATGGCCAGGAACAAGTACCAAATGGTAAGGAGTCATGTTTTACTTCTTCACTCTAGCTTTATTACCACATACATTCAGGATGAAGCTGCTCTGTGGTATTCCCTTGGGAATCAGAACTGTTTCTGTGCGTGCTGTTACTCATAACACACAAACAAAATAACACAGCACGGATTGAGGGACTGAGGGACAGCACCTGGAAATTAAAAAGATCTGATACTGCAATCAGTGAACTTGTCATTTTAGAGATACTCACATTGTCATCTAATATGGATGTACCTAGACTTTCAGTGCAGTCAGTGGAGAGTCTGACCGATTTTCAGCATTTCTTACTTTTTCATTTGTTACATATAATGTTTAGGCACTTACAATAAATACTGAAAATGGCCTTGTGTGAATGTGCCCCCGTGAGTCCAAATCAGCATTGCTCACATCAATATACATCTGTGATGTGCTGTTCCTATTCCATCCCTAATTTCAGTGATTCTGAAATGGCTGATGGAATGTACTGACGATTAATGTTAGCAAAGAGATACCCACAGAAACAGGAGGTTAAAATTTAAGCATGGTTTTGGGTTTGTTTATTTGTTAGGGTTTTTTTAAATGTATTGATGTTGGTTTTGTTTTGGAGAGAAATTGATATAACCCTGTGCTAGTGATATTGATAATATTTTCCTAATCACGCTTGGCTGAAAAATAAAAATTCAATTGAGAAGTTAGAATTTGTTCTTCAGTGTTTACAGGGCTGGAAACAGAATTATGATTCAGATGGTTAAATTACAAAATGCCAGCATGTTTCATGGCACTTTTGTCTACATGAATTGTTTTAACTAGGCTCAAAAGTCAGTCTGTGTTTTGCTGAAAAGTTAGCCAAAAGAGTTCTGTTTTTTTCCCAAGCAGGTAAACATTGAGGGCTTATAACCAAAAGCCAACTAATGCTTATGTTCTATGTGTTTCTCTCTTATATTTGAGGTTTCTGTGTATTTTTCATTTCTGTTAAAGTTGCCTACGCAGTCACATGTGAATGTGTCTAAATTACAGCATTCTAACATACACCAACCAGCAAGTTTGAAAACAAGTAATCCCTGATAAGAATTTCTAAGGAGTAAGATCCCCGTGCTTGACTTGGTTGTTCTTTTGAGCGGGTATCTGCTTGCCTTTTTATTGGAATTCTTACCATTTTCATTATTACAAACCGTATTTTACGCTGTGAGGTTATATAAGGTACAATCTGACAGATATGACAAAGTGAGACGTGGGTCACAGCAATCCGTGGGCTAAAAGCCACCCTTAGGAAGACGGGAGACGATCCTGTATGCCTGAAGTGAAACACGCCCCATCTGTCCTGTAGCACGGAGTTTTATAAACCTGTTATATTGCCTCTTAATTGAGATGGCAGATTTCTGGAGGGGTCCCCGGCAGGGGTGGTCGGACTTGCCTGTCAGGGAGTATCCCCCCTCGAGCAGTGAGTTGTTCACCACGGTAAACCACCGCGTTCTGAGAAGTGCATCTGCGGTGTCCTCCTGAGGTGGGGTTTTGTTGAAGCTGGGATACGGGGCTGGCCAGGAGGAGAAGCACAGGCTGTGCCTGCCGTGGCAAGGTAAACGCTGCTGTTCCCAACTTCATGATGGCTGCAAATGAGTGAAACCGAAGGGTTGCCCCGTGCGGCACACCTGGGCTGAGCCGTGAGGTTGGACTACACGGTACAGGTGTTGTTCGTTAGGATTGTGAAAGGTACCTGTTGTTGTTGTTGTTAGAAGAGAGGGCATGTGTTGCAGTCACATGACTAATACAAGGAATTTAAAATGGTTGAATCATCTATTTCACACATCCTGGGGAAAGCTTCTGACCAAGACATTGCGATGTGCTTCTCAGCTTCACAAGGAGTTTAGTTCCTCCACAGCTTTTACATAAGCTTTCCTGGGAAATACCTGGTAAATTAAGTAATTTTTCTGATCCTCTCACCTTACACTGGAGCGGTGTGTTTCCTCACTGGATGGCATGGGTGTAAGAATTCACTGGCAGATGAGCACCGTCCCTGCACGATGGAGGTATTTTATGGGACTTGAGGGAGCTTTCAAACGTGAGAGGAAAGTGTTGTTGAAAGCTGGTTGGGTTTGGGCTGTTCAGGCACCCGTGTGTAACCCAAGGGCCTGTTCCGGGAAATGTGTAAGGAGGAGGCAGGAATGCTGACTGTGTGACACGCACTCAGAAGGACTTTGGCTTTTGATCTCACTGTACTTTTGAGAGAGCGATTTCCTTACCTGGCTGTGCTGTTTAACCAATTGCTGGTATTTCAAGTCTCATTTTTTCTTCAGAAATAAATACCAAGTGAGGAAGTTTGTGTATCTTATAATCTTGCCGCTTTGCCAGTGAACCTTTTAAACTCACTGATCTGGAAATGTGTAACACTTGTAACACATTTCAATTCATTTGCTGAGAAGTAGAAAATAATAAAATTATTGTTACCCTACCAGTTTGTCTTACTAGCTTTGTGGTAAATCAGTGTAAGAATGTGAACTGCATATGATCTTTAAGCTATCAAATCCAGGAAGTAACATAAAATCTTAAATTGGTTTTTTAGGGTAAACTGTTTGATTTACAGAAGCTTTTAAGTGAACTGTCAAGTTCCCTGAGTCCTGGAAGCCTCGTGGGTTTGGGCAGGCTCTCCGAGCCTAGCTGTGGTCTGCTGGAATTCAGGTGCTCCAGACTTGGAGCATCTCAGATTGAATCAGTGGGTCAAGGACCCAAAAACAAGTAGCAGACTCTTCTTAGTGGAAGTCTCTGGCTAACACACTGATGAAGGTTGCTGGCATTCTTCACCTTTATTCTTAAAAATTATTACTTTTTTTTTTTTTTTTTTAACACCTCAAAGCTATGGCTGAAAATTGTGCCATGAAATGAGTTGGAATTATTACGATATAAAATTTCTGATTAGAATAAATGGAGATTTTTCCATGCTGGCAAGTCTAAGATATGTCAAAAAAGAAAAAGAAGAAAAAAAAAAAAGAAGGAAAACTGACTGGAATTTGTAGTTTGGTGAGCTAGACTACAGCTGCAGGTTTTAACAGTTATTACAATTTACTCTGGGTTCTAGTGTGTACTAGCTGCATTTCATGTCAGGCGTAGTAATTTTAAAGTCTGTGTTGGTGAATCCTGTGCAGCATGTCAATGATGTCTAAAGATGAAGTAAAAAAAAAAGATTGTATTTGTAATCTTGCCAACAGGTACAGTATGTTTTTGTAATTAACGTGGATCTGACATCAACACAAAGGCATGCCTGCTTCTTCAGTGTGCCTCCACTTCTTTCTTTCCATGTTTTTCTTTCTGTCTCCTTTTCATTTTATTCCGTCATCTTCCTTATTCCTGTCTTCTTTTCCTCTTCTTTTTTGTTTAAATTAATTCCATTTTTTTTTTTTGTTACTCTTTGCCAGAAGTTTCTCTTTTCATGCTAAGGACTCTGTACATCATTTCTACACTTCTCATTATGGAGTCTGTTTAACTGAGCAGGTGTACTTTGCAAATCTAATACCCCTTTTGGTGTTTTTACTTAACTCTAGATGCTTCGGGAGCACAAGTCTATTATTATTCAGAAACATGTCAGAGGCTGGCTGGCTCGAGTGCACTACCGTCGGACCCTGAAGGCAATTGTTTACCTGCAATGCTGTTACCGGCGCATGATGGCCAAGAGGGAGTTAAAGAAACTGAAGATAGAGGCCCGGTCTGTAGAACGCTACAAGAAGCTTCACATTGGCTTGGAGAACAAGATCATGCAGCTGCAGCGAAAAATTGATGAGCAGGTAGAAGCCCCCTGGCCTCAGGGAAAATGTTTAGAAATCTTGTATTACCTTTCTCAGTAGCACTGTGGGCATTCACAGAAGAACGCACTGAATTTTCATTGTAATGTATCCGTTCTCCTTTCTGCTCAAGAACATTGATACAAGAGAAAGGGAGGTCACAGTAGAACTGGAACAGTAAAGCATCCATTTGTGTCTCTCAGCAGCACTGAGAGAAAACATCTACTCCCTTAATGTCACTATTTCATTTGAAGCACATGAGTTGCTCTGTTTAAGGGGAAGGTGCCAAACACTCCATGAACAAAAGCTATGAAATATTCATGAGCTTTCCATTGAGGTGATCATGTTTGGTGCATGTGGGCTCCCCGTCTGATTTTAGTTTGGAATGTTAATGTGCAGGCTTAGAGACTGGACTGTTCTGTCACCTTGTTAAGCGGTGCTGCGAAAACAGAGTGAAACTTTTTGAAATGGGGAAGCTGCTCTTTTGCTCCTATATTTGGGTATATTCTGTAGGGAACTAGAAGGCTCCCTTAAACTAGAACTTCTCCAACAGCTGCCATGTCTGTGTTGTGTTTTGCAAAGAACAAAGAGTACAAATCTCTACTGGAGAAGCTGAGCAACCTGGAGGTCACGTACAGTACGGAGACAGAGAAGCTGCGGAGTGACGTGGAAAGGCTTCGGATGAGTGAGGAGGAGGCCAAAAACGCGACCAACCGTGTCCTCAGCCTTCAGGAGGAGATTGCCAAGCTCCGGAAGGAGCTGCACCAAACTCAGTCTGAGAAGAAAACCATTGAGGAATGGGCAGACAAATACAAACATGAAACCGAGCAGGCGAGTATGCAGCCTCAGGTGCATGAGAAGATTTATAGAGGTCTGATGTCCACTCAGGTTTTACTCAGGCTTAATTGCTTCAGTTGTGTGGCAGATATTTTTACAGTATTTTTCAGCAATGTTATACCTTTATGTTTTTCTAAATAGGCTTGATAACTAAATAAGTACAGCTGTGAAGGTAGAAGAATGTACTAGATCTATATATTGTATGTAAATACATGTATTCAATCTACTCAGATTTTGATATTGAAAGTATCTGCAAATCGAAACACTTAGGCTTCCTCAATTAGTCAGAAGAAGCACATTCATAAAAAGCAATCATTTTACTTTCCTAGAGACTGTAATCACATAGATATCAGAGATCTGTCCCATACACAGTATTCAACAGTACCTGCTTATCCTACTAATTTAAACAATTAGCCTATTAAACACATGTATGCATGCACTGTCTAGTTCAGCAGGTTTTGACTAACCCCTTATCTCTGCTTTAACCACAAACATATCAAACAGGTTGTTTCCTGACAAGATTACTTGCTGATAACGGTGCAAGTTTCACATATTGGAAGAGCCATTCCATCATTATGTGATGCTGCAGGGATACATTTCAAGACCAGATAAACATAAGGAAAACTATTAATTGATTAAGCAAAGTGAATGCTTTAGTATTCATAAATAGTAACCACAGAGACAAATGAGTAACCGCAAACCTGGGCACGGTTAAAGTGGCACAACTTCTGGGCAGAAGCAAGGTGATAGATTATGGTGTTACCCAATACAATGGAATACACAGCACTACTGCCAAATTTGTTCCTATTTTAGGAATATTTCTATTTTAAGGTGTAAATTACATCTTTGGGACTTTACTGAAAAATGTTATGGCACAGTGGAGTGATTCAAGGCAGTTCTGGCATCTGATTAGAAGTGGAGTGCAGAACATCCTGGGAAATTTGCAGTGGGACGTATTTAGGGAACGTAATTTGGGAAATGAAGGTGTCATTACTTAGTTTACTGATTTCATTCTCTGAATAAAAGTTTAAGTATTTAAACTCTTACAAGGATGTTGTTGCTGTTAGAGCTACTGATGAAAGATGAACTGCATTCTGAGTCAAATGTTTTATGACCTCTGTAGCTGGTATCGGAGCTGAAAGAGCAGAACACGTTACTGAAAACAGAAAAGGAGGAGCTGAACCGCCGCATCCATGACCAGGCGAGGGAAATAACAGGTTGGCTCTGTTCTTTTCGCTCAGGTTTTCTACTTCATGTTACCTTGCAAAGCAACATTCTACTGTATAGATTTACCTTAGTTTGCATTCCTTTTTATTTTAGTAGTTTCTTTTCTTTGTTTTAAGAACTCACGTGCATCAGATTTATTTACTATTTGAGTTTCCACGAAATCCTAGGGGGTTGGGATCTTTTTGGTAAGGGTGACTGTTACAAAGCCTTTTACTTTTAGAAAGAAGGCTCTGATATTCAATACAGTTAATCTACCGCAGCTCTTCTGGCTGCTGTGACTATGTAGACGGCAGCCAGAAGAGCATGACTCTAGATACGAAGGCTGTAGTGGAGGCAGCTGCGATGAGGGGGGTCAGTGTGCTTGAGGTGTAAAGTGTCTCATGTTTTCCTTTTTACATAATGCCGCACTGGGCTAGTACCCCTTCCTCCTGCCTCCTGGAATTACTAAGGCAAGGTATTAGCAGAACAGCTAACTTGACTGAGTGAACCCTTCTGTGGTTCCTACAAGAAATGCTTTGGTCCTTCATATATTTGACTTTAATGTTTGCCTACAGAAGCACAAATACCACGCACCAGCTTCAAACAGCAGACTCTTTCACTGTCTGTGTTCCTGGTGCAGACACGTGCCTGTACCTCCAGGATGGATGCACTGCACGGTAGGTAGAACTGGAGTTCTCACTTTGGATTCTTGTTCTCTGTGGCAGAGACGATGGAAAAGAAGCTAGTGGAGGAAACAAAACAGCTCGAGCTAGATCTGAATGATGAACGGTTACGGTACCAGAACCTGCTGAATGAGTTCAGCCGTTTAGAGGAGCGATATGATGATCTCAAGGATGAAATGAACTTAATGGTGGTAAGTGGCTAAACATAGGAGAAATATGCACAAAAAAAACTGGTCACAAATGTGTTTAGGCAGAATCTAGTGGTATAAGTTAGTAACTGATTCTGCTGTCAGCTGTATGGTGGTGGCTTGTACCTGAAAAGAATTTGTCCTTCTAAATATTGATCAATTAGATTAGCTCAGCCAAAACAAATACATTTAAAATTTGTTGATTTATTGTATTGTATTGTATTTTATTTTAATTTTCACTTTTGTGAAGAAGGCTAAATTACTGCTCTGACTTCCCTAGTGGTATTGCACATGCTCTCTGCCCTTAATTTTGCCCTGAAGTTATCCACGTGTGCTGGGATTGTTTGTACCACTTTCATCCAGCGTTCAGTTTTAAGTAGTTCTAGGAATACTTTGTGTGACAGGAAGAAAAAGTATTCCTCAGTGCAGCATCTGGGAAGTTAGAGAATTACTGCCTGTGCTTCCTGTAAACTGAGCTTTTCTTTCCCATAGAATGCTGTATTGTTGCTTGATTCTGCTTTGTGCAGCAATACTCGATGGTATAGGATCTGACCTGTCTCCAAAGATTTGATTGTGAACTCATAGACTTTAGGTGGCATGAGAAACCAGAGTCAAAAATCTTTTCTTATAGATTTTGAGAGCTGTGAAATAACACCAAATGTTACAAGCTAAATTACAGGTTGTGAAGAGACAGTCACAGGGAAAACCATATAGCGGTATTGATTTGTTTCATTTGCACTTCAGAACATCCCCAAGCCTGGACACAAAAGAACGGATTCAACTCACAGTAGCAATGAGTCTGAATATACTTTTAGCTCTGAGATCACAGAAGCAGAAGACTTACCAGTAAGGATGGAGGTAATGTCAAAAAAAACCCCAACAACTTTTCATTGATCAGTGGTTGAACTCATTCCTATCTCTTTTTCTACTATGTGCTTGTGAATGCTATATCCTTACATTGAGATATCTGATGCTTTAATCCAGCTTTTCCCATTTCCTTTTTGAAAATAGTTCATTCTCTAGTTAGTTGTGGTCCTGTGTAACAAGACTTTGTGAAAGTATGCTTTGAATTCTTCTGCATTACAGTAAACATAGACCAGACACTTGGCCATCCAATTGATTTGCATCTGCAAACCATTTGCTTGCCAGTGTTTATAAGCCAAATCACTTTTTCAGCACAATGTAGGAATCCAGAAAACCAGTGAGACTTCCTGAGGAGTCTGTGCGCTGTATATTCAAGGGTTAAAAGTGGAAAGGTGGCTAGCCACATTCTTAGTAGCTACATGGAATGATAATGCATTGGGGGTGAGAACTTCATGTTGATTCATTTTTCCTCTATTTCATAGAGACTAATACAACTCCAAGAATGTACTGTCCCTTTGCATATGCAGTGATACAGATCCCAGGATATTTAAAAATTTTCAAAATGGTGACTCTTGATTCAGCTGATGGATAATAATCATGAATAATGTGTTCTGCTACTCCAAGCCATTCTTAGTATTTTCCAAAGTAACTCCCCCTTTTGGCTCCTCCCAAAGAAGCGGGAGTGCTGACACAGCAGAGAGCTGTCAGGGCAGTGGTCTGACTGTTCTTGGCAGTTTGCAGATGCAAAACTTTTTCCGTGCATCCTAGAGATCTTCTTAACTGTGAGCCATCACACAGTGCTCTCCATTTGCGCTCTGTCTCAGTTAGTTATCTCTACAGTTGCTTTTTTCAGGCTGTCATTACTGTTTCTGAAAGCCTGCCCAGAAAATTATTTTCTGCTATGGATGCAAATACCCTGACACATTGATGCTGACACATATTCTGTGTAGATTCTTCCATAATTTGTCTTCCCTCTTACATTTTCCACCTTGCATAATTGTTTCAGAAAGATGTTCCTACCTTCATGGATAATCAGGAAAAGGACAGTGCAAATACATGTGATTGGTTTTCACACCCAAGCCAAATGTCATCTTTTCGTTTGGCTAACAGACTTACTGACTTGCTGTTCTAGAGCCAGGTTTGGTTTTTAGGATATAGATGAAAAAAATGAACTCATACGAGAATGTGAATAAATGCAGCACTGGGAAGATGAAATCTGTATTTGTTTAACCCCTTAAGATTTCAAACTCCAGTTTGACTCTAGGCTAACGATACAGATTAACGATACAAACCCACACTAAAACCTAGGGTGCATCTCAATGTGAACCAGTAAAGCCTGAAAACTCAAAGTCTGCTTTCTTTTTCCTGTGCTGTTGGTGTGCTTTATGACTCTTCCCCTCAACAATAAAAGGAGCTGAAGTGGAAATGGCTGTGCTTGCTTGGCTGCTACAGTCATTAATATTAATTTTGTAGTTCCTTTTCTAGACTTCAGAATTTTATGGTGCACTTTATAATAAAGGCTTTGACCTTCTCGCTTCATAAAGTACAAAATGGCTGATGGACCATTTCAGTGTACTTTCAGATCATGAATGCTGGTCCTTGCCCAGAAAATAGTGACAAAGCTAGTGGATTAGGCTGAGAACAGGCTGTATAATTAGCATCATAAAAGAAAAAAGACAAAAAATATATCTTCTGGTACCTATTTTTTATGTCACATCCCACTAAATTAACCTGTAAATCTACAATCAGCAGAGAGATTTCTCTGTAGCTAAAGAACTTACTGTAGAAATAATTTAGAAGTAATAAAAAAGCGGCTCTATTTACAGTTGTTTCCAGGTGAGTCTAACCACAGACTTTTTTTTCTCCTTTCCCCCTCCAAACAAATAAGAATAAAAGGTACGCTTAATTATAGACCTCCTGTCTGCTAGGTAGTCTCTAGTGCTTTCTTTTGCTAGGCTTTAGGCTTAGATATGTTTTATACTAGTACATCCTATTTTAAAATAGTGTTTGACAGCTGATGAAATATTTTAGATACCAATAGTCAATTCTCAGAGTCAAGTACCATTTCTGTGTTCCTTCTTTCCCCAGTCTGTTCCTCCATCTTTACTTACTGTAGTGCTTCCTTGTGATGTGGAAGGGGAATACTTCTTGACTTCCTTCTGTTCTTTCTAAAGCAGGAACCGAGTGAGAAAAAGGCACCATTGGATATGTCTCTGTTCCTCAAGCTGCAGAAACGGGTTACAGAGCTGGAGCAAGAAAAGCAATCCCTGCAGGATGAACTGGACAGAAAGGAAGAACAAGCTCTCCGTGCTAAAGCTAAGGTGGACTCCTTCTAGCTGATCAAATGCTGATGCCAGGGTATCCCTTCTTGTGAAGTAGTAGCTGTGTGAAAGCTGACTGGCTCTTACTAAAGCCTTATCTTCTGCTAGTACTTGATTCATTTAACCACACGTTTTATGTCTGCTGCTTAGTATAGGGACTGGGTATATATATTAGTTTTCCAAGGTCTGTTAAATCTTCTGATGGAAGTTAACAGGAACAAAAAGTGCTTGGGACTTTGCGGAAAAAAAAAACAACAAAGGCTGTTTTTATTAAGGAATAGCAATGTAGAAATCTACTTATATGATGGAGAGAATGAGTAATTGTTCATTTTAGGCAGAATAAGAAATGTTTCAACCGGGCTGCAGAGCCAGAGCACTGGGATTAGACATATTTAGCGTATTTTATGTGAAAATCTTCTCTGATTTGGTCCATTAAGTACTTACAAATATATGAAACCAGTTTGGCAATTGTTTCTTACTACTCTTCCACCAGTTAATTTCTTGAGCATACTGGGATTCATCCTGCTCTGTTGCATTACCAGTGACAGTAGTGTGATTTGTATATGATTTTATTTATATTATCCAATTATGTCTCACAAAATCAAAAGTAAATTAAAAGAGACAATGCCAGTATTCAAACTAAAGCACACAGCAGTACCAGAATTAGTGTTTTCCAGTTTTATAGTTCCCTTTCCTTTTTCTGCTTCAACTAAATTCAAGAATAGAAAGGATTGGATTTTTATTTTTCACACTTGTCTGTATTCTTACACAGGAGGAAGAAAGGCCTCCAATAAGAGGTGCAGAGTTGGAGTATGAATCGCTCAAGGTAATTCTAAAACTGAGGTTTCTTTTATTTTCTAGTGAGACTATTGCCACCAATTGTAGGTGCTGGCATAGAAAATTACATCAGTCCTCCTGTTTCAGAATATTAGCTGGACAAACAAGAACAAAAATTCCCCAGCAATCATTTTATTGTAGGATTGCCCTTTTTGAGGTGTAGAACGTCTGACTGGGGCTGCAGAACAAAAAGATCCCCTAAAACAGGGGGAATTCTCTGTTGTAACACTTAGTACAGCTTGCAAGTTAATTTGAGAAAAAATAAAGTGATAAATGTAGCCCTCTTTTCCAAACGCATTATTTAAATTAATGTGTACCTTAGACCACTAAAACTAAAAGTATTTCCTAATACCACTGAATGATGCAGAATGTTCTCAGCCTACTGACCATTGTTTGTTGTGAACTTTTATTTTTTTTGTACAGGGAAGAATAAAGGAAAAAAAGATTGATAATTTTTTTCCCATCAAATCTATATGATTTATGTATATGTGTTCTGATTTTGCACTTCAGAGAAAAGGTTAGCCTTGTTAGTGAAATCCTCCCAGGCATTATTCACTGTAGTCAAAAGGCCAGGGATACAGGAGAGATTGATTGATTTGTTGCAGTTACTCATCGTTTTTATCATTTCTAGCCGTAGTTTTGTACCTGTGGTTTACAGGCGTGTTGGAATGCTGCTGGGTGACAGAACTGTCCCTATTTCTTGCAGCGTCAAGAACTTGAATCTGAGAATAAAAAACTGAAGAATGAGTTGAACGAGCTGCAGAAGGCTCTCACAGAAACGCGATCTCCAGAGGTAACTGCTCCTGGTGCCCCTGCATATAGAGTCCTCCTGGACCAGCTGACTTCAGTAAGTGAAGAGCTTGAAGTACGCAAGGAAGAAGTCCTCATCCTGAGGTCTCAGCTTGTGAGCCAGAAAGAGGCTATTCAGCCCAAGGTAAATAATAGTCAGCAGATGCACTGTGTAGTAAAGTGACATTGCATCACTGACATGCTTTATTTAATTGAAGAGTGTGCTTGAAAAGGCAGAAAAAAATGGTATAGGTTTGAAAGCCTTTCTAAGTGTAATCCATTGAGCCATTATTACTGCACAAATTACAGCAGTCCAAATTGGGAGATTGGCTTAATAAACTGGGTTTGGGTTTGTGTACCAGCATTCATGTGAAGATACCATATTGATTGCACCAGGCTGGCAGATACCAGTGGTCGTGCCAGGATCTCTCCAGGCTCCTTTAACAATGCAGAAATAATTCTCATTTGGAGCAGTATCGTTTCTCTAGTGAGTGTGGTGTTTGACTGGAAAATTTACAGTAGTTCTCAGGAATTCTTTTTAATTAATAGTTCAGTGGGAGGTACAAGGGATAATTTCTTCTAAATCTACGCAGGGTCATAGATGATTGCAAATCAATAACTTTTCATAAAGATGACCTATGAAGATATGTCAATCCCCTATTATTGCTTGGTAGGTACTATGTGTTTGTGTTGAGAAGAGTAGATAGCAAGCACTATCTTCTAAAAAGCTCTAACTCTGGTCAGATATTTAGGGAAGCAATAGCTTTGAAACTGAGAGTCATGCAACCTGAAAAGGTATCACATAAATCCAGGAACTAGTTATTTCCACTGAACTGAGCTACCTACTGTTCCATAACCGCAGCAAGGAATGAACAGATACGTCATCTTCCCTTTCCTCCTGCAAGTTATGTTTAGATTTGTCCTAAATAAATTGAAAATCTGTGATGCATGAAGGTATACATATCTTGTTTTAAATAATTAATTATAAAGAAAACAAAACTTGTTTTTCTGTAATATTTAGAACATTGTAGAGAAATACTTGAGCAGTAAATCCTTGAATTACTTATTCTCAGCAATGGTGGATATAAGTGTGTTGTTTTTACAGCAGTTATGAGCATGAGGGAAATACGACCTGTGGGATGGCTAACGGCCAGTTTGCATATTGCTTCTGCTTGTTAGGTTGAACAGCTGCAGCACAAATGGATATTTTTTTTAAAATGATTTGTTTTTCTTCTTTCTTGCCTACCAATTTGATTGCCAGGAGGATAAGGTACACATTTTCCTTTACAGTTTATAAACTTGAATTCTTAAATGCTAAAAAACCCCAACCTCAACAATACTTGAGCTTTCATTTCCCTGCTTGTCATAAGTAACCAACATGTATTTGAAGTTGTTCTTGCACTTAACTGCTGTTATTGAAAAACCTTTCTCATTATTCTGTGTCCCCTGCGTCCCCATCTCCTTGCTCCACACAAAGGAACTTGTTACTTCAAAAGAAGCAGATGTAACAGTTTTGAACTGTTGGTTTATGGTAACCTGAACATCAAGGAAAGATTCAGGAATTGGTCTAGTCAGCTTGATCAATGTATCTTGCTGAGTGTGTTTGGAGAGCAGCACTGTGATTCAGTAATCATCTCTTAACTTGCAAAATCCATACATTTCACATTAAAAAAAAAAAAAAAGTCTGTGGTAATGAGAACTACCTTACTTTATAGTGTTTGCTGTGCTCAGCGTGCAACAAACGTTGAGGACCCACATTGTGATCTGTAGATACTAGATAGGAATTGCTGAATATTTGAATAGAAAATGTAGTCGAACACATAGTATTTAGAAGTATGAGAAACTGAACTGACTCTAAACAAAAGCTCTTAATTCAAATATTACAATGACAGCAGGTAGATAACAGTGATTGGCATTTCTTTCCATCAGCCCAAAAATAATGTGTTCAGACTGCTAAAGCTTGATAGATTGGCAGGTGAGATACAGCAGTTTTACTGTGTAGTAAAGTAATAGTAGAGAAATGATGATGATCTCATAAGGATGTTGGAAATAATTCTTCAAGGAGCTTATATATTTTATTGGTTTTCATATTAGATGACATGAATCATACTAAGCATAGAGACCTAGGCTCCAAAAGCGATGTCCACAAAGTTGTTATTGTAAATACTTCACAAAATTTTACTTGGGCAAGTAGCACTTCATTGTTTTAAAAGTCAAAAAGAGAAGTCAGGATTCCATCTCTTATGTTCATTAGAGTCATGTGGTTCCACTGTAATTAAGTGATGACTCAGATCAGACTGGCTGAGGTGACTGTAAACATCTCTTAAGTATTTCAAATTTTGCTGAAGAAGAAACAAAAGTGCCATAGTAAACACTCAAAACTGAAGCAACGTGGTATTGTGATGGTATCGCATGTAAAACATCTCGAGCACTTAGAAACTATTTCCTACTTTGCCAGAGTAATTCAAATATATGAAGTGAGGAAGAGACCTTATCTATGAGATTTGAAAGACTACATGTAATGCTGTGTTCAAGAAATATTAATAGTATTAAGCGTGCAAAATTATGCTTCTCCAGTTTCAGTATTAGCAGCTGTTCCTGGTAGTTTGAAATAAAATGCAAATTGATCATTTCATAAAATCTATTTTTTTCCTTTTACATGATGAACAAATGAAAAGGGGTTGACACAGGTACCAGTTTATTAGACTGATATTTGACCAGGTTGCATGCATTCATTTTAAAAGGTACACCAAATGGACATAAAAATTATTAACCAACCTCCTGCTCAGGTATCCGTGCTAATTTTAATGTGGGTACTCAAGGATTAGTGTTCTGTGTGGGTAAAGGGACAAAACCGTGGATTCGAAGAACAATTACATTGTTAAATTTACCCTGGAAATCATAATTCTTTTTCCAGAATACCATGACAGATTCTACAATCCTCTTGGAGGACGTACAAAAGATGAAAGACAAAGGAGAAATAGCACAGGCGTATATTGGACTGAAGGAGACAAACAGGTACAATTTCTCTTTCTTTGATTTATGATCCATTGGGGTCTGCTGTGGCACACTGCATATATAGTATTCAGTAAGCTCCATCCATGTAAGTCTGGATACCTAGAGAACACTTATGGTTGGAGTTATAATTTAATTTGATTAGTAAAATTGCTGTGTGCAATATTTGAAAGGATTAGAAAACAATGGGGAAATGCAAAGTCAAGCTTCCTGTTTTTACATCTTCTTAGCCTTTAATTGCTACCTTGCTCAGACTGGGCAGCATTCCCCATGCTGGTTTGTTACCTTTTGTCCAGTAGTGGTCACAATAGTCTGTTGCAATACATTTGTTGTAACAGCATGAAATGCTGTAACCAGTTGGGCTAACACCGAGAACTGAATTTCATCCTTAAGAAGAAGTACTCGTAAACAAGAGAAGTAATTTGCTAACTTGTTTTAAAGCATTTTTTTTTCTCTTTAGTAACTGTAATTTAGTGTGTAATGTTCTTAACATGTCATCTCATCACCATCACATATCTCTCTTGTATTTTTTTAAACACTTTTCTTGAAAGGCAATCTCCCCAGGACTATCATATGCTGAATGAGGACGGAGAACTTTGGCTGGTTTATGAAGGGTTAAAACAAGCCAACAGGTTACCAGACTTCTCAGAATGTTTTTTTTTTCTTCATTTGCATCTTCTTTTCTAGCTAACTGTACCCCTTGCTATGGGTTTGCTTTAGCTACAGTATTTCTATTGCTTTAACAGAAAAAAATTAATCACAAATATTATACAAATTGAAGTTTCCTCAAACTTAGTCCCCAAACCTTTTGACTTGTGAAGTTTTATCATTTAAAAAGTTAAGATGGCGCAACAATTCAAACATAATTAATAAGGATACTTGCACAAAACTAGACTAGAATACCAGAAGCTCCACAACTGGAAAAGATTTGTAGCCGTGTATTACTTGTCTGCCTTTACACTGAGTATCAAAATTAATGTCCCTTACAGTTTTTCAGCCTAAAGCACCACAATCATTTTAGTAACTATAAAACTATTGTTTTCTTCTATTCTTCTCCCACTTCTCTCCGTGCCAGATTGAGAATGTAAGACACCAAATAACCAACATACAAAAGTAATCTTTAGTTCATCGTGGCACTGCTCAAGCCGCAGCGCAATCACTGCAGCCTGTGCACAAACTGCATGCTGGCCATGTCGTGGGCGAGATTTACCTTGTTAGAAAATGCGGTTCTGGCTCTAGGAGCATGTCTGTGTCCCATATCCATACACGTGTCCCAGAGTTCCAAAATGGTTCCTAGCCCTGCACTGGCAACTAATTCAGTAAATCAGCAGTGCTGATCTTCAGTACACACATTCGTTAGCAGTAACTACAGAAGGAGGTATTTTGCAACGAATGCTACTAACTAAAGTCTTTCCTTTTCTTGTGCTAACAAATTCTACACCTAATATTGTTCTGTAAGCTTGCAAAAATCTTACTTAGAGCAAGGGTTCTGCAGAGCAGGATGTGAGAGTGTTTGCTCTGCGCCTCGTGTTTCTTGTCCTAGCACTGTAGAGACAAGAAGCTTTATATTAAATAGCAGAGCAACGCGGGTAAATGACTGTTTGCCCCTGCGTGCTTGATCAGTCTAGTTACTAATAAATGTGCCTGCCTTATGCATATTTAAACCCTGAAAGATTGTCTAATTGAACACTAGTGGTCACTAGTAATATCACTTCCTCTGTGTGTGTATGTACGAAGTGATGAGTCAGAGCACCTGGACGGTGCCTTGCAAGCAGGAGTAGGTCCCCACAGCGCTGCTTGGAAGGAGGCTGATACACATCATCCTCATTTCACACAAGAAGAGTTTGAGACGTGATGTGCCCAAGGGGGAAAGAGTGAGTCAGTGGTGAGAATAACGTAGAGCTCCCGGATCCCAATCTTCAGTTTGGTTCTGTTAACGTTCATGTGCTCCTGACAACCCTCTGCACAATGTTGGTTTTAATGTAAAAAGAAAGATTATTTATGTGCATTTGCACTAAATGGTTTCTGAACAGAGTTAGAAGATTTTCCTTTGTTAGTATTGCAGGGTCCTAGCTTCAGCAAAGACGTGTCTGCTTCGTCGTGCACGGTTTGTTTGATTTGATTCGAGGTAAAATAAAACCTCTTTAAAGCCCCTTTAAAAGCAGTGACAGTCCGTAAAGATTTAGCATTACCTTTATTGTCCTGTGTTCTCAGTGGCATCATACACAGTATACGTTCAATCACAAAGGAAATGCAAAGCAGTGTCACAATTAGTTTCTCTCCACTTTTTGATCATGCAATGTTAATTTAATTAGAAGGCATACTGAAGGGTTTAAAGAGTACTCTGCCTTTTTCATTTTCCTTTGCAAGCCATGGCTAATTGTTCCTGAGCAGCAGCTAAAGCTTTACACTCCCTCTGAGAACTGGGGATGTAACTTTCTGAGTGTGTTCACGCAACTGTTGCTCAACTTCTTTAGGCTGCTGGAGTCTCAGCTTCAGTCACAGAAGAAGAGCCACGAGAACGAACTGGAGTCGCTGCGAGGTGAGATCCAAAGTCTGAAGGAAGAAAACAATCGCCAGCAGCAGCTCCTAGCGCAGAATCTGCAGCTGCCTCCAGAGGCCCGCATTGAAGCCAGTCTGCAACATGAGATAACCCGGCTGACTAATGAGAACTTGGTAAGGGAGACGGTGCTGCAGGAGCAGGCTAGGGGACTTACAGGCTGGCTGTGCCTGTAAGCTCCCATCAGCTCTTAGATGGCAACCTCCTGCAAAAAAGTGCATGGGTGCTGTGGTGTTTCTATAGATAAGCTAATGGGAGAGAGAGGCTTATCATTGCTGATGAGGTAAGGATGTTTCAGGGAATTTGTTTGAAGTTTGTGGCATGGAGAAAGCTCGTGGATCCCGGCTTTCGACTGATGAGGTTAATCATCACTGAATAGCATATTAATATCCAGGAAAATCATAAAAAATGTTAGTGCCAAGTAGTGATGTTTCCTCTGAAATGTATTAGTTTATTTTGTTAAAAAACTCTGCTGTAGTTCTTAATGTCACTTTTCTTTCCCTCCTCCCTGCCTGAAGCTACAGAGATAATCCACTGTGTTACGAGCTCCAGCTATTCAGTATGCTCTCGAGAAAGAAATAGTTCCAGAAAAAGAAACTTGGTTAGAAGTCATGTAACTAGTAATTGGTATTCCTTGTTTACTGCACAACATTTTCAAATGAAGGAAAGATCGGGTGAAACCCCTTCCCTTTCCCCACAAAGAAGTATGTTCATCATTTGCAGGCTAGTTCATTTCTAGGGAAATTTTCCGGAGAGGCCTGTCTTGGAATATCATTGGCTTATCAGTGTTAACTGGTAAAGGGAACCATGCTACTTCACGAAGGAAAATTCTAGTGAGTGCCATTGCTTCCTCTAAACAAGCCAAGGTGTAGTCTTTCCTGCATGTAACAAAAGTTATCATTGTTGGGCTCTTGTCTTGGTACCAAAGGTTTTGAGGAAAGCATCAGGTAACTCAGGTAATAGATGTTGGCAAACTGATTGAAAATATAAGTTTGCCTCAGCAGCAGCTGTCTCCCACTGGCAAAGGTAAATGGTGAATGTTTCCATCTCTGACAGCTACCTCCTGCTGCTTAGTCATACGATTTTTAGCCTTTTTTCCTCCAGAGACCTACTCATCACATTCTGTGTTCCCAAGACAACACACAGTCATGTAATTACATCCCAGAGGAGTTCTCTTTATTCTCAAATATAGAGAATGCAATTTTACTTGTTAAATATAGACTCATTCCTTACTATTTCACTTCTGATGTTTTGAGTATTGCAAGTCTGCTCCAAGTTGGGTATATGCTCCTTTTCCCCTCCTTGCCCTAGAGTGGAAATAATTTACAGGCTTTCCAGCTGTGATATTAGAATTGCAGTATTCACTGCAATCTCATCTTAATTAGCAAAAGAAAAGGTCTTGTCCAGGTTCTCACGAAGGTTATATTCTGAGCTCTCACAGTATTAGTATCGCCTATTTTTAAAAGATCTGACTGTTCAGCAAGTCATCTACATCAGCTTCTCTCTGGGAGAGGCTACCGTGAACACCACAGCTAAGGACTAGGCTACCTAAAAGCTAGAGGTTCTTGATCTTGTTATAATCTGATTTAATTTATATAGTGTTTACTGAAATATCAGACTCTCAAAGGGAGGGGGAAAAAAATCCTGTACCTATTTTTACAGTTTTATGAGGAGTTGTATGCAGATGATCCCAAGAAGTATCAATCGTACCGGATTTCACTTTACAAACGGATGATTGTATGTAGATCATGTGAATCCTGTTTCTCTGTTGTCTCTTCGCTATTTCTGGAGCACTAATTGAAAAGCAGGCTGCCGCCCTTTCTCCCTTTCAAAGGAAATCCCCTGCAGAGAGCTTCATGATGCCAATTACTTCCCTCACTGCTTTTTTGTTAGTCTTAGTGTCCTCTGTGTAATCTGTGTCTCTTTTTGATGCACAGTTTTGTTACTAATACAAGTCTTGCACTGTGAGCAAAGCAGTTTCTTTTTGTATACTACTCGATACTGCCCTGAAAAAGAGGTATATGATGCAAAAGATGGTCAATTTTCAGAACCACTCTTTGCTTTAAAACTTTGATATATTTAAATTCAGTTCAGCAAAGTAGAGACCTGACCACACAGATACTTTTCGAGGCGAATAATGCCTGCAGTCCCATCACAACCTGAGTTTGTTCATAGATCTCTTTACAGTGCTGATCTGGAATGAATAAATCTATCAGAATCAAAATATATAACCTTTTAATATTTTTCAGAAATGCAATATATGAAGGATAAAATTGGAAATAATATTTCCATAATAATCAAAGGTAGCACCATATGTAAACTTGAAAGAATATAATTTATGAGATTCTAAAGCTTAATGAGATGTGAAATCTCACCATAGATAGAACTTTATTCCTCCTCACATGTGTGTTGTTCAGAAATCATACCACTTCACTGATAAATTTGAAACAGTCTGTTGAACTTACATGTATTTTTTTATTAATTTCAGAGAAATTGTTACATCTGACAATTAAGTATATCATGTCATTAACAGGGTTTCTGCTGTAAGATTGAGCACTGCTTTGATTGTGAAGCATGGCCTTGATTCTGTTCTTTCAGCAGGCCTAGTATCTTAGTACTCAAGTGTATTACATGAGGTTGTAAACCCTTTAGTACGTGATTAGGAACAATCTGTGCCTAATTCTAAGTTGTTGCCCATGCTGCACTAATGTTTTTCAGTACTTTAGGAGAGGTGTAGTTTCCCAGATGATGCTTTTGATGCAGGGAGCTCATGGTCCCTTATGTCCTTACCTGTGCCATGAAGAATCACCCTTGTGAAAGAGCATTTTTCTTCTAAGCTGCTTTACAGCTCTTAAACTGGAATGGCTTTCAGGTTTTTTGAGCTTGAGGTTTTGCTTCCTTTAGAAAGACTTCCCCTGGTTTACTTACATAATTATTTTATGAATGCACTACCATAGGTCACAGAATTGTTCAGATAGATTTCTGGGGAGTATTCCTTTGAAAGAAAAATACAAGTTTCTTGCAAGAGCAGGACTTTTGGGTGCTAGGTGTTGTTCAGGTACAGAATAAAAAGAGGTAAGGTGTAAGGAGATGTGATGACAGCAAGCAATAGAGAAATGGGAGAGCTTCACAAGGAATGTATATTTGGATGTTTGATTTTGGTAAATTTGAGTGCAAGTTGTGGTCTTTCTACAGATATCTCTCTTACCATCTTATAAAAAGGATAGGTTGGAATAATGAGTCAGTCCTGAAGGCATGAATAAATGATGCAGAAATACAGGCTAGCTGTTAAATAATTATTTCCATAAGGCATTTGGAAGAGCAAGGAGGAAGCATTAGGGAGATGTGTTTGCAGCAAAATGTCTTCTGCCATAAGAACTGACCTAGTTCTGAGTGTCTGCAGAATATACCTGCCTAAGAGCTTTGCCTTTGTCGTGCTGCACATAACTTAATAATATTTGCAATATTTGGCTTGTCTTGTAGGCAGCGTACCAGCTTGCAAACCTCAGCCAGAGGATGGCACCACTGTTCAGCTTTCCTCACTGCCTTGCAATTCTAACAGCACTGATTTTGTCTCTCTCACCATTATGGGATTTTTCTCATATCTTACTCTTTCTCTCATTTTAATTTACAGGATTTAATGGAGCAGCTTGAAAAGCAAGACAAAACTGTTCGCAAGTTAAAGAAACAGTTGAAAGTATTTGCTAAGAAGATTGGTGAACTTGAAGGTACTTTTATGTTTTGAGAGAAAGATTTTGGTTTACTTCTTGTGATCCCTTTTTCATATCTATCCGTTTTAGCAGTCGGGAGTGCATGAGGTCTTCAGTAGCGTTAGCCTCTGTTAAATGATTCCAGAAACAGGAGATATGCTCAGAGCTCTGTGTGTTCCTTCATAAACCTTTAGAAGATTTGTCACATTTTGAAGTGATGAGTAGAGCAGAGTGATGTTTCTGTGAAGACAGAAAACATTTGAACATAAAGGAATGTTACCTGGGCTGTTTGTGTACTGAAAGACAGTATCTGTTTTTGTCAAGACAAAAGCAATACTAAATATGAACCAGGCAGAAATAATTTACCCAGTTTTCCTTTGAATTTGAATTTCTCTATCACTGGAGCCAAGAATGCTGAGGCTGTCTTTCTCTGCTTGAGGTTTCCTTTTGGAGCTGCTGGCCAAACCTGAATATGAGAATGCTGAGATACGGACTAAGCTAATTTTATTTTTATGACCATCAGTATGAATTTTCTTAGGATCTTAGGACTGGTGAACTGAGAGCTTATTATGTCTCTGCATAAGTAAAGTAATTTTAATTGCTAAAAGCAGTTAGTAATGTTATTAAGTTGAAGTATGAATTTGTTTTTTAAATAATCCTGGTCCTAATCTTTCAGAAGTTTTTTATGGTCTTCTGCTTTTTCCAGAAGCAAGCTTACTGCCTAATGAGTTGTTTTATTGAGTACTGAGTTTGAAATCAGTGACTGTGTAGCTGTGTTTCAGTGTTTGAAAAGAACAGGGATATGAAGTTAAACCTGGATTAACAGGAGTATATTATCCTTTAGTTAGTGGGAGCTCTTCTTGAGCTCCAGTTTGGATTTCTGCATTTTCTATCCCATTTGACAGGTGCACACGTTTAGCACACTTGCAGGATGTGCAGTAGTTTGTAATTGCGTGCAGCTGGGAGGGCTGTGGGAACAGGATGTAACTTTCATGGGATGAAGCTGAGTTCTGCTTTTCGAAAACAAACATGCAACCTAATCCGGTGGAGTGTAGGTGTTGAATGTGATACTGTGAGGCACTGTATGCAACAAGGTGGATATTTCATACATCCTTTTGAAAGGTTACTGTACGTTTGTTTTTTAAAAAATCTTTTGATATTGTTTGGTTACTGCTGTGGACAAGACCGCAGTAGTATTCATACACAATACAGAGTGGGCGAATGTTTCTGAAAACATAGTTTTGTCTGTGTTTATTCCCCATTTTACTTAGAAAGGTGTAGTTGGTCTGGCTGGGATGGAGTTGACTTGCTTCATACAGCCTGTGTGATGCTGTATTTTGGATTTGTGGCTAAAAACAGTGTTGGTGACACACCAGTGTTTTGGCTGTTGCTGAGCAGAGCTTGCACAGTGTCAAGGTTTTCTCTTTCTTCCCACTCTGCCCTCTCAATAAGCTGAGTGGTGGGAGGGCACACAAGCCCACAGCCAGGACAGCTGACCCAGACTGGCCAAAGGAGTAGTCCATATTCCACAGCACCTAATGTCAGGAGCAGAAGAGGGTTTTTTTTAGAGGCTGGCTGGGTGTTGGTCCCGCTGTGCAGGGTTGTGAGTGATTGCCTTTGCTTTGCTTCCCCTCACCTTGTCCTGCTCCTTCCTTCTCATATTAAACTGTCTTTATCTCAACCCATAAGTTGTTGCACATTTGCTCGTAATGTTCTCTACCCTGTCCTGCTGGAGCCAGTGTTGTACGTGCTCTGGTTGAGGTAAACCTACCACAACAGGCAACAAACATCAGGCATGAACAATACAGGCATCTTGCAGAACAATTAACAGTGACCCTTGCAGTATTAATGTGGGATTAAGTAATTAACGGCTATCACTTTGCCTTTATGCTTTTCTGTGATAAAATCCAGAAAATCAGCAGTAAATTTGTATTAATGGATGCTATTCGCACACTTGAACCCATCTTCAAAGGAAGAATGCCACCCCAAGATACATTTATCAACAGTCTTTTTTTTATTCGGAGTTTTGTTGTTAAGTTTTATCCTGAACCAAAGAAAATATTTCTTACTTTTATATGCTGGTGTTCTTCCTTAGAAATGTCATATTTTCCTCTGGTATGCATTGGTTTCACTGAAAAATATATAATTCCTTCTCATTTCCCTTCTGAAGTGGGGCAGATGGAGAACATATCACCTGGACAAATCATTGATGAACCTATTCGTCCAGTTAACATTCCACGGAAAGAAAAGGACTTCCAAGGGATGTTAGAATATAAGAAGGAGGATGAACAAAAACTTGTCAAGAATCTTATTTTAGGTAAGCATCTTTCTCATTTGTAGCCTACTCTGCTCCCAGACACTCTGAAAAATGAATGATAAGAACACAGAATTTGCATTATGAAATTAATAGCTTATTTTGGTTTTGACAGTGTTCAGTTTATCCTAAATGTCTATTGTAATCTAATCATCCTTCCTGATGAGTATAGTACGTATTAATGTGTCTGCATATTTTTTAGCAGGCAGTTACGTTTTTTTATTCTGTTCTGATATTTTGCCAAGGAAGTGGCTCTTCTTAGTTTTGTTCTTAGTTTTCACTGGCCATATCTAGATATGTACATACTATTAACTGGGGAGGTTGTGATTACCTCATATAACATCTCCCAATGACTTTATACATAACAAAATAATGTGTGCTTGTTTTTCCCAAGAGCTGAAACCACGTGGAGTAGCTGTCAACCTGATTCCAGGACTACCAGCATATATTTTATTCATGTGTGTACGCCATGCGGATTACCTTAATGATGACCAAAAAGTGCGGTCTTTGTTGACTTCCACTATCAATGGTATCAAAAAAGTGTTGAAGGTTAGCTAATTTGCTTTGTTTAGAAAAATGTTAATTTAGAATTTGCTTTTGATTTTATGTTAGAGGAGTGAGGAAAAGGCTTTCAATGAATCGTCTCTGGATTTCTGATGAGTAAACTCCTCCCACTGAAGTCACAAAAAAGTTGCCTTAACAAGCAACAAATTACATGGATAGCATTTTATCCATATAATACCACAGATGCTTTGAATTAGTGGAAAAGGAACTACCTTCTTTTTATTTTGAGTACTCTTCCTTCTCTGAAGCCATGCTTACGGAGTTTTGGATGTAGTCAAAGTTTGCATAGTGAGTCTTTGTTAATCTTCTCAAGAACACCTAATCAAAATGTTTCATTTGCGGGTCTGGTTCACAGATTTCCTCATTTGCTTCACCTACAGATAATGCTGACGATAAGATGTTACTGCCTAAAGTCTTTGCAACGAGTTTAGGAGAGTTTAGGTCAGGGGTATCTTGAAGGCATTATTAAGACACAGATATGCTTTATGCTTCATGGAGTCATTTAGTTTTTAAATAAGACAGATGTGCTTAAAAGCCAAACATTTAATTAAGCTGCATGTTTTGAAAAAATGTATAGCTAACAATCCTGCAGGAGCTCAGATGCTCATAGAAATTTTTGGATGTTTTTAAGTGAATGGAGTGCATGCTGTAGAGCCCTAGAAATTTTAATTACTCACCATATGCTAGATCCTGTGTTCTTTGGTGAGGAGGGTTTGGTTTTCTGTTTTGTTTTCCATATCAGGCTGCCAAAATGGTTACAATGTAGCTGACATTCATCAAAACTGAATTGTTTTCTGCTCTTCCTGCTGGCTCTGCATCATTCCCATCCTCCTTGTTGAGCTCTTCACAAGAGTCCTTGTGCCACAGAATGGGTGTTTTGGGAATACAGTCACAGTGCCCTGTGATTTCTGCACAGAGTGGTTAGGATGGGTCTGTAAAACACAGAAAATTCATGTTTGTGAAGGAAATCATAGTTGGAAAGTTCTTGAAAAATACTATAGAAAACAGGGAGGGTGTTTAATGGTATTTTGAAAAAAAACCACCCTTGATTTTGTAATATATTACTGAAATACACAAAGTTTTGCAAAATATCAGAGTAGCTACAAGAAACTGGATTTTAAGTGTTTAATTTTTTATGTAACATCTTATTATTTTATTCCTCCTACCAGTCTTTATTGAAATATGTTTGTTTTTATCTTTAGAAAAGAGGTGATGACTTCGAAACAGTGTCCTTCTGGCTATCTAACACCTGCCGATTTTTGCACTGTTTGAAGCAGTATAGCGGAGAAGAGGTAAGCAGTGCTCCTACTCTGGTTTCTTTTACTCTACAATACTGTTGTGAGCACTACTCTGTAACAAATTTCTATCTCAAAATCTAATCAAAGTCTCTTAAAACGGCTACACTTTTTGGAATGGTGGTAAGGACATCAGTAGAAAGCACGGGGAGAGAAGATGTGAACCAGCTTCCCTTTATTGCAGGCTGGGGGCCCAGAGGCTTAGGTGGCATTGCAATCCTGAAAGTGCCAACTCAGATTAAGTAGAAGAATCTGGCTGCTACTATTATGTTGTTTATTCATTATTGTATTCTCTGTACTTCCTGTGAAAAAGGCGTTATTAAGCCCTTTGACCATGGTATGGCAGACGAAATTACATTTGGGAGCTGTGGTATGCCTAGCTCTTTTTTCAAACTTAACTGAACTTTTGGCTCTAAATGCCCGTACTGGAGTGGGAGGGAAGTATCTCACCTGCCAGAAAGTTGGCAGAGTTTGTTCCTGGGTCAGGTGCTTGAAGTCAAGTCAAGGAAGCAGATGTTGCACAAATAGCAATTGAAAAGCAAGTCCTAGCATTATCCACAATCAGAAGAAGTTCCAAATTAAAGTTTTGAAGGGCTGTGACTATTATTTTGAAAGTATTATTTGTCAGTTGCGTGAAAAAATACTAATACTGGGTTTGTGTAATATTTTTGTATTCCATCGAAGCATTCATTTATGTTATTTTATGAATTCAGGGGTTTATGAAGCATAACACACCTCGTCAAAATGAACACTGCCTCACTAATTTTGATTTAGCTGAATACAGACAAGTACTGAGTGACTTGGCTATTCAGATCTACCAACAACTTGTTCGAGTGTTGGAAAACATTCTGCAACCAATGATCGGTAAGGCAAAGATGAATTCCTTAAATTTCACAGCGTAGTACCAAAAGGAAGATTGTGATGGTGATAATATACTCTGTCTTGCGTTTCTTCCTAACCAGCAGAGTTTCATTAGTAGTTCTTGTGGTATTCTGTTTATAGACTACAAGGGCTGCGCTGGACAGGTTGGATTAGACTGACTGTGGCTGGTTCTTCTGGCAATGAAAGAATTCATTGATATACCTTATTCATGCTTGTCATAAATCAGGCATTTACAGAAAGAAGCTGTCAGGAGAGTGTGGTACTTGTTGCCCTGTCTGTTGGGAAGTATCCCATGGAAAAATCAGATTGTAATTACGTGAGAACTCATAATTAAAATGAATATGAAGGAAAATGGTTGGTTGTTATTATGGACAGCAATCAGCAATGAAATAGCTAGCAGTGATGAAGCTCACATTCAGAAAGATTCTTTTCATTTTTCTTGGCAGACAATACTCTCACACAAATTTTCATTCTGATCACAATACTTAGAAGAATGGAACAGCTCTTTGTTTGCTGACTGCTGCTCATATGACCATGGGAGGCAGAGAAGATTTTGCTGAGCTAGAGTTAGACTTCCCTTTCAAGCACAAATGCTGGAATCTACTTTGTAAAAACCCTGTTAAGTTTAGGTTTTGCAGAACATAGTGGGGCACAGAATTGCTGGAAATCATGGTAAAGTGTGGCTGGCAGAAAGGCCAGCCTGTTCTTTCTGTGTAAATACTGTTTTGCTGTCTTCCACAATACGCTTGCATATCAGCAGTTGTCAGTCGTCGTAATAATGTTGTCAATCAAATGCAGTTTCAGGAATGCTGGAGCATGAGACTATCCAAGGTGTCTCAGGGGTGAAACCAACAGGGCTGCGGAAGAGGACATCCAGCATTGCTGATGAAGGAACCTACACCTTAGACTCCATTATTCGGCAGCTGAACTCTTTCCATTCAGTCATGTGCCAGCACGGAATGGATCCAGAGCTGATCAAGCAGGTTGTCAAGCAGATGTTCTACATCATTGGGGCTGTAACACTGAATAATCTTCTCCTGCGCAAGGACATGTGCTCATGGAGCAAAGGAATGCAAATAAGGTGGGAGAGCTCACATTATACTTTTCTTGAATGTGCTGCTAGAAATCTCAGTGAACTCTTGACACTGCTGAACATCATTTTGATGGAATTAGCAGATACATTTTGAATATTTATTTTTCCGCACACAGACAGTTGCAGATGCTGTTAACTGATTCTGTGAGGTTCAGTTAAAATGAGCTTTTTGGTTAACTTGGGCCAAATCCTACCTGGCTTTCAAGGAAATGCAGTAGAAGCAAAAGTATTTCATTCTCAAGTAGGAATCAGAACTGTAGGTGAACTTTCAGAGAGGAAGAGCAAACATGCCTGCTGTGTTTTGTGTGTGCTGGTGGTGCAGCGGATACCTGCTGTGTTCATCCACACTGCATCCTATGGTAAAGCCAACTTATCCTGTTCGTGCATTTGGCATCAGCTGTCCAGTGCATTCTGCTGGCATATGCCAGCAAATTTAGCCAAGGCATTCCAGTCCCTCAAGTAACCTTGAAAAGCCTTGCTATACATTTGCATGGGCAAAATCTCTTTTGCCTTTCTTCATACACTCATCCCATTCTTGCAATTAATAGGAATAGAAACAAATGGGAAAAGCTAGTTAGTGGAAGCCTTCGGCCATAGTTTCTAACTGTTTTGAAAATCAAAATTTCCTGCCTTAATCAGAAGGAAACATGAAGACAAAATTACAAGAAATGACAAATGTGAAGGAAAAACACATAAGGAAACACTCAGCAAGAGAAACTGCACGTGCTTTTGATTTAGTCGTAATCAAGCATTAGTGTCTTGATACTTTTACCTCTTCGTACAGATACAATGTGAGTCAACTGGAAGAATGGCTACGTGATAAAAACTTGATGAATAGTGGGGCTAAAGAAACATTGGAACCCCTCATCCAGGCCGCACAGCTGTTGCAAGTAAAAAAGAAAACGGATGAAGATGCAGAAGCCATTTGTTCAATGTGTAATGCACTGACTACTGCCCAGGTAAGCAAACTCTCATTGTCTGTTCTGCTGTCACAGAGAAGTCCTCTGCTCTGTTGGTCCTTACAGTGGGTGCCTGCACTGCTGTCACACATGGATCAAAGATTTCTTGCTTCATTTTGCATTAGTACAGCCAAAACAGATTAAGTTGGAGGGGTAAAAAAAGGACCAGCCTTTTCTGAGGTCTGATGCTCAAAATAAGTTTTGAAAAAATGAGAGGAAGCTCAATAGATGGTGTGGTGTGTAGTACTATACCTAGTCTCTCAGTTTGTGAAAATCCTTAGAGAAAACTCTTCACTCAAAGGTGTCTCTGTACTCCAGACAGCTGTGCCTAGGATAATAGGAAATGATCTTTCTGCCGTCAGAGTTAGTATCCAGTTAAGTTAATGGACAATTCACACAGAGCTGTTGTCTCAGGGTCTGCAAACAAAAGTTTTAAGTTACTATACCCATTAGCCTCAGAAGGCTGAACCAAGAGTATCTCAGTCAACAGCTGAAAACTTCTCTTTAAGAAAGCTTAGATTTTGTACGGATAAGTTGCACTTCTTTTTAAGCCTTGCTACATTTGCATAGAGCTGGTGCAGGAATAAATGGATCCAATTACTTATCATTTGATTTTTCCATAGTTTGGTATTTTCCACACGCATGTTAGAATTTAGAGTTTCTATGTCCAAAGAACACATGTTCTGAAGGAGGCAGTCGTATTAACGCAGCATTAAGCAGATGATGGAATTCTGTATGAGTCCATAAAGCAAAAAATACTTGTAAATAATTTTCTTGTTAAAAAAACTAATTTTGAAACTGTATTATTAGTAACCATGGATGTGTCTGTTGATTCATCAGTAAAATGAACTTAAGGATGCTTGTTCCTCTTCACAGATTGTAAAAGTTCTGAATTTGTATACTCCAGTTAATGAGTTTGAAGAAAGAGTCTTGGTATCATTTATACGAACAATACAGGTATGCCTATATCTTTTCATAAAAAATCATATTACTATTTCTAAGAACCCCTCTGATAAGCCACAATAGCTTGTGTCATGAGATACCTTCAGGAATCTGAACTAGGCTTTTAGCTGCCATTTTTTAGCTATGTTAAAAAGGTGATGTCAGCCTTAACATTTTAAGCAATCACAATTTACTGCCTCCAGACTTGCATGAGAATGTTAGTATCCCTGTCAGTATGTATGAGCTTTTTGGAAGGTGAGAGCTTTTTGTACTTGTACATCTTTGTGTATGTAAATACACTTGCATGCCAACTTTTCAAGTCGTAATATTTATATATGCAAATTACTTTTGTCAGACCTGTGTCTGCATGAGAAGTTCCAGCTGCTTTGAAACCCAAAGCCTATGTTCATTCCAAAGTTTTCCATTTAGCCCTTCCAGTTTTATATATATTGATGAAAATGAAATGTTTTGAAAACTCCAAAGAAAAGCAGCCAGTAGAGCGAAATAAAAGAAACAAAGATGATCTTTCTGGTCTGTTAGAAATTGAATTACGTTACTAGCAGGATAATATGCAAAGGGAGATTGGGAAGGCAGAACTGAGATAAAACTGTAATTCTACTTGCTGAAAAGATGCAGTTACCAGATAGTGGGTAAATTCTTCCTTTTGCAGGGAATCTAAGTATCTTCAGATTGCATTGTAAGGGGAATATTCGCAGAACCAAAAATGACGGAAGTAACTACAGTATACTGGCACAGTTGTTGCAGACGCACTGTGTCAAGTTAGCTTAGAGTGTTTGTACGTGTGTATCTGTAAGCACAGATGAAATACTTCCGCTTTGCACGATGATTATTATCATTGAGGTGGCTAAATGCTGATGTAATCCTTCTCATCTTTGCAGATGCGTCTTCGAGACAGGAAGGACTCTCCCCAGTTGCTCATGGATGCTAAACACATCTTTCCTGTTACTTTTCCATTTAATCCATCCTCTCTGGCATTAGAAACCATTCAGATCCCAGCCAGCTTGGGCCTAGGCTTCATATCACGTGTCTGATCCCAATGTACCGTCAGTGTTAGATGGAGAATCAGTTGCCCGATATCCTGATATCTTTACCCATTAAAACATAGTGAGCCACTGAAAACACGTTTTCTGAACAGTCTACATATGCCCAGATCGATAGTAAAAGTAGGTGGAAAACTACATAACAGCACCAGAAATGGAAGGCTAATAGAAAGATGTGCATTTGTGTTCAGTCATTGCATTTATGAGGACGTCATTGATTCATACATTTCCAGAATATGGAAATCAGGCTTGGACAAATATTGTGTCTTCAGCTGTCTAGAGACATTTTTAGTTCTTTAGTAACATATTTAAATAGTGTAAATTAAACTCCATATGTAATCTTCTCATAGGCAGGGACCAACAGGGACAGTCACAGTCCTGAATGTGGAAGACTTGAAAGTTAGGCATTTTGTAGTAGAATACACAGTCACTTGAGAGCCTGTTACATTTAATTTGTAAAAACTGGAATGAAGAAACACAAACTGGCAATATATAAAATTATTTCTTAAACCACTTCCGTATTTATGTCAGTTTGACATAAATTCTAGTGATAAGTCGTATAGCTCACTATATACTATAACTTAGGTGTTCATTTGTTAGTACTGTGGTTTACCAAGCATATGGAATCGCTGCTGCATATTGTGTTCTTTTAACTGTATGACAGTATCATACTAAGCACTAAAAGTAAGGCATTTTGGTTTTTGTTGTCAACCTTATTTACAGTCCGATGCAATCTGTTATTTTAACTGGATTTTTGCAAATGGTATAACACCTGTAGAGGAAAATGGTAACTAAGCACAAGTAGCACACTGGAAATTACATGTTTAGTTATTTTTAAAAGTAGTTAGCTAAAAATACAGAATCTTGAAGCAAGTTATCATAAGTCAATAAAGATTTTAGTATTTATTTAAATTTTGTAGTCTGTCTAATGTTCTTCTTTGTTTGCAGACCCCAGAGATGACAGTGTGTATTTTAAGTATAATCTCTTCTGTTTTGATGCCACTTTAAAAAAAGAAAATTCGTATTCTCTCATATTGGAATTTGAGAGGAAAAACTTTGACAGAAAATTTCTGCAGTAGCCCAAGGCTCTCGTTCTTTGAAAGGTTGATTAACAAGAACGTTAAGTAGGTTTTGACTATGATGCTGTCATTTGACTATGATTCATTCTGATTTAATGGTTGGAGATCCAGAGTGCGTAATGAGAAGCTGAGTTATTTTGGATATTGCACATCTTACTGGAAGGATTCTTCTGTCTCACACATCTGGGATCTGCTATGTAGAATTCACATTTCACAATGTGCAATGTAAGCGCAGAAGCCTTGCTTAAGGTTCCAATTCTGAACTTTTTAAAACAGGTAGTTTGTGGTGTATGGCTCAAGTATACTTGTAAAAAAAAAGCCACACACATTGCTCAATTGCATAGTGCAATATTTTTTATGCATTGTAATAATTAGCAACTTAGTGTTAACATTAATTCCTTTTAAAATATTGAGAAATAATCTAGAGGTACACTATTAGACTATTTGGTACTAATCTGTTCACCTGCAAACCCACAAAAAAAAATAATTTGTTAAGCAGACTGAAACATATCAGTTATGTTTTACTTGAGAGGTAGACATGCTCTTTGTATGGTTGCTAACATGGGTAGTAAAAACAACCTAAACTTTTGTCAATGTCATTTTAAGATGCTCATGTCATCTTATTTTCAAATGTATATGCCGCATATTATGTTTGATGGATCATGCCAGTACTTCCAGGAACGTAATACTGCATTGTGTAAATGTTTTGGATGATCTTTGCTAAATGATTTAATTTGTTTTCCTGTGCATGGTATACCAAACACTCTTTTTTTCAAATGTTACTTGATTTCTGAAACTACAGCTGCTGTTAAGTGGCTCCAAATAAGGTATAATGTAGTTTTCAGACTCTTAGGGGTACTGTACTTGTGAGAATGTAATGGGGAAGCCTTCACATCCAGTAACAAGATTAGGAAAGAAAATACATGAGAACATGCTGACCTACAGGTTTTTTTCTCCTATTGAAAAACAAACAATTGGCGTTACAGTATGTTCATACTGTAGATCAGGAAATGTATCCACTACTTAAGCATTAGTGTTTAAAATGTATGCCTAAATGTATTTTTCTTTATTTTTAAAGTTTGTTTACCTGTAAAAAGCCTTATTGTATCTTGTTTCCTTAAAAAAGTAGTATTTAGTAATTTATAGGTATTATCCTTAAACTCAGTGGTTTGACTGGTATTACTTTTATATCACATTAAAAGTATATGCTGCTTGACATGTTTTAAAGGAAACTATTTTTAAGTTGGAATAGATGTGTAGTTGCTAATTCATCTAACATTTTACATGGCAGTATTTTACGTGCACTTTTCAGAAGTAAAATTTTAGTGTCAGTGTGTAATATATCTTTCACCTTAGGACTAATATCTCTTTAACCATGGAATATTATGCAGAATTATTTCAACAACTTTTTTTTTTTTCCTTTGAATCATTGTTATGCTCTTTTAATGTGGACATATCTTTTATATTTTAATTTATTATCTATTGATATGATAGATTTTATCAGATGCTGGAAAAATACTTGTCGATAACCCCTTAGAATTACATACAGTTATTCTAGAGATTTTGCACAATAATTACCTCATTCAGTTTGGTGTATTTTTATTCCAGTGATCATTTTATTCTGATGTTTAGGACGCAGTCTTCTATCCAAATTTTGAAAAATTGCTTCTCAGACTTCAGTTTGGGATGGAACGTGAAAGTGCTTAAATCCGTTAAATGTGATTAATCTATTCTGCCTATCACAGGAAAAAAAATAGGATCAACTTCAGTGTTGAAAAGTAGCTGATATCCAATAACATTTGTTCCCAACTTGGAAACACCAGCATTTGCAGTTTGAAGGTCTGTGTAATTTGTGATTTAAACTGAATACATTTCAAATACCGTACAAAAACTATGAGTAAACACTTGGTTTTTTAAAGATGCTGATACTTAATGTGATTAAATAAAAGCCTTTAAACATAGGTTTTCACTCGATGCCACTACAGTACATAGATGAAAACCAAAACATTGTCAGAATGACCTGAGCTCTGATCTGTTGTAGTGTCTGATGTTGTAATTAGTAAATGTATGCATCATAAAAACTGTAGCCTAATAGCTATCACTGGAAAATGTCCGAATAAAAATACGACTGTAAGATTTGCTCCAGACTTTTTTGTTTGCTGGGATGGTTGGTTGGCTGTTCATGAACTGCGTGCTGATACAGGCCCCGGGGATCGGGCGGGATCCCTCTGCCCTGGTGGCAGGCAGCATGGTGACTGCCGAGGGAGCTGGTGGAATCTGAGGGCTGTGTAAACACACACCCAGGTGTAAACCCTGCGCCGTGACTGCTCACCATATGTGACAATACTTTGTTTGACATAAACCGCCTTCTGGCAGGGTGTTTTGTCACCAAATGTTAATGGTTACTGAAACAAGATGTGCAGTTTGCTAAAGCATCGCCGCCCGCCAAAGAGCGGCACTGTGCCTGTTCCAACCTTACTCCTCTGGATATTTAAATATAATAGCTGTCGGTGCCCTAAGCTTACTAAATTCATTGAGTTGCTTATTGTTACCTAAGTGTTGGAGAAACTCCTCCGTGCTGCCTTACAGGCAGGTGATGTTTCTGTTCCTCCCCCCTGGGCCAGCGGTGGCTCCCCGGGGGTCCTGCCGGCAGCTGCAGTGGCCATTACCCCCGGGCCCTACGGATGCACCCACGGTGCCGGCTTGGCCAGCACGGGCACGGGGACCGTGCCTCGCCCCCGCGGCACCCGGAGACCTGCCCGCAGCCGGCGAGGAGCGCCCTGAGGGGGCCGCGGGGCGCCCCAGCCCTGCCGGGGCGGGGAGCCGCCTGCCTCCCCCGCGGGGCAGCGCCGTGCCCGGGCGGGACCGGCCCGCGATCCGGGCCGCTTCCCCACGCCCCGGGGGTGGTGGCCGGGGGCGGGCCGCGGTGCCGCGGCCACCTGCCCCCCGCGGAACCGGCCGCAGCACGCCTGTCCCCGCGGGCGGCCAGCGCGGCCGCAGCTCTGCCCCATGGCGCTGGCTGAGCTCTACACGCAGGTGAGCGGGGCGGGGGGCGCGCCTGAGGGGAGGCGGGGGGCGGCCCTGAGGGGAGGCGGGGGGCGGCCCTGAGGGGAGGCGGGGGGCGCGCCTGAGGGGAGGCGGGGGGCGGCCCTGAGGGGAGGCGGGGGGCGCGCCTGAGGGGAGGCGGGGGGCGGCCCTGAGGGGAGGCGGGGGCGGCCCTGAGGGGAGGCGGGGGGCGGCCCTGAGGGGAGGCGGGGGGCGCGCCTGAGGGGAGGCGGGGGCGCGCCTGAGGGGAGGCGGGGGGCGCTCTCCCGCGCCCCTGAGGGGCGGTGGCCGCCCCGTGAGGGAGAGGCGAAGGGGGGAGCGGTCCGGGCCGGTAATGCTAGGCTGGCCGGGGCGGTCGGTGCTTTCTGGGGCCGCGGCTTCAGCGCTCTCTGTGGGGCCACCGGTGCCACGGAGCGGGATGGCTGGTGTGGGCCTGGCGGAGGGCCCGCGTCCACGGCACCGGGCAGCTGAGCCAGGCACACCTGCGGGGCCGGGACGTCCCGGGGCTTCGCGGGCAAGTGCTGCTGCCTTTTGAGGAAAACACTTCTTTTTGGAGACTTTTGGCCTTCAGGTGTAGGTCCCTGATGTGCTAGCCAGCGATTAGGCAATCTTAAAAGTTTAACAGCACGGCCCTGGCCACTTAATGGCGGAGTGCTGGCTCTTTTTGCTATGCAAATATTGGGTACGTTGGGCAGAACTTGGCACTAAAGCAAAGATTCTGCCTCCTTACTGTGGCTGCTGTATTTTTTTTTCTTCACAATTTCCCCCAATTTTCCTGTAGTCACCGGAGTGTTGTGATGTATAATTTCTTTGCTTAGCTTTCAATAACAAAAATAACACGCATCTATTACTAATTTATAAGCCCGTAGCTCCTCTATTGTGAAAGCAGCTGCCATAATGCACCCCTGTCCAGCCCGGTGCTGCCATGGTGTGTGCTCATCTTGTGGGTCGATGCTATGCTCAGAGCAGCTGGAAGAACAAATGCATTTTTTTAAAAAAAGCAGGAATAATATTGAGGCAGGTGAAGGGGAGGAAGGAGCATGGGTGTAACTGGATACGAAACGAGCAAACTTTTCTGTTTACTTGTGAGGCAGGGCTTGGAGAAGGCGGACTTCAGCCAGCTGGGCACATTTGCCAACGGAGGCTCCTGGAACGGCAGGGACCTTTTCTAAAGAATCAGTACTTCCATCACGCGCTTCTTCCTCCCTTTCTTGCCCGTGACCTAGTGCAGTTCGCTTTCTTATGTGGGAACGCACTGTGTGCCCCTGAGGCTATTTGACGGTGATATTCTTGGCTCACATAGAATAATGGCAGATAAAGAATTGAGTTTAACAGCTGTGAATCAATAAGTATTTTTTAGAAACCAGGAAATCAGCGTAGTGTAGGAATGACACAAAAGTTAATTTATACTTTGATACACACGGAAAAAGCAAAAACCAATTTAATTTAGCCATGCCTTTCATTTGCCTATTAAATGGTATTTGTGAGGCTGGGGTTTTCTCCCTTTGATCGGATAGATGGGTCCTAGTGCTTTGGGGTTGTTTAGAAAAGGTCTTTGTGATTTTGGATAGTGCGTGAAAAAATGCCATCGTGCTGAAGGCACCAGCAAAGAGGTATGAAAGCAGCTGCGGTTTTGGTTAGTGTTTATCACCTGATGCACATGCCAGGTTGACCAGAAAAGTCAGTCTCCAGCCTCAGAGATACTGAAAACTGAACTGGAGAGGTCACTGAGGAACCCAAGCTAACTTGCAGGACATCCCTGTGAAAGTCCCTCTTATGCTAAATTGTTTGGTGTTGGTCCTCAGAGTTGAGAAAGCTGGGTTGAAGTGCAGTGCAGTTTGTAGGGACCACTGTAGGCACCCACCATTGGTCGTGTGTTCAGTAGGGTTCTCAGGGGGGAGACCCTCATGTTCTGAGGATCTGCTGGAGCTTCCAGGGCTTCCTCCAAATTAGAGAGGAAAAAAGTCATTTGTGCCAGAAACAACAGTTGCAACACCAGAATGAGAAGGTATATGAGTCCTCCAGGGTATCTGTGGGTGTGCTAATGCTGCAGGAAGTCCTTGACTAATGTTAGTTTTTCAAGTGATCAGGTGCAGAGGTTCTCATGGGTTTATTTAAACACGGTTTCAACTGACTATGAATATAGCTAGGGTAGGGTAATCAAATTAAGCGCTCTGGCTGTCAAACCAGAAAGATGCTGAAAGATTATATGGCATGGTTGCTTGTGCAAGTAGGGGTGAAATGGTTCTGTGCTCTCTAGTGTTCCTTTATCACAAATTAGAAGAGAGATGGCCCGTAAGAAACTCAGTATTAGCATGTACTGGTGATTTTCAGGCTTTTTTTCTGACATCACTGCCCTTCCTCCTGTCCCCCTCTTACATCCAAATATAGTCTTCAATGTTATTTTCACTGCCATCTCAGGTACACACTATATGATATCAAAGTACTTTGCACCAAGATTTAAGGAAGGTGGTGATGTGTCAGAAATGGTCTTAAATTGCAAATCCCTGAACAGAAGTGATTTAGATGTCACTAAAAATAGTGTCTATTAATGCATAGTTGATGCATTAGGAAGGCTTTTAGGGATGCTGCCACTTTGTTAAACCCTGGCAGGATGAGGACACACTCATCAGTGAAGAAATTCCTGACTTCCTGAGGCTGCCAGCTGTGTTATGTCCTCTTAAGGAATGCTGTTTCCTATAGCTTCTAAGGTGTTTCCTATAGTTCCTAGGGCAGAGCATTTAAATATGTTGCTAATGCTTCAGCATTTCAGTTTCACTGTAAAGAATTAGGTGGTTCAAACAGCATCATTTATATTCAAACTTTTATGTTTCACAAGGCTAGAGGTAACTATGTTGTCTTGATTCTTCAAATACCTAAAAGCAAATTTCAATTCATCTGCTTCTATTGGAAGTAAGTGCTTTTAGGAAGCATGTTTTCTTCCTGAGGCAGAGCTAAAGTACCTTGCTGGGTCTGAGCTCAGCTGAGCTAGCTGATTGCTTGTGAAGGAAGAAACCTGCCAGTAGTGTTTGAAGTTCACTCTAGAACAGAGAATATGACTGGAGGTTGCATTCCAGTCCCATTAAATGAAAGGTATATGTGCAGCATCTTTCTTGCATATACATCTGTGCCTATGATAAAATGCCTTCTTATTCTATACTTGAATTCAGGGAAGTGATTGTCTAAATTCTAGTGAACAAGATGCTTTCTCTGGTACTTGCTCATTTGAAATCAGGGCTCTGCCTTACTTAAGTGGTTTTTATTCTCTTTGTTCAGTGTTAGAGGGTTTGAAGAGCCTGGCCCTCATTCACTATCCTGCACGCTGTGTTGTTCTGCAGACTTTACACTAAACAGTAAAGCTGTTAAAATTAAAAGGAGCAGATTGAGCATGTCTGAGCTTAGTGAGTCCGCCCTCATTTTTTTTTTCTTTTATGAAGAATAACTAAAACACAAAAATACAGCCCGCTGGACAGAGCTAATAATAATCCCAAAAAGTCCTGGCGTCCACTTCAGCTTTTAAGTTCTACTCAACATTTGAAAACTATTTTTTTTGTGCTAATCTGGTATTACAATAATAGCTAAACTAACTATTATCTTTTTTTTTTTCTGTTGTAGTACAATAGGGTTTGGATCCCTCATAAAGAAGAAGTTTGGCAGTCTGCAGAAATCACAAAAAACTACAAAGCTGGAGACAGTTTTCTCCACGTGCAATTGGAAGATGGAACTGTAAGGAGAAAAGCCCTAATTACTGTGGGGTTTGCTGAGATATGACAGAAGCGCAGGACTCACCATTATGAGATCTAAATTACTTGTCTATATTTTCTTTTGTGTGAACCCTGCAGTGACCAGAATTTTATCATGTTAAAATTCATACAGTAAATAGCCGTTACCTAAAAATATGAAGAGTGTAATTCTATTATCTGTGTAACATTAGTAAAGAGCATGTACCTTGAAGATCACTTCACTTTTGAAACAAGCACTGAAACTCATCTTAAGTGGAAGTAAATCAGAAGTGCAAGGCAAACATAGTTATTTCTCAGAGCTAGCTGTTGCCTTTTTTTCCTGAAGTTGTTGCTTTTTTTCCTGAAGTTGTTGCTTTGTGTAAGATCTGCAAATTATAGTATCCAAGTTCTTTACAGATTTAATATTTTGAAAACAATATTTCTGCATTTCAGCATTCCTGTTCTGTAAAGGCAAGTATTAAATGTACAATTACATGGATTTTGAAATTGAAAGAAATAGAAGTGAGTTTTAAACTTTGTGTAAAGAAAACTGAAGGGTTGCAGGTAAGGATAGTTTTAGAGCTGACTGAAGATCTGACCATGTGTTTACTTTTGTCGAGTTGCAGCTGGTCTGCCATTTTCATCTGTACTTGAAACACGCAAATGTTCGGAGAGCTAAATCCATTTCCAGTTTTTACAGATTACAGTACAAAAAATTGTAAATAAAGAGAATATAGCTTTCTTTTTCATAAACAACGAAGAGCTCCATCTTACTTTCATGACCTCCAAGTACCCTAAGCTCACTGGGATGTATGCAATTGAGGGAATGCAAGATGAGACAGGGCTTCATCAACGCCATAACTTCATGCAAAGTTAGAAATCAGTTTGTTTTTATGCAAACATAATGTCTTTTATGATATTTTAATTAATTTTTGTTGACAGGAACTGAATTACCTTGTTGATCCAGATGCTTTGCCACCCCTACGAAATCCTGACATACTTGTTGGTGAAAATGATCTCACTGCGCTTAGTTATCTCCATGAACCGGCTGTTCTACACAATCTTAAAGTTCGCTTTGTGGAGTCTAAGCTTATCTACACCTACAGTGGTAAGCAAAGTAAAATGCAAGGTTAAAAAAAAATTCTTAAAATAAATAAAAAGAAGAAAACTTGAGTTACTTTGCAATTTGATGCAAGTAATGTTTTCCTCAAGTACATTTTAACTCATTCAAGTTAAATCAGTTTTGTATGAGTGTAGCCTGGTTTGTTGAGCAGGATCTCCTACCTAGTTGAGAAAATGTTATTGCTTTGTATCAGTTTAACTGCTGTTGCTGAAAACTGGAATTTCATTGAACTAACCTATGTTTTATTTTCGTTTTGCACTCTTGGTTGTAGGAATAATTTTGGTTGCAGTAAACCCCTATAAACAGTTGCCAATATATGGAGATGCTATTATCCATGCATATAGTGGGCAAAACATGGGGGACATGGATCCACATATATTTGCCGTGGCAGAAGAAGCATACAAGCAAATGGCAAGGTTCAGTATGTAGTTTAATGTCCATAAATAACACTTGAAGTCTCGTAGAAGTCAATGTTAATTCTCATTTAATTTATCTGTGTATGTACCACTGGCTGTTGAGAATATCTTTGAATGGGTAGGTTAACTAGAGGAGGAGTAATTCCTCAACCAGCTGAGGGATTTCTAGAACTCATAACTATTTTCATTATTGATGAGGGGCAAAACACTGTCTTGGCTGAGTGACTAGCAACGACAGCAGCCTAGAGGTCACAGCCTAAGAGGAGTAAGGGAAGAGCAAGTGAAAGATGGAACTGATACGAGAGTTGATCACAGCTGTGTTTTTCATATTTTTTTCCTGTATGTAATTCTTACATTTATGCATGCAATTTTAGACATTTGATTTAAACTGTCTGATTATTTGGTTTTAGAAATAACAAAAATCAGTCTATTATAGTCAGTGGAGAATCAGGAGCGGGAAAGACTGTGTCTGCAAGATACACTATGAGATACTTTGCCACTGTGAGTAAGTCAAGCAGCAATGCACATGTGGAGGATAAAGTATTGGCATCCAATCCAATAACTGAGGTAAGTTTTGGAGAGTATTTCTCAAGCCTGTGCTCATCAAGGAAAGAATTCAGAGAGCTGCTGGGAGTCTTTGGTTGAAATCTTTAGGGATGTTTTAGCTGGCTGAGTTAGATATCTAGATTAGAAGTTTAGCCTCTGAATGTTACTGATGGAAAGAGGTGCTCAGCTTCAGGAGCACCTGGTTCTGCCTGATTTACCACTGGCCCTTTGGAGGCACTAGTTTGTCTCCAGAGTTTTATGTGACCACATACTGTTAATTAGATGATGAGAAAACAATATTGAACAAGTTCTTTGTTTGTTTTTATTAATTGGAATAGGAACTGGTTAAGGTTCCTTATGGTGGGAGAACATACTTTCTTTCTCTAATTCTCAGTTTATATAATGTTATGCTATTTGACTTGAGGCTTACCTTCAAATTTGGGCCTAAAAGTTTGAGTCCCACAGCTGAGATTGATCCTTGAGCACCTTTGATTTTAGGAACTTGTAGCTGTGTCATGTTTTGACAAAGTTATTCTTATGAAAGATGCAAGTAAAACAAATTCGAAGTTTTTAATTTTTGTAGGCTATCGGCAATGCAAAAACTACACGGAATGATAATAGCAGTCGATTTGGAAAATACACTGAAATCAGTTTTGATCAGAGTTACCAAATCATTGGAGCTAACATGAGAACGTACCTGCTTGAGAAATCCAGAGTTGTATTCCAGGTGGGTAAAATAAAAACAGTCAGTATCAGTGTAGCTACTAATGTACTATCCTTACTAGTTTCATATAGAAAATGTTATGTGACGTTCCAAATAGTATGTCTAATCAAGATTTGATTTATTTTTCATAGGAGCTAATCTTATTCCATGGTCGTCTTTATGTTAAGTGGAGAATGTGTCTCAGGGATCATTCCATGCAATAAGCGCAAGAAGCATTTGAGCAATCTGTGACTTTCAGTCACAATAGTAACACGTGCCAATTGTACCTGGAAGGGAACAGTGTATGTGGGGCAGAGAGAGTCTGGGTAAAAACCTGGCTGAAAATTGCTAAGGCCAGGGCTTATTACGTATGACTCATTACAGCGTCAGAGCATAATCGTGATAATCTACTGAAGAAAGCATTTAATTTTATAAAACTGTTTTTACAAAGGTTTCTTTTTTAGTAATTTTGTAACTTTTTAAGTACTATGAAAAATGCTTCTGTCTGTCTGCTGCCTGAAGGGTGGTTTGGAAAGAGAGTTTTCTGAGTTACAACGGGGCTGTGTTTCAGCGGGCACTTCTACACAGTTGTTTGTGACAGTATTTGTCAGTTCTTATTAGTAGATGGTTGTTCAAGTTGAAGAATTAGAGGAACAGCCTTGGGGAAAGAACTCAGAATATTGATAGTGGAAATAAAGTATATTTGAAGTTATCACTTTCAAAGCTCTTGTTGAAGTCTAAGATGTGCCATTTTAATATTGGGCAATTTCTTTGCCAAGCTATGTTGCAGCAGAATTTACCCTTCCAAGTATCTTTATCTCTTTGCAGTAGCGTTGAGTACTGAATGTTTTTCTGATTGTTTTGTATTTGTTTTGGTTTGGGTTTTTTTTTTCTGTCTGTAATTGTATTCTTTGCTTTAATTTACAGTCAGAGAATGAGAGAAACTACCATATATTTTATCAGTTGTGTGCATCTTCTATGCTACCTGAATTTAACCATCTTAAATTGGGTAGGTCTCAAGAAAATAACCTGCTCTTCATTTTTGCAGTGCAGTATTTTGAAGATTAGATTTTCAAATGCTAGGATGTTAAGTGATTTATAGCATAAATCTCGCAGACTTACAATGGGACTTGCATTTTTGTCACTTAGCTATTACTTCTGCTTGTATTGAACTGGAGAGCAAATCCCTTGTAACTTGAATAGCGCATGATCAAGTACCCAAGCATCTTTGAAAATCTACTGTCTGTAGTGACAGATGTCATAATGACAGTTTAGGGACTTGATTTATTTATCTACAGAGAAGTTTTAATGCCATGTGGGAGAAACAGACCTTAGGTATGTTTACTCAGTCTTCATTCTTGTTTGTTTGTTAGACCAAGTATTAAGATTGCTGGAATTATGAGTACTAGTTCGTGTCGGCTTAACTGGATTAGGCGCATGGATTTCTCTCAGAAAAAGAGGACCTGCAGCTCATTGCTGAAGAGCTGTCATCTGACGGCATCTTTAATTTTCTGGTGTTGCAAGAGTCTTTAACAAGTGGCTATCCCCAGCCCCAAACTTTCCAGCATTACAAGTTTTGCTTCATATCTATAGGAAGCGCAGAAGAATTTAACTACACAAGAATGGGTGGCAGCACAGTAATAGAAGGAGTTGATGACAGAGCAAATATGGTGGAGACTCAGAAGACGTTTGCTTTACTGGGTAAATTCATGGGCATACGATTTTCAAATCTATTGAAAAGGTTGTGGGGTTTTTTTTCTGAAATGGACAAAATATTAGTTGTAATTACCAAAATAATTTCTTTCATAGCTTACCCGTTGCACTGTTGATCTGTTTTGGAAGTACTAGGCAAAAGCAAATGGCTGTTAGCAACTGGTGTTCATTGTTATTGGTCCAGATCACTAAAGGCTGGAGTCTTCTTGGCCCTTAAGCTAACATGCTGTGACAGAAATGGAATTGGAAGCTTCTTTGCCCCTATATGGCTTATGTGGATGCCAAATCAGACTTGAGCTGGCACTTGGGGAGGTATGGGAATTTATACCTAATCTCTCATCGGATCAGACAGGCAGAAAGTAGGCAGAACCAAGGCTTTGCATAGTAATTGCAGAGAGGCTATACAATCCTTGGCCACACAATGAAACAAGTAATCCAGAATTGTGCTATTTTAATTAATTGTACTGTTTCTGAGTATTTAAAATAATCAAAAATTGTTTTTTTAGGTCTGAAGGGTGATTTTCAGATGGATGTTTTTAAAATGCTGGCAGCAATCCTACACTTAGGCAATGTGGAAATAGCAGCTGTTGGAGATGAAAGATCATCTATCAGTGTAAGGAAGTAGCTCATTCAGATACCAACATTTTCTTTTATATTCTGTGCCAAAAATCCTTTAGTGGTATTTTTTCTCATATCTGGGACTCAGGCCACCATTACATCTGATATACTAAACTTGAGAGATTTCTCCATCTTCAACTGTTTAAATCCTGTTTCGTGCCCCAGTTCAGAAAGTCTGAACAAAAGGCAGAATGTGGCAAAGAGAACCCCATATCCAATTGATCCACAGCTGTTGGAAAATCCATTTGGGACTGTCCGCAGGATGCAGGATGCAGGAAACGGAGCATTATCAAAGCTGCTCAGAATCTGTCCCAGCAGACTATGCAAGTCTAAAAAGCAAGGACATCTAAACATAGGTTAAAGTAACTTTTTCTTTCAGTTTCCTAATCCAAAACATCTCATCAAGTCTAAGTTTTTCTCTCCTGTATCAGAAGCTCTCTCCAATATTATTTGCTTTATCTTTTCTTGATACTTTGCCAGACAAAGAAGTGAACAGAGCCCCTTGTCTATCTAAAAATCAGAGTCGTAGGTTGATGTCAGTGGTGCCAGGCTTTCACTGTCTAGGCAACAGTTAAACCATTAAATGTAAACTAATAGTATTTATTTATCTTCAAAGCTGGAAGATAAACATCTCAATATATTCTGCGAACTTCTGGATTTAAGCTGTGACAAAATGGCACGATGGTTGTGCCACCGAAAGATCACCACTACCTCAGAGACTGTAATAAAGCCAATGACGAGAGCTCAGGCTGTTAATGCAAGGGATGCTCTGGCAAAGAAGATCTATTCTCATTTATTTGACTTTATTGTGGAAAGAATTAACCAAGCTTTGCAGTTCCCTGGCAAACAACATACTTTTATTGGTGTTTTGGACATTTATGGGTAAGAATGTCTCTGGAAACCAATTTACTTTAAGTTCTGCCTTTTCTTTGGACTTGATAAAGAGGCACTTTTTGATTTGCGCTGCTAATGAATCTGGAGGGGTTTGTTTTACTAAAAGGGTCATAATCATGCAAGTTCTTTAGTATCCAGAGTAGTGTAAATGTTTAGCAACTATAAATAGGGGTTTTTTTGTGAATGAGATTTAAATTTAACTTTTTATATGATACTTCTAGATTTAACTCTGGATTTTTTAGCTCTCATGTCTGGTAACGTTAACTTCTAGGGAAGTTTTGATATGCCTTAGGGTCTTCCATTTGTTTTACAGCTATTTAATTTTCTTAGAAATATTAGTATTCTTTTAAGACTTTGGAGCTATCCTACCATTTGTATTTTAATATCAAGGTTGGGGTTTTTTTCATATTTGACATGTGTTTCAGCTTTGAAACATTTGATGTGAACAGTTTTGAACAATTTTGCATCAATTATGCTAATGAAAAACTGCAGCAGCAATTTAATCTGGTATGTTCTTTGTTACAGTTCTTTACCTTATTTTATTTCATCTTTTGAGATTATCAGTAATGGATATTAGCAAATGCTCTTTGTATTTGAGTAATGGATATTTCTGGATAATGGCTATCCAGTAATAAAAAAAAATAAATTTATTTTTATATCTATACATGCATGTACATATATATAAATGAAAAATTCTTATTTTATTTTCTTACGAGACAGACATGTAGTATACTACAAAATATATAAATATTTTGTTGCTATCTTATATATACAATCACACACATGAGCACATTTTTTTAATTTTCTTCCTTAGTTGTAACCTTCCATTTTCATAATTTTCACATATCTAGCATGTCTTTAAACTTGAACAAGAGGAATATATGAAGGAAGATATCCCATGGACTTTAATAGATTTCTATGACAACCAGCCTGTCATTGACCTTATTGAAGCTAAAATGGGAATTTTAGAACTTCTGGATGAAGAGTGCTTGGTAATTTAAAAATTCTTGTATTTAGAACTCATTAAAAAACTATATAGATTTTTACAAGTTGGACTTGTAATCCATATTTAATCCTTTTAAATGGGAAGTAGAGCATTTTCCTCATAAAACAAACATTAATGTTTGCCCTCTATTTAGTAATTTTAATTATAAGCCACTTTGTCTATATTTCTCTTATAAAATTAAGAATCTAGAACTAGGTTCTTACCTAGAAGCTAACCCAGCAGCTGTATTTCCCCACTGTGAGAGTAGTGCAGTACTAGAACGGGTTAAGCAGAGGCGCAGTGGGATCCCCATCCTTGAATACTTTCAGGACTTGAGTTCAAATGGCAGCTCAGATCTAGTGTTGGTGGTAGTCTTGCTCCAAGCAGGAATTTGGACTACCTAGTCTCCAGATGTCTCTTCCACCACTATTTCTACAATTTGTTTATTCCATGAATCACTAATTTTGATACAAAAAAAGCAGTCCTCCTTTCCCTTTTTTATAGGTTCTTTTTGAATGCATCAAACCTACATCTTTGCTTTTTCTTTTTCAGTCTTACGTTTTTTCCTTTGTGCCGTCTCCTGTCTGTAGCAATTCCTGAACCTGTATTTTTTTCTTCTACATACATGTAGTTCCTTAGACTTCCAAACCTATTGAAGTAGCTTTGTCAGTGAAAAGCAGGGCAGGGTGAGGTGAGCCCTGTTAGAATGGTCTCTAAAAGGTGTTTTGGTGGTATTAGCAAATTGTACTTCTCAGAATCCAAACCATGGAGTAATATGGGAGAAATTAGGGAATATTCCCTAACTCATTAACTTATCTGTTACTGTTCTCACTAGCATTCTCAGGGCTCAAATTGTCCCTGATTGCAGGTAGCATCCTCTCAGGACAAAATGATTTATGACTCAACAGAGAATTAGCTCTAGTCAGCAAATTTATGCATTAATGTGACCTTCTTTTTAAGAAGTATTTGCTTCACAGAGCCACTGGCTAGTCTGAAAAGACAAAAACTGGTTGTTTTCAAGCCTCATAACTCACCGAAGCTGCTTTATTCAGACAGTATTTATTGATAGTAAGTGTTTTTGCTGCTTTTAACAGTCCAAAAGAGTTTTGCTAAAGAGATTGCCCTTGTCATTTTTACAGTTACCTCATGGAACAGATGAAAACTGGCTTCAAAAGCTATATAATAATTTTGTCAATAAAAATGCACTCTTTGAAAAGCCGAGGATGTCAAACACTTCTTTCATCATTCAACACTTTGCTGATAAGGTAAAGTGTAAACAGCCCAGTGTTATTTCACCGTTTCTAGCAGTAGCTCATTCAGAAAAGAAATAAACTTAGGAAATAGAGAAAATATTAACCACACTTGTTTAGAACTCCTATAAAATTGATCTTCAATGTATAGTACTATTTATTTATTCGCAATACTGCCAGTAACATGCCATTTAAACATAAGAAGTGCTTAACATAATGAATTTGGGAGTATAAAAATAAATCATAAAGAGGCAGAAAAAGTGTACAATGCAAAAAGAATATAGTTAAGATTGTAGTCTGTACACATTTTAGCCTCAGTTATTTTACATTTCAAATGTAATGGTATGTGGATTTGAAACCATAGAATAATGAAGAGAGAAGGAAAGAAATCCCTAATGAAGACAGGAGGAAATTGCAGCTGATAGTGGATTCTGAGTTTGTCCTACTTCTAAATTTACAGTATGCATGTATGTATGTATGCCATAATGAAACTGTAAAAAGCAGAGTTTCAGCCAGCATGTTTAAGGCTAATAAAGAGCTGTTGGCCACCACAGCTGAGAGAGTATTGTTTTGCTAACTGTTCATATATTGCTGAAAAGTTAATGATTTCACCTTTTTGCACAGGTAGAATATAAATGTGAGGGATTTCTGGAAAAAAACAGAGATACAGTGCGTGAAGTATTGATAGAAATCTTGAAAGAGAGCAAGGTTTGTGAACTATCAGTAATGATTTATTTTCTAATACCTGATTTTACTGGAATTGATTCAGATCTGATTTTTATTTGTTTTGATAAAAAGATTTTTTTTAAATTAGGTTGAGTCCATTAGTTCAGTCTTAATTTTTATTAATATTCTACAAGTGTGTATTTTTAATGTCAAAATAACATACAAGGTAGAAAAACACAGTATTCAACTTTTTCATATATGTGCATTTACTTTGCTAGTAGTTTGGTGGGTTTTTTCCTTAATATCTTCCTTGAAGATCATTTTGGAATCCTTGTAACTGAACAATTCACTTTATCATTAATTTTTTTTGTTAGTTATTAATGTAGCTTTAATAGGTAGTTTATCATTAACAGCTGCCTTTGTTTATTCTTCAAAAGAGATTAAGAGAATGCCAGGGCAGGGAAAAATTCAGATGTCTTGTATGTGCCTGCCACTTCCCATCTGCTTGAAGGCTCTGTCCCTTTCAAATCTACAGCCTTGAGACTTCAGGATTACTATTAAGAAGCTATTTTAATCTGACCAACCCCCATATTCTTAATCTAAATTAAATATTGTGAAAAAATAACCTTAAGTGGTCTTATTTTTAACTCTGGTCTGTATTTGTGTCCATGTTTGCTCATACTGAAATAGCTTTTTCAGGCCTGCTTAACAGTTGTGGAGTTTTGTCTGTGAAATGTGTAAGTGCTTCACAATAGATGCAGAATTGTTGCAGCTGTTTCTTCAATTGTTATTTGTCTGTGGCTTAAAGATCCGGTTCCAAGTCCTGCAATACCTGGTCTAAGCATTAAGGTGGATGAGTTTTGCATTTTACGTTACAGTAAATGTAATTTTTATTTAAATGTTACTACAGTCCCACAGTATTTATCTGTGATTTTTTTCACCACACTTTTAGTTTCATCTGTTTGAAAATTTTTTTCAAGACAACCCCGTGTCCAGTTTGCCTTTCAGTTCAACTATAAGCATCAAATCTGCAAGACCTGTTCTCAAGTCACCTAACAAACAACTCCGAATGACTGTTGGCAGCAAGGTACTACATAAACGTTCTATTTTGTGATGCTCGTACTCTCAGGGAGGTGTACTGGGCAGTCTGAGACTATGGTACTGTGTTCTGTTACTATTCACGGGGGACTATCCAGTTTTCAGTACAGCAAGAGCCAAGCCACAGTGCAGTGCTCCAGCTCTGGGTGTAAGTAGGTGTGTTTGTTTGTTTGTTTGTTTTCTATATAGGAGACTGTTAGGTACAGCAGGACTGTTAAATTTCCTGCATTTAAGGTAATTTCCCAGTGTCCAGCCAAAACCTAACAAATAATTAAAAATCTAAGATTTGACTTTTTACTTGGCTGTAAATGTTTCATTAGCAAAACTGTTATGTCTGATATTTTTTAGTTCCGGAGTTCTTTGTCTTTACTTATGGTGACACTCAATGCAACCACCCCTCATTATGTACGATGCATAAAGCCAAATGATGAGAAGTTGCCTTTTGAGTAAGTATGTTAGTGGTGTTGAGCTGTTATATTACCTTAAAATTAAGAGAGTATTTTTCTATTTCACAGTAGCTGCACATCAACAAGCTAAATTCTTATTATTGAACAACTTCCCATACAGAACATACTTTTCCTTTCAAGATGGTCGAAGTAAAAAAAGTACTGTCATCTTACAAAAATGGAATAATTCTGTAATAGTTATTGATACCTTAATAATTCCTAATATCCTAAATTTTTTCAAGTTGGATATTAGTGTTTATGTATTTGTCATAACATTTTCTGGGGAAAGGTTGTCCTTTGGTTTAAGCTGATGGATATTTTACATGGGTGTTTGCTCTTGTAGAGTCTAGATTAGCACCAATTCTTATTTATGGAATGAAGCCACTGCTATTTTCTTTGTAAACTTCCCTTTTGTCCACACGAATATTTAGAAGAGCTTCAGAAGTTGGAAAAGGTGTGAGCAGTGTTGAACATAGCCTTGGCTTTTCCCACACAATTTCTTATCATTTTAATCTTATAATGCAATCATATGTGACGGATAATTTGCACAATTCCTATGAACAGCTTGATAACCACCAACATGTAAGTAAAAGTTAACTGTGATGCAGCTATTGGTCTATTTTGTGGGCAGACCTGTGGAAGCACTCTAGTTTCAGTTATACACCTTTCAGCTGGATAGTAGTGTACTGACAAATGAAATAAAAGCTTTTGTCATATCTGAGTGGGAGGGAAGAGGCAAACTTTGATTCTAAATTAAATTTTTAAAGTGTGTTACCTAATTTTTCTGAAGCCAGACAAAATCTGTCCATGCAAAACATGTTACAAATGGCAATGTTTCACTATCAGTACAGTGAGACCTCGTTATTCTGTGTGATAGCAGTGAGGGGGAAAATAGCCTGGCTAATTTAAAAACATGTCTGAATTAGACTAGAAGAGCATATCTTAAGTTTGTGAAAGAACAACAGTCGTCTGTCAGCCATGGGGATCTCTTAGCTAGTACTGGATCAACACTGTAGCGCAGTGCTCTGTGGGCATATCATCACTGGTCCAGATTTGGCAAGAGTCTTTCCACGCCTTGTGTTAATAATCTTGAACTCAGATTTTCGTGAGTAAATCTTGGTTTATTCATAGTCAGTGTGCTAAAAGGTACCTAGACAGAATTTCTTGTCAATAGACTGCTGAGGGAATTTATTTTGTGTATGTTTTGTGCTGAGAGTGGCATGATTCTTTGTCACATGCTGATATGAACTGTCAAGATAAATATTGAAAGGAAACAGGACTTTTCATAAGAGAGAAATAAACACAGCCTTCCTTTTGTTTGAGGAAGAAAAAGAAACCTCAGATACTTCCTATCCCATATTAAAAAAAAAAAAAGAAGACACCATAATAAAAGTAGGGAGCCCTGCATCCTATGGGCAGAAATAGAAATGCAGCTAGTAGAATGGCTCTAACTATTACAGCATGCAAAACCCAGCAAAAATGTAAAATATAACTCTGCTTTTTTAGGTTTGATTCAAAGAGAGTTGCTCAGCAACTGCGAGCGTGTGGTGTTTTGGAAACTATTCGAATTAGTGCGCAGAGCTACCCATCCAGGTAGGGATAGCAGTGGGCCTCCGTGTTTCAAAAAGTACTTGGATGTCTCTTAAATAAGTTACATTTGCTAACTCTTAATTTTCCAGGTGGACTTACATTGAGTTTTTCAGCCGTTACAGCATTCTTATGACACAGCAGGAACTCTCTATAAATGATAAAAAACAGATTTGCAAGATTGTTTTGCAGCGGCTAATCCAGGTTAGTTTGTCTGTACTGACCCACTGTGTAGCGTAGCATCTGTTATTAATAAAGGTCTCTTTTGCCAAGAGTGGTGTCTCACTCCTCAAATAGGAAAGATACTTACATTATTGCTGTCTTTCCTGAGTTAGTGCGTGGCACATCAGCTTGTGAGTCAATAGCCTTGTGTTGTGACCAGTCATGATGTGGCCATGGACCCGTGATTTGACTGCTCTGTGCTTAGTATCTTCACTTGTAAAATAGAAGATGCTCTACAGTAAGCAGTAAATGATACACGTTTATCAAGTATTAGAATTTTACACACACAAAAGGGCTTTTTATGGTGGAATGCAGCATATTGGAGAACTGTTCTAAAATGTGCTATTTTGCATATTGCTATTTGTTAGACAAGGCTGTAGTGACAAGGCTGGTCCAAGTTCAAGCCAGTGATTCGAGTCAGTGTGTCAGTACTGACTGGGTTCAGACTCAGGAGTGTGTAAGGCTACACACAGGCATACTTGCAGTATAGCTCTGGCACAGGCCAAGGGTGGGAGCCTGAGCTTAAAAGCAGCTTCTCCCCTGGGTTTTTGCTCACACAGCTCTCTGATTCAAGGCCAGACATGCGCACCAAAAGGTAGTGTTGAGCCCAAGGAACCAGGCTTGCAGGAGGGGGTGAAGAGGTTGCTTTCAAGGCCTTGATGGTAAGTCCAGGTCCTCGCTTTAATGAGACCACCAGGGTGCGATTTTTGGATGTAATTCTCTGGTTCTTTTCTGCTAAGTGGATTTTCCCCCCATATACTCCTATCTACAAAGAAGGCAGAGAGGATATTCTTACTTAGCAAGATCATGTCATTTCAGAAGAGCTTGCCTGAAGTGACAATTTATAAAAGGAAGAGAGTGGTCTACAATCATAAACTGAAAGTTTATATGCTTATTGTTTTCTTTTTCAGGATCATAGCCAGTATCAGTTTGGGAGAACAAAGATTTTCTTCAGAGCAGGACAGGTTGCCTACTTAGAGAAACTGCGATCAGATAAACTGAGACATGCATGCATTACGATCCAAAAGAGTGTTCGAGGCTGGCTGCAGCGGAAGAAATTCCTTTGCATAAAACAAGCAGCTATTATAATACAGCAGTATTTCCGGGGGCAGCGGACTGTACGGTACTTTTGACTGCTAAATGAATTTGTGGTTAAGGCATGCCTGAAAGGATATAGAAGGTCAAACTAATGCTCAACACTAATTTGAAGTGTAATTTTTAGGAAAGACCAATTCAGATTGTATTTCCATTTCCTTTTCATTGTAATTATGGACTTGAAAATGTTCAAGTTTTTCAGCTGATACGAAGAAAGTACTCTAGCAGATTTCAAATATTGTCTGCCAGATTCCTGAGAGGTCTGTCTACCTGTAAGCTCAGTCCGTAGCTAATGGTGCGTGACCCAGTTATTGGCTTGGGCTTACTACTTAGCATCAGAGCCAGAGAAGAAATCAGGTAGCAGAAAGGAAAAGCAATTTAATTTACAAGAGTCTTCAAATTAGTGTGTACAAATTATTACAAGGAATTATGCAGCAGAGAAACTGCACCAGTCGTTCACAGAGCAGACTGAGAGGAAGATGGCTCTATGTAGGCTTTGAAATTTTCAGAAAGACACCATCAAAACAATTGCTTGTGGAATGAATTTCAAAGGTGGTGGACAATTCCCTCTCACTTTGATTGAAGAAAAAGCTCTATTTTAGATAGTGGATGCCTGTTTTCAGTATCTTCTGGGTTTTTTGTGTGTGATGTGACTGACAGAGGGAATGTGCAAGGGAAATCTGATGTGACCTAAGTAAACTTTATTGTCTTTTGAATTAAGGCAAGCTATAACTGCAAGAACTCTGAAGCAAACATGGGCAGCTATAATTATTCAGAAATACTGTCGGGGTTACCTAGTCCGTAGACTTTGCCAGCTCATCCGTGTGGCTGCTGTAACAATTCAAGCTTATACAAGAGGATTTCTAGCAAGAAAAACATATCGGAAGGTACAGCCTATCAAAAATTTTATTTCATTAACTGGAAACAGCTACTGCTCTGTAAGAAAGATGGAGACAAGGGCAGTGATCCCTAATACTTTATCTTTTGTGGGTCTGGTTCTCATATCTTCTACTCTATTTTTATATTGTTACAATAAAAATACTGATACACAGTAGCTTAGATATAATCTTGGGGCTACTGAGAGTTCTGTCTGATTAATACTTGATGCAGATCATTAATGTGATTACCACAGTGGTTCAAATGTGTCTGCTGTCTGGGTATTACAGTATCTTGATACTTCCGTGAGAAGCTTTGTCATTACTAGTGCATGTAGATTCACAGAAAGTTATAATGGATGCTGATTGAGCTATAGATAATGGCAGACAGATATTAATGTTTTATTTTAAAGATGCTTGAAGAGCACAAGGCTGTGATCCTTCAGAAATACGCCCGTGCGTGGCTTGCCAGGCGCAGATTTCAAAATATTCGGCGGTTTGTAGTGAACATCCAGCTTTCATACAGAGTTCAGCAACTGCAGAAAAAGATAGAAGAACAGGTGAGAGATACCAGTCAGTTTATGATTTTAACTAATTTTTTTATCATATCTGTTTTATTCAGAGCTCTCCTGTTGACTAGAGTCTTTAGTGAATTACAATATCCGTACTTTACTTGACAAGACAGGAGAATATGTAAGGGATATGGTCTTTAATGTAAACCACTACTATCCTTCCTACATCTAGGGCAGGAAGAATAATCTAGAGTATCCTTATATTTTTGGGTTAGTTGTGGCAACAAGAAGAGTCTGCAATAAATTTTATATTTTTACTGTTTCTTAAGTAGGCCATTCAATCTCTGGATGGGGTTACTTGTATTGGGATGAAGGATGTGTGAGGTACTGCTCTGGTACAACATATTTGGTAACTTCTGGGAATTCCATATTATGTTTATTTTGCAGCTTATTTTTGAGAGCCATACCAGCCAAATCATCTTTAAGATGGTAGCTTTAGTCTAATTGGTGGAAATAATCCTTGGTTGGAATAATTATGACTGATACAGGATGGTGCGCAGAAATAGGTCAGGTGTTTCCTTCAAAAATCTATTAAAGAGTTTCAGGTGTGCATTATTCTGTTTTCTTTTAACCTGTCTTACTCACTGTAGAGTAGAGAAAATCATGGTTTGCTGGAACGATTGACCAGTCTGGCTTCAAGTCATATGAATGACATGGATACTATTCAGAAACTCGAATTAGATCTTGAAAAGTTAGCTGCTCAAAAGAGAGCATATGAAGAGAAAGGGAAAAAATATAAAGAGGACAGTGAACAGGTAAATTTTAATTACTGTCTGGGTTCCTTTTTTTTTGCTTAAATATTTTTTTCAGCCACTAGATTTATCCAATGAATGACTCGAGAGTTACTAAGTAACTTTGCTTTCCTGGGGCAGGGTGGGGGAAGGAAGGGAGTCAGTATATGTTTGTTAGACCTTCTGTGACCGATTTCTTTCTCCTTTTGTAATTTATATATTATTCTTGCTCTTTATGTCTACAGAAAATCTTAAAACTTGAGAATCAGAATAAAGAATTACAAGAACAGAAAGACACCTTAGAAATAAAGCTCCAAGCAAAAACTGAGGAAATGAAAGGTACAACAACCAAAAGGAGATTTAAAGGAGTTATAGTGGGGTAAAGTTGTAAACTCAGGTTTTATGTAAAGGTCAATGACTTTTGTTCTAATAAAAGCAATATAAATGCTGAATTCACAGTAAATTTAAAGTTGATCCTAAGCTTCTCTTGCTTAGAATGTGTAACGCAAATGCTTTTAATTTAATCATTAAATTAACGTTGTTCTTTGAGTAGCAAAATCTCTTCTCCTGTTATGTTTCCTTTCTCGTGCACATGCATTCCTTCGAAGTGATGCTTTGTCCTTGATTCCTTTAATATACTGCTTTTAAGAATCTTAATTTCAAAGGACATGCTTAGCACATGAGATCAAGTATACTTTAGACAAGTAACACTTCGGTGTTTCAGAACCTTTTTATTCTATAGCTTTACTAGTAAAATTTACTGTGATAATTTTTGGCACTTGAGAGAGTTGTTTCAGCCTTAAAATACCTTAGAATTTAATTACTAAAACCAAACTTCTCGTTGTGGTCATACTGTTCTAATAAATGTACATAATTGCATGGAAGTTTCAAATATTGAAATATTTTTTGACAGAGAAAATGGACGACCTCACAAAGCAGCTCTTCAATGATGTACAAAAAGAAGAAAATCAAAGAATGTATGGAATCTGAATTTTATTGCTTTGAAACAGCATTCATTTTTTCTCTTGCCCTGCCTTTCTTTCTCCTGCTGTAAATGTATTATGCTCACATCACTTATGAATCTGTCAGTGTTCTTGAACGTTAATGCTAGTACTGAAGTACTTCGTACAGTTGAGGAAAAGCACATGCTTGTTTGCGGGTCGGCTATGTGCAGGAAATTATGTTATAGACCTGAGATGTTATTGCTTTTGCAGTTTCCTGTCTTTTCATGTGTCTTTCTGAGAATTGAAAGGCAGCCCTGATAATAATGGTTTCTTTGGAAATAAACTCGGAATTCAGTCAGGACTGAAAGAGCAGTCGTACCAGTCAGAATTCCTGTGAAGTGAATACTAAAGGGAAGAATTGAAACATTCATCTTGAAGGAAAGGCAGTGTTTGTAAAGGCCACTTGGTTAAAAATGTAGGGGAAAACCTCCCCGCACCCCCCCACCCCTTTTTTTTAAATTTCATTTGCAGTATTTAAATCCTATTATTTAGCAATAAATGGCTGTTGCTTTGCTTATCTTAGATTAAAGACAGAGAAGTTTAGGTACTAGATAAATGCTGTTCTTTGAAGGGTGAAGGGTGCAGTCAGTCCTTCCTGAGGGTTGGAAGCCATGTGATATTTCAGCTCAGTCTGATTTCAGCTGCAAATAACTTCAAACCATACTAACAGGACTTTTTTGCTAGTTTTTTTCTGCTTTGCCCATGAACTGTATTATGTTGGAAGCTGGTCCATTCTAGCAGGGATTAGTAGAAAATGGAAAACTTCCTGCATTGTTTTACGGAGAAGGATACAGGGCCTTCTGTTGCTGTGTCCTCCTTCAGTAAGTGACTGTGACCATAAATGTAGCAGAAAGCTGCTCAGGTAGGCCAGCTCTCAGGGAGTTAGAGAATTAGCCTTTAAGCTGAAAAACCTCAGTTTTGTCTTGAATCCAGTCTCAATATCTGAAAGATGTAGCGGAGTCCAGGGACATTTTCATCCCATTATCATCCAATTTGTAGATTGATTCTGAGGGTGTAGGATAGCATTTTTTAAGTATTTATGGTTCATTTACGTTCTCTTCAGTGAAACATGTCCTTCAAATTAAAACAAAACCAAAGCCCACTCTTTCATGTATGAATGTAGGAAAATTAAACCACATTTTTGTTGCCTTGTTTAGGTTACTTGAGAAAAATTTCCAAAATCAGAAGCAGGACTATGAAAAGGAAATTGAATTGCTCAAGGGAGAAATTAAGATTCTGAAAGAAGAAAAAACTCAGCTACAACATCAAATTCAGCAAGAAATCGTCATTCAGGATGGCTTGAAAATGGAAGTAGGACAACTTACAAAACTAGCACAGGTACAGTATGACACGTTTCATTTTGGAGTCTTTGCTAGATAAAGCAAATAGAGAATGTGGGTGTTCTATTTATAAATTATCTTCACTAATTTTTTTTTCTCCAGTGCATATTTAGAAGAATTTGTAGTTAATAAGCTGTATTTGATACACCACTGTGTTGCACTGTTTGCATATAGTACACAACATGAGTAAGTTACTGCTCACAAAAATAAGTGCACATTTTGAAGAGTAATTGTGCCTGAATATTTATACATTTAAATGTGTGGATCTCTTTTTCTTCCCTTTTTTCCAAAAAAATATTAGTTTCTCAGTTGTTTTTTTTTCCATAAATTTAGCTTATAAATGGCCTGAAAATAGTACTTTTATGTAAAGTCACATTTTTTTCTCTGAGTCAATTCCATGACAGAGACACAAGTTTTCACTACATCACATTACTCTCCTCTGATGCTTGAGAACCAAATGCTTTAAAAAAAACACATTTTAAACCTTTTACCATATGAACTTGTTATTAATTATCATTATCTTTATGATGTAACTGATACTCAGCCCTTGTCATTCCCTCCTTGTCTCGGTCTATAATTTTTGTCTGATTCAGAAAATACCCGAGTTGCAAAAGGAAATTGAACTGCTGCAGACACAAAAATTGGATGTTGAGAAGCAGGCCCAGTCACAGAAGCGAGAACTGAGGGGTAAGCTACATACTAGATAATTCAGGAACTTACCGAGTACAGTGTGAAACAGGCCAGTTTAAATTGACTTTTTTCATGTTAGCTTTGACAAAAACCCATTTCTCTTTCCCATCCTGTAGGGATTTCATTCTGTTCCTACCTTTACTTACAACGGGGGATGGGAGGGGGGGGGATGGGACACACAACGGACAACCCCCAACAGGTGAGTTTTACAAAGTGATCACTGAATACTGAGATCTAGGGTACCTATTTGAAGAAATTCTGATTTCAGACATTTCTCCTTTGTGTTTCAAAGTCAATGCTAATAATTTAAACTTCACTTAGAATCTAACAAGTAGCTTGTAGAGATCCAAGATAATGGAAACAATACATTATCTTGCTTTCATTCATCCTATCTTTAGCCTTAGGTCCAAGAAATGTCAAATATGCTTAAATAAGTTGCTGAGTTAGGTTCGCTTCGGGAAAAGGTACTTAATAAGAAGCACTATTGTTGTGTACTTTGTTCAATGCTAATGCTGTCATAGGGCAAACCTGTGTCTGCAGTATTTAATGTAGTAACCTAGCACTAGATGACAAATCATTTCTTCAACTCTAGCAGTTGTCCAGATACAGAACAGAAAGATTTAACTTTGCACTGGAGGTCTGATGTGTTAAGAAAAAATATATTGGTGGTATGCCTATCTAGTGCACCTTACATGTCCAGAAGTAGAACCAAGTCCCTCATTATATTCTTGTAGTACTCAGTAAATCTGATTTACCAGGAAAGAACCTTGTAGATTTAGGAATAGGTTGGTTTGATTTTTTTATAATCAAACTTAACTTGAAATATGGGGGGAAAATTGTTCATGTAACAAATTTTTTGTTTTTTTCCAGAAAAGATGTCAGAAGTTACAAAACAGCTTCTTGAAAGTTATGATTTTGAAGATGTACGAAGCAGGTAATTTTGTTCTGAGGTCTCTTTAAAAAAGCTTAAGAAGTACATTTTGTTCATCTGTACTGCCTTATATTTTAGACTCTCTACAGATGACTTGGAACACTTAAATGAGGATGGAGAAGTGTGGTTTGCTTACGAGGGCTTGAAAAAAGCTACAAGGTTAGTTCAGTTCTTCAGTGTTTTCATAACTCCAAGCTGTGATCTAGAAGATAAACAGAAAGATCAGTAACTGATTTGACAGTGCAGTACTGAACGTCTGTTTAAGAAAGGAACAATACTGGCTGAGCAGCTTAAAATCAGTTTAACAAACTTCTAAGTCAGTGAGGTAAGTGAGTATGTGTGCAGTTGGGGAAATGTGTTTCATCTGAGATATGCATAACTTTCAACTCCTTTAATGCACAGGTGGTATTACAGAATGTCTACATGTTATCCATGATACTTTGTTTCCACTTTGTATTAAGCCTGACCCATCGCATCAAGATTGTACTACATCTGCCATGTTCTTTCTCCCTTTTTTTTTTAACAGAGTATTGGAAAGTCATTTCCAGTCTCAAAAAGAAATATACGAAAAAGAGATTGAAGGTTTGAACTTTAAAGTTGAACATCTTAGCCAGGATATTAATCATCTACAAAAATTATTTCGAGAGGAAAATGACATAAATGATGGTATTCGACTTGAAGTTAGCAGGCTAACTTCAGAAAACCTGGTAAGATCAAGGTGTAGTAAAGCAAAGTATGTTTTTGTTACTTTAGTAATACAATCCAAATGTGTTTCTGGCACAAAACCCTCAAAATCTTGTAGTATGGTCATGTCCTTGAAATCTCAAGCCTTGAACAGAGATGGCCATCTAAGATTGCACATAATAGAATCACAGGATCATTTAGGTTGGAAAAGACATGTAAGATTATTGAGTCCAACTGTTAATGTAGCACTGCCAAGTCCACCACTAAACCATGTTCCTAAGCCCCACATCTACTATGTCTTTTAAATACCTCCACCACCTCCCTGGGCAGCCTGTTCCAATGCTTGACAGCCCTTTCGGTGAAGAAATTTTTCCTAATCTCCAATCTAAACCTTCCCTGGTGCAACTTGAGGCTGTTTCCTCTTGTCCTGTCACTTGTTACCTGGGAGAAGAGACCGACCCCCACCTGCCTACAACCTCCTTTCAAGTAGTTGTAGAGTGATAAGGTCTCAGCTCTTTCCTTGCGTGCTGGGGTAGTGTGTTAAGAGGCAGCCAAATTTATTGCCCAAGTGTGCAGCTTGCTGGGGCAGCCTCCCATAGGTTTTTTCCCTTTTCTTTTGCATAAACCTGAATTGAGATTTGACTCTAATCACAGAATGGCAACCATTTTACAAAGCCTGACTTGGTGTGTAGTGCAGACACAAGCCTTGCCTTCTATTGCCGATAGCTGGGGAGACAGTGAGAGTCTTTAGAATGTGTTTGAACCCTCATATGCTTATGTGGCTGAATATTCAGATTTTATAAAAGATGTTTTGGACTTCAGAATGTTGTCAGGATGTCCATTGCTGAGCTCATGCAAATATTTTGGTTGTTCTTGTTGCAGTTTCTCAACACTGTGAGGAGCTTTTGAGCGGTGTGATAATTTCTACATAATAAGCAGATTTATACTGGAAGTGATGAAGAAAAAAGTATTTACTTAGGTTTTTTATTTACATGGAATTTTAACTAAAAAATGAATCAATGGTTTAGCAGTGACCAGAAAATTAGCTCACCATACCTTTTTTAATACCTACCTGACTTAAACTTCTCATCTGATAATTTTAAAAAGTAGCCATTTTTTGGTCAGGCCATATATTTTTCTGATGGAACACTTTGGATATTTCAGACTTAATGAAAAGTGATTTTGTGATACTGTAGCTTTCTATGAGTCAGTACTATGACAGTGTACTGGGTCTGTTGTAGCAGTCTTATGCTGCATTTTGCATTTGTGGGTAAACCAGTATTGATAGCATGACAGTGTTTTGGCTGTGGCTGAACAGAGCTTGCACGGTGCCAAGGCTTTCTCTTTTTCCTACTCTGTCCCACCTCAGCCAGTTAAGCTGGGGGTGGACAAGTAGTTGGGAGGGCATGCAGCCCAGACAGCTGACCCGAGCCAACCAGAAGGATATCCCCTGCCATTTAATGTCATGCTCAGCTATAAAAACTCAAGTATAGCAAGAAGAAAGGGGGTGCCTGGTTTTATCTTGACCTGGATGTTTTCTCACTTCTGATTTTGCTAGTTTCTTCCCTGTTCTGGTGGGGTATGGGGTGGGGGTACAGGGGGAGTGGGCATCTCTACGGGTGCTTGGCTCTGGCTAGACAGGGTCAACCCACAGCAGCCAGCTTCAATTTTCATTGTACTGAGGCATGCAAGTTCAGAATTTAGTTACTTCATTCTTTCCCTGTAGTCAGAGGACAATAATTAACATCTTTTTCTCAGAAGCCTCTGCAGAGCTGTTTCTGTCTCTTAAGTTGACAAGTTCTATAATCTGATAGGGAAAAACTAGATGTCTGGGGGATTTATGGTGGTTATGGATTTGCACAGTTCTGAGGCCCTCCCCACCAGAGGGCAGCTAAGCATATCAAGTTGCTAACAAATTGCAGACAAGGCTTAGGCGTCTTAATTACTAGTACTGTGTAAAACCTATCTAACACAGAGAGGTGGTATTATTCCAGAAGATAGCATATACTATATTATTTTTCTGCTGAGTGAAGAACTAAAGAAATATTTTCAAAACAAAGTTATGAAAATTGAAAATGTAAGGAAAAGTTACTTATAGTGTGTTTTTTTAAAAAATATTTTATAACGTATTGATTCTTTTTTCAGTGTTAATTGGGCTAGAGAACTTAAAGCCACAGTGTAATTTCCTTTAAACTAAGACAGAAGAACCCAGTACTGGGCCAGTCTAATCATTTCATTAGCTCACCGTTCATTTTTAAGAGTGGCCAGCAGCAGATGCCTCCAGAAAAGTTAAACAAGTCAGGCAAGCAGGGAGCAGTACTACCCCCCAGTCTCTCCCCTGTGTTTGGCTAGTTGCAGTTGAAGGTTGTCCAGTGTCATGGGAACTATTGCAGACATTTGAAAAGAAGGAAGGTGCTGAAATACAGAAATTTTCTTTCTCTCTAAAAGGTGATTCCAGATCTTAAACAGCAAGTTTCTGAACTTGAAAATCAAAAATTAGATCTTGAAAACCGTCTTCAAGAGCAGACTGTAAAGTTGAAAGGTAAAGTGCCAGTATCATCCCTAGTCTTTCGGTTGTCTAAGATGATGAATTCCCTATATCTGAATTTTTAAAAGCTGAAGCAATTATTACATGATAACTTCATTGCCTGATTACTTACTTTCTTGCTAGTAAAATGTAAGAAACACAAAGAAAAAATGTGTTGTATAGTTTATATCTCTGTTATTAATGAATAATATGCATGCAAGTATGTGTGCTTTTTTCGCTTTTTTACCTTTCTGAGGTCATTCAGTTCTGTGGTTTGGATGTCTGCAAATGTATTCAGTAAGGCTCTGCTAAGAATATGTGTAATGGAGTATGCCCTTTGTAAACAGTCATAAAAAGGAAAGATGTTTTGAAACTGAAGGCACAGTCTATGAGGTGAACTTCAGAGAGTATTAAAAAATTCAGAGTGGGAGGCAGAGGGAAAAGTTCTTGCTAAATTTGCTTGTTTGAAAGTTCTCGATTTAGGAAATGATATTTAGCTGAGGATTCTGAGTCTCTCTAACTGCAATGTCTTCCTAGGCAACCAATTTAAAATGTGCAAGTAGTTTTACTGCCAACTGCAAGAAGTTAGTAATGTCAAAATTGCTCATCCCATATAATCTTCTGTGTGGTGTGGAGTAGTCAGATATTTCTCTGATGCATTATTTGGCATGTCACTCAATTTCATTGGATGAAACAAAAATATGAGTGTAAGAAGAGATTTACAGAATACTAGTACAGAACAGTAAGCAAATTTGATATTGTTATTTTTCTTTTGTTTTGGGTTTTGTTGCTAATTATTACTGAAAAAATGGAAGAGATGTCTAATCGGCTGCATTATGAGCTAGAAGGGGATAGAACACAAAGACGGTAAATATATTAATTTTTTTAATGTAAGAAATGTAGTTGCTATAAGCTTGGTAACAAAGTCATTTAAACTCTTTTAAGTACCACATTCAATATAAGTTTTGCCTTACAGCCTTGTGTACAGTTAATAAGAAATGAGTAAGTATGATACAACTATGCTTTAACAAAAGAAGAATAAAAGCAAAGCTTATCCATCTACTTTTAGAACTACTGAGGCCCAGAATGAAGTAGACATAAAAGAAAAAGAGAAAGTGAAATTTGCAACCCAAGAAATTGAGGGGCTGAGCAACGGTTTGATGCAAGATGAAATCCAGGATGAAGTACAAAGCAAGATAAAGCAAGAGACAGCTCGACTTACTGTGGAAAACATGGTGAGGAAATGAAACTGTCGTTAAGAAACTGTACCTGAAATGCAGGGTGAAAAGAAAGAAATCATGATTTTGTGGTATGGACAGGATGTTTTCTCAATTCATTGGGGGAGAAAAAAGATAGGAAGGTTTCATGTTTCTTCCACCAAATATAAGTAAAAGCACATAGTGGTGCTCTTTATTTGTGGCAATAACATGTATTGGTAGAAGATGTTTTTTAATTGTGGTTGCTCTGAACTCACTGGTGTTGATTATTACAGGATCTTGAAGAAAAACTAGACATGAAAGATAGAATAATTAAAAAATTGGAGGATCAGATCAAAACTCTTACCAAGACTATTGAAAAAGGTAAGATACTGTTATGTGATTATGGCTTTTATCATGGTTCTGAATGTTCAGTTGTGTTTGAAGAGAAGTATGTAAAAAAAAATAAATGTAGGGTTTTGGGTGGGGTTAGAAATTTAAAACCTCAGAAAAAGAGTGCCAGGAGAACCATCAACAAAAATTACATAGAAGTCCTTTCCTGTATTTTTTTCCCCAGCTAAATAATGGGCACATATGGAACCTAGACTACAATAAAGATTAAGCCAGAGGCATAAGGTTCTGTCAACAGGAGTTAATACATACCCTCACACAAACTGTCTCTGAGCCAACAGAATGTTAGTTTTGCATCAGATGAGTAATTCCTCCCATTAGCCTTCAAGTGGCAGATGGTTCCTGATACGAAGTTAGTTTGTATAAAGCTCTTACACAGCACTATCGAATCACTGTAGAATACTCTTAAAAACATTGCAGAGGTGACTAATGTAGAGATGTATTGTTGCTGTTCGCGTGTCTTATTAATGAAGTAATTCCACTGAATCTAGTGAAACTATTGACATGAATAATACAAATGTTACTTAACTTACAATGCTTGGAGCCGTAAGCTTAAGAACATTGTTGTGAACAGGGCCCATACTCTGTTTATTACAGAGAAAACTGCTTTTCTCCAAAAGTTTGTTGTAATGTGAACATGAGCTTAGCCATTTACCTGCAAGTAACAGTGCTTTTGTATTTGACAGCTGAAGCTCGTGTGCCCACTGAGTCCAAAGAGTATATTGGAATGATGGAGTACAAAAGAGAGGACGAAGAAAGGATTATTCAAAATCTGATCCTTGGTATTGTAGTAACACCTCAAAATTTATTAGTAATCAACGATACTCAGTGTAGAACGCTACAACAAAATCTACAAGGCACCATATTTCATTTACATCGAAAGTTGCCTTTTTTCCACTCTCGTACCACCAATACAACTTGGAGTCTCTTTTTCTGCTGACAGACATTTCAAATACAGAAGTGCTTTATCCGTGTAAAAATCATTTGTCTGACTCTACATAATGCTGGCTTTCTTATCTTTCTTATTCTTTATTCACTTATAAAGCTCTAAATCTCAAGAGCACACCAGGGACTTGAATTTACTTTCTTCTTGGTCATGTAGTAAGTTGGTAAGTCACTGGACTTATATTCATGTGTGATGGATTAATCTCCTGTGTGTTCTTTCCGTATCATTCCTTTCACTGAAAGGAACTGTACTTTCATGTCTCTCTTGTAGAGGAATTTTGTCCTCTTTACAATATCAATCTTACTGCCAAATCAGCTTTTTTCATTAGCTTACAAATAATAGTAAATTTGACAAATTTTCCATGTATATTAGTAGCATTATTAAATACTGCTTGGAAACATCTTCCTTTTCTTCTCACCTGCTTCAGCCTTGTGAATGTTTATATCTTTGTTAACAAAGGTGTGTCATTAAGCAATGCCAGAATTTGGTGGGGCCTCCCACGAGTAGTTAAATGCAGGTTGCTTTTTGAAGTTGTCTTGCGTGGCATAGACTGTGCTGGGCCTTAGAATTTGCTACAATACTCTTCTACCTCTCTGGAAAACTTAATTCATACCCTTAGATGAACAATACTGTTACAGAATTTTTCAGAAACAAGCAATTCATCGTAAATTAATTATCAAGTGACTGGTCACTGAAGAAACGAACCCCGTAGTGCTTGACTTTTTCAGAGTGGTGCATTGAATCATTGAATCTTTATATAAACCTGATGACTCTCCTTCATGCAGATTTAAAGCCACGTGGAGTTGTAGTTAACATGATACCTGGCCTTCCAGCTCACATCCTATTCATGTGTGTGAGGTATGCAGATTATCTGAATGATGCTGACATGCTGAAATCTTTCATGAATGTAACCATTGATGGTATCAAACAAGTTGTTAAGGTAGGAATGAAGTTTGGCCGTACTATACTGTGCTTTTTGATTTTTAATGTAAGGTATACAAGATGTATGCATAATAGCTGGGGAATGCTGAGACTTTCATTTGCTAGTATTCCTGTAATAGAATAATAATCACTAGTGACACTCTTTTTGAAGTTTGTAGTAGTATCCCTGTAAAGCCTCCAGGTAAGCCTCTACTGTGCTCAACAGAACGCATTAACATGAATTATTTTTATCTAAAGAGCTTGACAAAATCACTTAAAGGATTTTACATTTTACAACAAGTAGCTAATTAGGTGAAGTGCACCTTTGCTTTCAGCACTGGTAAAAGTGGGAGGGACAGAAATGAAGGTTAGTATGTCTGGCGGCAGGCAGGTATCAGAATTTTAAGAGGTTTTTACACTGATGTTCTACTAGTGTAGTGTTTTTACTGACATGTCATTTGGTAGTGCAGCATTAGTACCCAAATGATTAAAGTTATGTTGCCAGCCAGTTTACAAAATCAAGTTATAAACAAGAATTGTTAGCGTGTTGTCTCATCTACATAACAAATTCAGCTATGTGAATGCTTTATTATGGATTTATAATGCAATAAAACACCAAGCATGCTTTGTAGCACAGGCAGGAATGGACTATGGTTTATGCAGTTGAATTTGTTGTATAAAGAATGCCTGTAGTGTGTTCACAAACAAATTTATACCACAGTTTATTCATTGGAAAAGCTTATGTTTACTTAGTTAACAAAAATAAAACATACTTGGACAACGTTAGAATTGTGTTTATATGTAGTTCAGTTTTGTTGGTGTATACAGGTGGTGTTCATACTTTTTTTGCAGGAAGTACACTCCAGTACACTACAACACCATATGTAGAAATGTGTAAAACTGTTTGGTTCAGGCTAATTTATTTAGCTGGTCTGTCATATGAGAAGACGTAAACAGTGTTTGCCAAATAAAAAAGAAATCTTTGCTATGTGTATGTTAGCCTGAAAACACAGCATGATTTGTTGAGCTAGCATGTTATAGATGTTGTATGCTCCTTCCGCTGGACATAGGCTCTGTTACACCAATTCTGTAATGGTCTGTAGTTATTAAATTAACTTCATGAGACAATACCATTATAAGATTGCTTTACTTACCATTTTCAGGAACATTCAGAAGACTTTGAGATGTTGTCCTTTTGGCTTTCCAATACATATTATTTTCTTAACTGTTTGAAGCAGTACAGTGGGGAAGAGGTAGGATTGATTTAATCAAATAATTTCATTACTTTACCTTTGACAGACTTTAATTTGAATTTAAAATAGTGATAATCAGTAATTATGCACCAACTCACCACTGTTACTTCCAGATATTTACATATTCACATTGCTCTGCAGTGGTGTTATATGTCTTACACAAATAATAAGACAGTGTAGAACTAATGGATCAAGTAAAATTGAGGTAAAATTAAAGTGCTAAAGTAGGTTAAAGACACGACATGGAAACTACTACTTAATTTGAACTCTTCCACATGAGTTTTATGTGAACTGGACTTCACATATCCAGCTGCATATATGTTTTATAATTGTGACCGTTCAAACACCCACTGCTACCACAATAAGGTTACAGAAGAAAACCTCGGGAAAGGAGCAAAACAGTAAAATGGTCAGATTTTTCCTTATTTCATTTGCTTGTTTAAGCTAAGTTTTATCCTGAGATTCAAAATTCTTCTTAATTCTTTTCAATTGAAACTCTTACTGTATTTTTTTGCTGGTTTTATAGACTTAGGTAGACTGAACTGAAATCGCATAGACACATAAGAATAGTTTCAGGATTAAAGCAAGGAGGTACCATGAAGCCTTGGACTCACAGGCACTGTGTACTGTGTAAACAGCAATACTCCCTCTTGTGGGCCTATAGATAACATCTGAAGAGCTGTGGAGAACAGAACATTTTAACTTAATAACAGTCTTTTATAATTTAGTTGCAAGATTAAGGAAAAGTCTGAATCCAGAATGCAGTTTTAATCTGTAGTTCTAACGAACATTCAAAACTTCACGCACGTTAGGATTCAGTCTAGACTTCTGAAGTCAGAAAGTCCAAAACAAAGATCCCTTTGCAGCAATAAAATGTTGTGGGTTTTTTGTTTGCCAACATAAACAATTGTGGTTTGGGGGTTTTTTGTTGGTTTTTTTTGAGGGGAAGGTGGGGTGGGGTGGGGGGAGTTCGCTTTCTGTTTGTGATCTAGGAATTGCTCCAGAGTTCATTGAAATGTATGTATGTTTTTCCTTTGGCTTTAGCAGGCTTTAGGAACAGAGTAAACATTAACATAAACTGGAAAATCAAGTACAGGAAACCCCCAAACTGGAAGCATCCACTGAAGTTAGCTGTAGCTTTGACTTATTCTAAGACTCTGTCCAGCCAGAGATGGAATGACGTACATTACGTTGTAGTAAACAATTTATATTTATTATGTTATGTGATTTCTAATAATTATATTTACAACTTACTTGTAGGAATTTATGAAGTATAACACTCCACATCAGAATAAGAACTGTTTGAAGCATTTTGATCTCTCAGAATACAGACAAATTCTTAGTGATTTGGCCATTCGTATCTATCACCAGTTCATTATTGTAATGGAGAACAACATCCAGCCAATGATTGGTAAGGCAGCAGCAATCCAAACAGACTTAAATGTACCTTGTGAAGTATACAAATAAGCTTATATGTGGAGGCAAAGGATGGGACAGATTTCTTTCTCCTGTTGATTTATACATGTGTACCTGCACGTGTGTTTCTGCACATATAAATTCCACTGAATGATACATCACCAGAGGGTTTGGAAAGACTTTTTCCTCGTGACATTTCTTGGTGTGGCATAATGATTTGAAAACAAATCAGCATTCTACAGGAACAAAAGGCTTTTTAAAATTTGTGTGCTCCAGAAGCCATTGTCAGTATCTTATTTTTCTTGTATCATTTAACTTTTAAAATATGCTGAAAGTAGGTTTTGTTCAATAAATAAGGTTACATAACTGAAAGGAGTCTTAAGAGTTTTGGTCTAATCAGTTATTTTCTATTGTATTTCAGTACCAGGCATGCTGGAATATGAAAGTCTTCAAGGAATTTCTGGCTTGAAACCTACAGGATTCCGTAAACGTTCTTCTAGTATAGATGACACGGATACCTACACAATGACCTCTATTCTGCAACAGCTCAGCTATTTTTATAGTACCATGTGCCAGAATGGCTTGGACTCTGAGCTTCTAAAGCAGGCAGTGAAGCAGCTTTTCTTTCTGATTGGAGCTACCACCCTCAATAGTCTCTTCCTCCGCAAGGACATGTGCTCATGTAGAAAAGGAATGCAGATAAGGTAAAGCCAGTAAAATTTCAACCAGCTTGAGAATGAATTTTTCACACTTTTATGTAACATCGTTTCTCTCTAAGTCACTGCATATTCTGTAACCATTGTGCTGGAAGTAGCCAGTTGGTTTTTACACTTTCTGAAAAAGTAGATGTTTGCGTTTTGGGCTGAGCTTTCTCAACGTAACATTGCAAATTTTTCTTTCCATGGAAACACTAATGGAGGAAAAGAGAAAATTACAGCCTGGAGCTTAAAGTCAGGCATGTTTAGAATACTTTCCATGCTATTTCGCTCATGATGTGACAAATAGTATTTTTAATTCTTTCTTGCTGTAGTAAACAGGTGCAGTGTCCCCTGGCTGGCAGACAAACAAAAGCTGACTTGCATTTTTCATACTCTGTGATGAGAAAGGCACTGAGACAGAGCCTTTGAGGGTACAGATCAGGCCTCATCTGTCTTGTTACAAGCATCCAGAGAACATGCTCGTGTTTTGCAGAAGATGCAGTTCATTTATTCTCCATTAGACAGGCTGCAGAATAAGGTGAAAGAAGATCAGTAAAACCTTGACCTGTCTGGGAGCATTGCTAGAAGAAAGCTGCTTTAACCTTTAGGTCATCAGTTGTAAGCCCAGCCCTGCTTTGTAAAGTGAAAAGATTGTTCTCATTTCCTGTACAAGCTCAGCTGTAAATGAGTATTTTTAAAGACATATAGTGCTGTAGTGTAGTAGACAATGCCGGTATATATTAGAAATTTCCTGTAAAGAGCTAAACTTATAACTTGCTTTCTACTATCCAAGCTTTAAGAAATAAAAAAATAAAAATAATTTAAACATACAAGAGATTAAACTTGCAGATAAGCTATTACTTGCTTGATTGTTATGATCTACAGGTATGTTTTTTAACTTAAAATGTATGAATTTGAACATGTCACTAGAGGGTCATTCCTTCTTTAGAAGTCTTTAAGGTAACTTGTTTGTTAGGGTGAACCTAACATTTCTGTCATCTGTTCATGGTTTAACCCAGGTGTAATATCAGCTACTTGGAAGAATGGCTTAAGGACAAGAATCTTCAAAGCAGCAATGCCAAAGAAACTTTGGAGCCTCTATCTCAAGCAGCCTGGCTCCTTCAGGTCAAAAAGATCACTGATGATGATGCCAAGGAGATATGTGAACACTGCACATCTCTTTCTACTGTGCAGGTACTGAATTATCTGTTTTTTTCTGGCAGCACCAATTGCAAAATTGTAGCTATCTATAATAATTTGTTGCAAAGACCTATTTGCCTTTCATTTGATAAAAATGAATTTTTCAGCATTCCACATCACCAGTTGTTAAATCAAATTTTAAACTCCTTATTCCTGATTGTTGCATTTTTAACAATATTTCCCTGCTTTGTTCTATCCCATGTTTTTATTCCACAATGTATTTTCTTTACTTTGTCACAGGCTTTCTTTGTTGTTTCCCTTAATCAGTTCAGCTTTTTCTTCATCCTGCTGATACCTCTGGCAATGAGTTATAGCAATCATCACTTACAGTTCATTAGGTGACCAATCAGAATTCTGTCTTTATTGTAAAATTCTTTACTGAAACTTTAATTATGTATGAATAAACTTGTCATGTTGATGCTTTCTGCTTTTTGTCTTCTCACTTTTTGTGGCATAATAAAATATTTTTTTGTAATTTGAACAGATAGTGAAGATCCTCAACTCATACACTCCAATAGATGATTTTGAGAAAAGAGTGACTCCATCATTTGTTCGTAAAGTCCAGGTAAGATCTACAATTATTATTTCTCATATTTAAGTTACAGGATACCTCAATCACACGGTTCTTGGTACTATGCGTAGTTACACTTGACCTGTACAGCATATTGTCACTAAGTTGCTCAGCTTCTAGATATTTGGAACTGATCAAAACAAGTCTCCTGAAGGTCATGTGAAAGCAAGATTTGCAATGGGAAGGAAACAATGTACTTGTTTTGCTTTGATTCTTATTACAGTGTTTTCTTACCCTTTCTGTTATAATTTCAGGCTATGCTAAACAATCGTGAGGATGTTCCACAGCTGATGCTCGATACCAAGTATCTCTTTCAAGTGACATTTCCTTTCACCCCCTCTGCACATGCCTTGGAAACCATACAAGTCCCCAGCAGCTTCAAACTTGGCTTTCTCACAAGGGTTTAATAAAACCAGTTCATTGGTATTTCCTCAGAGACTGCACAAAGACAGGCAGACTTTCATGGTTCGTTTCTCCAGCTGGTGGATAGTATGGCAGCTTGCAGTGAATTAGACTGTTAAAAACTTGTTCTTGAGTCAAGACTTAAAAAAGTAGGAGTAATTTTGCGTAATTTCAGCTTATGATTTCCTTCTCTCTTTTCTTACTTTTCTCCCTTTGTTACAGTCCTACAATGATGACTTTATATCATCAGCTGGACACAAAGCTAACTGTACAGTTTTTTAGCCCAAATCTGACAAGAAAAACATTTATCTGACAAGTTTGTATTGGTGCCCTGTCAGCACCAGTCAGAGGGGAAAACTGCCATGTGATAAATGTTATTACTTTACCATTTTCCTTGCCTTCGCTTCCTATAACAAGATTATTTTTTTCCCAAGGTAGTTCTGTTCATTGCCTTGATATACTGGATCCATTTTACAGTAGCTTTCACCCTTCTATACTTCTTATACCTTTATGCCTTTCATAAAAGAAGTCTTTTATAACAGTTTCTCCAAAAGACTGTAGTAGGAGCTAAGGGAAGGTCCTTCCACAGGTGTTTTTTAAAAAAAATCAGTATAAATAGCTACATTGAAATTGGGGAACTGAGATAAATCTAAAGAGAATTGCTATTACAAACCCACATTGTCTTTTTGTAGGCATGCTGCCTTGGCTCGCTGAATGCTTGCATTGCAGTGCAGGCACAGTAGACAGCTCTTCAGCCAGGGGAAGGACTCGGGTACTCTTCTTGAAGACAGATTTCAGTTTTGTTCTCTGCAGTGACAAGTCTGGATTTTCATATCAGTCATTATAAGAGAAAAGTCAGATACAAAATTCAAAATTGAATTACAAGCTTGTTCCCTTAAAAACAGGAGTCATCTCCTGGTTTGGCTCCATCTCTGGTGCAGTGCATTTCAGAATACACACAAAGTATTCACACGTGTGCACACCATCTTTCTCCCTTTCTTTCTTGCTGGTTTCCCTCCTCCAGTCCAGACACTGAATAGGAGTGAATGCAGCTGCTGTGGTCTGCTGGTACTGATAAACCAAGCTTATTTCCTTATATTTCATCTTTATTTATTTAATTTCAGTTGCAAGATCCTTAGAAGTAGAAGTGGTCCCCCTTTTTGCTTTTTTCAGCCTTCTTGCTGTAGTCAGAATGCAACAACTTTATTTTGTCCTGGACCCTGTCAAAACAACTGGAGAAACAACATTCACCTCACCACAATGATGACTGTCCTCAGAAATTTCTCAGTAAATAATGCTAGTTTTCTAGCTAGTCTATTAGACATAGTTATTAACATTGAGTACTAAAGCTTTGAAATATTTAAAGGATTTTAATTAATTTAGTTAATTTAAATATTACATTAAGGAACAATTAATTGGATTTTTTTTATTACACAGTGTTAGTACTGCTTGTTTAGTTTCACAGAAAAATCTGTAAATATAAAGAAATCATTCTTGCTATTTAGTGTTCTTGGTGTTTACTATGTACAGTGAAATATTCATGGTGATAATCGCAGAGATATAGTCAGAATACATGAAGGAAGAATTTTGTGTTTTGTGCAATAACAATAAAAGCTGTACAAAATATCACAGACATCTAGGTAGACTACCGTTTTAATCAGTTAAATAAAGTAGCTTCTAAATCAATTTGTAGTGCTTTGAGTGGTGCAATAGTTGTATTTTGAGTGTGGGATCATTTGAAAGAAGTTACTTGGAACAATGTGAACATTAGTGGATACTGTCGGTCTTGTATTGCACCATAAACATTTATTTAAAGGTCGGGTTGCTTTGCTGTAACATTGTGTATCTTCCTGTCAGAGTGGTGTGCTGTCCTTGGCTCCTTACGAATTTCTGTAAGTATTTTAACGCAAAGGAGTGTTGTTACTGTAATTCAAATATAGCCTTTTCTTACAGTTCCTGGAGCTGTATGTCTGCCTGGGACAGTATGAGTAAAACCACAGCCCACCCTTGCGGCTACATCACACTGAAGCATCAGAAGGCATGTATGCCTTTATGAAAAAAAATGCTGATCAAGGAAAATTGTTCTGGTAATTTGATGCTAGGTCACTTTGAGAGGTTTGTGTGAAGTATGCTATTAACACTGTGTATACAAACAAAACGGATTTTAAAAAGAAAGTTCAAAATTATCAGTGTGTATTGTATGTACTCAGAAACTTACCTTGCTTTTGCTGACATTAATGCCTCCAACCAATGTAAAGGTACAAAATGCTGTTTGTTACCTTTCTTCTAAATGTAAGGAGCAGTTTTAGTGAAGGCAGATACATGAAAGAGGCATCACTGAGGTTAGCTTTCTCCTTTACTATCATTCTAGGAAAGTTATTTTGTTCAAATGGGAAAATGTTGAATGATGATCCTTCCTGCCATAGGAAAGTACTGAAATGGCTTATGGAGAGATGTGTTAGATGTTGTCGGCGTCTTTGGATGTTGTTAGACGTATGACTCCTGCAGTTTCTGGGAACAGAAATCAGCAGAATACATGGTCCCTTTAAGTCCTGTATTCCTGCAATTTCTAATAAAAAAGATTAGGACAGATTACTTCTACCCAAATCTCTGCTGGTCTGAGACCTAATTCACACCCCCACCTCCTTTTGTCTGGGATCCTCCTGACTATCAAGTGCAAACATCTAATGGCGTGACTTCAGTGACTGCAGTAGAGTTTCAATAGTAGATGTGACCTTCAGCACTTTCAAAATTTTTCAGACACGTTTTCATAAATTTCCTCAGAATTTTTTCAGAGTGCAAAAAAGCAGCAGTTTTTAATCTCATTGATTTAAACTTTATTGTCTTTAAACAGTAATTGAATAGTAAAAGTATAACCAAGGAAGTACAAGCATGGACACTAATCGATTTGTCTGACTTAAATTTCAGTAAGAATATGAGATAAATTTAACATTTGACAGTGCTATTTGTCAAAATGTCAACTTGATAGCTGGAAAAGCCAGCCATCAGTCACCTCCCCAGTATGTTTAAAATCTAACATTTGGAAACCATCTAAAAATTGCTGCTATATGGAACAGGCAGGTAAGATCTAGTCTGCCTAATAGCTTATGTTCTTTATTCTGTATTCTGAAAGAGGGAAGTTAAGATAAAGCCTTTAAACTATAATCATCAGTACAACTGACCTGAGGGGATACAACCAGAGAGGCTGAGCTTTAAATAGCCTTTAAGTAGACTTAATAGGAAGGCTGCCTTTCTCCATTATCAGTTGCACACGGCTTATTGTCTTGAGAATCTTCAGGTTCCTGCTGTTTGAAAAGGTGAGTCATTTTTTATATTTATCAACAAGATTCACTGTACAGAATTTCTCTTTAAGCAGCATACTTACTCATGTTTCACCATGCCACCATTTTTAAATTTCTGCTGTAACTTTAAAAACCTAGTAAGTTTAAAATTTCAGGCTACAATGCAAGAAGCTGAAATCTTTTTAGACTTTTTTTGGTTTTAATAGTTTATATCTTTATAAAATAGTATGCAAAAAAATACAAACACATACAGATGTGTTGTAAACAGTCTCAGGTATAATACTGCTTTTTAATTATTCAGAAGATTCATTGGCAAGATTTTGTAACATCAAAATTTCATCTGAATTATATAATACTGATCGTAGGTATGATTCACCCTATATGTTACTCCGGCAAATTCTCACACTTTATCAAAGATTAATTCTTCCCAGAGTATTTATTCCAAGCCTGATAGATCCTTCTCTAAAGTCTCTAGATGTAGTAATGATACCTTGTTCAAATAAGATGGCATTTTTCCCTGTAATATACCTTCATTTCACACTACTGAAATGAAAGTTTTCCTCCCAAAGTCTAGTTGGCCTAGTGTCTTGAGGCTTCACACCAAGTGTGTCACCGGAGTTGCCTCAGTGGGAACCACTAACTCTAAGAACCTCAGAAAAACAGGTTATTCAGTTGTAAATGCCCAGTTTTAAGAGCCTAGCAGAACTGAGGCCGGGTGCTGTACTCACTTTAAAGCTCTGAGCAGTACTAGCACAGGGAAGCTCCCTGAAGGGATGGCAGCTTGTGGTCTCAGGCTCATCGTTTGCAAAAGAATGCCTTAAAAACTGAAGGACGAATCTGTTGCTTTTTGTGGAATGGAATCTCAGCCTCCTTGACTGCATGTAGCTGATGACTGAAACTGCTCCGTGCAAGTTTCAGATTAATGCTCTGTAGTTCTTTTCAGGACAGATTGCTTCCCACATGTTTTGTGATGAGGTTATGCGTCTCCTGGAGACAACCACAAAACTTTTATTGAGTGTGGGCAGGATTTCTGAGTTTATCATCTTATTTTTCAAGTAGTCCACTGAAATACTTAAGAATAAGTAGCAGAGCGCAGGTAGGTGCATAGAATAAAGTTTGGTTTGGTTTTCAAATAATGTCCAGCCAAACAAATTCTAAAATCTGCATAGGTCGTTGAATTTCATTTCTTCCATTTAAATCTCTCTTTGCAATAACTTCTTCTATTTGTTAATCATAAAGTCATTATGTACATGTCTAAATCATGTTAAAAGCTTTCATTTTAGAAGTGGTGAAAGGTCCCATTTTCCCTTTGAAAAATGTACAGAGAAAAAGGACACTGCAGTGTTATTCTTGTTTGTTTTTCTGACTCTCAAGCAGTTTTTAATTCTCTGTTGATGATAGTGCTTTGATCCTGGAGAAACCTGGCTTGAGAACAAAAGTGGGTCCTTAATGACCCAGCTTTCAGTGTGCTTGATGCATCAGTTTCTGCTCAAGCGGCATGTGTTTGTAATATTTTTGTAGCTGCAGATGGAATCCTAGGTCATCTCTTCAGCTTTAAAAATAATGCATAATATTGACTATTTAATTATATAGTGGAAAAACAATAAATATTGATCAGTGCAGATTTCTCACAAATCCAGCTGTTGTTATGCATTTCTGCTGTCTGCTGACAGTAGTTAAATAAAAACAAAGAGTAATTTTCTGCATGTAGTGAATCCATGTGCACGGTGCACATTATAATGATGTGTTGTCAGTGCACATCATAACACAACATACGTATGTTTTGCTTTGTATTTTTCTTCATAAAAATATTATCTGCAGAGCATGTGACTATCTTGCATATAGATACAGTTTGTCAAGCTCAAGAGGAGATTAGTCACAGAGATTATCCAGCCTACAGATGTCTATATACAGTCTAGGCTGCTTTAGCTCGCAGAGCAGTACTAGGAAGCTTTGCACTGCACTGGAATGCACTCCTTCCTTCTTCTCCGTCTCTTTCAGCTCTCCCGAACCGCAAAGATGTGCGACCAGACCTTTTTAGCAATTGTATTTGGTCCATGTGACAAGTGCTCCAAAGAGAAGCCCCTTAGGGCTGTTTACATCAAATCAGAACAACTCAGCTACTGCTCACTATGTGTGGAAATGGTACGTTATTGATTTTATCAGCCAGAATGTGGAAAGACTGCAAAAAATGGGGGTTGGATGGTCTGTTACGTTGGATTTTTCTGGACAGCAAATAAGCATTGCTAGGCCTATAGGCTGCCAAACAAACACCTCTGCAGACACCTGGTGTTTCTACAAGCCTGCAACAGAGGTAGCCCTGGGGTTTAAGGATATTTTTTATGATTCTTGATTGGAAAATGGCCATGAGCTTTTCCCCCTAGGGTACTGCATTCCTCAGCTGTGCAAATTTGATGTGCCTGTCTAAACTCGGCTCTGAGGTGTATGTGTGCAAGTCTGTTTGGCCTATGGTCTTGAGTGTTTCCCATTACCTTTAACAGAACTTCCCCCAAAAAAGATCAAACCATTGCAATAAGCTCGTTCACTAGTAACTAGGGGATATGAAGTTCCTCTAGTCTGCCTCGATAAAAATGAGACACATGTGAAGCACTGCCAGAACTCCTTTGTGGCCCACATTTCATGCTGAGACCATGTTGTCCTGTATGCTATGTGCGGTACTTGGGTGAGAGCTGGGAGCTGCTACAGTGAGGGTAAGGTGGGAAAAGGTTGCACAGCAGTGCAGTGTCTTCATGTGCATGCATCACCACAGAGGGTGGTAATGGGGGAGATCAGCAAACCTGCTAGCCTGACCAGCAGGTCCTGCTAGAATACCTGCATGAAGAAGGGATGATGTTGGAGGCTTTCTAATCTCCAGCAGTTACTGGTGAGGTGACATCCCCCACTCCTGGTAGAAAGCACTGTTCGAGAGAGATCACAGTGGGGTTTTTTAGATGAAATACAAAGCTGAGGTCATGAACCTGTGTGGTTACTGAGGAGCTGGTCTCCAAAACTCCTTTTGTAAACTTAAGAATTTTGTTGTCCTGATTATACTCCAACTTGGAGTAGCTTTATTTTATCTTCCTGAACCACTGTACATTATCGGTTGGAGAAAGCACCCTTCATTGTTTCCTCCCCAGAGCTGGTCTCTACCGTGACTGAGTAGGGTCCAATAGTTTGTTATATTTGAGTGTCAGATGAAAGGATCTCTTCAGGAATGCTAAAAGGTTTAACTATCTGTGTTTACAAAATACTGTTTTGCAGGCAGATGTGACCACTGATTTGGTGGTTGTAGGTGGTGCAGTGTGTACAGTTTGCTGGCTGACACAGCACATTCTCATGAGTTACATTGTTTAGGAGGAAATTTAGATGTAATGACTGCAAGACAAAAGACAGTCCCTTCCTGGTTTATTTGCTTCTCTGAACTTTGAAATCGCTGCTTTGTTCAGGTCTTTCTTGGCCAGAAGCCTGTAAATAGCTATTTATCCAGTAAATTTTGGTATGACTTGATAAACGTGTGGTGGAATTGCAGGAAACTGGCTGTTTGATGTTTACAGTGCTTGCAACTTTCTCCTTGTTATTCGCATTATGGAAGTTAGACTCTTTCCAGCTGAAACAGCTGCTAGGTGGAAGCAGACTGAGACTTCAGGAAGAATTGTGTCAGTACCTAACAGCCTGTTAGGCTTGCTATTAGCGCTGCAGTAGGACCTCTGGTTGATCTGGCTTTAGCTTGCTTTTTCATATTTATTTTGTAAAATATTTAAAAACAAATATTCAGAACACAGAGTTCTTTGCACTAGCACTGAAATACATATAGGTAGGGAAATTGTATCCTTTGCTTTTTTAAATTGTTTTTTCAGAGCTGTGGGTATGCTTTGGCTTATATCAAAATGCACAATATATCCTTGCCACACTTGTGCATGTGTTTGTGGATGCATGTGCATAATGTGGTGTATAATTGGCTGATATTTTTGCCACTTCCTGATTTGCACATCCACCAGCTAATTTCAGTCCAGCAGGTGCACACATGCATTTTCATCAGGCAGTCTTTGCGATTTCCCTAAAACCAACATATACTGAGGGATAACAGAATTGGAGATTGCTGATTCCCAGTGTTGAGATCATCCTACTTCAATTGTTTGCCTTTTAGATAAAATAATCTTTCTCCCTCTGGAGTTTTGCCTGCTTTGGAGGTGGGTGCTAATCAGTAGAAACTCAATCAGTGTTTGCTGGTTTAGTCTCCCCACAGAAGTATTAGTAAATTAGCTTATAATTTAAAAAGGTCAACTGGTGACTTAGTGAGAGTGAAAACTTAAAGACCGAACTTTTAAGATAGGCAACGATTTGTCACATGCTGTTAGATCCTCCATTTTCCCCGGTGTCCTTATTAACAGAACAGTACCAACTTTCTTCCATGCATCCCCATCTCTATAATCTGGTGTATTTGCCATGTGTGGAAGGTGGGTTTATGATTGCAGTAACAGCTGGGTTTGCCACAATTCTTGGTGATTAATGTTTCTATAGCAGCTCCATAGAATAAGGCCCTGTAGAAAGATGACTGCTTTCAGATTGGTTGCCTCAAAATATATGAAGCCAAGGAGTCAGCTTGCCTTTGCTCCACCAGGAAGAGTCAGAGAAAAAAGCTCTCTTATAAGAAGCTGTCCTTGTTTTGCGCAACTTGGAAGCTCACTGCTGCTGTGGACATAGTAGCCAGTTTGGAAGTGGTCAGCTTTCTAGGGAATGCTGGTGGTCAGTATGAAGCCACAGCAACAAATACTTTTATGTGCCAGTCGTTACTGCACAATTAATGGATCATAACCTTACAAAATGAAGTTCAGTAACTTGTTCCTGCTTTTCCATACATTCTACCTACCATATCTGTTGTGCATTTTGTCCTGTGCCAAGGTATTCTGAAACTCATCTGAAAGCAGAGACCAGACTAAGAGAACCTATACTTTATCTGCTGCCGCTGACTGAACTGCCTTTTCAGATTAAACATGCCCTCAGCATAGTGATTCTAATAAAATGTTGTAATACCATTTACCACTTACAATTTTTTTAAGCAATTGCTAATACATTGTTAAAAGTATATTGCCTTCAGTATGGTTAGATTTTATGAAAAGGGAGAAAAAAAGCGCCTTGATTGTTTACTAAATGGTAACGTTTATTCTCTTTTAGTTGACCTAGTACTATGTTATCCTCTAAATTAATCTGACACTGGTTCATTTTATTTAAAGCTCCCAAGTGCCCTTACTCTGTGGGGTTTTGCATGTTTAGCTAATGATTACATGGGTAGTTAAGCAGCTCGGTCAGATGAGCTAATTTTTTTTTTTATTATTCAAACTAATGAAATGTGCATTATGTATCACACACTTCTATAGCTCACTCTGTTTGGTACAGGCTTCTCTTCCACCTCATGGCTCTGCTTATCCCTGTCATCTCAGAACTAGTATCATGTATCAGTCTGAACACGTATGGTTCCCAAAGACTCTCACCTTCTGTGCTGTTCTTCGTAGATTTTTTTAATCCCATTGCCCAAGGCAATGACACTGTTCGAATCAGTAAGGCAAGAAAGCCTGAGTTTTTCACTGTCAAATTGTTCCAGCTGCCTGACATACAGGTGTTATCTAAGCCAAATTCCTTAGAGCTGATGCATTCCTATCAAGGCCAAGAAATTTCCTAATTTTTTTGTTAAGTTTAACTTCTAGGCCCCTTCATACTTATCAGGTGTCAGAAACAGGGCATTTGTCATTGATCAGAATCCTTCAAAAATGAAGTTTCTTCTTCAAAATCTTCTCTTGCCACTCCCCCAGGACACACGTGCATCATTGAGTTTAATATAAGTGGGTTTAATTTTTCAGACATTAAGATAACACACTAGAAGCTTCCTGTCACTTTTCTGCTAAAATATGCTTTTTTGTTGTTGTTGTTCTATTGGTAGCCCTTTAAAAGTTCTGAGGTTTTATTTCCTTGGCATCACCTGTGCTGGAAGGCATTTCCAATGTGCTCTTTACTCTGAGGGGCTTTGAATGATGTTCCCGTATCCAGCAGTATGTGAACTCCACAGATTATACTGCCTACTTTTGCCTTTGTAATACTGTAGCTAGACCAATGCAGTTTGGGATTCAAAATTTCAAGTTCAGGGTTGCCTGTGTGGCCATCAGGCTGGAGGGGTTAGGTCACACCAGTGTCTGTGGACAATGAGAAGACTGGAAATGCATCCGCTGTATCTGACTCTGCAGTGAAGGTAACGCGGCTCCTGCCTGCAGATCCAGTGACTTGAGAGAGCCCTGGAGCACATGGCCAGGCCAGGGCCTGAATTCAGCCTCCGGAGTGACAGGGAAGAGCTCTGCCCATGCATCCTGGGCGGACAGTGACACTGCTGCTAAGCCCAGTGTGGGAAAGGACTTTTATTTTCTCCCAGACCCACACTGTGTTCAGGATATGCCCAGAGTCTAAACAACAGCTGCAAACACGTATTTTCTTATCTCCCTTTCCAATCTTGGCCCATCTCCAGGTTCAACAATAGCCATTGGATTGTCTATTTTCTGGCTAAAGGGAGACAATGGGAGTCAATCTGAGCAAAGTTACTCCGTGTAGATCAAGGACAATCACTTTAATAAGAAGAGGACGTTTTCAAGGAACTCCCCTTCCAGGGAACAAAAAGCCACAAGGCCGTGTGGCGTGTCTCTGTCTCTGGAAGCATCGGCTGCTCAGTGTACCCAGCACGTGCTCCTGATCTGTACCCAAGCAGAGCCTGCAGAGCTGTGGTGCTGTGCCCTGGGCTGACACCAGCACCAAGCTGGGGGGCTTTTTGTGCCTTTTCGGGTTTTGGAAACTGGTCCCTTTCAAGGGCTGGGAAGGCCACAGACCCTAATGTGCTACTCTGTATGTAGGGTAAAGAGGTGGCTTGTTTAAGGGCTCGTGGGGGAGGAACTCTGATAACACAAAGTTTAAAAATGAGGAATTTGAAGCATAGTGGAGCGAGGAGTTCACAGCACTGCATCCATCCTGCTGGTACAGGAGCTGGGCCAGGGACCTTCTGGGTGACTGAGTCTCCCAGTGGCCCCTGCCCATGGGAGTGTAAGGGAGTGATGCAGCTGAGCTGGAATTTGCTAAGCCTGGACAGGATCCGTCTTCCAAGCCTGATGCTTTAAAATGCCATTGCGGTAACCCATGATTCCACACACACAGCTTCTGTGTGCAGCTTCTGGTAACGGACCAGTTTGTGTATGAGGCAGAAACCTACCCCTTTTGCCCGTGCTTCGGGGAGCGAAGCCCCTGGGCTGGGCTGTAGAGCGGGACCCCGCGGGCAGGCAGTGAGGTGGGGGCCGGCGGGGCTGCGGGGGGCTGCCGGGGGTGTGTGTGTGGGGCAGCCGGGGTGGGCTGCGGGGGGCTGCCGGCCCTGCCGGGCGTTGCTCCGCACGGCGCCTGGTCAGGTGCTGGGGGAGCCCCCGGGCCAGCCCTGGACGTCAGCGCGGGGAGGGGAGGGAGCCCGGGCCGGCTCCGGCGGCGTTGCTGCGGCAGCAGGAGCCTCGGCAGCATCCCCGGGAGCCAGGCGAGCAAACTCCTCCTCCCGCCGCGCTCAGCTCCCCTCTCTCCCCGCTTCCTTTGCAAAGATGGCAACCGAGGGGCTGCACGAGAACGAGACCCTGGCATCGCTGAAGAACGAGGCCGAGAGCCTGAAGGGCAAGCTGGAGGAGGAGCGGGCCAAGCTGCACGACGTGGAGCGTGAGTGGGGCCGGGCCGCGGGCGGCTGCCCCGGGCAGGGAGCGCGGCCGCCGCAGGGCCGGCGCGGCGGGCCCGGCCTCGCTGGGGAAACGGAGCGTCCCGCCGGCGGCCCGGGGCGGCAGCGCGGCCGCGGCGCGGGGAAGGCGGGCAGCCCGCTCCGCAGCGGGGCGCGCAGAGCGCTGCCCACGGCGCGCCGCCGCTCCACGCCTTTGCTGGAGCGCGGCCCCGCGGCCCGGGCGGTGCGCGGCCCCGGTGCTCGAGCGGTGCGCGGCCCCGCGGCCGGCGCGGTGGGAGGCGGGCGGGGGGCGCGGGCGGCGCAGCCTCCCTGGGCGAGCTGCCCCCGCCGCGGGGCTGCGGCCTGGCCGGGGCCGCGCTCCCCGCCCGCCTCCGGGGTGGTGATGGTGGGGGAGGCGGCCGTGCCCACCCCCTCCGTCAGCGCCGGGATGCGTTTGCATCGGTCTGACGCCCGGCCTGGCGGCGGAGACAAAGGTTAAAGCCAGCCTGCGGGAGGCCGGTGGGGATTTGCTTTCGCCAGGCCAGAACCTCCCCCCGGGTGGAAGGGCTTGGCAAGGAACCTTGTTGCCGACACCGGCCCCTTTTCCCCACCTTCCCCGCGAGGAAAGGGCTGGCAGGGATGCGGTGCTGATGCCGTGGTGCGGGGCAAGGGGCTGCTCAGCTGGCCATGCGTAACTCGCTGCTGTCAGCTGTGGCTGCGAGAGCCATGGCTAATGGCACAGAAGTGACACCCTGAGAGAGCCATGGCTAATGGCACAGAAGCGACACCCTGAGAGAGCCATGGCTAATGGCACAGAAATGACAGCGGCAGATCTCAGCCCTCACCCCCCCCTATTCAGGAAAAAATAAGCTAACCTTATTTTTATGGAGCTGCTCAAATAGGTATTAATTAATCTGTCCTGAGATATAAAAATAATTTTATAATTTCATTTCTATAATTGCAATGATATATTGCAGAAGTGGTTTTTTTGAGAAAAACCTGCCAATTACTGCATTCCTCCGAAATCATATAGCTCACTTCATTAGAAATATCAGTGGGTCATCAAAACTTTTATTTCATCTGTTTTGATGCCTTAAATGCTGAAAAAGAATCTGAGCCTGTATCCAGTGATGTAGCTCTTAGTGTTTAGCAAGACTGAGGGACTGGCAAACGTTCTTAAATTTCAGGTCAGGGAGGGTTAAAAGATTTTTTTCCCCTGCAGTAAATAGAGCATTTTCTTGCCTAATTAGACAATCATATCTTATATGACTGTCCTATCAATGGGAATCATTAAACAGATGGAGGTGGCCTCATTGCAGAAACATTACCATAAATCATCGTATTCCTGCAGTATAATTTCTGTATCGGCAGTAGTGGGGCCTCTGTTTAACAGACCTCTGAAGCGTACACTTAAATCCATTTTTGCTCACAAAGAGTTTTGACCTGTGATTGCAGTGATACCATAACTGCATGTCATTGATCATCATAGGGTATTTGTGTCTTTCTTGTATGTAAAATCTGTAAAGTTACGTTGGAAGCCCCTGTTTCCGTAGCCATGATGTGATTTCTAAGACAAAAGTCTTGTGCTGCTGTAGAACAGTGCTCCCTCATCATACTTTATATTGTTGATTCTGTGTCAGAACATCTTTGCACTTGAATTATCCTCAAGAACTCAAAAACTATTTCTGCGGAGGCTGTGAATTTCAGAATAAAGCACCTTTTCTATTTTCTGGCTTCCCACCCCCCCATCTAAAATTGTATCTTTTGCATTTTTTTGCTCTGATCATGACTTTCCATCTATGGTTCCCAAAACAAACAGCTGGCTGAACTACGATTGCCCTTATTTGTTCAACTGGTTTTGAACAGCAGCCCTCAAAAGTGTGGATAGGAAAAGGAAATACCAAATGCGCATTTGATTTACAATCTTACAATTTTAAGTATTCAATTCTATTGCTTAAAATTTCAGGTGTAGATAAGTTTGTTCTGTTTGCGCAATCCACAAACTTTTAAGACCAGAAGAGACCATTAGGACTTCCAGGGAAGAAAAGATCAAAGACCCAGTAGTATCTGCATGAAGTCTACACCTCCTGTTCAGGCCAAACGATGTGTTTTAGAATAGCCTGTTTTATCTGGACCTTTGTAAAACCGCTCAAGCTACTTAGTGGCTTTAGGTGATCTACTTGCTGAGTGCATAATTTTCAACTATCTTGAAACAATGTTGGAGAATGCTTCAAAATAATTATCTGACTAAAACCTGTGCTAGGCGGGTGCAGGATTATTATGGCTGTGGTTGGAGATAAGCGTCCTCAGAGAATCAGTAAGGCTAAACCAGACAATTCCACAGAGTCTCGGCTGTGTTGACATAATGGAAACACTTTGTCCATTGTCTGTTAAACATTTGTTTTTCCAGATATGTTCTGGACACAAGCATCTTTCCAGCTGCCATAATAACCTCCTGTCCTGTGTTTTCATGCCTGGTGATCGGATCATTTGGCAGGTTTCCATGGGCAGAAATAGGGGGAAATGTATCTTTTCCTCAGTGGGTTTATATAGTACTTTCTCAGAAACTTGCTTCTGACCTCTTTTTAGAGATGGGCTGGACAAATTGTCAGGAATGGTGGACAGCACTTGTCCCCTGGCTGAGTGAGAGTGGTTGAGCAGAGATTTCAGGTGAGAACACGCTGGTGCAGCCTGTGGGGCTGGTGGTTTTGAAAGACAACTCTTGAAAAGCTAGTCCACTAGAAGTCAGTCTCTGCCTTAGGCAGAAATTGCTCCCCTGACCCCGTGCCAGGGAAGAATCTCAAAGTTCCTGGTACCTGCTTTCTTGCTGGGACAGCCCTTCCTAGCCCATGAGCTTTCTTGCAGCTCTAGAAGAATGTCCAAGAGTAAAGCAGCAACGCAGCCCCAGAGCAATCGCCTGCAGTATGGGATGTGGAGCTCAGCCTCCAGCAGGTCTTGGAAAGCTGAAGATTTCCTCCAGCAGCTCATGAAAAGCATGTGAGCTCCTGCATTTATTTCAAAAGGTTTGTTGGGCATTGCCTCTTAGCTAACAGCAGCTGGATCATCTTAGGTTTCAGCATGGACAAACACGCCACGCGGGGAAGCCCTGGATCCTATTAGCTCTTCTCTAGAGCGAGTCCTTTTTAATTCTGGTGCCAGGGTCTTGCCCCAGGACCTCTACTCTGCTGTGAGGCTTGAAGCAACTCTCACCCTCCCTGATGCCCCCTGTAAAGTGTGTCAGAGCTGCCCAGAGTTACATCATGACGCACGCTGGGTGAACAGTGCTAGAGCGAAGCAAATAGATTTCCTCAGATAACGCTTTCTCCTAGGCACGTGCAGATGACCCCAGCATGAGGCATCAGGGTTGTATGGGACAGCTTTGAGTTGTCAGCTGCAGTGGGATGAATCTTAACGTCAAAGTGAATTTGCACAATTGGAAATGTAAATTCGTTGGGTTTTTAAGAACATCAGCTTGAATGTACTGCTGTCAAATGAGGTATGAAAGAACTGATTTCGCCACCAGAGGATGCTACTCAGGGAAGTTGCTTGCCTGCCCTTTCTGTTTCTCTTTCCCATAAAAGAAAAAGCTGGCCACCCATGAAGTTCCTCAATGTCCACAGACACTGTTGAGAAGTTGGGTGGCGCACTCTTATAGCAAATGCCAGGATTCCTGGCTCGTTCTGAGCTGTGTCCTGGCCCTCAGTGCTCCCCTGGCCACCAGAAGAGATGGCACAGCAGAGAAGTCGTTTCCAGCGCCAGCGGCTAGCACGTGTATCCCACTGCGCCACCGCTGTGATGCTGAGAGCTGACTGCCACTGGGAGTCTCACATCCAGAACAAGTGTTTTACTATTGAAACTTTGGAGATTTGATGCTCACCACCTTCTTTTGTATGACTTTTTTTTTTCCTCTCCAAGAACCAGTAGTGGTCTTCACTTCTGCTGATACCTTGAGGCATGTGTTAGACTGGAGGCTGCCTGTGTACTTTCGAGCCTCAGTCAGGTTGAGGATTTCCCAGTAAGAGGGATCAAGGGGGTAATCTGTTTTCCAGTTATAGCTGGGTGCGTGGTCTGCAAGGGCTCCAGCTGCTACAACCCTGGAATTCAAGCCCTGAGTGAATTCATCCTTATTTTATCTGGTGAATATGTTCATACACTGCCCACCTTGGTTTTACGAACTTCCAGCTCTGAAGCAGAGCTCATTGGCTTGCACCATAAAATCAAACTTCATTGATGAATTCCTTCAGGTGACATTACTCACAAACAGAGATTTGCCAGGGCAGAGCTTTGATGCAGGGTGCTTTAACCATCAGCTGTTTGCAGTTCATCAGGTGGCGGAGCGTGTGGAAGCACTGGGCCAGTTTGTGATGAAGACCAGGAGGACCCTGAAGGGCCACGGAAATAAAGTTCTCTGTATGGACTGGTGCAAAGACAAGAGAAGAATTGTGAGCTCTTCCCAGGTATGCTGGTGAGCGGGTGTTTTTCAAAGCTAGTGTTGGGCACTATACAAACCTGTTGTCTGTGCTATGTATCACTCTTTGCAGATGATACCCGTGTGTAATGGAAATGTTTTCAAGATGCCCTTAAAGCAGTTCATTGGCAATATATTTGTTCAGAGAGCATAAACCCAAGCATCTGATCATCACTATACCGGTTGTAGCTAATACCCTAAATATTTCTTGTCCAGTCGTATACAGATTTTCCCCATATCCCCTACTACAGTGGAAAATAGAGAGGACTCACGTGAGGCCGCTTTCATTTCCTTGTTCTCTACAGATAAAATATTTAGTAATGATTTCAGTTTGTGTGTTCAGAGAACATAATCAGGAAAAAGGAAGGGAAGAAATGTTCATTCTTCTAGAGATTTCTGCGCACAGAAATTTCTGCTGCAGTCTGTATGATTAGTGTGACCTTGAAAATCTCAAACATCTTGCCAAAATTACTGCATTTACTTGGGCATTTTGAGAAACAGTCCTAACACCTGCTCAAGACCAGTCTCATGAGCTGGAGGAGGTAATGAGATAATTGCTTTCTAGATCCCCTGGTTTGTTCTGAGCCCAGTATGGCAGTGAGTGAGCTTGTTGCATCTCACAGCTGTTCATTGACCTATATGAAATCTGTCAGGGGTCTCACTTGAAGGATAAAAATAGGCAATCTGCATTGCAAGCCACCTTCAGTTACTGTGAATTTTTACCATTCATGGTGATCTCAGCAAAGAGAATAATTTTAAATAATGTCACGTTTTTTAAAGTGGTTAAAATGTCAGTGTGTAGATCAGAAAGCTGAACAGGCAAGATGTAATGCATTTTTGCATTTTTTACTCTATTTTAAGAACTCTAGTGAGTCCTGGTACAGCAACAATTGTTGCTCAGTAACAAACATTTTGCCTTCATGGTACAGGGAAGGTAGCGGTATTATGTGCATAAGGCAAAGTAGCTGGCGTGAGCGTAGCCGGCATACACAAAGTGGTTGTGTTGCTCTCTGTGGAGGGTTCTTATGATGGCTATTTAGTGATTGTATCAATGGATAATTGAAGGTTAAGTAAGTGTAGTGAGAAGTAAAGGGAAAACCAGGAAAAGACAGGAAAGGGAAGATGAATAAACAGTGCAGTGTCCATAAATAGTCCCCATGTGTGCTGCCAGCTCAGCAAGCGATTTGTAATACAGGTCACCTCTTGTAATTGTAAGGCCAACAGATACCACTTGGGAGAGGTGGCCGGCTTTGCAGGTGGCAATTACAAGCTGGGAGAAACACGTGGTGGCTGAAAGGAGCAAGTGAGGGCTCGCTAGGGACAGTTCCCTGAGGCGATGGTCCTGTCCATGGCGTGTGCTGCGAGTGAGGGGAGTTCTTATAAACCCCTTAAAAGGGAAGGGAAAAAATTGAAAGATTAGATCATCATTTAAGCTGTCATCAGTCATCTCAGTGAGGAGGAAATACACTTTTCTTCTGGTCAGAGAGGTAACTGGTTCTCCTGAGGAGTGTCTCCTCAGTGCTCCGGTGGACCATTGTGCTGTTGTTAACATGGAGACAAAAATTTCATGATGTGACAGACTGGGGGATGGAGATGAGCAGAGGAGTTTTCCCTAAATTTGGAAAGTAGGGTGACAGCCATGTCTGGAAGGCCTCAATTTCTCTCTCTTGTTTGTATGCTTTCATTTAGGATGGGAAGGTGATCGTGTGGGATTCCTTCACTACCAACAAGGTAAATGAAACTTCAGCAAAAGTTAGATTTCTGTGCACAGGGCAAATGGTGGTGGGATAAGATGGAGGGCTGAAGGGATCAGATGTGTCAGAGAAGGCAGCGGGATGGTGGGATAACATGCAAACATCCACCAGCGCCTCAAACGAAGGGGCCCAGGGCAAAGCACCTCCCTTGGCCTGTCTCTGAGCAAAGTGCCTGTCAGGGCACTGGAGTCTGGCGTGCTCTCCAGCAGGAAGCTCTGATCCAGCCTCTTCGCTGGCAGGGAGGGCTCCAGCTGGGGGCATAGCCCAGCCAGCAAAACAGAGGCCTCTCCTGGGTAACCCCTGTAGCAGGTGCCATGTGTGATCATCCAGCATCCTTCGGCCATGATGTTCGCTGTGAGATGGTGCTGCTGCTCCTCCAAGCCCTGCCGGGGCTGCCTCGCAGCACCCTAAAGAACAACTTGTTTGTAACTCACTTTTACACGTGCAGCAGCGGTGGCCTCTTGCTGTACGCTGCTGTCCTTGCACTGAGCAGAGAAATGGTGACATCCCAGTTTAAAGAGGTGCTGTGTTTCAGGAACACGCAGTGACGATGCCATGTACCTGGGTGATGGCGTGTGCGTACGCCCCATCTGGATGTGCCATTGCTTGTGGGTAAGTTCCCAGTTTCCGCAGCTGCTTACACAGAGAAGCTTGATTTGCAGTGGCGTCCCCGTGCCTTCAGATGCTGACAGCTAGGAGTTCGCGTGCCTTGCTTGTGGGTGGAAGGACTACATTCAGTGTCTCTGATTCTGTTCCCATAATGGCTCGTACACATTATCTCCCCTGACTTCAGTGCAAGAACATTTGTTGTGTAAGCATGGAAAATAATCCTCTTTCAGCATTTATATCATGGGTTAGGAATTTTGCATGCATGCAACTCCGCTGTTCCAGTTTGGTTGTGTGTGTTGGATATATTTTCTAAGGGAGAGAGGTTTTAACCCTGTTCTTCCTTTGTACTCCTTCTCCTACGACATAGAGAAGGTTAGTCATTAACGATTACCAGCACAGGAATAGATCTTGCCAAGACGGGGTGGGGAGAAGAAACCCCATCCCTGGTAATCTTCTCCAAGTTTTCTGAGGGCTCAGGTTTGAAAAAATTGAGTTCATGCAGGGGAGAAAACAATGAGATGAGATGTTGGCAAACCATCTTTTAAAAAGGGACTGGGTGGATCAGAGAGACAAAGCAAGTTTGGGGTGAGAGAAGGGAACAAAGGGAGACTTTACTGTGCAGCTTGACATCTAGGAAGCAGTAGAGACAGGCAGGGAGGCTGCAAAATGTGTGTGGAAGGGGAGTCCAGAAACTGTATATTCCTACTCAAGTTCGAAGGATGGCAAGGAAGCTCTGTCTTGAGACTTGTAAGAGAGACAGGGAGGGCATATATGCATTGCACTACCTAATTCCGTATTTCTGTTGTGCTGTCAGTTAAGTGCTGTGCACGTAATATAAGGCACAGAACCAGCACCTAGGGGTGTACTGGGATCCCAGGCACTGGGGCTGGCTGCTCTACTGCGGCTTTAGAAAAGGCTCACGTACAAGCCAGAGCCTTTAGAAAAGAGTCCCATGTCTGGCCTGGGAGACACAGCTTAACTGGTGCAACTGTCCGGGAGGTCAGTAATCCTGTTGCCTTTTTTCCAAACTCTCCTCAAAGCCCTGTCTTCACACCCCCTACTTATTATACCATCTTTTCCTTAGGAGTTAGGTCAGATTTATTAAGGTAGATAAATAATGATGCTGAAGTACTGATACATCTTGCAGTGATGGATGTCAACAGAGAAATGGCGGTCTGGCTGTATGTGAAACATTAACCCTGAGGTGACTGCTTCCTGGTTTATACTTTTGTAAGGTTTCATTCAGTGCCATTTATAAACTCGATGAGGATAAAGAATACTGAGGCGCAGCTGTTCGAGTTCTGTAAAGTAGCCAGCCTGGTGAGGCAGCTGGGGCTTCCCTGCACCGGGAGATCCCGGACAGCACAATACAGGGAAGTCGGTACTTGTAAGGGTTTGGCAGCGCAGCACTGACAGGTGGTTTCCTTCTTATCACCACTCGCCTTTTGTCGTTGCAGTTTTAACCAGTTCTCTCTGTTATTGCTATTATTACTCTCTTTAGTGGCCTGGACAACAAGTGTTCTGTGTACCCTCTGACATTTGACAAAAATGAAAATATGGCTGCAAAGAAGAAATCGGTTGCAATGCACACAAACTACTTGTCTGCCTGCAGCTTCACTAACTCAGACATGCAGGTAAATGCATTCCCTCCCTGCTGCTCACCGTCCAGCAACACCTAACGTCAGCTGCACTCGTACACGGTGTAAGTAACCTTCCTTGCACCTGGAGCGGACGGGGCCACGTCCTGCCCCATGCAGGGGCTGCTGGAAAACCCTCGCTGGGGGCAATGAAGGTGCTGCAAAAGCTGCTGTAAGGAACTGCTGGTCACAGCCCATGGCCAGGCTGTCATACCTGCACCCTGCAAAGGCCTGTCGTCTCTGCAGACAGAGCTAACTGGTACCAGTGTGTTCTCTGCTCGCTGGGTCTGTGCTGGCTTGTACTTTCAGGAGCTCAGACTAACACCAGTAGTTAAAAACCCAGTTCATCTAGGGCTAGGTTGGGTATGTGCTGTGCCAACTGATGGAGGCTGTGTTGTTTGTCTGTTTTGTCCTGGACGCCCAGCCAACTTTGCTTTTGCTTTCATTCTTAGGATTTTTGTTTGTACCAAGTGAGATATTTGAGCTTGAGGGTGGCCCCCCAGGGCCAGTCCTGTTGGGCGTACATGCAGTGGTTTGTGTCCTTGAGGGAGAGGAGTGATGCTATCCCCATCTTGCAGCTGGGGGCTTGGAGCACAGAGGCCCACAGTGGGAGACGATGGCAAAGCCCAGGAACTAAGTGCAGGTCTTCTGAGGCCAGGCCAGCCTGCCTCTGTAGTGAATATCTCAAAAGATCTCTTTCTCCAGGAGCACAAAAGATGATGAAAGGAGTCAGGATAATCCCCTTGTCCTCTTTGTTGTTTTTTTTAATTTAATTGAAGCTCTGCTCAGTGCAGCTTTGCAGCAAAATAAGTGGTAGAAGGGAGCGTTTTCATTGCGCTCTGTGTCAGCAGAGCTGCTGGAAAGGGAACAACTTGTTCCCTTCTTCCAGATATTTGAAGCTCTTCTGAAGGAGTTATTGGCTCTTATTGCTTCTATTTCAGGACATGAGATGCCCGAGAGTATGTTGTTGTTTGTCATTCTATGGTTTCTGTAATGACTCCGAGGTGCTAATTTAAGTCCATTGCCATGGAAACCAGTGGTAGAGGTACCCAGCGCTCAGGCTTGCTTAGCCCTGACCTTACTGTGAGGAGCCCTGCATAATTAGAGCAGCCTAATTTAAGTGGAAAGTTTTTTATGAGATAAAAAAAAGGAATCCTGGTTTTCTTGTCCGTACCTATATGCATCATGATTAAATCCTATGAAAGGAAAAATAGATATTGATTTTTCCTAACAAGAAAGAAAAGTTGGGGGTTTTTTCTCCATATTAAATACAGCGAGCCACATTGATATTGAAGGCAATGTATTACTGTGGTTAAATAATACCACAGTTGATTGAGGTGCTTTATATTCAGTGATTCAGAGATTTTTCTGAAGACTTTAAAAAGACATTTTCTTGTGCCCGATAGGCTTAGAAGTGATCATTTATATCACTGAACGTTATTGTTGAAACAAATACATGCAAGTGGATTGGCCAGGCTTCTGTTAGGATACTGTTATGCAAGGGATACTAGAGAATCCCAGGTTTCTTATCTTTTTCCTTTTACATAACAGCCTCAGAATTAAAATGATTCACTGACTCTGACGGTGCAGAGTGCAACAGGCTCTGTGCCTGCAACAGCACTGTGCAGGAGCATTCCCAGCTGTGTGCGGAACAGCTCTGCTCTCCTGGCTCACGCCACCGAGGGCTGCGGTACCTGTCCTGGAGCAGCCCTAGCACATGGTGGAGGTGTCCCCTAGCCCAGTGTCCCTGCAGCTGCTGCTAGGTGCGGTGAACACTGCTGCTCTGCCTCGGCTGCTCTCTTAAACCACAGCTTGGTTTTCCCTCAGAGGAGTGAAAGACAGGGGAGGAGTGTAGGAGTTGGTGTGCAATAGAAAGAGGGGGGATCTGAGGGTGGTTCATCATTGATTAAAGCCACTCTTGGGCTGTGTGGGTGCTGAAAGAGGGGTCCCATCCTTGCTCCTCATCATGTTCCCACCTCGGCCGAGACCGGCGCTGAGCTGCAGGGCTGGGCAACCATGCACTTTGTTCTTGGTGCCCCAAATCAGTCTTGCCAGCAAGAGCCTCCCCCGCCTCAGCACGCAGAGAGCTGGGGAGCCTTGCTTCCTAAATTAGGTATCTGCAGCTCTGCAGTGTGATAATGCTCCCCACGTGACGATGCTCCACGGGTATTAATAGCAACAGTTAATTGGGATCTCAAGTGCCTTGCACAGGGCAGCCAGCCATGCTCCCGGCACAGGGAAGCAGGATGCAGCCTGTGGCCATGCAGAGGAGGCAGAGGTGAGGGTGGCCCCTCTGCCCTCAGCGCTGCTGCCAGCCTGTGCGTGCTCCGGGCGAGCAGGGGCTGTGTCCCTGCTGTCCCCTGCCCTGTGCAAGTCCTGCCTCTTGCCACCAGGCGCCAGGCGAGGATCCCCATCCCACACTGCTGGAGCCCCTCGTGCAAGCAAGCCAGAGTCTAATAGCAAAGGTTGTTAATTCACTTCTGGTTCTGGATTTTTGGAGGGTCGTTTTTGTTTGGCTTGGTTTGGTTTTGTTTTCAATGGCGATACCCTGAAGTTGAGCCCATGACATTTCTCTTTAGGCACTAGCCAGAGCTCTGAGTTGACAACAGACCCTTCCCTTACACCTTTAGCTGCTCCTATTCCCCTCGTGTCTTTCTTACATGCTATTACAAGAGCAAATCCTCAGAGCTGAAAGTCTTCATTGGTCAGCCAAGTACAAATATTCCTCAGAACAGAACAGTTCATTGATCTAGGCTCAAAAGCTGGCCAGAAAGACAAGTCAGGACTTTCTTCTGCTGTTACCATCTGAGAGCATTAGCGTCTCTGTACTGCAGGATTTAGAACAGTCTGTTCTGCAGCTTTGCAGACCTCTGTTTATGGGAGGAGTTTTCAGAGCATCTGTCAAACATGTTCAGTGTTTAACCTTTATGCAACACTGTGAATGGTTTCATGATTGTGTGATCATTTTCTTCTTGAAAAGTGTTTTCTTTTTAACTTCTAAGTACCCGCTGGGATCCCTTGAGTTTCACTGACCATGAGAAAAACCTGTGTACAAGACTGAGAGCCCTCCTGAGTTTACCCTTGCCTCCCTCCACACCAGTGCACAGGGACCCTTTCAACCTACAGAATTTGTGATTGCATAACAGCTTTGGGTGCCAAGGGGAAATTTTGAACAATTGAGCATCATCAGGATTTAGCCACAATAACAAGCGCTGATCACATGTGCTTTCTACAAGCACTGTAGCAGATGAGGGAATAGCATGTGAGCTATGTTCGGTCAGTGTATGTTCAAGCCCTTTCACACACAAATGGTTTTGGACAAGTGAGAGGTGATGGACTTACAAACAACTGTCTAGACAGGCTTACTTCCCTTTCAGAAAATCCATGTCATAAGCCCAATTAATTGGGTTTAACCTGGCTGTTTCAAGCACCAAAAAAAAAAATTTAAACAGGTATACTTAACTCCAACAGTTCTTCTCTTTACCCAGGCTGAATTCCAGCAGCCTAAATATGGATAGGGTTACATACAAGGGCAGGCAGGAATACCAGTCTGGTTCTACCTCCTTTTTGGAGGATATGGAAATGCCAGCAGATCCTTACTGCCATCAGTTCTCCGAATCCCACTGCACAAAACTGACCATTATTGAAATGTTGTGTAGGTATAGCTGTGTCAAAACAGCTCTCATTTCCACTCTAACTTCTTTCCTTAAAATTAAAACCCACAAACCGTGCTTAGATTCACATTGGGTTTATGGCGTTGATTTATTGCATAACATTTCATTATATTACTGCTGTTCCTGGTGTGTGTATAGGATGTCAGTTGTTTTTTTGTGAACTTGAAGATCATCTGCTGATTTTTGTGTTGTGACTCTTCTTGCCACATCCTACAGATCCTGACAGCAAGTGGAGATGGAACTTGTGCTCTGTGGGATGTTGAGAGTGGGCAGCTTCTACAGAGTTTCCATGGTCACGGAGCTGATGTCCTGTGCCTGGACCTGGCCCCTTCTGAAACGGGAAATACATTTGTCTCTGGGGTAAGCAGAAGCTTCCTATCACAATATGAAATTAAGGAACGTGGCAGGGAAAAGGCAGCAAGGCAGGGGGCTCGTGATCTTATTGAGAGAGTGCTGGAGTATGTGTTGGAAGCCCTGGTGCAATCCACTCATTGCAAGCACATTTTCCAAGCTGGAGCAAATTAAACCCCTGACTGTGGGGTCAAACCCACCCAGCCAGTCTGACTGCAGTTCTGCTTACTTAGCAAATTCCACCCCACACCAAAGCAATCCAGCTCGAGATCAAAACAACGCCTCTCAGGGGAAGGGAAAGGCTCAGATTTAAAGCAGCGGGCTCGTACTGCAGCGGAGGTGTGATAGGAGCCCAGCACAGCAGACTTGCCGCATTTGGCTCCTTTCTCATGCCCAGCTTTCTGGAGCTGGATGGGATGTGCCAGGCGGCTGCTCAGGGCATCAGAGTGGGACTGCAAATAACGTGTGTGCCACTGTGGCCCTCAACTGCTCCCCAGAAGCCAAGGGGTACAAGTGGACACTGGCTAAACCCTTGTACATGCTGGAGCAGGGAGATGAGGTGTGGCCACATCTTCAGCTGTTGCTGAGTCCCCCGTGCCTTCCAGTGGTACCAGAGGCATTTAAAGCTCCTTCATCAGTCAAGCGCTGCCTGCTCCCTGTCCTGGCCCAGAGGAACACCCAGACCTCTCTGGTGCTGCAGGACTGCTCTGGGAAAGTACCCAGGTCATCTTCTGAATCTTGCCCTGCTGCTGAGAGGTCGCTGTTCCTGGGCAGCCAAGCCATTGGCATGCAGCCTGGCAGCCAGGCAGGCAAGGCACAAAGGTGAGTGGGATGGGGCTGAGCTCCTTTTTTGAGCTGATATCCGTCAGAGACTGAGCGTGCAGAGACAGAGGCTGGCAGGGGCCGAGAGATGACCTCTCTTACTGGAGACAGGTTTCTACCAATAACTTTGCGGAAGGGACCTGGTTTCTGAGCCCCACCAGCGCTGGCCCAGGGCTGGCTGTATGCCTGCTGATGGAAGTGCCGACCACGGATTAGGGGATTCCACTTGTGCTCGGAGTCATGGTCCCATCCCTACACAGTAAACCTGTACCTCTTCTGTAATGGCTCTTTTATCAAATTTGGCTGGCCCATCAGGAGCAGAGCCCAGCACACTGGCCCACTTTGCCTGCTGCTAGCACAGCTGCTCCGAAACGTGACTGAAAGCTAATTCCATCTGAGTGCATTGCTCCTCCCTGGCTTTCCTGTCACTGAGCTTGCTTCCCAGAAAGGATAGATTTGTTCTCCCTGGGAACAGCTCAGCTTATTATAGGGCAAAGAATCGCAAGCAGCTATGGTACTGCTAAGAGAATATGTCATACTTGTGTTGATGTTAGCAGCTTGGGCATGTCTGTGCTTACAGGGACTCGCTTAATTCGTCACATGCAAAAACCACTTCAGTGCAGATCTGTCTTGTATCATGTCAATGCAGGTATAGCCAAAACAGGGCAGCCTGAAGGTATGATGGTGTCGAGAGACTCGCTGTATATTGTGCCTAAGTAATGCAGTAACCTTGAGCTGGAATGGGCGATGCCAGTACATCAGCATGTGGACTGGGTGCCATTACATTTAACGAATTAACTGGAAATCCCAGCCCTCCTGGGGGAGCCCAGTGGGCTGCTGTGCTCAGTGCCCTCTGAGCGCTGCTCCTTGGGGCGAGTGGGATAGCACTCAGGGGGCCCGTCTCTCCGCAGGTGGTTGCTGGTTTCTCCTTCAAAACCTTAGGAGTCAAAGCACCAGCTTGTCAGATTGGTCTTGCCCCCAAACTCCCAGAGAGGTCAGTAAGAACAGTGCACATGGAAGCAATACAGAGGGCTGGGCTTGGGCTGTGGTGGGGCTTGAGAGGGAAATATGCTGAGTCCAAAATGTTCCCTATCCTGTTTGGTTTCCCTTGTGCAGAAACCACAAAGTTTCACCAACAACCAAATTTGGTACAAAAGGAACATTACCTCTTTTAAATAATTACATCATTAGTAAAAAATCATTTTCACAAGAGAATTAAAAAAAAAAAAAAGAAAAAAAATGTGAATTGTGAGGAGACTTTAATTTGATTAGCAATCGTATTTGCTTAAAAATAAATAACACGTGTGGTGCGGACTGCTGGGCAGGACGTGCCTACTCGGCAGAAGCAGCAGCCGCCTGGCTCGCCCTGTGCTTCCACACAGCCCCATAGAGGCCGACACCCCCCCAGCACCGGGCCCACCTACAGCCTGCCCCTCAGCAGGGTCGTATTCATTCAAATCTCCCATCACTCTTAAGATCCCGCATTCTTTTTCCTGTCACCGTGGTCGTGACAGCAGTGAGACACCACAGCTGAGAGCGTTGCCCTATGGGTGTGAGATGGTTCCTGCCCCGAGGATGCTGCAGTCTGCGTAGGCTGAGCCCCTTGCCCAAAGCACTCAGGGTCTGAGCACCTCACACAGCCAGCACCGTGTGTCAAATATCTTTTTGGAGCACAGCTTGGAAGGGCAGGTTAGAACTTGACAATGAGATGAAACGCTGTTATGCTTCTTTTAACATCCCAGCCACACCATCGAGCACGTGGGTGCAGAGCCACGGCAGGGGTTAACTCTGGTAGGAGGCTGGGAACCCTCTGGATGCACTTATTTCATTTTCTGTTTCAGTGCCTGCGAAGAATTAGTTATAAAACTTTAAATGTTGGGTATTAATTTTTTATATTGGGCACATTAAGCGGTAAGGGAATGAGTCAGTTTTGCAGCTCTGGCATGGTGGGGCTGCAGACACAGGTAGGGCAGCAGTACAAGTGGAGCAGGGCTGGGAGTGGCGGTCAGTGTGGGACTGCCTGTGCAAACACCCCACGTCTGTCTGCACCCCACGGTGCTGCACGGCAGCGCTATGTCCGTGCTGGTCTGCGGCACCGCTGAGGCTGCAGCCTTCGTGGCATACCCTGCTCCTAACTGCGGCTGCACCAGGTTTGGGGCTACCAGCTACGGAAGCTGCTTTGCTGGCTAAATTCCCTCAGAGCTGTGATGTTCAGGGCCTTTGAATGTAGCTGGGCTTGATGACTCGGGCACGTGAGGGATGAGTGTCCCCATTTGCACAGCTGTAGTGAGCTTTTTTGTCTTTATTAGGGATGTGACAAGAAAGCCATGGTTTGGGATATGCGGTCTGGTCAGTGCATCCAGTCATTCGAAACCCACGATTCAGATATCAACAGTGTCAGGTCAGTATGTTTCTGGGAGAGAACACATTTGCGATGTTGAGCAATGCGCCGGTTCTATTTTTGCCATCTGACCTCATCCAAGTAATGTAATGTGTTCTGGTCTTTTTTTACTCATGCACAGATACTACCCAAGTGGAGATGCTTTTGCCTCTGGTTCAGACGATGCCACGGTATGTTAATTCAGCAAAGTTTTCCTAAAACACTAGGTCACATCCATGGAGGACTTTAGGTGACTGAACTGGGCCTGTGACACCAAAACTGCAGAAATAATAATGCTATAGTATAATATAAAATATATAATACTGTAGGGAAAAATCTAGTAATACTATGTAGGTCACCTCTGCAAACTTCTCTACATGAGGTACTGTCCAAACACTCATTTCAGATTTTCTATGTTCTGAAGTTTCATGATCAAAAAGTAGTTGTCTTACTGGAAGAGCTTTGGTTTCATGTAGTTGTTGGTCACAACATGAGAGGAACCGGATGAAACGCTGCAGCTTGTGTCAGGAGGAGCGGCACAGCGCAAGGGCACGAAGGGAGCCTGTATGTGAGCGTGCACATCCCAGCAAGCAGAGGGGCTGTGGGCTCAGCAGGGAGCTGGGCCGACTGGTCAGCTGGCCTCTGCAGCCCTGTGCATCCCGAGAGCGCAGCCCCAGGGCGGCCTTGGCCACGTGCATGTCTTCCCTGTCAGACCAACTCACTGCCAGCCGTCCTCGCTGTGATGAGTCACCACATCCTAGATGATACAATAGCTCTTACTGGATCTTTCTTATCTGTGAGCAAGCTGCTAGGAGGGGCGCAGTATGTACTGATGGCTGATTTGGGTCAGCACATTGTATGCAAAGTGCCACTTACCTCCTGGTGCCTTTGGGCCCCTGCATGGTGCTGGTGGCTCTTGCTGCAGCTGGCGGGTCCCCATGGGGGACCAGGCTCTGCTGTACCACAGCCCTGCAGGGACCGAGCTGGCAGTGAAGTGCAGCTCGAGAGCGGACGTTTGGGAGGCACCTGGCACCTTGTTCCTCCTGTTTATTCAAACATCACACCGAGCTGCAGGAGGGTGAAGATTCTTTCTAAAGTACTCTGCCCTCAGAGCATGTTTTGACTCTGCTCCAATACCAGATAAACTCAATAGAAACATTCCCTTTGTCTTCACTGGGTGTGGAGACCTTCCAAGGCTCTTCTGGAGAGCGTGTACACTGCTTTTCGGTCTTAAAAGCTGCGATTATAAATTAATACCTCTAGCTCTGTGGTAAGCCTATTCAGATGCAGTGCTGTGAGCACTTGAGATGCTGACAGAGTGAGATGGAGAAATTGTCCATCATTAAATTCCGATGAGACCACTCTCTTTATGCCCAGCACCACAGGCTGTGGGCTTTTGTGCTCATTAATTTGTTTGATGGGGTTTTTCCTCTCTTAACTGTTCCTGACACCCCCGACTTGAACAGAAGAATGGGAAATTCCATCTCTGCACTTTTGACAGAGGTTTTGGCAGTTTTCAACTACTTAATTCTTTAAATGAAGAGGTTGGTGTTTTCAGGGTTGCAGACTGAGACACTGACTGGTATCTTTGACCTGATCTATATACTTAGGGATTTCAAGGAACAGATAATCCTGATGGTCTGGAGGGAAGGCATAAAAACACGCTCACATGGCAGCGCTGTCACCTGCGGCAACCTCAATTCTCTGTCAGAACAGTCTGATGAAATTATTCATCAGCGTGGAGGAGCACTGGGAGACCTGAGACTGGCAGCTCCCCACCGCCCTGCTAACAAAACAGCCTCTCCTTTATGTGCTGGCTGGAATACCAGCCATTTTTCATTAGTAAAGTCTTAATATTAGCAAACCCATCTGCCCACTGTTTGCTTAAACTTAACTTACTGAGAAGGGTTTTCAGTTCAGGTGGTTTCAGAAGCGCAGTTAGATTTCAGGGCTAACAAGCTGCCTTTCTGCATGGCAGTGAAGTCTGATCTGTCTATACATTATTTCCATGTTAAACAAGCCGAAGTATGCCAGCAAATGATAAAACCAGGAAGTGCACATTGGAGAGGTGATTGGGGATTTTCCACGAGAAAAGAAAACCAAAGATTTGTACAAAAATGTATTGTTTCACTTGAATTATTTTCAGATAGTGTTTTACTTGGAGCAGGGGCTACAGCTAGGCTTCCCTGTGCCCAGGGACTGAGCAACGTGCCACGTGGTCCGTGTTCTTAAAGGTGACTAGAGATTTCATCCTCTGCCCCCCGACTCGTGCTGTGGCTAAACTGCTGTCTTTAGAGACTCCCTCCCCGTGCACCTCCCCAACAGTGGGATGCCCTAACCCGCAGGAAAGCACAGTAGGGAAGCAAAAGGGCGGTGGGACTTCCAGTGGGTAGCCACGGTGCAAAGCCCGCCGCTCATCTCTTTATAGGAGGACAGGCAGGAGAAATGGTTTGGAAAAGCAAGTTCTTCCCTCGATTTGTACAGAACAGCCTTGTGTTGCTGAGATCCCTGTCAGACTCCACTGTCCCCCCCGTTAAAGCAGGCAGACATAGCAGGAGGGAAGAAGCCAAGCAGCTGCTTCCTATGATGCCGGTTAGGCTGTGGTCCTTCCCACTCCCATTTTTTCAATGAAATATAGTAGCTGTTGACTCCAGCCTTTACTGAGGCATGTGTGTTGGTTTTGCTTTAATCCTAGTGTCGTTTATATGACCTTCGTGCAGACAGAGAAGTAGCAATTTATTCCAAAGAGAGCATCATTTTTGGAGCATCCAGCGTGGACTTCTCCCTCAGTGGTGAGACCTGAACTTCGGGGGTTATCTTAGTGTTGGGATTTGAGGGGAACTGTAAAATGTTGCCAGTTTCATTTGATAAAGGATTTGTTATAGAAAATAATACTGAGTACCGAAAGAAACATTTAATGCATGGAAACCTTTTTTTGCATCTGCAAAAATAATTACTCTTTAAATAACTTAGCTGGCTACTGCTTCGTTGTAGCAATGAAAAGTATTTTCCTGGCCCTACTGAAGGCAGGAAATATTTTGCCATTAACTACAGCTGGGCTAGAATTTCACAATAACGATTAAAAACATTTCAAAGGAAACATGAAATGTAACTAGACTATTAAGCGCACTTACATAAATAGTTTTTAAAAGGATAATAAATGATTAATAGATAGTAAAAGTATGTTAGAGGAGCATGAAGACAGAAACACTACAGACCCAGGGACAGGAGCTCGAGTCTTCTCTTTCCTGCCCCAGCAAAAATGCAGAGCTCCTCCAGTGACCCTGTGTGGGGATGAGTGGGTGGTGGACTGCCCTCCCCCTGGGACAGAGGCAAATGTCTCTGTCATGGTCACAAGCACCACAGCTTGTCCCGTTGGGGACAATGAATCACTTTGCAAATTGTCTACTAATCATTCCACCATTTGTATTCAACTTCTTGCAAAATATTATTACCCTGGTTAGCTGTTGAAGTGCTCTTAAGTCCGTTGTGATTTGGAGTCATCTCCCATCTCTAACGACCAAACAGATTCTATACAATTTAACTCAATTTTAGCTACGTTTTTGACTAATAAATTTAAATTGGTTCAGCATCTGGTGTGGGTAGCTCAGCAGTGGAGCGGGCATGTCTCGCAGGGGCACAGCTAGTCTGAGGCCAGGGCTCGCTGGTGCAGAGGGTGGCGTGGGGAAGCCGGGCTGTGGCTACCCAGTGGTGATGGATGCCCTGCGGATGGCCCCTGCTGCCATCAAGATGTTTACCTGCCTAAGACCTCACTTTGTAAAAATCTGATTCTCTTTGTAGGTCGCCTGCTGTTTGCAGGCTATAATGATTACACCATAAATGTCTGGGATGTGCTGAAAGGGTCCCGTGTATCCATTCTGTTTGGACATGAAAACCGTGTCAGCACTTTGCGGGTCTCTCCTGATGGGACAGCGTTCTGCTCGGGCTCCTGGGACCACACTCTCCGAGTAAGTGCTGGTAACACCTACTTTGACTTCTTTCTTTCTTTGATTGTTTAAAAAAAGGGGGTGAGGGGGAAGGGCTGTAACAGGACAGTTGACACTAGAGGGAGGATACAAAACTGCAGTGTAAAACACCAGAAAATTCAAATTTAAAAAATCCCCACAAAGTCAGAACTGTTAAGTTTTAAAGTTATGGGTTAAATGACATCATTGCTGCTGATACTCCGTGCCACTGATCCGACTGCCTTGCCAAATTTTAATTAAATGTTGGAAAGAATAGTCAGTGTCATAAACGATTGTTCAACTCTCTCTGCAGATCTGGGCTTGACCTGAGATCCTGTGTGCAGAATCAAATGAAGACTGAAACCCTGGACTACAAAAACTGCATTAAAAAAGCCACCCCTCAAAATCAAATATTTGCTACACTACAAAAGAGTGACACTGAACCCACAGATTAACACAGCTAGGTAGAAAATGTAATCTGCTTGAACACATAGCAAACATCAACTTGTAGTAAAATGAAATGGTTTTAATTCTGTTTTGAAGGTATCTTCTTTTATTAGGACTAGATAATTATAAAGGGACTTTCCTCTGAAGTCACCTGTATCATAAAATTTAGTATTTCAGTCCACATTATGTATTTATTTGCATGAATTTAGTTAATTTTTCAAGTTAAAAAAAAAGAAAGAAAAATATTCCTGATTTTATCAGGATGTAGCATAAGACTTTGAAAACATTCCGTGGTAGTGCATTGAATTTTGGTGTTGAAAAGTGGAAGGAAAACCAATTCTGGTACTTGATGATGGCGTTATGGATGAGTGAACCTTGGTAGTCTGCAGAAGAGCAAAGGACCTGCTGTGAAGGTTCTGGCTGTTGTCATAAAAATGTATTTTTTGTACAGAAAAGGAAACCTTTCAATCCCTGTTTTTTCCTGCTGTCTTTTTAGATAGAAGTAAGTATTTCATCTCTTGTTACCTGAATATGAAGAATCTAAATAGATACAAACTGATAAATTGCAAAGAGGAAGGTTTAAAAAACATGATTTACATAATCATGAGGTAATACTTAACCAGTAGTTTCTTAGAAATTTTTAATTGTATCACTTGGTGAGTGAATTTTCTTTTACTTAAAGGAATACTACACGCTAAGCGCTAAGGGATACTGCACGCTAAGCACAGTTATACTGATGGTCAAATCTTTTCCAAGTCGGTCGTAGTCATTCTATGATCATGAGTCTTATTTGCATTTTGAGCAGTTCATACCACTTGAGCAGGGCAGCGTTGCTTAAATGTGCACTAAGGCAGTACGTGCCCATTTTAAGGTCCTCCTGCGATGTCAGGGCAGGGTAAGTTCATGCAAGTGCAGGTCAAACGTTACAAGCCAAACCGTAGAGTCCTTACTCCAACAGTAATCTCCCACTGGTGTGGACACACGTCATAGCTGGACCTGAGAAGGAATAACACTGAGTTGTTGAAAACCTGCTGTGAGCCATGGTCCTGCCAGCGTTTGATACCTTGCTCACCAGAGCGCACGAGCCCCTCCGATCCCGGAGCCACCGGGTTTTGGGGAAGTAGCAGAGCCGGCCACATTGCTGGCAGCACCGGCCCTCTGTGTGAGCATGGTAACACAATACAAACCGGCAGCACTACCCCTGTGCAGAGCTGATGCTGTAGAATGAAGATTTAATCAGGTAAAGATGAGATACAGTTAGTTGTAGAACTATTGGGAAATTATATCTGCATTTATGCATTGAAAACTATTGAGAGTAATTGTGTCACCTCTGCTCGTACTGACAGGTACCGAGTCTAACCTGAGCAGGAGCATGTAGGAAGCAAAGTGCTGGAGTAGCGCTGGGGGCTTGCATGGCCTGGCTTTTGAAATCCAGGTGGGGAGAGACATCTCTGAAAAGATCAAAGATGTAGTTGAAGTAAGAGAAAACAAGCTCACTGGAGTGGGCTTGATCACAAGCTCAGTGATCACTGGAGTCAGCTGTTCACATAAGTTTGGTGATAATAGCCTCGTTCTGTTTGGAAGTGGGACTTTTTTGTGCTTCTTGTGTTAGAAACAGAGTCTCCTCATTCATGAAAACATTAGGTTCCATGAATCCATAACCAGCTGACCTAGGACACTGACATTTGTGTCCGCCTTCCATCCCTAATGAAATAGTTCAGCAGTTTTCACTTGGAAAAGTAAATTCTGATGCTTTGCAATATTTGTGGCAAACTATCCCTGTAACAAGCTGAATGCACTATGGAAATGTCGTGTAGAGCTCACTGTGCAATATTGAGTCAATACACTGTACACATTTGATCAAAAGATTAATATTAATGTCGAGATAGTATTTATTGGTAAGATATTTGTTTCAAACATACTACGTTGTGTTGATACTTATGAATGGCCTAAATACAATAAATTGTATTTTACATAGTGAGAACATGATCTAGTAGTTTTTCCCATCAGTTAGCTACTTGTAATGGTAGCTGTATTTTCTGGGGTTTTGGCATTTACTTTTTGCACCATACAGTTTCTCAGATCATTTGTCTTGAAAAAATCTAGGGCGAAATCCAGATCTACCAGAAAATTCCTGCTGGAATATCTTCTGGAAATACATAAGGTGAGCCACAGCGAGCAATCCTGAAACTCCATCTGAGCTCCTTCTGCATTCAGGTTGCATTTTCCTGCTCAGAAGGATCACAGCTAATGTGATGTTTTCTTTCCAGATCCTGATCACCATACCCAGGAACACACTGGAAAATGTGGAGTATGTGTTTTGTGGGAGCGTGGGATTCTCCTCGCCTTGCAGTGAGGCACCAGTGAAAGCTGGGCACAGAAACACTGCTGAGGGCTCGGGCTGTCGCTCTTTGGGTAAAAGAGATTTGCAGATCGCCTGGAGAGGCAGCAGTTCAGCTTCAAGCCTTATCAGTAGAGGAGAACTGTGGTGGGGTCAGCTGTCCTCTCTGCTGTAGGGTAGGCTTTGTGGTCAGCGTGAAGGTGGTTGGTGAAAGTGCTCACTTTAGACACTGAAAAAGCACCTCCTTAATTGAGGCACATTGTTTCATTTCGTTTCCTCTGAGGGGCTGGGGAAAGTGCTGAGCCAGCTTGTTCTGAGTGACATCAGTGCCCAAACCATCAGCAGTTCCAGTGAGAATGAGGCTGACGCCGCATCTTGCACTTCTGTTCTTGCAGGGAGAAATCCTGTGGTTCCTGCCCTCCAAGGCCACTGCCGGTGGATTCGTAAATTGGGCCGCGTGGACTTGGCACCTGAGAAAATCCCCTTTTTGTTCCTAGATGTAACGGTGAAAGCCGTGAGCCAGGTGGGCCTCAACTTCCCATCATACAAAGGAAGACAGAGGAACAGGGCATTGAAGTGTCCGTTGTATTTCTGACCCACTAAGGGCTGGCCAGGGAGGCTTTGGAAAAGCCAGTGTTTGGAGACACACACCCCCTCCCCGCTTTGGTCTGCCAAGCTGTTTGTGTCTCGGAAACACCTCTGTGGCTTTGCTGCAGGAGAGGTTTTAACCTGCATCTCATCCTTTCCCCAGCGTGGCCCAGCCTCAGGGAGCAGCCGTGCAGCTCCGGGTGTGGCAGCGAAGCAGCAGCACCACATCCCAGGGCCCCAGCACCATCCTACCTTCCTGACCCGCTCCGCAGCTCCGGCTGGGAGGTGAAGGAAAAGCAGCCCTGGAAGGTTGCACAAGCGGGCTATAACCAGGTTAAACGTATGGAGCGCGAGGGAGCTATAGCTGGGCAAAGTCACTATCAGACAGCTCCGTCCTGTTAAACAAAAATGCTATATAAACAGGAAGGGTGGAAAAGGATACTGCTGGAAAAAGAGCAGCCTCTCCCTCTTGCTCTCCTGCTGTGAGGAATGCAATAGGAAATTCCTGCTCCAGGATTAACAATCGTTAAGAAAAACTAGTTAAAAAAGCATGTGTGTAAAGCACTGGTGAGAAGTAAAGATATAATTCCAGCTACCGCTCCAGCACATAAACACAGACTGGTTTTCCCCGCTTGGAAAACAAAACAAAAGCCAAATATGGGGATGTAAAGCTAAATTTGCCTTGGGAATGACTCTGAGAGGTCTGGCCAATTCTCGATAGTGATCTGAGAAGTTGCAATAGGATTTACTCCAGCCATCTATTTTTAGATGTTCTAATGGGGACATAAAATGGAGATGGAGAGCTGACACTCCATCAAGGCAAAGTGGAGCTGAGTGGCCCCGTGCCGGCATGGTGGGCACCTTGAGCCCGTTGTGTGATGCGAGGCGGGAGCAAGCACCCATCCCAAGCAGCCGCAGCAGTGCCAGCATGGTGACAACACAGTCAGGGCCACGGTTCGTGCCAGGCCATCGCCTGGTCCTCACCCGCGAGCCAGCGCTGGGCAGGGGGGCAGGGAGCAGGCGGCGGGTGTAGCTGTGTGAGGCCCCCCACGCACCTCGGGGTGGTATCGGCGGGAGCTGATGGCAGCCCACGGCGCTGGCGGCTGGGCTGCAGGGACATGCCGGGCGGGGGTGGTGCGGGGTGCTGTGCCAGCGGCCTTCTCGGCCATTTCGCTTCACGCCAGCACTGCCGGAGGGCCCAGCCCTCGCACCATCAAGGTCTGATCCTGCATTTTGCCCGCACCCATCAATGCGCAGATGCCGCTGCACGTGCCGGGCACACACGCAGCGCACGGGCGCCGCAGCCCAAGCACACCCGGCGCCCCGGCCGTGCCAAGGACGCGGGTCAGCCCGCCGCGCCGGGACAGGGCGGGCACCGCACGGTGCAGCAGCCGGGGCCGCCGCCGGCCACGCAGGGGCACCCACCGCCCCCGGCAGCGCGGCCAGACCGCGAGGGCCGCAGCGCCGCCTCCCCCCGGCCCGGCCCGGCCCCGCTCCCCGCTCCCCGCGCCCGGCCCCGCCCCGGAGGAGGGGAGCGCTCCCGGCGTCCCGGGGCGGGCCGGGCCGGGCTGGGCTGGGCCGGGCCGGGCCGGGCGGAGGGGCCGCCCCGCCTCTTAGTCGCGGCAGCTGCTGCTGCGGGGCCGTAGCCGCCGTGGGCCGCCGCCATGCCGGGCTCGCTGAAGGAGGAGACGGCGCTGCTGCTGGAGGACTACTTCCAGCACCGGGGCGGCGGCGCCGCGCTGCCCCCCAGCCCCACGGCGGCCACGCTGCGGCGGGCGGCGGCCGAGCTGGAGCGGCGGGAGCGGCCCTTCTTCCGCTCCTGCGCGCCGCTGGCGCGGGCCGAGCCGCGGGAGGCGGCGGCGCTGCTGGCGCGGGTGGCGGCGCAGCTGGAGGCCGACGGCGGCCTCAGCTGGGGCCGGCTGCTGGCGCTGGTGGTCTTCGCCGGCACGCTGGCCGCCGCGCTGGCCGAGCGGGGCTGCGGCGACGGGCCGCGCTGCCTGGCCGCCGCGCTGGCCGCCTACCTGGCCGAGGAGCGGGGCGAGTGGCTGGAGGCGCACGGCGGATGGGTGAGCGGGGACGGGCGGCGGGTCGGGGGGCGCGGCCCGGGGAGGCCGAGGGCGGGGGGAGCCGGCAGCCGGCCCGGGGTGGTGCCGGGGGGCCCGGCCCGAGCCGCGGCACTGCCCGGGGGGCGCTGCGGCGGGGTGGGGGGACGGGGTCCGCGCCGCCGGGAGAGGGGCCGCGCCGGGCCGCCTGCCGGGGACTCGGGGCAGCGCCCGCCGGCAGCCCGCTTGGGCCGCCCGCAGCCCCCGAGCCGCGGCGGGCGCCGGGCCGTCTCCCGGCCAGCCGCAGCCCGCGGGGTCCGTGGAGCGGCCCGGGCCTTCCCCGGGGGCCGGTGCCGCGGGGCCGCCGCGTGTGCTGGGGCCGGCGGGGGCGGGGGGCAGGCGCGGGCCGTGCCGCCGGGGCGGGGGCTGCCGGGGCGGCCGCGGGTCCCTGCCCTGGGCTGCGCTGGGGGCCGGGGCTGCGCATCCCGCCCGGCGCTGTGGCCCTGCCCGAGCCGTCCCGCGGTGCTGCGCTTTCCCGTTTTCGGTCCTAGTGGAATATTTGCTGTCAGGACAAAAATAGGGGGGGGGGGGGGGCCGGGGAAGCTGCAGGTTTCGTTGGCTTTTCCAGGGACCTGGGTTTTCCAGTGATCACGAGCCTGTCCGCACGGCACGGCGGGCTTGGCAAAATCCCTGCGCCTGTTCGCACAAATTGAAGCATAAGGATCAAAGTTCCGGAAGAAATTAAGAGTATAACTTGTTTACATAGACATCTGCGGAGCAGAGTTCAAAGGCGACCATCTGGAGCCACGCCGCTGATCGCGGCACACGCTCTGGGCTCCGTGCGGTGCCCACCCGGCCATGTGCCGCCAGCCCCACACCCACCCACCCACCCGGGCCGGCCTCCGGCTCCTGGCTGTCCCACGGAAACTTGCATATCCTGTGTTTCACATGTTTTCTGAAGCTTGGATGAGGGGGAACAATGCTGGCAGCTCCCATCACAAGCGTGGCTAATAGGGGTGACTGGCACGTAACGGCACGCCGAGCAGCGTGGCAGCAAGTCTGCGACCGTCGGCGGAGCGAAGTGTCCCAACGCTTGGAGCTGCTGCTTTCGGCCGCCTCGTGCAGCAGCTCTGGCAAAGCGTTTCTGTGTGCCCAAGGCAGCGGGCTTAGGCTTTCAAGATTAAATTAGATACATCTGCAGCTGACAAGCATGCTGGGAGTGTGACCCGAACTATGGTCAAAGACCTGATAAAAGAAACCTGGTTCATTGTAAGCTGAGCAACTCAATGTCCTTTCTCTTGCTTTTCTAGGATGGCTTCTGTCGCTTCTTCGGCAGACACGGCTCCCAGCCGGCCGACCAGAGCAGCACCATAAGCAATGCAATCATGGCCGCAGCGGGGTTCGGAATAGCAGGATTGGCTTTTCTCTTGGTGGTGCGGTAGGCTGGTGGATGGATCTTGCCATGGGAAAGTACTCTCAAAAACCTGACAATTTACCAGATTTCACTCTATTTTCTATAGAACAGATCCTCTAAAAGAAGAAGTTTATATTTTTAAACTGGCTCGGAAAATTGTCTCACCAAATCCTTGGCTATAAACTGCTTTACTCGCTACCCAGTAACAGCACAAACAAACGTGTACTAAAGCACCATTTGTGCATGTTCAAAACCTTCCATCTCCAAAACATCCTCTGGACTTTCTTTTTGAAGGTATAACCTAAACTTTAGCATGGTTCATGTACTGTAACTTCTGAGTGCTTGATGTTATACTAGGAAAACGTTACAGTGGACTTGCTACTAAACCCTCTGTTTGAGACTTCTTATTTAGGTGGAGGCAAGCCCTCAAACCTGCCTTCCATTAATACTGTAAAGTGCGCGAACGTTGACTGTGATTTAACATGGTTTATGGCTTCAAATGCGGTGCACAGCACTTGTTACCGAAAGGCAACTCGTTGGTTGATTTAGAGCAATTGGTGCCTGTGATGCGAGAGGCATTAGGGCTTAATAGAACATAAGGCTGATTTCATGACACTACAGGAAGAGAAGTATTGATACAGGACGGTAATGGCTGCAGTACTGGTCCTTACTGAAAGGAAAGGAATTTAAATATTAAACCTTAATTGGTATATTGAAATCCAGTGGAGGCTGGAATTTCTCTGGATTTCCTTGACAAAACGAGAATTTCCATATATCTTAATATATTTTTGAAGTATTTATCACTGTATAATACTTGTAGCCATGACATCTTTATTTTTGTTTAAAACTTAATGCTGGTTCTTGTTACTCTAGTGTGTATCAAGCGTTGTCTTGTTTGAGTAATATTTCACTCTATTTTCAACATGCTGTGTATTTCTTTTGATGGTTGTACAAATTGCCTTATGTTTCTGGTAGCTTTTAATAACGTTCCTGGGTTACTCATAGCGTGTACAATTTTACTATGGTGACTTCAAAGGTGAATAAATGTTAAGTATTTTTATTTTAAAAAAAACCCATAACTTTCTGCTCATTTGATCGGATGGGTGATGGTACTCGGACAGTGAGTGTTTTGGTGGTACCTGGATGCATCAGTTTGTGTTCGCCTTCACGGTGCTTTGGCTGGACATGAGGAGCCGTGCAGCACCAAAGCAGTGGGATCTCCTGGTCTTTGTTGCAGGGGAGTCCTGCAGTCAACACTAGGGCTAAGCCAACCTGAGGGGAAAATCCAGTCCAAAAGGCCCATCTTCACCACTGCAACTGGAAATAACCTGGTGGTTTTGTAGGCCAAAAATTGCCAAACTTTACTGACTTAGCTGGGTACAGACATGCTCCTCCGAGAGCTGCTCCTGCTTGTAGAGAGTGACAGAACTCTTGTTTCTTCTCTGCCAAGACTTGCTGCTGCCTCTCTCTTTCACACATGCATGCTTTTCTACTGATACCGGAGTGTCTGATACAAGTCATGATGATGACTGAGCAGTAGGTGACGGGAGTTCAGCGTTCTCGAGATTAGTAATGCTGAGCAGCTGTAATTTTTGCTGTAATTTTTGAGAGTGATGGGCTTAACTCTTAAAAAGCAGTCTGGTGCTCCTGCCTCAAAGGCAGACGTTTCTGCGGCTCTGATGCCCATGAAGCAGTGCGAGCTCACTGTTCAGCCTCCCCTCCCCCCGGCTGCCCACCACTCTGCCCTTCCAGAGGGTATGTCCCTTCGTGGGCAGAGTCCCCAGCGGGCAGCAGGCTTCTCCTTGGGAAGGGTCAGCCTGGCAGCCAGCTCAGCCTGGCTGTGGTTGGCAGCGGCCACCCTGCTTCTCCTTCTGCTGGCCACCGGGTGCTGAGGGAGGCATGCGGCCCCATGCCGGACAGGGCGGCGTTGTGCTGACTGGCCCCAGATGCGGGGAGAAGGACAAAAAGGGACATTCAGGGATGGCAAGTCCCGCAGAGGTGGGAAGGAGCTGGTGGTCCTCCCCCTTGCGCTGCTCTCTTGGAACAAACGTCTGCTTGTTCTCTGACTTCCAGTTCTCTAAACTCCAGCTTGGCTCCTCTCGGCAAAAGGATTAAGAGCCCACGGAGTGGGGCTGTCATGCTCAGTTCCTCTCTCAAGTTCCCACAGGGATGACGCCAGCTTCTGCGGCAGCTGGATGCTCCCAGGCATCTGCCTCCAGTCCTGGGCAGCTGCGGGGCTGCAGCGCCTGAAACGCTGGCTATGGTGGGAGCGAGCTGCCTGGCGTTCGGAAGCGAAGGTAGTTTCTAAAACATGAGATGCTTAGGAGGTTGTGTGCTGGAAAGCATAGCAAATGACAGGCCAAGAAATGCTCTAAACAGAGGTCAAATGTTGCATGGAAATGTCCTGCCCAGGATCTTACTGCGTCTGCACTACTGAGCAGAACAAAGATGAAATACCAGTATCTTGATTTCCAGTGTAACCTGATGGGGCAGGCCCCACAAGATCAGTAGCGGAGGAGATGTCAGACTGGTTTTTACAGCATGCTCTGGAAAAGAGAAGAAAACGGTCTGGAAATGTCCTTGAAATAAAGTCACGTCAGCCTGTAGCGTAAACCTGACCCTTCACAAGGTGCAGCTTGGAAGGTGGCTGCCCCTCTTCCTTGGCCTGGGAGAAGCTGGGGGTAGGTTTCTGAGGAGCTAGAAGAACCAGGGGTACTTATGAAAGATGTAAGGTGGGCTTGGGAGAGTGTCGAGCAGCTCGGCTGTGGAGCGGCAATGCTGTCCGCAGCTTCCTGATGCCTGGAATCGAGCTGCTCCGGTCTGCGCTGGGAGCCCGTGCCCGAGGGTGCCGTGCTGGGCCACCCTGAGAGCACTGGGCACATCCCTGGCTGCCGGAGCCTGCGCAGGGGGGTACCCATCCTGTCCCATCCCAACCTGAGCCATGCTCCCTGACCTGCACTCCGTGGCTGTGAGGATGCAGGATTGAAAACCAGGGCTTTAACCACTGAAGCCCCCTTGATTTCACGGCGGTTTGGACCAGCTGATGCTTGCATGAGTCTTCCAATTTTATTTTTTTTTTTCATGATTTCTTTTTTCCCCAGTTTCAGCCTGACAGTTTGTCTCAATGAAGCCCGGTATTTCAATTGAAAACATGTGCTCATCCTCTTTTCTGCCTCAGAAAAGGGAAGCAAGGCGCTGCTGTTTCTTTCTCTAAATGCCAAAGGAGTGTAGGCGGTTGAGTACAAGGCTGCGCCTCATCCTCCCGACGGCTTTCAGCTGGCGTGCTCCTGGCGCGGGGATGCCACGGCATTATCCTGGCTAACCGCTGGCACGCGGTGATGGTGTGCGCCCTGCCGCAGCCCTG